>NC_142194.1:9825000-10443833 GCF_026936395.1 Plectropomus leopardus
AAAAAAGAGGAACTTAAAGAAAAACACACAAAACAAATAAACAAGTGTTAAAATATGATAATATTAAATATAAATTTATATTTTTGTGTCAACATTTTATTTAAGTAATTATGAAAAATAATTTTTACTTTTCCCTTTTGGATAGTTTTCCAGTGATTCTCAGTTTCTCATTTTGTCTCAGCTATTTTTCAGGTTATGTTCTTGTCACGTTTTATTGATTCTTGCAAAATTGCTTATTGCCTTTTTCCCCATGTTCTTAAAAGAAATCACATTTCAGAGGTTTAATGTTTGTGACAGGTGTCTGATCACAGCTCAAGAAAACTGATGATCTGGGTTTCATTGGGTTAAACATCTTTAAAAATCTTTTATGATACTTGCACGTGTTGTTCAACAAGATAATCTTCACAAATGATCACCAATTTTTGGCTTTCTGAAGCCTAAATAAAATCACTGGAAGTAAAAAGTTAATGCTAGGCTATAAAGGATCTAAACTACATGAACATCACCACCAGAGTTTTAGGACTCATTACTGGGGTTCTTCCGAAACAGTTGTGAGCTTGTGTAACCTTTATTCAGGTAAATACACCACAAAGACTACATATTTACTTATTTACTTACTATTAAGAATGATAAACATCATTGTGGTTTGTTTTTAGGGAGGAAATACACACTCATTCTGAATGTGATGCCATCAACACATTATTTAATGTTTTCAGAGGGGGGCTTAAAGAGAGAGAAACTGAGCGTTTCAGATAGTGGGACAATACTGGTGTATTCAAGCAGATACTGTGAGAAAAAAGTGTTTTTTTTAACATAAAAGCATGTAAACATGCTCTAGTAGAAATCTCAAAAACAAGTATGAACCTGAAAATGAGTGTAATATGGGACCTTTAAGTGATAAAACAAACCAGTACTCTACACCTCCTCTGGTCACAGGCCTGATTTAATAACTGGCTTCAGCAGTATTTTGTCTACGGAGATAAGTATCAGCTCATTTTCGTCCTGTCGGTATGTCTGTCTGATGGAAAATGGGAAGCTCTAAGAATGGAGACTCAGCCAAGAGTCACAGCCACACAGCCAGCTATTAACTGTGTTTATAAAGACACACAATAAGCCGTAAATTACGGTCCAGGGATGCTGGAGTTCATTGTGATCCGATAATAACAAGTCTGCAGAAAAGGCTATTATCAAGCAGATGCATGCGCTGAGAAGGACACATTATAATCATATCTTAGGGAAAAGTGATGACTGCCGTGGATAGCAATGGGATTTTGCTGCCCTCTCAGTCTCACATGTGGTGCATCGGCCTTGTTATTGTTCTTACCTTGTGTATGGTTGCCATTGCCGGTTGAATTGGATGTTGTCGTGGCTGCCACCAAAAACAGAAGTGGGACCATTGTGACTGCAGGAAAACAAAATGAAGACGGATATTAAATTTAGAGCCAGACATGTCTGCAAAAGTGAAGAGTCATGCGAACATGGCCCCTTGGATAATATCACCATTTAAGCAACACAAAAGCTATTGACAGATCTGAGGCATATTTCTTTATTCATGACGGCGGCTTTTAGGAATGTGCTCATCGGTGCAAAGTTCACGGAGGCACAATGGAACAACACACTCATATCCTGGTCATTCATTACTCCCGTCATAAAGCTGGCAGTGTAATGCCGACTATGTCCACACGGAGGCATAACAAACCAATATTTAAAAAGACAAGGTGATGCTTTCTCAAGAACCCATTGAGAAAAAAATTGCAAAGATGACACCTAGTTACATGTGTGCGACCTGCACAACCCAATGCAATGCTCCTTACTACTCTGACAAAGCTCTACTCATGCTTTAATCAGTACGTTTTTAGATTGAGCAAAGAGAACTTGTTAAAGCCACTTTAAAGGGATAGTTCAGATTTTTTTTAGATTGTATGACTTACTTATCCATTGACAGTATATTACAAACAGTGGATGTCAGTTGGCACGCCCCTGTTTGGAGAAACAGACTGGAATCTGACTGAAAGCTAAGCGATTTATTACTGTTGGAGAGGCCAGCAACAAAACATACTTTAGTCACCAAAAAAAAGTCACGCCTAAAAAAATTGATATCAGTTCAGGTGTACGCTATACTTAGAGACCTGTCACTGCTTTACCTGAATGTCAGACAGTTTTTTCCAACAGGAAAATTAAGCTGTTATATTGCTCCCTTTAATGCCAGACTCCCTTGAGAAAAACAGTGATTTAATATCACTGAACACAGAAGCTGCTGGTCTTCTGCTGTCTCAAATAGTGATCTTGTTTGTATTATTATGTGAATTTGGCGTTTAAAAGGGTTAGTTCAAATTCACCAAACTCATAGAATAACTCATACTAACTAACTTATCAAAGCAGCCTGACCTGCTGCTCCTGTGTTCAGCAAGCAAGAATCACTGTTTTTGTCAATGGAGTCTGGTGGCTTTGAGGAGAGTATAGATGTAGAGTATAGAGGCTGTTTACAGTTTCCCCCTCAAAATTGGGTGCCTATCGAAAAGGAAAAGCGGTGAAAATACCCTCAACAGCAGTACACTGCTTAGCTTCCATGTCAGATTCCAGCTTGACTCTCCAAAGTGGGGGCGTGCCGACTGACACCTACTGTATGTAATACACCAGTGGTTCCCAACTGGTGGGTTGTGATCCAAAAGAGGGTCACAACCCACCAGGTGTTCTGAATGGACAAGTGACTCGTGCAGAGCTTTTATTTTAAAGTGCTGTTCCTGTTTATTCTTGCAGTATTTAATTCAGTTTTGTGTTCTAAGCCAACTTGTTTTGTACATTTTGTGAAATAAAACTGAACACGTGGCTTTAAAATGTGTGCACCTCAAACTAATGACAAAGTAAAACTCTGGACCCTGTGACTGGACCAGTTGGGAACCTCTGTAATACACTGTCTATGGAAAAGTACCCCATAGAAGCCTATTTTTAAGAAGGTCTGATTTATTCCTCAGAGCTGATAACAGCCGGTTTCTTTACACATTTCTGCACGGCATTACCACGGAAACAGCTGATTTCCTGGATATAGCGTGTGTAGGATCTTAATGTGCTGTTAGAAATCACAACACACTCACACACAACATGCATGCCAGGGGAAGGCCTGGACATCAGCTGATATTGAACTACAAATAAGCGGTTAAGCCAAGCAAAACTGGATGTATCAGATCACGGGGAGCGAAATCTGGAGTCAGGCTGCAAGAGGCTTAACACTTACACCCCCATGATCTCCTCTCTGCCACCTCCTCCCCCTCCCCTTTAATAACATCTCTTCACATGCACACGCATGCACCATGAGCGTCCAGAGCCTTTACACACAGTGACATCCAGGAGCTGAATGGCTCTGATCACTCCTTCATTTTCTCCCCGTGAAAGAATGCAGAGGAGGGAGGATAGAGGAGTTTCTCCAATCGATTCCAGTGTTTGAGCATTCAGAACGGGTTCCACATCACATTGATTCAAGCACCTCTTTTCTTTTGAAATCTGCTGGTGAGCTCTGCAAACCTATGAGCCTTGAGATGTCTGCAGTTGTTTTATTTTCACAAAAGTTGAAATCCAAGCATTGCGCACCATCACAGAGCAGCTATCACCCCATAATGAAGCAGAGCAGAGTGCGCTTTGTCTCCCCAAGGCTGCAGGTGTGTGTGTGTGTGTGTGTGTGTGTGTGTGTGTGTGTGTGTGTGTGTGTGTGTGTGTGTGTGTGTGTGTGTGTGTGTGTGTGTGTGTGTGTGTGTTGCTCTGCAGCTGCGGTGAAAAAGAAAGCCCAGGCCAAGTGCATAGTCAATGAAGACACTGTGTGTTGAAGCCTCCACGCTGTGCCGCAGTGTCCTGTAATGTGTCCAGACAGGACACCGGAGGAATGTGGAGGCAGCAGAGCAGAGACACTGACTGCAGCGGGGAGAGCGGGAGCAGAAGGTCCAGGTCAATAATATTTCCTGGAGCGATTAATAAACCCTGACATGTCCCCCTACGCTCCATGGGGAAAACTGATGAGAGAATTCTAATGAGAGAAGAGGGGAGAGGAGGAGCATGCTACCCCCTTCTCCGGCTCTCCTCCCTCTTTATCCCTCTTGTTTAAGGCTCGCTCTGCAAATGTCACCAGCCTGGATGAGGAGGCGGTTATTGAGCTACAGTGTGTGAATCCTCTGTGTAGAAGACTTGAGGCTCTGTGATGTGGAAATTCACTCGTGGCGCCGTTTCTTTCTGCTACACAAGCTGCAATGATATTTAGTATGCAGTGTCTGCAGGGCTCCTATAGCCTAAAGCAAGTTTAATTTAAGACGTTTTAATGCCACTTGGAATTAAATTAAAGACCAATTTTACAATAAGGAAAAATGTTGCACTTGTTTTTGATGAAAGACAAGGCTGTGGAGCATACAGCTCTGTATGAAGAATTTCTTGTAGCATTTAAATTTTAAAAAGGGACATGTCACTTCAACAGGTTTTCTACCGTATTATTTTGATATTATTGTTACAGTTTATTTATTATTTTTCTGATGTTTACTTCATAAAAACATATTTTCTTGCTTATTTTTTTTGTTTTGTCTTCAACTGTTTGCAATGTTTCTTTAGTTGAGACATCTTTTTAACCCTACATGAGTATTTTTTAATCTGACCTGCAAAATCTGTTTTAGTCTGTTTTTGTACTTTTGTTGTGGTTTTATTGTGCAATTGAAAAATTAAAAAAATGAAACAAAATAAAATAACAATCACATATATTACTTAGTATTAGGAACTTAATGTCTTAATGTTTATCGTAATATAAACTGCAACTTTTCGGTCAAGCTAAAAAGTTTGATGATCTCCTTAAAATGCTGAAAAAATTTAAACCTTGTAAATTGGAGAGCATGAAAAACATAAATTATTATACAAGTATCCATTTGGTTTCCAATATAAAAAAAGTTTTGATTCGATGTGATAATTGTGTTGTTGGTTTCTCTATCCTTATCTATGTGATGGTAACGCATTCTGTTAATTATTTAAAAGTTGTTTATCACCAATTATTACGAGATTTAACGTCCGAAAGACAATTGCTAAAATCCTATTTTTCTAAAAAAAAAAATTACGACTTTTAACAGATTGGTTTAGGACACGTTAACACCATTTAAGGATTTATTTTTAGATTAATGAATTCAATGCCTTTTAAGACGTTTTAAGGATCCGAGGGAACCCTGGCCTGTCTCAACAGGGACGGCCTGCAGAGTGCTCATAGCGAGCCCTCAGGCTGTGTCTTGTGGTAAAGTGCTGCTGCTTCTTGTAAGCGTTGCCTCGTTCTTGGCTCCCTCTTTCCCCTCCGTCACCTCTAGAGATGTCACCCTGTCACGTCTCAGCCTCCAACCCCTGCGTGGCTCAACTGCTCCTGGGGGACCACGGGGCCGCTCACCCCCTCGCTCTTCCCATCTTGTCATTGCAGCCTGACCTCTTCAGCGTCTCTGAGGAGATCTCCAACTTCCTTTCCTCCGACTTTGCGAGGAAATGTCCCTCACGTAACTATAAATAACGCTTGCTTCCGATTCCTCGCGGTATCTAATCTCCCCTCCGTTTCTCCTCACTCAGCATAAACCAGCCGAGACCACAAGTCTCAAATTAGTCTATTAGTGTTAGTCATCATTTAGCTCGGGTCATACTCTGGGCAATCATCGCATTGTGTGTGCTCTCGTCTGTGTATTGTCCTTTCTCCATTTAGCACGCTGCAGCTCGTCAGCAGCCATCAGCCATAATGAAAATAGGTCATGGGAGATGTCAGCTCGGGGGAAGTTCTGAGGCATCGTTATTTTCCGAAAGGAGACATTTGCAAGTTGCCTTGGGGAAGGGTATTGTCCCGGCCAGTTATTTCAGTGGCATGCATGTCCCGAGTTACCCAGCAGAGAGTTCGCTCTGTCTCACGGTAGGTCAGTGTCATCCTGGGCTGCAGAATGGGAGGTGCTCATTCATCCTGTCCTCTTCATACTGGCCATGAGGCGATCCCTTCTTGATATGATTCCAGTGTGAGAGATTAAATATGAGCTTCAGCAGTCAGAGTTAGCCAAATCAAATGGGTATCTTCCAAGTTTAGTCTTTCCAGTACAAAATCCATTTTTGTGTTTCCTTGCTGAGCTGAAGTCGAGAGATGTAACTCATTGACTTTCAGGGAATTACCTTGTGATTAATGACCTGTTATCTTTTGACGGAAATCTGCTGTCCAATTTAAAGACTGCATGCAAACTGTAGTCGAAAACTAACATAACTTTAACAAAAAGACATTTAGTTTAAGATGGATAAAGACACATGTCCAATGGAAAAATCCCGTAAGCTGAAGGTAGCGTCTGTGTCAGAAAATGTCATCACTGCTCTCTATAAATCGCTGTCTTTAAATTGAAGATATAAAAACCTGCTGTAAAAAGAAAAACTGATGTAATGTTTTCACTGCTTCAGTGCTGCTTTGCGCAGTTTACTGTTCTCTTTTCAGACACATTTGGTGATGCCAAAAGTGACGCACCAGAAAAAATAAATAACAGAGAGGCGTTTGCCGACTGGTTTACTGGCAATGGGAAAGGAGTATATCTGTTTTCATTGGGTGTTCTCCCATTAAAAAAAAAAAAAGGAAAATTTGTGCAATTTTTTGTGGGAAAAAGGGTACAACTGATTTAAATTGTATGTTTTTCTCTGTTACAGCTACATATCTGCTTGGTAAATCCCACTCTGTGCTTTACTTTGAGCACACAAAAGGGAGAATCCGATATGTTTTGGTTTCATGATTGCACATCTTATCTTTGCAATAGACAGTAAGAATGCTTTTACTTCTCCATTTATGTACCTGTCCAATCAAACCATTTCATTAAACTGTATTTGCATAAAATAGCATCACAGTTAAACAATACCCAGATACAGTGAACAAGAGCCACACAACACAAGAAAAAAGGAGGTACACACTTTGAACGACAATCACCATTTGCCAACAATGAACACAATGCGTAGGATCTGATTTACCATCTGACGCTGTGAAAAACAGCGATGGGACCAATGAACACACAGGGAGTGGGTTGAAAGGAAAACACAGATTACAGCAATTTTCACCACGATTGCTGCCAGACTTTTTAAAATTTTGAATACATTTGCCATACCACTAATGTATCACCTAGACCTTCCAACATACTGTACATGACAACACCTCAGCCACTGACGTGTTCATAGAGACCTGCAGCACCTGGTATGCACTGTTTGACTCACAGCTCTGTCTCCACTAATTATTACCTGCCACCTCTGAATACCTGCAACCTGGACAGCATGTAAACAATAATGCGCGCGTACGCACACACACACACACACAGATCTCAGTATATCGCACTGAACAAACAGGCAACTGAAAATGCAAGCAGGCCACTGTAAGGCCTCTCTTTATCTTTGCTCCAAACATGAAAAAGGCAGTGTGGGAATTCTGCCTCATACATACTGAATATTGTGTCCCAAACCTGGGAGCTGACAAATGTTCTTCCCTGACAGTGTTTTGTTTTTGAGGATGAGCGATACCTCCCTGTGGTTTAGCGTTTTCCTCATGGTGTGTTTCCCTGCTCTGTCTTTCTTTCAGTCTGGGTTAAAAGTGACATAATGATACCCCTGCAGCTCTCCACTATTGTCTCACTAATTAGCCCCAGAAAGCGAAACCATCAGAAAGGACAAGCTTGTTACAATTAGAAGATAAGACAGAGAAACTGTCTGTCTCGGCCTGTGACAGGAAACACGGTGTTCTTTGGCATCGCGTCTTCCCGTAGACAGAGCACTGTCAGTTCCACTGAATGTGGTTTCACTGGGCACAGAGTCGCTCTGTCTCTTCAAATACATCAGCTGGGGAATTCGGAAAATGGGTAGTGGGTGTACGGGCGATGTGACAGGGTGAGCGGGCAGTAGGTACATTGTGTCCTCTGAGTAAAAAGCTGTCACACTATTTACCCTTTAGGCTACAGGTTTTTTTTCTTCAATATAACTGAAACCTGCAAGATGGCTTTGAGGAAAAACAACCAGTAAACTAAAGTCTTCAGTGAATTTTCTCACTGCTGTGTTCAATGCCGCCAACCCTTCTGTCGCTGCCCCAAACTCATCAACCTGATTAAATGTTTATAAAGAATAATCAGACATAAATTATATTATATGTTTAAAAGTTAAAGCGGTGATTGTGGGAAATAACCTGAGTTGTTTTCTCGCAGAGAATTGGAGGAGAAAATTGATACCAACAGTGTTGCAAACTTGATTTAGCAACTTTTTCAGACCTTTACTTTTAAAATGAGACTAGACAAACGACAGGATGAATTCCCATGTATGTTGCTCAGATTATCACAGTGACAGATATTGGGAAAAGGGATTTGGGGTATTCTGCACCCTCAGCTTGGAATTTGTTGCAGAATGACTTGAAACTTAAGGAGCCGGTGTTGTTAAATGTTTCTGAATCTAAAATCACAGATTTAGAAGCAATTCCCATAGGATGTTGATGTTATTAGCCCGCCTGGTTGTACAAAAGACTCCCAGAAAGTTCTCTTTTGACTTATAGTTCGTTACACATAACACATTCACAGGACACAATAGAGACAAAAAGAGACACAAATTGACCACAGGGAGACACAAAACAACAAAAAAAAGACACACAATTACCTCAAACAACCACAAAGAAACATAAAATGACCGCCAAGAAACACAAAGCCACAAAAAGTTAATGCTTATGATATGGAGACTACAAAGGGACACAAATGCCCACGCCCAGGGGCCCATGGCAGCTCCTAAACTGTTTTCTTAACAAACTAAATTTCTGCTAAATGTACACAAGAATACTGATTATAAATTTAGATAAATGCGATAACAGAAATAAGGTGCTAGTCAGACATTAGCTTATGAAAGATACATAACTGCCAATAAGTAAAAAGAAACTTATATTAGTGTACATTTTTTTAATTATATTGCTAACAGATTTTTCTTATATTGCTAATATCAACATTAGACTTAACCTTTAATACTGTCAGATAAAAAAAAGTATATTGATTCTCTAAAATAATAGTGTAACATAAACAGTCAAAGTAACTCTCAAGTTCAGTTCAGTTAATAATGAGCAGTCTTACTTTGTCCTCTGCACATGTGGCTGATGACCGCGTCAGTGTTGACCAGAACGTAACATTAATTTTAGCACAGTCGTTCTCCGCTGTTTTTTCAGGTTCAATATGCTCATCCTTACTTTGTCTTTGTTAGCTGTTCGCTTGCTGTGAGGCTGCCACAGAGTGAACCACGAGCAAAATAGAGAAGCCTTATTTATAGAGCAAAGCTACAAGAAGCTGATCAGTGCGATAACGAGTCATGGTGTGGTTGAATGATATATTGTGTAAGTTTCTGTAACCACAGCAACAGGTGTAACATTTTTGTTGTAATGTACCATGGCACAAACACTGTATATGTGTGTTGTTATCACGATGCATCTGTACAGAACTTCAGGCATATTTTCTGTGGTTGGTCATATTTGACAAAGACCACAAAAAACAAAACTTCAATAAGTCACAAAATCACTACAGATTAGCGATAGGGACTGTTAATTATTAAAACCATTATTATGACTCCATAAAGATCCAAGCCCTTATCAATACCACTATCACTACTTTCCCATTGTTGGTGGAAAGACGAGGCGACAATACGTTTTTAACAGACCTGGTTTTACTGTCACGTTCTGTCATGTTATTTGTGATTAGGAAATCATTAATTTAAATATTCACTTTGAAAAATCTTGGTGTCAGAAGTTTTAATTTTGTATTTTAAGATGATTAAAGCTCATGACAGGAGATTAAACAGGTTGTAATTCCATCTCTACTGACCATTTTATTTAGCTGGGAAAACAAATTTCACACCCAAACAACTGTATTATTCAAGTTTTTCGCCAAAAACTAAATTTTCTTTTTCTAAATGTTACATTTGAACACATCATGATGACTTTTTATTTACCTTTGCCTGATAGTCATTTTATTGAGCTGACCTAGAACACCTCACAATGAAGCCTATGGAAACTTGTTTATTTAGCCAACAAGCTCTTATCCTGCCGATGAGACTTGATACAAAGTTTGGGTGTGTTTACCGCTGCTGCTTCGAGTGGATGATGAAGACTGTGCAGCAACAGCTAATGGAGCTGAAGGACTTTTTTTCAGTGCGAAAGCAGTCAAAGGTTCTGCATTTAGGTTTAATTTGACATATAATCAATGTATGCGGACCAGTGATTTGATTTAAATAATGTGCCTCAACTCGAAATGTGCTGTTGCGTAACAGAACCCACAAGACTCAATAGCACTATCGATGAGCTCAAACGTTATTGACTTTTGGGTTTTGAAAAAAGCAAACCCCGGTCCTCAGTAGAACTAGATTCAATCCCCATCCCTACTAAAGATGGCATAAAGTTGCATTATGGGAAGTGTAGGATACAATGCTTTTTGTAGCATGACTAATATTCAAAATATGTCAGCCTCTAATGCATAGATTTGGACCATTATTGTTTTTTTGAAAATGTGTCTCATGAGTCTCCCACCTTTATTGACATGCAATAAAAAAATAACGAGTGCCCTCATAATTTTATGTGTTTGGGTATCTAATGTGATGATTAATCAGTCTGTTTTGACCAGAACACTGCAGGAAGTTTAACAACTTCTTGCTTTCCATTTCAGCTGGTTGTCCTTTTATCACCGCGTCTCTCTGTCTCTGCGCTCTCTGCCTTTTGGGAGCTGCAGTGTGTAAACCTGGGTCAGGTTAGCTATTTATAAGGACAGTGCACTACATTCACAGTCTTGACTGAGGAAATGAAGCCGGGTGTCCATCTGCTCGCACAGATGTGCGACTGCTTCCCATGCAATGCAACCTAGTTGGACAAGGTGATTACTGTTGCGCTTTCTAAACTTATCCACCCTATTTCTGCAGATTACACCCACAATCTGAATTCAGACTGTACCACGGTGCAGTCTGTGCGGCAAATTTTTACATTTAAAATAAAAAAACAGGAGCCACTTGTCTTCACTTGTGATACAGTTTTCATCACCCAATATAAGATTTTAAAAGTATACAGAGAAAAATGTAGATTACCTTTAACATATATACCAACATTCCTCACAATGCGTTTCCATGGTAACCTGACCAGCAGCGCTGCCACTAAGGTGGCACCTGTGGGATGTGTAACACATCGGCTTTGTCAAAAATTTAAAAAATATATAAAACACAGCGTGCAGACACACACTGAGTACCTAAGAACCTGATGTCAATCCAGCCTTTTGTCTGAGTTAACAGGTCATGGAGAACAGGGGTATTTGGTAAAAACTGTGGGAAGGAGAGTGTTTGGCATAATCTTAAAGACACCCTCAAATGGAAATCCAGTTTTTCAGCTTGTTAATGTGTTTATATGGTGTTATTTTATATGCTAAAGGACATATTACAAGGAAAATAAGCAGTCAGTGCCAAGGCTGAGCATTTCCACCTTTGCAGTGTATCGACGACGGCTTCAAAAACAAACCGATTCAAACTTACAGGGTTTCATACATCACAGAACTAAGGACCCAATCCCATCAATTTGCAGGGCGGGGATTTCCATATCATAAGCATTAACTCATTAAAACACTAGTTTAAGAGCCAATTAAGCATGTATTGGTGTTCAGTAAATTATTCATGTTGACGTCATAATGTTAACAAATTGAATGTCTTTAGAATACGTAAATGTAAATGTATATGTATGTGTATATATATATATACATACAACCCAACTCCAAAAATTATAATATATTTTGGTTGGCCACCACAAAAAAACCCCCAAACAAACAAATGTATAGGCAACCCTTCAAAGTTTTGGAATATTGTTGCTAATTTAACTGTTGTTGCTTTTGTATACTTTTTTGCATGCAATTTTTGACAGTAAGATTGCCCAACACTGTCCAAAACAAGCAAACTCAGATTCCTTTAAACTAATAATCTTTGTCAGCCTGGAATTTTAAAAAAAACCTGCCATTACCTTAAATCTCTTTACTGAATATCCAACTTAGCTACTTAATGAATACTTATCATCATCAGGGGTAGTTGTACAGTAGTACTGTGTCACACTCTGCAGTATCCAACACTAGGACTATCTATAGCACCAGTATACAGTAACAATTCTGCAGCGCTGCTCTCTTGCCAATCTGGGCTCCTCCCCTCCTGCGCTCCTAGCATTGTCATTAATCAATTCCTGCCTCCTTCCCAGGGCGCCCAGACGCTGTGGCAGTGGTAATGACCTTGGAGACCCGCTGGCTCCGCTCTGCAGTGTCAGCCCTCTACCTCTGTGGGAACAAACGTAGCATCTCCCAGCTGAACGTGGGAGAAAATGCATACGTGCTTACGTATGCAGGTGTTTAAATGCAGGAGAGAAACATTAACTGAATAAAAGGACAAAGAGAAAACCACGTTAGCCATTAGTGGGGGAAAAAAGCTGTGGTTGGTTGCCAGGTTCAGGCCACAACATCCTGTTGACGAAGATATGGTGGCTACTGTGTCTGACCCTGAAAGCACTGCCATTAGAGTAGTCCTCACTGGAAATAAGAGCTTTTAGCTGCTGCATATTAGTTAAAAATAACACGGTGCTAGATGAGAAGCGATTATCAATAATCCTCTTAAAAACATTCCAGCCATAACATTTGAGAGCAGCTCTCATTTGATGCACGTCTTCAGCGTTTAAAGCATTTCAAAGCTACTGTCACATTCTGGCGAGGCATGGAAACCAAGAGCGTAATTGGTAGTAAATATTTACTCCAGTCTTTCGTCTGCACGGGCAAACACCACATCTGAGCTTACACTTGGTCGGCTTGTTTGAGTGTCATTTGGTCCGTGTGTTTGTGCGGCTCTCTCACACACACACACACGCACTGTCATAGTACATTTTTTTTCCAAGGAGCCAGTAGGTCTTTAAATCACTTCTGATCCACAGATTTACACGCTTGCAAAATCACACTACATGCATACGTTTCTGCCCCAAATCTGGCAGCTGCACTGCCTGGCTGCTTGGCATGAAATACACACACATGGAGGCGCACACAAACGCTTCAGCAGGGATCCATGGGAAACACATGAGGTGCCAAAGCCTGTTTGAGGACCACAGTGCCAGAAATCATTCTACTAGTGGTCCATCATTCTCAACACGTGTGTGTGTATGTGAGGGGGCAATCTCCCTGTGAGGGTCTCATCATGTCCTCCAAGCCCCTTTACACCTCCCGTGCTGACAGGATTGAACACAGAGGCATCCATCTTTCTCCCACCTTGACACCTCTGGGATTTACCTCCTCCCCTCTTTAAATTATTCAAAGGAAAAGCAATTACGGCCTGGAATCAGAGCCGTCGATAGCCAGCGTAGTTCACGGCAGCTGGGCTGGAAATGACAAAACCAGCGTTGTGACACGTCTCATTATCACCCAGCACTCTGTGATTACCGGCACTCTGCTATGAACAGGTATTAGTGTGAGAGACATGTAGAAAGAGAAAGAGAAGAAGAAGGGATTGTGTATAGAGCTGGGAGCCTGTCAGCGTGAAGATGTATGGGAAATTTACTGCTGAACTTGTAGGGCCATTAAGAGGAGGATCAACATGTGACATACAGTGGTAAACTAATGAGTTTTTAGGCAAATGAATTTGGGATGAGGCTCTTTTTTGGAGGTCCAAGTATATGCTAAACCTGCATTCTTCAAATGGTTAGAGGAAAGTTCTGGTAATTGTCAAGGTGGCTGTTATTCTTTTGTTGTATGATCATGACTGGTGGTCATGATTATAGATATTTCAAAAAATGGGACTCCTGCAAGAATGGCACCGATTAGGGCGAGGACACAAGCCTCTAACAGCTTAGCAATTTCTTTCAAAAATTCAACAGAATTCACTACTTGAGATTCCTCTTTGTGGCTGACAAAAATGAACACAGAAAGTAGTCCCCTGGAAGTCCATGCAGCTGTTTCAAACTGTAAACCAATTAGCCAAAACTTGAGTCTCCACTGTCAAATAGAACCAGTCAAAAAAAACCCCAAAATAAACAAAAAACTGCACTGTGTGTGAATTACCCCGCATTCATGAAATGTTGGACTAATAGCAATAATAATAATAATTATAATAATACCTACAGTAAATCAGATTATTTATTAGCATTAGTCAGGTAAAGCAATATTTCATTAGTTTTATGGGATATACTGGTTTAGCAACAGGTCAAGTATAAAATCACTTTGTAATATAAAGCTTTAAACTATTATCAACGTGTTGTTTAAATGCTCTTTTTACTGCCTAAAATCTCATAAACCAGAATCAAAAGAACAACTTGTCAACTCGGAAAACAGGACCATCCAAAAAGCACATTACATGCACTCGTGCAAAAATCTGAAAATGAGAACCAGACTGACAAATACTGGAATTTCACTATGAAAGTCTCAGTTTTTATCGGGCCTTTTTAATTTGTAACACAGCAATTCTATGAATATGTATTTGATTAGACTTTGTGGATCCTGTTAAGTTGATCTATGGCATTTACATACAGCAATCAACGGAGAAACAGCGGTCATTCAGGAACCACGTCCTTTCTGATTATTAGTTTACACATCAGAATAAATATGAAACAATGAACAAAATGATGACTGCTGGTCACATCATGGGTAAATCAACTCTTTAAGTGAGAATAAATCCATCAGAGGTCATTTTTGAAAAAGTTTTAATGGCCAATAAAAATGATTAAAAAGATTCAAATGCAGTTCTACGCAAAACCATAACCGCTGACTCAGACGGCGTCTGAGCGCCTGATTTTAGAGAGCATTACAACAAACCACGCTGCCTCCCCTGAGAATGTATGGCTCATTTTTATGTCAAGTTATTCATGCGTAGAAATAACAGGCAATTGAGAAATCCTGTGGGATAAAGAAGCCTACTTCACTCAAATGAATTAGAATAAACCGCAGTGTCAGAGCCTGTAATGATGACAATCCACAATGCTTTTCTACTGCCGTGAGATTTGTTTAACATCAGCGCTGACACACACAGACTGGGGCTAAACAGACCTGACACTCGTAGGAAACCATCCCCCAGAGAAAGAGGGGAGTTCTTGCATAGAACCCCCATTTTCAGTCACAGAGAGACAGAGATAACCACAGTCCTTCGGGATCTGCACAGGACAGACAAGATCTATCCCCCAAAATATCCTTTCACTCCCCGAGAAGAGGATGGGGAGGAGGGGAGCGGTGGAGAAGCGAGTGATAAGCACTGCTGCGGGAGAACAAAAAGCCACTTGATTCAGAGGGGAGGAGAGGAGATGTGGGACCAGAAGGGATAAAGTGAATGGCCCACGCTGCGAGGATGAGGAGCCCGCCTCTGCTGCTCTGCAGAGATACAGCAGACCTGTCTGCTGCTCAGTGCAGACGCAGACTATAAAACCCTCCTGTGAGTCTTTAGAAAGGGATGTGACGACTGGTTCCTGACATGTCCCCTGACTGTCTGCATGAGAGGCAAGGTTTTACTGTCGTACAGCTTCGGTTTCCATAGCAAAACCAAAGTATCACACTTCATCTTCCAGAATAACAGCCCCTTTAATGCTCCCTTATCACACACCCAGCAACAACAGGTTTGACAAACAAGCAGAAAAACAACTGGTATTTTTTCACGGCACAGTCCAGAATCACAGTGAGTATGATTGCATGCAGAAAATAGTCTGGTTCTTGCCCTTATTTTGAAAAAGACAACACTTTTACTAAGCTGTTGACATGTCAAATGAAAATGATTATTCCACTAATGTTCCTGTTTACATGCATCTGTGCATACTCCTATAATCAAGGTTCCCATGCATTTTATACCATTTCAAATTCAAAACTTTTCCGTAATTTTTCCATAATATTTTGTGCCTTTTCCTGACTTTAAGTAGTTTAAAAGAAGGTAGGCCTATATAGAGAAACAGCCATACATTATTAAGCACGTTCTTCCCCCGACATTTGCAGACAAGCAAACTGCTGGTGCTATAGCCGACTTTACTCACTCATTATACTAACTGATCCTATTGATGTCATTGATGATTTCACATGTGTTTTGTATGCATTTATTGCTTGTTAAACAAATTGTTTTATGGACATGTTTGATAATTGTTCAGTCAGGCAGTGCAGACTTCAAATTAGACAAGGAACGCGTTTTGCTCAGACATGTACTGAGATCATCTTTTAGACAGTAGCCAAAATAATATATGTTCAAAACTTCTCTTAAACATTCTATTAATTCCAGACCATTTACGGACCCTGAAAAGAGTTTTCTAATTTCCTAAATTTTCCAGAGATTTTATGATCATGTGAACCCTGGAATAACGTGCCCTAACATGTCGTATCATGTCAAAATATGGAAAAGTAGAACAGCTGGAGCCACAAGTCATTTTGCTTCTTTGCATCAAAATAGGTTTTTTTCGGTTTCCTACTGATGTTGGACATGTTGGACTCTCGCTTTCCTTCCTTCACTTTCTTAAAAAGGTTGTTGCTGCAATATTTCGTGCATATCGAAAAACCTGTTGATGTCTAATGTTTAAAAGCAGGTGTTTCTCTTCTGACCAGAATTTTATTTTTTTGCATGTATCTGTACCCCAAAGCCTTGCAAACTACTGGCGAGTTGGTTTGTGTACAGCGTATTCATGACAATGCAAAGAGCCTCTGTAAACATTTCCGAATAATGCTCCTAAAACCTGAATAATAACGCCATATCCCACATGTCTTAATCAGAAAATGCTAAAGAAAGAAAACCTAACTGTGAATATAAAAACAGAATATGTTGTTTACATGACTCACATCCAATTCAGAATATTGTCATATTAGGAATAATAGGGGAAAATATATGTATCTATATATATCTATATATCTATATATCTATATCTATATCTATATATATATATATATATACACACATACATATATAAATAACAGTAGCCAGTGATTCCAACAGTAGCCTGCCTCCTCAGAGAAACTGGAAGTGGTAGCACAGTAATTGTGTTACCCAAATCCAAAACCCCAACCTAACACATTTTTCACAATCCTCTTTTTCAGGATCACGGCCCCCGCTGAGCACATTATGAGCAGCACTTTGTTGATTAAGATTGTGTAACCCTGTTGTTTGGTCTCTGCCTGGATTCTATAGGAATATGAGTCACTCAGCAAGGCCTTGGGAACCATAGTGAGCCTCATTGTCCTCCCTCCTAAGCAGGCGCGTTGCATGAATGAGAAAGGACACACACATATGCAGAGCGAATAATTCTGCATCGACGGCCTCCAAGAACTCGCTGCCCTCTTGGAAAAAGGAAGTGCAACATCCAGTCCTCACACTGCTGACAAAAGCTCTGCGAGACATGCAGGGGGAGACCTGGGCCGTCACTAACAGCTCCTGACAGAGGCATGACAGGGCTTCAGAAATCATGGGCATACACACCAGGCGGGGGGCACCAGGAGGAGGAGGAGGAGGAGGTGATGACATATTGAGTATCACTAAATCGCAACAACAGACAAATGTGTTTGACCTGCAGGCCACAGAGGTAACACAAGGGTCAAAATCTCAGCTCTGCTTATCAGGCACGTCACGATCAGAAACTGAGTAGTTGATATTAGTACCAGCGATATTCCACAATTCTCTAAAATCCAATTCAATACAAAACAAAACAAAAAAATTACATAATTACATGAAATTAAATGTACTCTCCTTTAATAAAAAACTTTTAATTCCTGATGATTCACCTCAAATGCAAAGAGGGTTAATTACATTTTATGCATGCAGAAAAATACATTAATATATTTCTTTTTAGGGATGTTTCAGTCGCATCAAAAGGATTGGTATTGGGCCCGATCAACGCATTTTTTAATTGATCAGGATCAGTTATTTTGAGCATGTGCCCTGCCTAATCCTTAGTTTAGGTCCACCTTCACACAGGTGTCATAAACAGAGAGCACAATCTGCAGCAGATATTCAGAGTTATTGTAACACTGCTACTCCATGTAAAAACTGATTTTCTGAAAAAGAAAAAAAAAAAAAAAACAAAAAAACCCTGATACATACAGTGCCTGCAGTACTGGTGGGTTTCCACAACTTTGGCATCTTCTTCCCTGCTGCTTATGCTATACCTACGAGATGAGAAAAGTAACTACACTGCGGCGCTAAATGGAAATACTTGACTGTTTTTGCCCGGAGGATCTAGAGATTGGGTTTACTGAAAAAAAAAAGGTTTAGACAGTCATTTTCATACATAACATGATTTTGTTTCAATTTGGTGACGGAGGTGGAGAAAAAGCCAACTGCATGCACAGATACTCTGACCCAGCGCTGCTTTTCAGAGGTGAGCAGGGATTTGAAGGTTGAACAGCTACAGGGGACTACAGCTGCTATGTTACGTATAAATACAATGAGGAAAAAAAACAGCATTGAGAAAAGTCAAGAGGGCAAAACAACCTTCCAGCACACAAAAAAAAAGTCTTTGCTATTATAAAAACATTTCAAAAGTGCATTTGAAACGTTAGAGTGTCCTCTAGCTTCCTCATTCAACTACAGCTCAGTGAAAACTTCTGATTCTCCGCGGCACAACAATTGTGATGTGCGATCTGGGTCACACTCTTGACAAAAGCTGCTGTGTTTCCACACAGTTACTTATGTGTGTGGGACTGCATGCTTGCACGCCTGTGTGTGTGTGTGTGTTTCTGCAGTGTAAGCACATGCTGTCCTCCATCTGCTGTTTGATAGAGACTGTTTCCTTTCCTGTGCAGCCAGCCAACCAGCCAGTCTTCCTGTACCGCTCTGCTCCAGAGCGGAAATGGGAGCAAGACTGCCACACACTCCTGACAAAAATGTTGGATAAGATACGTACACATGCAGACACATGTGGACAGACAATGAACTAGCCGCACGTTTTAAAACACACACAGTCTCCTCTCCTTTCTCTTTCCTTCCGTCTTAGACTTCTGGCTTTGTTTTCGATTCCCCCATCTACTGTAGGTACCTTTTTTCTTTATTGTTTCATGGTCTAACACCTCTGCAAGCCATTAAACAGCTTGGTGGGGACCAAATTATTTGAATTGAGCAACAATAAAGGGGATTGTTAAATACAAGAGAAGTCAAAAGCATGGATATTGAGAGGCCTTTGCAGTTATAAAATCTCCTATTAGCCATAGAGCATGGGTTGTAATAACTGGAAAGTGAGCCATGTGAAAGAATTTATAATTCTACAGAGACAGACTTTCCAGCTGGGAAAGCCCCAGTGACTTCAGTCGATGGCGGAGACTACAAATTAAGAAATCTTGATTAAAAAAAAAAAAAGTCATTGCTTTATGTCTGGATTTACTTCCATCTCTGTCTCTGCTTTAGTTTTCCCATCACGCCTTACACAGTGATACCTGGAACTCTTCAGTCTTAATTATAGCAGCCACTTAAATGTCACAGTATGCTTAAAGGAGCTAAAAGCTTGGAAAAATCTGCCTCTGTAATGTCAGCAAAAGTAGTTAGCTAAGTCTCATGTGAAACAACATGAAAACCTATTTTAGTATGCTAGTTACAGCATGACAATATGTTTAACACACACAGAGCAACACAAAGTCTTCAGGTTGAAAACATCAGACCAAAACCAAAAGCGAGAGCGCTGCAGACGGCTGTTGCAAAAAATATGCTGCAATGTAACCACTCTATTGGATGTCTATAGACTGATTGCAAACATGCCCAGAGTGGTGATATCGCAGAATGTTTGGCCGCTGCCAGCTGCAGCCCTATCGCTTAATATTGGACGAATTTATTTTCCCAATTAGTTACTCAAACATGGGAAAGAACATGGGAAAATAGTGCCCTGGTGAAAAAATACAAAACTTAATCTTTGATACAAGTGTGAATACAAACCATGCTATTTTCTAAACCAACCCATACTGCTGATTTAAATAGGCTACACCATGTACAGTCAATTTGATGACAGTTTCACTACTGTAAACTGTACTGTACTCTGTTCTCACTACTGTTTCACATTACTGTCCAACTTCCTGTCTCGCCTTCCTTTTGTAACAGCTGACATACACAACAAGCTCTAGCAATGAATCTCCAGATTAAGGAAGTGACTGAGCGGCCACAAATATGCCGGGAACTTGTGATAAAAAAAAAGTCTGTCAATATTCAAAGAAAATAAACAGCCCTGTGCAAATGAAAGGGAGCTGTGCGTCCAAGTGAATTCTCAAAAAGATCCCCAGACTGACCTCAAGTATGACCTCATAAAAAGCTCCTATCAGCAGCTAAACACATTGATGCAGTGTTACGTATGCAAGCCGCAGTGTGCTAATTTACCTGGATGAGTTTTGATTCAATGTATGCTGAGTCTCAGATCCATAATAGCAGGTCACATGGTGTTAACAGAGTCCAGTAGTCACATTGTCCTTGTCGTCTTCAGTGAGAGGTTGTGCAGAAACTGGAGGTGGGGGAGCGAGGTGTTCTCTCACGGCCCAGTGAAGAGAGACGATCCCAGGACCCAGGTGGTGACAAGTTGCGGGCCTCAGCGCTTCAGTTCCAGGGGCTCACCGAGCAGCAGCCAGCCTGGCACCACAAGCCTTAAAGGGATGCTGATCACCAGCTTTATTTGAACAGAAAAAAGGAGGGAGAGCATGTTAGACACTTAACAACACAGTGAAGACAGATGAGGAGGAGAGGCAGGAGGAGGGGGAAGGTGTGATGCAGTTCCTGTGTTGTGCAGGAACAGTATGTGGCAAGAGGAGAGTGCAGTTCAGAGTGAAGGACAGCTTCCTCAAAGGAAGAAGCTGTGAGGTAATAAGGAGACTCCAGAGCTTTGTGAAACAGCACATATACCCTCTATAGGTTACCCATGACTTATAATGATCCCATTAAGCTTTGGGGGAAATTACAATCAGTAGAAAGTATTAAAAATGTCTTTAATTATCAAAGGAATGGTATAGATGGCACAAAATAGAGATGATAGTTGATGGATGAGAGGAGTAGCCGCTGCAGAGTGAGTGAAACTTTTAGACCGCCACAAATAACCACATGAGGGAAAGGTAATTATTTTAAACGTTTTTTTTTTTTAGATTTCCACATTTCCCTGGCACAAAAGGGGGAATAAATAACAACAAACACAATATAAACAACAACTAAAAAACACTGATATCAGCATCGGCTATTGGCCAAATTGTTGTTTTAAACATTGGGAATGACCCACAATTTCAAAGCCCGTGCATCTCTAATGCAGAGGGTCATAAAATGTAACCATGGTGAAGAAAGGACTTTGGAATTAGTCAGTGGAGTCAAATGTGTTTGTTTTGGGGGTAACATTTTACAGAGTGCCTATAATGCAAATCCAGCAGACACCAACTCCTAAGGCTCATCACTTTGTATCGGGGCTAACCTAGTTTAAAAACAAAAAAAGAAATTGGGTTCCTGATTTTGAAAATCTGCAGATGGCAAAAATCTGCATATCAGCCCAGATTTGTAGCTGAGTTTTGCATAAAGCCTCTTTCTGTCTGGTTGCCAACATTTTTTAAAGAGAGATAGATATATTTCTGGCTGCTCTTTTCTTTTACTATTTCAGTCTGTTTGTGTGAGAAAATACTGGTGTATACTATGCATAAAAAGCTGTAGTGGAGATGGCAGGTTGTTGCTATCTAATATATAATCCCTGCTTTTCCCCACGGGAGGCCTGAAAGGAGGTTATGGAGGGAGGAGAGGGGTGTGTGAGAAAATAAAGGGGACAAGGAGCACAATTTATCTACCTGGGAACGCTGAGCAGCCAAAGAATCTGCAGGCAGAGTGTGGAAACCTCGTAATTACCATTTTACCTTTAACCAAAGGATACTAGGTGAAAACTTTGATTACAGTCTTTAAAATATAAAACCATTTCTAAATTTGCAAAAAAAAAATACAACTGTTTTCTCTGCTTCTGTAAGTTTGACATTTTGGAGATACAAGGTTTTCACCTGGCAGCAGCAGGGAGCATGCCGAGTGGTTGCTATGGCGACGCTCTTGTCTAGCCGAGCATAAGGGAGGTGTGGAGGGGGATTCTCTCTCTCTCCCTCCCTGTTTCGCTCTTTTTCCAGGCTGTAACGACAAATGAATGGACACATCTCCGACAGCCCCTCCCCATCTACACCCCTTTTCCTCCCAGAGCTCAATGAAAACAGGCAGTCAACATTTGCTCTATGACATCCTGGGAAATGAGTTGTCATGCTTGAGGATTTCCATGACAGCCAAATAATGGCATGCACTACAAGAGTCCGTGCTTAGAAGGCCAGATAGAGTATAATATAAAAAAAAAAAAAAAAAGATTATAATGTTAATCCTGCGTAATATAGTTTTCAATTTACACCTAACTGTGAGGCACTATTTCAAATCACATATCATCTCACAGTTCATAAATAAATAATATGAGGTCTGACAGTGTGGAATCAGATCAAGCAAACTATTGAATAATAGAAGAAGCTCTCTCTAATGCAATCGGATGCAGAGCATCAGGCTCGGGGAAAACACAGCAACACTGAGCTGCTGAATGTAGAATATGATTTGTGTGTATAAGGCTTTGTTTACACGCATACAGATATTTTTTAAATTGATACTGTCATCCATGTTTTGGCCTTGTCCAACCGCAAGTGGAGTTTTACTTCACTAAAACAGATTACTTTTAAAATGTCTTGTAAGGTGCACATTTTTCAAAAACTCTGGTTACTTTGTATCCATGTGAACATGTAAAACAGAGAAACAATGTCATCATTTCCTCAATTTGCAAATGCCCACTGATGATTTGTGTAATGAGTATGAGCCTGAAACAATAGCAGCAGCAGACTACTGCTCTGTTTATGTTTTATTGACACCTCTTGCTCGGTGAGTGTTTGGAGCAGGGTTGGGTATTATCAAGAATCTCACAATTCAATCCAATTTCAATTGTTTGGGTCACGATTCGATATTGATCCAGTTGCTTCGATATCAATTCACTTATGTGTGTTGATGTCAGAAATACTCAGATAATTCATTAGAGTACTTTCCGATATGTGTTCAATAAAGCGTGCATTATCTGTATTGATTTAGAACAAACTAACACCAAAACTTTTTTTTTTACCATTATACTTTATTAAACAAAAATTAAAACTAAAATGAATATTAAGTACAGAAAAGTGCATATTTTTGCCTGAGCCGAACTTAACAAAAGTAATAAACATTTATGCAGGATTTGTCTACCTGCATCTGCGTGTGATCCACAGCTTTAGCGTTAGCAACAGGTTGCGAAACATCTGCGTGGTGTCGGCTCAAACGGTAACGTGGGTTCATCGTATTGTTGCGGTGTTTTAACACTGACTCACGAGGCTCACGCACGACGTAACCACTATCGACTTCGTGTATCCAAACGTCGGCTTTTAATATTGTCGGCGGTGGTTTTAACACACTGCTAGCTCGCACCGCTGTCGCCATTTTAATGAGTAAACAACAGATGTTGTTTGGGGGTCAAGCGGGGCCTCTAAACGACGTCAATCACACTCCTGCGGCACTCACACTGCCCCCCACAGGAGCGGGGCGTCATTACAACGGAAATAATGGATTTCAGGATTTTATGAATCGATATTGAATTGGCAAAAAACATATTGCAATGCATTGATGAATCGATTTGTTTCACCCAGCCTGAGTTTCTAGTCAATTCTGCATACTTGTGTGGATATTTTGTAAAACGAAGGTCATGTGGACAAATGCTTTTGTAAAAATGTTTCAAAAATACCTGTATACTTTTAGACAGGACCTCAAAGGCATAATTTGGATTTTTTAACTTGTTGTATGAAGGACTTCCATAGTTAGTGTATTACATACAGTAGATGGCGGTCAGCACGCCCGCAGTTCAGAGAAGCAGGCTGGAGTCTGACGTGAGCTGAGCAATGTGGATTGGGTCAGCAATAAAACAAACTTTAACCACCTGAAAAAGTCTGACCCAAAACAACGAATATCAGGTTATGCTATATTGATAGTATTTTCACAACATAACTGCTCTGTCAGACAGCAGTTTCCAACATTATATCCCTTATTTCAAAGCCTGACTCCATTGAGAAAAACAGTAATTTAACATCACTGACCACGGTAGCTGCTGCTTTAGTAAGCTTGTTTGCGTTATTGTGTGACTTTAGTCCATTCCAGATGTTGAATTGAAGCTGGGGGTAACCCAGGGCTTTCTTGATGGAAAGGTAAAGCAATGAAATGACTCTCCATATAGCATACACCTAATTTTTAGGTGGGTCTTCTTTTAGGTGGCTGAAATACATTTGTTCCTGACCCCATGCATACCAGTACATTGCTTAGCATCCATGGTGGTACTCCTGCCTTCTTCTCCAAAGTAGGAGGCATGCCGACTGACATCTACTGTCTGACATCTGATGGAAGTACCTCATACAACAGCACTTGAAAAAATATTAACTTTCCTTTTACATCTACATAGGAATGTCCCTTCTGTGTTTAGACTGAAACAAGCTGTAGTCCATCTAAAAAGGGTCACCATTTGTGCCCTTTCACAGCATTGACTGGGCAGTGCTGCTGCAGCAAAAATAGCCACCCTGCCAATGGCTACTGGACTTGAAAAGGTAAGAAAAGATAGCCGAGAGTCAGAAAAATGTAATGCGTATAACAGGTTATTACCTGCCAACTGTGATTCCCAGGGTTGTGCCCTTAAGGTGAACTGACTAATCGAAACAAAAACACCCACCTCAATGACATTTCTCACATGCTTTCTTATCTCTATTCAAAAAAACTGCCAATTTTCTCATCTTTTCTGGGCTACAATAACACAATCATCACTATGTTCATTTAAAAGTTAATGTCAGGGAAAGCTGAAGCTGTCATTGACAGTACGTGGTGAACAAGGCAGCGCTCGGTGCCTGTCCACACCTATCAGTGTATCACTTCCTCACAGTCATACACTAACTACCACACTGTATGTGATTAACATTACATAAATATGGGCGTTACTCAAACAAAATTCATACCACATTTAGATAGCGAAATGACAAAAATGTTGAGGATTTCTGGTGAAGTCACTGGTGTTTATCTTGAAGTTAGAAGAGGAACAACAAGAGGAAGTCCATGGTATTTCTTAAGATTTGAAATAAAGTCCATAACAGCTACTAATACATGTAGTCACAGCACACGCTGTTTGTGGTTAGTAAATGTTAGGACTGGATATCATCTAAAAAATTACAATACCAATGCCAATACCAATGGAGTACTGTGGCCAATGGCCCGCCCCCTCAGGTTGGTGAATGGGACTTGGGCCAAACTAAAAATTCAAATGTCAAATGAATTTCTCCCACAGATTTATTTACATCTCTCATTTATGGTAGTTCTTATCACACTTCGTGTATGTTTAAGTATTTGTTTTTCTTTTAAGTATGGTTTACACAGGCTAGATGCGAGGTCTGTGTGAATGTGAAGGTGATGTATTTTCTTTATATCACCTTTCTGTGCTTCGTCTGAGAGCGTAATGGATCGTCCAACACCTGGACCTCTGCATGTGTAAGATTTACAGCTGCAGACTCAAAAACACACTTTCACCAAAAGTCTCATACAGCTGTTATTTCCCCTGACAAGACGCTAAGCTCAGCTGAAAACACACAAAACCAAGGTGACAAATACCAGCTCAAAGATGGATGGACACCTCACACATCTATATGCATACACACACACGCAAACACACACAAACTTGGCTTTTTGACTCATCCACCTCTCCGGGGCTGTGGTCAATCAGATTAGAGCATCACACCGAGATCTCCGAGAGCACCAACACAAATCCATTTATAGAGATAAGCTTTGAGGGCAACCGCTGCCACACACACAGCCAAAGAAAAGAGAGAGAGAGAGATGTCACTTCACCCACTGAGAAGCCATCTGAGTCGCTATTGGGCCCCAGAATCAGTTCAGCACAACACTGTGTTTACAGAAGTCCTCTTTGACCTGCCGCGGTGTCACTTCCATAGCCACACTGCCTCCAGGGACCCAAAAATGGGTCCCAAGATGAATCTCAAAGGTCATGACATGATTAATGAGACAGGAAAGCAGAGTGTTGTTTCTCCAACACTATCTTTGCCTTTTTGGAACAAATTACTGTATTATTTCACTTTCATAGGCTTAAAACAATTATACAAATAAATCCAGGTGGGAAATTTACAATGCAACCTGTGCTGAGAGGGTTCAATTAAATACAATTAAATATTTTAAAGGTGCAGTGTGTAGTATTTAGTGGTATCTTAAAGTGAGGACTACAGATCGTAACCAGCTGAAACTTCTCCCATGCTAGGCATGAACTCAGGAGCTAAAATATCTGCAGAGCTCTCTTCCAATAAATGGGTCAGGTGATTAAAACCAGTAAAACACTTAATTAAGCAATTTCTGGGGCTGTACCGTATTTAATATGAACATTTAACTATTGGTGCCTTTTTTCCCCATATTTTTCCATTTTGCATTTGAGAGTTGAATGAGGTTCAGCGGCTCGTTCAGAGTGACAGTGGCATTAACATAATAGAGCAAAAAAGATTGGAGAAATGTAGAGTCAGTGTTTGGTTTGTCCGTTCTGGGCTACTTTAGAAACATAGATGTACAATAGCGATCTCTGTGGACGAGGATCTCCTCCCTATGTAGATGTAAAAGGCTCTTTAATACACACACAAAAACATTTTTTATTATAATTCATCTCTACAAATATATCCCCCTGAATCCTACAAACTGGACTTTCAAGGGGTAACATGATAAAAAAAGGTCAGAAAGTACAAATATAAAGAGATTCATTCTTAAGAAAAGTAAAATATGAGTGCATGACTATTTTCTAAATGTTGCGTAATGGAAAATAATAAGCTACACCGTAATAGGGGGGTGTTCAATTTTTAATGACGAGGCTTTAATTAGAATATTGCAGCAGCAGCAGCAGTTTAGCACCTGCTTCACACAGTCAGTGTTAGAGAGATGTAAAAATGAGAGAAGTGGCGAGGCTCATTGTGATTTATGGTGTTTACAGGCAAACCTGGAAGGGACAAAATCAGCCCCAAGATGAAAACTGCAGCAGCAGGAAATTATAATAAATGGCACTGCAGGAGAGAAATGCATGCACGCGGACTTTATGTCTCTGTGATCAGATGTGAATAGAGCCGTGTCCTCGATGAGCTGTCCAGTCCACACATTGTGAGCTTAATGTTCCAGAGCGAGAGGACAGACGGCAACTAGGAGTGTGATGTTGTTAGACTCCCTCGCCTCTCCGCCTTACCGCTGGTGTATATTGGCATCCAGGTTTTGCTGAGCACTGCTGAGTGGCTGTTTGCCAAAGCAAGCAGGATGTGAATGTGATAATATCATATAGCTGCTCTTCTAAACTTGGCAATCGCTGTTATCATCAAATATCTGGAAATTTCCTAAAGGGCCCAGGCAGGACTAGATCATTTACCAACTGACTGTGTGTGTGACAGACTGCGTCAATAGTGTTATTTATTTAGTGGGTAGCTAAATGAGAACCCTGGTTTAATACTCACCTGTGGCTCTCTTGGATCAATAACCAACAGAGTGATGGAATAAGTCTTTAAAAATGTAGGAAATGTCCTAAGTTCAACGAGAGTGTAAGTAAGAAGTAAGTAAGTAAGAAACTGCTGCTAAGGCCTTATGTACTGAGTCCAAAGTATTCTTTTTACCAAATATCTGCAAAACTAATGACATGTCCATTAGGGAATTAGTGCTAATTACCAATGGCAGCATACTAACATGCTAAATTAATTCGGTAAATGGTAAATATTTTACCTGCTGAACATCAGCATGCTAGCATTGTCATTGTGAAGTTTGCATTTAGCTCCATGGATTCTGACCTGCATATCAGTCAAATTTTTAAGTTCTCCTTGACCGTGACCTCTTATGTCTTTTTTTTGTCTTTTTCTGTGTAAGCGTATTGAGAATAACAAAAACTGAAGTCAAACTCTTTGTCTGTCTACCAGTTAGGCAGCAACCTCCAAGGCTTGAAAAATGTGGCCAATGCAAAGTGCAAAAAACTGTAGTTCCCTGAATGGCCATTTGAAGCTGACTCCAAAAGCAAGTCAATCCCCTGTAGGCTAAAACAGCATTTCCACCAAAAACTATCGCCATAGTACCTTTGGATCCAAAAGTAACCCCTGTGGAAATGTACTTGGACACTTGATCCCATTTATGCGCCATAACCAAACTAGCATTTAGCATTATGGTTTGTTCCAACCTCCTTATCCAAATATGCTCACTTCTGGCTCTGAAAATCCAAGATGGCACCAACAGAAATGCCAAACTTAAGGTCATACAGTAGGCTTGGGCGGTATGTAAAATTTCATACCTTCCTGAAATTTCACAGGGGTATACTGACGATATAAGTGTGTGGTGCTAACACTGAGCACTGGTGGTGCATGTTGCACACTACATACAATGAGTTCAACAGAAAGAGGAGTGCCTATATTTATGTGAGTATTGAAAATTAAACCTTTGGGATTTCTAAATACCCTAGTATACTGAGATACCCTGATACCGCCAAGCCTAGTCAGTGGTACACACTTACTCTAGTAAGTGTGTAGCTGATTCTGATGTATTCTGACTTCTATTTGGCTGATTGTTGAATATCCAATTGTCTCATTTGCTCTCATGATTTCACCCCTTTAGTGTTACAGCCTGTTTGTTAAAGTTTCAGTGAAGGTCTGTGAAATGTAGCCTCTTTAATCAAATCCTGTGCTGACAGTGTGTGGGAGAGTCCACCACTTTTTCATTCTATTCCATCCTCCTACACACCTGCCTTATGGGCTTGCATTAGGTTATATACTATTTTGGTTGAACTTTTTAGACAGCCTGTCAATCCAATTCTCAGTCACAAGCCCCAGACTTCACTTATAGCTGGCCAGAGGCCTTAAAAATCCTCACTTCATTATAACTGCAGCATGTAAAAACAGAAATTATTCAGCCTTCCATCACACAATCCGATACGCATCCCCTCAGCGGTGGTGTCTCTCTTCCCTTCCTCCTCTCACATCCCCTCCCAGAGCTTATTCTCCGAGGCACCTGGGAGCAGCTCAGACAGAACGGGGTTGGGATTAAACAAGTCCCCAGACGAAGATTCCCTGCAACACTTAAACTCCATGAACCCAACCTGGTAAATATTCATGACAGAGAAACAGTGATATTCCAGGACAAGGGGGTAGACACGAACACATCTTCACACATAGACAGCTACAAACCATTCTCTAATACACACACAAAGACACATATAGACTGACATTAATGGGCAAGTAAGAAACATGCACACCCACACAAAGGGGGTAAAAAAACACCCTGTGGATTTCTCAAGCTTTCTGTGTGTATATCTGGCTACAGCCCAAGGCTACATGTCTTGTCTGTCTGCACAACCTTGTCTGGGAACAGAGATGTTTCGCACGTTGGTGAGGAAGCCATGAACGCCTCCACTTCTTTCACAGAGAACTGCCAAAAGTGGGAACCAGAATAAGAAATCATAACAAAAATCTGGCTGTGAAGTCACATGAAACGGTGTTCTCTTTTAAGGAACTGGCGAATTTATTCGCTTGAGATCATCGCGACAGAAAGGTCAGGCCGTCTACTGGATGATTAACACATACAGCAACAAAAAGACATGGGTAAATTGTTTTGGCTTTGGAAGATTTTGCTATCCGGTCTTTAAAGTGTAACTCAACCCCCAAAGCAATGTATATTGGTATTTAGTACAACTGGTGATTGTTTCTGGTCCTAATCTTGACATTTGAGTGCAAGGTATTAAAATTCTACATTATAGTGTATAAGTAAAGCATAGTGACTAACCTCTAAAGGTTGAAACCTGGCTATTGTACTTGAATTTTGCCACTGGCTGATCGGTTCACAGCATGCTGGTTTACATCACCAACCAAGACCCCGTCGCTGCTCCGTTGCCACCCTCTAACCAACCAACCTACAAAAAACGTATTACTTTTCAGCTCAGTGTTACAGTCTCCTCTGTTTTCTATGGTTTGTTTTCTATTGCCTCATTCCCACTGCACAAAAAAACCCACTAACACCCGCTAACATCTGGATTTTTAATGCAGTAAGAAGGCGTACGATTGGCATTCACACCCAGGTCAAATGACTCGGCAGTAGGCACTGGTCTTTATAGCCTCCAGCTTTGATCGGCTTAGATGGGATTACAACACCCATGTGAACGTGGTAACATCATTAACTACTGTCCATCTCCTCCTAAGCAGCGCTAAAACACAGATCCAAATACACGTGCACCGAGTTAAATAAGTAAGATATATATATATATAGAGAGAGAAAGATGAAACAACTGGAAAGTTTTCAAAGACCACTGCCCGTTTTTTTTGACTTTTTTCACATTTTAAGGAAGAGGCACTCAAGCTAAAAGTGGAGGGTTTAGTTCCTCGTTAAGTCTGGTGTAACGCCCTTTCAAAATACTATTACCAAGTCCAAGCCTCCTATTGTTACTATTCTTAAACGAATGAAAAAACAACAACAAAATTTTACCGCTACAGGCTAGTGCTAACACCCTTTAAAATGACTAAAATCACATCTTTCTGCAGTGAGACACCTGGCAGAGTTAGATGTCCTGCCAGTTGGTATAATATACTGTAATGTCCAGGCATTACAGAAAAAGAAAGTTTACGGGGTTGAGGTGACTTAGACGTTAGCGGTTAGCTAGCTAGTTAGTTGACAGGACAGGAATTAAACTTTGAACTAAAATCAAGATGAAACTAATGTGTCAGTCTTTTTTTTTTGGAGTTTTGGTTAAGATGGGGAGGTTGACATAATTTTATAATGAATGAATGTTAATGAATGTTAAGTTTAACTGGCTGCAAACAGCAATATCAGCTGTGCTCTCAGTTAGGAAAAAAAACAGTATAAAGTCCATAGCTTTTATCTGGAATATCCACAAGGATTAGATTTAGCTTTTGCAACTGATTTCAGTTAATTTCAACAGTTAACAGTTAGCATTGACAGTTAGCAGTTAGCATTAGCTAAAGTTAGCACAAGCACTAAAACTTTGTTTTTCTTCATTCGTTTAAGAATTGTAACTTACCTCATCAGCTGAAGACATTTGCTCTTCTCTTTTTCATTGATAGTAAAGCAGTAAAATGACAATATCGTCGAAAATCACAGCACTGTGGCATTATACTGTAAACAACAAGAGGATTGGACCCACAAATTGAAGGCCGTCACATCACGACTTTCAGACCTGAGAGGCTTTATCAATAATAAAACACAAAACAACTCCACCGTCCCTCTTGTCCGTAACACCATTGGCTATGTTCAGAGGAACTCCTTCTCCCCGCTTCGCGTCTTTGTGATTGTGTGAAGCTGAGTCAGAAGACTTGCTGTCTACAAGCAGGAAGAGAGACAGTTTAGATCATATCCTGTGTGTGAACTGTGGTTTACAGCCAAACACAGGGGGATATAAAATTAGCCGGACTGTGAGAACTGGAGAGACAGAGAGCGAACGGACAGACTCAATCCCCCACTCACATAAAAAAGACTGGGAGGGAAAGAGTCGGAGTCAGCATGCGTCGTCTTCCTGTCAAGTGCGACAACTCCTGCTACACTAACACAGATGTCATCTCTTGGCTCAGTTGGGTGGCATATTAAGCCAGATTAGAGCAGGAAACCGCACACTAAAACTGCATATTTGTGTGCTATGACCCAGAACATTTACTGTGGGTGTGTCTCAAACATATAAGCCAAATATTAGTTTGCTAAAAATGACTCATGCTGTAATAAATATTAAAAAAAAAAAACCCAGACCAGCTCACTTAGACCAGTGGCTTAGTCACACACACACACACACACACACACACACACAAGATCAGCAGTCATTACACAAAATGTTGAAAGGATGAAGTATAGAGAGACAACCTTTCTTAGCTCCTAATAGGGCAAAAAATTAAAAGCTTGTTTGGTCTGGCCTGTGTGAAGCCCCTGTTAGGATGCTACACTCCTTGATTTACAAATAAGATCAGTGAGATCTTTATTTCGAACATGCCAAATAAAATGGGGGAGTTAAATAAAAAATAAGCAAGAAAAACAACACCAGAATGCCCAGCGGACATATTAAGTAAACAATGCAAGTATTTCATGTGGAAAAAGGAGTAGGAGGAAATTAATACCAATCCCAGCCTCTTTTTTAAATTGTTTAAACATTTTTAAACATGAATATTTTCAATTTCTGACCCAATTTTCACAGTACACACCTTTATCAAATCAAACAAGAACAGAACCATCTGAACACACACACACGAAAACAAAGAAAACCATCCAAACAGAAAACAAAGTCATACCATCAAAAGCAACCTACACATCTTGTACTCTGCCTGTTACCCTCTCTGTTCTACCATCTCATATCCCTACAATATGTTGTATTTAAAAATATGTCTACATTTATCAAACTTTTTGGCTGAAAACAACACTATGAGAGAGGTGACAGTGAACCACAAGAGTAAATTTGGGGAACAGAAAAGAGAAGAATTGCGCATTTGGATGGTAAAAGTTATTGTTATTATGAGTGAACCCTCACATAAGCTAAAAGTTCATTTTGGATTTTTTTAAACACAGCTACGAAAACAACTGTTTGGTTTGAATTAATAACAGCTGCACAGTATGCAAAAAAAAGTGTAAAAGTGTGATTATTTTGACAAATGTTGAAAATTGCAATAAGGTTTGTAATTTTAGTAGGAATGGTAAGTTTTGCATTTCATTTCCAGTGAAAAAAGATTTAAATGATGATGTGATTTTTGCTTGGGTAACAAATAAGCATGTTACCTTACGTCTGAAATATTATTTTTACGTCTGAGCATCTCTGTAGCAAAAAGAAGTCTCGTTTTTAATGGTATGTTGTAACACATTTTACCTTTATCAAAAAATTGCTGTAAAGCTCCTGTAAATTGGATGTTGCATTTGGCCATATTGAGATTTCAGTATTCCCATTTAAGTGTGCAGCCTTGGAGTTAATCATTACATCACAAAGTTCATGTAAACTGTGATTCACTACCACAGCTGGACACATCCTTGCTGTCCTATAGAAAGTTTGCCTGCGACAGGAAGTAGGCGCTCATAGGAAGAACGCCCTGTAAGCTTAAATCAACAGGATACGGATGATTTACAGGCTAACATCCACTGCACTCAGGGGCAGTTACCAAATAGGCCTGAAATACGGTCCTCAAACCTCTTTGTATCATTCTCTTCAAAGGCATCACTTCAGCTGATCTAAAGCCACACAAGTAAATACTGTAATCTAGTCATCAGACGGAGGGAACTTGCACCCCCAACGGACCCTCTTTCCAGGAAGTAGCCATGTAAATACTCCGTAAATGCTCTGCTGACATGTAACTTGAAACATGCTGAAGGCCACTGGATGCAGCCTGGAGGGCAAAAGGATCAGATGTGCAAGGCTGATGGCAGATGCACTGATTTCGATATTCCCCAAAAAACACAGTAACGATGGAATAACATCTCTGCCATGCTGTGCATTTCCCCGAACAGGCTCGAGAGAATTCTTCAGAGCATAGTGTTTCTGTGTGTCTCACTTCAAACAATATCATACACAGGATTTCTTCTTGGATTGCAAATTATCCAAGGTCTCAAATTACAGATGCAAATACCCTGGTGTGTTACTTTAATCTATTTCCTAGCAGTTACAGCAACCCAGAGGGAAATCATGATTCAGAGAGCTAACCCCTGCTGTGCTGCTCTATCTTGAACAGGTAACAGGAAATTGGCCATTCAGCACATCATCTACAGTAGCTGCTCCAGTCAGCCAACGGACTGATGGATGGCAAGTCGCACTCGAGCTGCGACACCATTGATTTTCTCCGCGTACAACCCAAGACTGCTGATTCAAGATAATGTTACATTTTTAAAAGGCTTTGCTGTGATACTGTGGTGATAAATTCAGCTCGCGAAACTGATAAATGAGTTCAGGAAACATTGACAGGTGGGATTTATTTCCAGGGCACTGACTCAAACGTCTGGATGATGCACATTATTTATAGTTTATCGTTGAATGCGTTCTTTCATTTCTGATGTGGTATCAGGCTTTTAGAGACAAATAGATTATTGAGAAGGCTGCAAACCATCATAAGACTGGTCTTCCTTTTGAGGAAATGGAAGCTGTCTTCTGTTGTCATAAATAAATCTAGAAGTGTCAAATAGTGTACATCCAAGTGAACCACAGCGTCATTTAATGACATTTCACAATATTTACCGCTTCACAGTTCATCACGATGATGTAAACTGAGGCCCTTTGTGATTCTGTTGTTAGCTTCAATTGATCCGAAACATCAATGCCCTTCTTAGCTTTGCTTGTAAATCAGACGAAAGCAACAGTAAATGCCACTGCCTGTGCTCAGCTCAAGTGATATTCAGTGACCTTCTATCTTTTAACTACCCACATTACAGTCGACCAAGCTCACATCAAGACAGCTTACGATCTTTTTCTCTCTGTTTTAGCCTTCAATCCACACTGAGCCGCAGATTTTCGCACACAAACACAAGCTTTACACAACCCTTTTTTTGGAAAGCTTGGACAAATCCAATAACTCCAGTGTAAGTACATATAGGGAACATGACTTTCTGTCTGCTTAGACACAGTCTGAGGCTGTCTTACAGTATACTGTGAGAAGTTAAAGTATTGCATTCTTTTGGGAAGTTTCCAAAAAAGACTATTAAGTTCCCAGTGCTGGTGTCAGAAAGGGTTTCACATGTTCATTTTAACCATACTAATGCCTTTAGGAAGACAATACTTAATTAAATGAACTAAACTGATCACACAGTATGGATGTTGTCATTTAACCCGATGCACCAGATGGTTTACACAACAATCTAATAAGCAGCCATTAAGAAAAAGACAAGGCACTTTCAAACAATACTCGGCTGTTGATTGGATAAAACACCTGAATATCACAGGCTAACTTCCACCAATCAGATCAACCAAAGCAAGTCGGGAGAGGAGCCAAAACTTCTTCTCCACTGAGAAAAACCTTCAGACGGATTATTGCAATATCAAAAGATTATGTTAGGACTGATCTTCTTCAATAAAGAAATAATCTCCAGTTCTGATATAACTGATGTTATTACAGGATCTATGCTAACCTCTGTAGGAGACAAATTGTTGTTTTGAACCAATAGTCGATTCTCTTTACTGACACAACCACCTAAATCACGCTCATGATCCTGCAATTCTCATGTGGTCTCATGATATTGTGACAATCCAGCTGCTGTGTCGGGTAAGCTGTCATTAACCAGCATTTATGCTGTCAAACTGCTTCATGATCATAAAACAGGAATTTGATGGACATCTTAGTGGAGCCTGGTTAACTGGTAGCACTTACATATTTGGAAAGCCTTTTATTATCAATCTCTCAAAGCCTTTTTTGGCATTTGGCCTGTATTTGGCTGTGACTGTAGACATACAAACAGAAAAAGTGAGGAGAGAGAGACCATAGACTGTAAATAAAGATGGCAAACACGTCTCCACTTTCTCATACTGTGCCAAAATAAGGCCAAAATATCCCAGATAGGCCATCTTGCAATGTTGATGTCATTCATAGCCAGTCTGGAAGAGCAAATCTCTACAGTATTAACTTCTCGCCCATACAGCCATCCAACCAATCGTGAGCAGGACCACTGATGACAAGCACACCAATTGGTAGCGATATCAGCATCTGCTTTCTCATATTGAGTTTCTATTTTTGGAGCTGGACCATTCATTAGGAGTGCTGTTGTACATACTGTTTGGTTATTCAGGGCACCATACTCTCAGAGCACAGAGTGTACACTGGGTACAAACGGAGCAGCAGAACGCCAGGTGCAGTGAGTGAAAATATACCTTTAATTAATTTCTATAGAAATAGAAAGCTCTCTTTCTCAGAATAACAGCGCTCTCATTTTAGTCATGTCTATCCCTTCCCAACGTATTTAAATAAAACCAGCTGCAATAACACTCTCCTCTGAAGTAGCTGCTCCCAAAATCCATCGATCTAATCTGATCAGATCGCCTCTGACTGATATGACAACAATCTGATCAGCTAATTAAATGTCCAATCCAAACTCAAACTCAAAAAAATAAAAACTCATAAAGAGTTCTGCCTGTGCTGAGTTCATGGACACCCCCAAAAAACTCTGAATTCAGAGAGAGGTCACAGAACATTCAGCTACTGCCACATATAGCTTCTAATTCTGTGTGAAACATCTTCTCTATGATAAAATCAAATAATATCAGTCTTTCCTGGATGTTCAGTTTTAAACAAAAACACATGTTCATGAGAACTATTATACCATGAAACAGTTAAAGTTATGGGGAAAGCAGGAGGGGACAATCAGCTAAGACTCAGCAGAGCAGCCAGACTGTCTGTTCCACTCTTTAACAGATGTTGGCTGGTTGACTGTTTTGTTTGCTCAGTAAGAGCGGAGGAAGAAGAAGAGCTTTCCCTGCTGTTAAGTGTGGAAGGAGCTCCTCAGCTGGTTTAGTGCTGGCTCTAGTCTGGCCAGTATCAGTCTTGGCCATCAATAAAGGGATGAAAGGTTGGGGGCTTGTCAGAGTCCAGCTACCTGTCACGGGGATTACTGGTGTGGATCATTGGAAAGAGCTGCAAACAAAAGCCCCAAATGCACAACTCTGAGGAGAGGAGATAAGAAGGTGTAGGGCGAGGGGGAGTGTCACTGATCATTGTGCCAAGCTAGCAGCTGTGTGATGGATTTCGCACACATCTACTCATCTACATCTGCATCCCTTTGTGTCGAACAAAGAGCAAAAGAGCCCCTTCTGAGTGCACGCAGCGGAGGATCACACCATTCTGCCAGTCGTGTCATTTGCCCTCGCTGCATGTCGTGCATGGACGAACAAACACACCCCCGTGGTCCGTTGGTGTGCTCAACACAGGCATGCAATTATTATGTTTGTCAGAGACTGTGGTCTGAGGCATGAATATTTTCAGGAACACAAAACCAAAAAAAAAAACAAAACAATTTGCCATCAGGAAAGCTGAATTCAAAGTGAATCCGTGAATCTATCTGACAAATCCAGCAACGTGTCAGCGCTGCATTGTCTGTGCCGGTATCAGACAAGTGCAGCATCTTGGCATACACGGCAGACAAAATCTGAACAGGATATTGCATCCCTCGTGACATAAGCCGTGAGCAGCCCCCGTCATTTTTAGAATCAGTGACATTACACAAGCAACTAACAACAGAGATGCCATGTCAGCCTCTCCAAAGGGTCAAAAATGTGCGGATTAGACTGTCATTAATACTGAATCTGGATTATAGCAATCCTGAGGCCGCTCTACGGCGACAGATTACTTCTATCCCAGCCGCAGCAATGGAAGACAATGGCACTTTTTGTTCCCCCAGAACTGACAGTACCGCACAGTAACAAAGGAGGACTCATTTCTAATAGGGTCAGGAGTGATTAGACAAGCGGCAGGCCTGGCAGCCCAGAGAGAGGCCCAAGATCCCCCAGAATCCCTCAGAATCAGACTGGATTTGTCAGATTACGGCTCCAACACCAACTCCAATTAGCCTATTAGTGTAGTTAGATCTTGTAAAATGGGTTAAAATGACAATATAGTCTGTAGGCAACGACTTGCAACAAGATATATCACTGTAAGATGGGATCAAAGAGAAAAAAAAGACTCATTATTATGGGAGTAAATCTTTGCAGGATACATCAGAGTTACGAGGAGCACTTAACAGTGATAAACAAATGGCACCCAACAGTCTAGACATTTTTACATATCTTGTGATGGCAGCCTACCCATTATGGCTGTTGTGAGCGCTGTTGTGCTTTGATGCATAATTTATTGGCCCCCCCACAAACAAGCCAAAGATTTTACACCCAGTCTTAGACCACACAGGCTTTAGAAAAGAACACAAGTGTTGTATTGGTATCAGTAGCTGCAGTCACAAGGACAATATTTCTTCAGTCAGGTTTAAATCATTCGGATTAGAGATGAGACTTGCCCGTCTACATGGACACTAAATAAAGTGGTCAGATAAAATATGAGTTTACGTGACCCTAGGATTTCATCAAAATTTAACTTTTAAGACTTGCACAGTGGTTCTGCCCACTGTTAAGCATCTAACCGGCCAGAAATATAACAGAAACTTTTTTTTTGTTTTTTTCTGTTAATACAACTTCATAGTAAGTAATGCAAGTATGACCCAGCTTATTTTCTGAAACCACAAATTACATTTGTTTCCTTAACAGCTCACATACAGACTATCAACAGATGCCACAATTTGCCAGTGTTCCCTAAATGTCTCTGGTAACAATAAACAATCAGACCAAAAAGTCCTTACGATATGACCGCATCGGACCAGTCTCTTCCAACTGAAGTGATCAGATGAGGCAATTTTATCCTGACAGGGCTATTATTCTCATTATTAGTGAATATATTAGGGTCCATGTAAATGCAAATAACATCATTTATAACAAAACTGAAATGCTTCAATCCAATTTGATGTTTAATTTAATTGATGTTTAATTTAATTGGATACAACTTCAAGCCAAAGCTAGAAACTCACTAAGAGTTATTTAGGTCTCCTGCTGTCTCAGCTATTTTTTAAGAAAATCTAATTCAGTGATTAGTAAACATTTGCGGTATTATGTTATTCTGACGCAAACAGTACTAAATGTTCCTTTGTTATGGCTTTAAAGAGAAATCTGAGCAGCAGGGAATAATATTATTTCAGGCATTAACATTCATTTTGAGAGATTAAGGAAACAGATATTCTGATAACTTGGGTTTCCTGAGCATTCTTTCATTCACAATAAAATTAGGTATCGTTATTTCAAAGGAAGAAACAGAGAAATACACAAAGTAGAGACAGAGGGTCAGTGGACGTTAGCGTAAACAAGAACTGAAGGCAGTAAAATCTGGAGAGTGAGGAGGGTGGAGAAGAGAAAGAGAGAGAGAAAGAAAGAGAAAGAGAGAGGGAATACAGATCAGCCAGCGTGACCTGTCCTTGCCCCACAAAAACAAATGACATCAGAGTAGCTGCCAATCAGCTGACGTGGCTCAGAGAGAGGCTGCTGGAAATTCACTTCAGCTTTTATTTCTGACAATCTGCCATAACCCTATCAAAAGCGAAAAAAACTGCTCACTGAAATGGCACCCCGCATTCGTAAAAACTCACATAATGTTTTAATGCAGATTATAAATTCTTCAATGTAACTTCAGTGACGGTTGATGCAGCTGGTTTCAGAAAATAAACAAGCACAGCCTGTTATTCCTCAAGTAAAAATCTCCCTTCATTAAAGTGACTCTGCAAGACACCTGAGTCTAATTCAATCCCAGCCATATTAAAGAGAATCAATTTAGGGGAAAAATTTAAAAGCAATTACAGTGGTTGATACGGCTGGCTTTAATGAACTTAATTAGACGCATCTTTAGTGACGAGGAATAAACCATTACAAATGGCAGAGCTGCAAGCGATGCATCTCATCACGCCCTCATTGAGTGGAATCGCTGTTTGTCATTAGAGCGAACAACATTAAGAATCTATGGACTTCGTAAATTAAGTGTGTGGAATAAAACAAGATTTTGGACCACCGTCAGATCATATTTTGGAAAAAATACAGTATGAACTTAGATTGGGTGATAGCAAGGTATTATGGTATACCTTGGTATTGAGAAATCCTGAAGTTAGGTTCCACCATCATACCATCATAAATACAGGCATTCCTCTAAGTATAAAACTCATTGTATGTAGTGCACAGCAAACACCACAAGAGCTCAGTATCCAGTCTTTACTGGTGGAACAGGCAGCTGGGTTGGAGGGATGGGCTAAGTTACAGGACTGTAAACAGCTGGCGGCCAGCAATGGCAGAGTGACCGTGGGGAATAACGACTTGTTTTTTATATCTAACTTGGTCAGTGCCGCAAACTTATACCCTCATATGCTGCATATGGCGCTGAAATTTCAGGAATTTCTGAAGGCATGAAATACAACATAACACCAGAACCTAATATGTACATTAGTCAATGGAACGTTGTAAGTGTAAAAGATAATTTTACAAGTCAAGAAAGTCATAGTTTGTTATTAAAACAGTTTAAGTCTGTGAAAAATGTTATAAGAAAGACTGCACAAGTTGCGTATGTGAGGTCAGAGCATTCTCTCTCATTAGAGCTACGATGTCTGTGTATTTTGTACTCACACATGCGACAGGTCCGACTTGTTCTCTTGCTTTCCAGATGATAAGATAAAGAGGAGTCGCCAGATAAAACCACGGATGTATAAAGAGAACTGGATACAGCGTTTGAGGTGTGGGCCCGGTTCAATCCTATGAAAGTTGCTCTGTGGTGCATGAAGCCCAAAATGCTTGATATCTGCAATATGAAATTACCCAAATCTCCCGCAACATAAGGCCCATGGAGGAAGTGTCCTAGAGACTTATGGCAGCTGAGCCGCTGACTTTCAGTTAAGAGCTCTGCTAAATGGGGATTAAAATTATTTAATCATGCTGCTCTTCTAGACTCACAAAAAAAATATCAGACCAAATAGATCAAATCCAGATAGTAAAACCAGTCATTTTGCGGTGGTTTGGTGCTCACGATTACAAAAAAGTCCTTTTGGGCTCAGAAATTTGTTGATTAACAAAATTAGGTTTTAAATTGACAAAAAACAAATGTGTGGTTGATGGCACAATTCAAAGGGGATCAAAATGTATATGTCTTGCCGCTGAATAGCATACATATTTTTTTCTAAAATAAGGTCCCATGGGGTCCCAAGTGGAGGGACTTAGCCTCTCGACTGAATAGGTGATAAACTAAACCCCTTCCTCATTGTACGTACTCAATATATTAAAAGTGGCCTTAGCTTTTAAAAGCACACAATGAAACTATAAGGAATGAGTAAACCTGTGTATTTCTTATGATCATATTGAGCTAAGGTTTATGTAGTACCGAGCCCAATGTTACAGGGCCAAGGGCTCAGCATATCATTAACTGACAACAATGTTTTGGATTATGTATATTGGTGGTCACCAAGTTGTAGTAATTTACACTACAGCTTCCCCTGCAATTTAATTACTACCCGAGATATTCGCACCACATCAGCTAGTCCACAGGGCTTTTCCTCTTAAAACATCAAAACTGAAACCAACTGTTTGAAATACTAGAAATGAAGCATAAATCTAACCTCTGTCTTGCTTGTCCAAGTATGAAAGATAATTTGATTTGAAACTTTCTTGCTTGGGATATGGCCTCAGTCTTCTCTCATGATATCATCTATGCAGCCATTAAATGCAAAATTAATAACATTAAAAAGCATTTGTAAAGGATTAAAACATTATAAAGCTGTTTGGGGACAGCATTTTTGTTGTACTAATGTTATCTTAATTAGCCAGATAGCTAGTAAGGAGTAAGGACTCATTTCGACCCACAGAGACGATGGTCTTGGACTAGAAACGAGTGTATTGTTTTCTTTTTGAAAACAAGAGAGGCACTTCTCAGGGCATCATACACTGGAGAGTGTTGATAGAAAATCATTTCAAATCTGGTGAGCGTACAAAGGTCAAAAGCAGTGTGCTCCTGTTAATCAACCCACCTACTGTTGCAGAACAACAGTTTAAACTCTGTATTTAATTATCTATTTCTATGACACAAAGTAGACAGATATTGATTTTAATGATGAAACATATACAAAGACCTTAAGTGACACTGTGTCATTCCTAAGGCTCTGAAAAAGGTGTTAAAAATGGCTGTTAAAAATGCCTTTCTCTGATTTCACTGCACTATAAATTAAATATATTCTCCAACGTATGCATCTGAATTCAGTCTGAAACAACACAGCATTGGACACAAGCTTTTCCAATGCAAAGCACGTCTTTTTTGGCTCATTTCTAACAGAAACGACTCAAATCAGCAGGTTTGGGGACAGATCTGGACAGTAAGCGAGTAACATTCTCCAATGACAACCAGTCTGTTTGAGATAGATAAGGTTGTTATTAGATTAACAGCTATAGAGATCTGTGCCAGTCAAAATAATCTGAACAAAGTTTTGTGATCGGAGCCCACACGATGAAATGCTGAGCTACATATTAACCAGAAACAAACACAAATGTGAAACATTATAATGCACTGGATCACATCGGCGGATTCCAGGTCTGTCTGCGAGGCAGCAAAATAAAAAGAGCTGAAATAACAAACCAAAATGGTGTGAATTCATCATGTGATGACAACTATGAAGCTGTTGTTCTGTCACTAGCTTAGCTGTGGTTTTTGGTTTAGGGCAGGTTTAAACCTGTGTTGAGTTGGTCAAAGTCACTTGATCAGTTAAACCGCATTTCTGTGTCCTCACAAGCTGTGGTTTAAAGTGCACCAGTGTTTTAGTCTGAACCTGCTTGCTGTGTCCTGCACAAATCACCTTAACTCCTATAGTGGTCACTGCTTCTGATATTTAGCTTAAACATAGACACAGTTTAAAGTCATAACATTGAGTAAAGGTCAGATCATTTTAAAATTTCAAATCTTTTACCGTCGTTGTATTTTTGCAGGCATCACTATAATCAAATGTCAACAACCAGTGTGCCTGCAAGGAGGTCACGTGGTCTTTTTTGCAGGAATGTTAAAGTCACAGAAAAAAAATCACCTAGACACACATGTACTGTCAGACTAATGCCCACCACAGTTGCATGTCTAATACCATATATCTGACGCTGAGACTGCAGTAGACGTTGCAAGATAAAACACATTCTGTTGCAGGGATGTCACAAGAACTGATATTTCAGTACCGAGTCAATGCCAAAAGTGCGACAGTAGTTGTTTTTCTTCAGTGCCATAGGTACCAGGATTGTAATTCCTCCGGACCTGAAAGAGAAGCTTATAGGCCTACAAGTGAGATGAAAGTCTACCAGCAACAAAACACAGAAGATGGCGATGTTGCAGCTGTAGGTCCCTCTATGAACACAGCGCAGGCAAAACTCATCATGAATTATTTACATTCCTCAGCAGCAGTTTGAGTTGCTGCGTGGATAACTGATCAGCTGATCTGGCTAGAGCTGATCAGATCAATCGATGAGAGGAGATGATGAGTGCAGAGTGAGTGAAAGCAAACTTTTAAACCCAGCACAATGAACAGTTAAGTTTCACTTTCACTGCACTGGATATTCTGCTGCTCCATTTGTGACAACATTATGCTCTGTGGCTCGGGAATGTGGTGCAGTGAATAACCCCACAGTACATATATACCAATAGTGCTACTAATGTACGGTCAAGCTCCAAAAAAAGAAAATCTATTTGTGCGACAGATGTTTGATTGTGGCAGCCCGCCACAAATAAATAAATGTGGGAGTGAAGCTGAACTTGCGCTGGAGACGGAGAGACAATGATAAACACCTCCAACTTCGCAAAGTACCTTTAAGACAGACATCCAGATATATTCAAAGAATCAAAGGTTTCAAATATTTTTATTGAGGGAGTGTATGTTTATATATATATATATATATATATATATATATATATATATATATATATATATATATATATTATTTTATTTATTTATTTATTTTTCAATCAAGTTGGGTGTTTAGAATCATGGAATTTCTATGTATTGACAAACATCGAAATACATTTGTCAATAAAATAATTTCTCACGTAAGGCATAGCAATTGTCGAAGAGAATTCATTATCACCTTTGCATTGAATCTTCGGGAAACTGTAAAAGGGTGACAATTTCAGTTGTCAAACACACAACATAACTTGCAGTAACTCATACTGACTGATTGTACAACAATGTGGAAATGTGAATAACCATTGCAGATAACACCAGTAACAGCGCAGCAACACAGATAAAATAATGATAACTCTTTTGCCCTGGTTCATGTTAGGACGCTTTCAGACACGTTCTACTCTTACTTTGCCTATAAAAAATAAGTTAGTTAAAAATTGTCCCAGAATGCATTTTACTTAACAAAAGACATCATTTCAGCTGCATCATAATATACGCTATGATTTATCAGCTCAAGGGTAAAAGTTACAAATAAAAAGAAAGGAACAGAGCATATGTGGGCTTTCCCCTCCTCTAAACCTCTCTGTCAAAAAATTAAACCTAAACAAATTAGCTCAGAACCCTAATTCTGGCACACCCTTGTCATCTTTGGCAACCACCATGCTTTAAGAGAGGAGATCTCAGAAGCAGCCTGTGCCACCATCATCCTCAGCAGGATCTGAAGGAGACCTAATTGAACACATGCAAATGAAAGATGTGTTAGCGATTCCTCTTCATCATGGGGGGATGTATTTTGGCACCAGCAACCACAAGCTCCCTGTGTTTCATCTCTCCCAGCTGGGCTTGTGGTTGTAGTCTGAAGTGAGACCCACCCCCCATTTTCTCTTCATTTCCCCTCAGCAGCTTACACCCAACCCCCCCTTACGTATCTCCACAATAACCAATTACAGGCGCAGGAATGCAGGGGAAATGTGTGGCCTGGAGCATGTAGGTTTTATATTAGACTCCACACTGATATGATAGTAACAACATGGGTGGGGAAGCTATAAAAACACCCCTCTGGCTCACCTTCACATATTTTTGGAGCTCTTGGAAAATGACAGGCATAGTGGCGGCTGGTAGTACCAAGCTACCGCCGGCAGACTAATGAAAACAATCATGCAGAGCCGCGGGAGTTCGGGCTGTTTTCAGGACAAAAGTGCACAGCGCTGAAGGACCAACTGCTCACTGGTGCAGCCACACAGAAGAAGCAGCGTGCAGCTCGAGCTGAGCATTATAAGAAATTGAATGGACTCAAACTAGTCTGCACTAATGAGTTTTTACAAAGAGACTGAAGGCATCTTTCTGGGTAACTAAGCGGCTAACTAGTTCCCTGCTGGGGCACAGCTGCTGGATGTGACAGTAAAGTAATGAACTGATAGCAGAGCCTTTTACTTGTTTCCTGTTGTAGTTCAGCCAAGTCAGACAACGATGGCTCAGAGCTGTGTCCACGTGTCGGATTTGGTTTAAATTGGGGCACTCAACATTTGTCTCAAATCAAACACAACAAATAAACACTGCAATACAAAACAGATCCCTGTTTTGAGACACATTCCCAGCATGCAGTGGTTCTAATAAAGCCGCCAGTACTGTCTGCATCCACATCTTACGCCAGCTCATCCCAGGCAGTCATAAAAGACTGCAAATGAGGGAGTGCCTTCAAGAGAGCAAGGCGTTTTCCCTCTCTGGGGAGGACAGATCTGATGATCAAATCCTTTCCTGTCTCCTTGTTGAGCCCCGCTCTGCAGCAAACAGAGGGTCTCCCACGTGTCACACTCCGCTGCCCACAAGTTTTGATAAAAGGCCTAAATATGAACAGCCCAGAGAGACTGTAGTTGCAAAACATAAACAAATAAATGTGGAACTAATTACAGACAAATTCCATGTGTACAATCCCAAACACACATTTCTAATTCTAATCTAACAAAAATTTCTAATCTAACTGTGCTGCAATGCCAATCAACTGACTGACCTGGTAATGGTGAATAAATCATAACAAATATGGATACACAGTGTATATGGGGCCAATGAATTATCAGACGATAATGGGAAATTCCTACAATTATGCATTATTCCAATAATACAAAATGTGACATTATAATTTATTGTATCGGTCATGAGAATCAGGTAATCATCAGTTATTGGTATCAGCTGAAAAACACCCCAAAGCACCCCTAATAAAAAATACTCTCAATGCGATTTGTAAACCACAAATACAGCGGAGCAGAAAGTGGTGTGATTTATAAATCAAAACAACACAGAGACACAAATGAGGCCATCCTGTGTGGTTGTTTTCTAAAGCGGCCGTGTAATTTCTAGCAGGATAGCAAATTAGTCTCTGTGCAAAGACACAGCACATGGAGGAAGCCCACGGGGGGACGCAGACTCCCAGTTTTAAAAATACATATCCTATAATGTTTATTTGTCTTCTGTTTAGGCTCCAGATGCTGAGAAAGTGAAAGCAAAGAGGAAGGGAGGGTTCGTGCAATTCGTAGTTCACCAGCAGTGAAATAGATGTTTGTGTGGAGAGCCACCCACTGACGAGGCTGGGCCTACAAAGAGCAACACTGTGTGATATTCAGCCCTGGGACACATCATTATTATGATTAACGTGATCTCTAACCTCATTTGCCTCCATGTCTTCTCTACGAGCAGCAGAGAAAACACTCAGGGTTTGACGATGGCTGCCTGTGATCTCTGCTCCTTCTTATCCAGTGCACAACTGTCTTACTGTATGTGGTGCCATGAGAGATGGAAGGAGGCCCAGTGGACGAGTGGGCGGAAATAGGAGGAACTGTGCTGTTAGCACACATTGCTCAATTATCATCACCAGCACTATATCTGCAAGACTGGTGGTGCATTAATAAAAGAGCAAAATCTGCAGTGTAAACTGTAACAACTTCCTTTATATCTTAGTTTATGGATTTGGAATTGAAGTGGGATGCCTTAAAGAGGAACATCACCAAAATTAAAAATGCCAGTATATTATTTCCATGACCTTGGCAAGCTCAAACAGTATTGATAAAAATGAACTACTCTTTCCTGAAGCCAGAAATCAGTGCAGGCTTTCCAAACCATCCTCTCACACTAATTGATTTTTTAGTTTTTTGGAGCTGGACCATTCATTAGGAACACTGATGAAATATATATACCACTTGGTTACGCATTGCACCACACTCTCGGAGCGCAGAGTATAGCCCGGGCGCAGACGGAGCAGCGAAACGTCAGGCTCATTCAAGGTGAAATTTAATCCTCAATTGCACTGGGTCTAAAATTTTGCTTTCACTTGCTTCTGCAGGAGCTGCTCCTCTTATCCATCGATCTAATTAGCTCTAAGTGGATCAACAGATAAATTACCCGCACTGCGACGCAGAAATAGCAGCTGAGGAAAACATCTAAACTCATGAAGAGCTCTGCCTGCCCTGTGGTCACAGACCCACAAAAAAATAAAACAAATTTAGAGAGTGGATATTTAATGATACAAATGAACACACCTGCATTTAAAAGGAAAAATGCCTATAATGTCAATTAAGATTGGTTCAAAAAGCTGAGTAATTTTTTAAAGAAAAATTGCCAATTCACTAATTCCAGCTTCTCAAATGTGCATAATGTATGGTTTCTTTACTCTTCTATGACAGTTAACTGAATATCTTTGGTTTGTGGACAAAAAAGGATATTTGAGGAAAACATCTTGGGATTTGGGAAACTTTAACATAATGTTTTTGACTATTTTCTGACATTTTATTTACTGAACAACTAGTTGACTAATTGAGAAAATAATCAACCGATTAATTGAAAATGCAAATAATTGCTGGTTGCAGCCCTATCCTGGAGACAACTTCTTGCACTTTGGAAAGCATATTTGGTTCATTTCTGACTTTTTACAGATAAAGAAACTAATTGACTGATTGAGGAAAAAAAATCCCCAAAACATTATTAGTTGCAGTCCTTGTTTAAACTGATTTCACTCAAAACTTTATGCACCCACACAGCATTAAGTTGTTGTGGTAAGGGGACTGCAGCAAAAGCCACGATACACAAAAACATTCAAGTAAAAGAAAATAAGGAGAAAAATTAAATGAAAATGTAAATGAGCTGCTGACTAATGGCCCTTAAAGAAACACCAGACTGCTAAAACTACAAGCAATTTCACAATTTTACTAAAACTTTACTAACACTCAATTAACACGTTTTAAGAGGGGAGGGAGAAAACGGCTGAAAATGAGCCCTACATACAGAACATGGCGCTGTCATCTAATTACCAGCTCTTACTTCTGTAAAAACACCAAATGGCTCTTCATGGTTGAATCTCTGCTGGCATCCAGGCAGACTCTAATTACGATAAACAAATATCCCATCGTAGTAAGTGAATGGTGTGGATCTGGCATTGTCTCTGGCTGAGCACAAGAGAGGCTTTTGCAGTGTTTGGAAAAGTGTGATTGTCAACAGTGTGCTTTCCCAGTGGGAAAACATATTGTATGACCAAATGCTGCAAGGATTAGCAACATACAGCATCGCTTACTTCTGGTAATTGGCTTGAAAACTGTACATGTGAAAAAAAAAGCATGTATGTCGAGTCACGACCAGTGTTTTTCATACACAACACCCTGCTGTGCAGTGAAAACATTTCACAGCACCTATAGATTACAACTCCAGAGCAGAAGGTCAGCGTGACAAAGTGTGTGGTGTGGCGTGTATTTTCTTACATGGATGAATCAATGCAATCTTCCCAAGAGGACAAAGCCTGTTATATTATCTCCTCCAAATTATTATTGATGACTATATTCAGATGTTATGTGGTGACAGTATAAACAGGGCAGAAGTGGCCATTTAACTTGTCTGAAGAGCATAATTGCGTTAATAAAATGCTGGGCACTTTTCAGTTATGAGATATGAGGATTTTATTTGGGAGCTGATATCTGGAACAACATCTTTGATCAGTATTATAAAAATGGAGCGGCCTATTTATCAAGACATGACAGACATCCAGTCATGACAGCAGCCATGAAAATCTGCCCTCCACAAAATGAGTGGATAAACGGCAGCCAATTACAGACATGTTCATAAGTAAACATGTTGGGTACTGAGAGTACACATCAAAGTTCAACTGACCAACCAACAGAACAACATCGTGAGACATACATGGCTAATACGAATAAATATTGCAGCCCAGTCACCACAAGACAATGATGGCATTGTACATTTCTGCAAACTATGGCTACATAATATTTGTACCGCAAGTATATAGGCTGACAACAGGAAGTGGAGGGGATGGTGAAGGAATGACATCTAAGTGAGACACCTGTCAAGCTGCAGACCACTGTTTGACACCAACAAACCACCAACCAACCAACCAACAAAAACGGTAGTTTTTAGTGAGTCATCTCTGTGTTATCAGTGACATTTCTCTTGGTTGTTTTTTAGTAACCCTTTGCTGTGTATCTACGAAAGATAGTGCCACAAAAAGCAGTTGTGCTGTGTTTCCAGCTGGTACTGTGCCATGAAATTGGTTGGTTTTTTGTTTTTTTTTTTACAGAGAATTTGCTGCATTTCCTGCCAGGACAGTCATGGAAAGCAGTTGTTAATAACACAGACATTGCTGCCACTGAAAGCTGTTGTTTTTTGAGATTGGGCTGCATATTGATGCTTTTATTATTATTGTAAGATGCAGTCATAAATGAGATTTGTCTGTCATTCTTCCTTGTTTAGGCGTTTGTGTTTTGTCTACACTTTCTCTTTTGACCCCACATGAGATAGTTACGCCATACTATCACATAACTGTAGCTGAAAATACATCATTACACACAGACAGAAATTCAATAAGATGAAGCATGTTCAAGGTCCGTCCCCTCATCTCATTTCGAACGTACTGCATGATCCAGGCTGCCTTTAACCTTGGTCATTTATATCATGCAGGACAGCTCTGATTATCGTCCCATACATTAGCCCTTTCTGGTGCTTGCCTGAGCCTTACATGCCTATCAGCATGCAGGGCATGTAAGCTAACCCCTGACTGTGGGCTCACTGCTGCATTTAACTGCGCTCATTTAGACACAGTCATCACAGTCCCCCCAAAAAAAGCCTTAACACAACAAAGCTTCCCAAAGAGTCAGAAGTTAAAAGGTGCTTTTAAAGAAACAGATTTGAACCGGCTCGCCACGTCACGTTCTTTTCAGCTCAACACAAAAAGTGACGATGCAAACATTGAATTAATGCTTGTCGCCGTCACTGCAGGCCTTTGTGATGTGATCAGCGCACTTTTAATTATTACAAGCCTGAGGAATACTGATGTTAAAGGAACCGCAGAGAAGATAAGGAGTCTCCACATTAATAAAATGGGAGCGTGGTGTGCTCAAATAGTTTCTCTGTATTTATCTGACACAGTGATCAAACAAAATAAGCAGCCCTTCTATATTGTACTTGTGTAAAAATGTTTATTGGAAATACTCCAGGGCTTTCAAACTGCATCATGTCACTGAGAACACAATGAAAATATTGAAGGGCTGACATGATGATCACACACAACTCCCTGTGTTGCAGCCCTGAAAGAATGAATTGGAAATGTGCTGCTTTAGTAGGCATCCATTATTCATTAAGAACTGTACTCCTCCATGTCAACAACCTCTGTAGTGACATAGCCAAACCATTATTTCCTCTTTCACTTGCTCTTTACCTCACTCCTTTCTGTCTCATTCAGTCACACCCAGCTTTCATCTCATATATTATCAGCTGCCAGTTAACAGCCTGCAAACTCTAAAACATCCAACAAAACACTTTATAATACAGCTATGAAGTCACGCTACTTAAAGGATCACGCAGCTGGACGTTGTGTCATTTCTTAAGGCACAAGGGAAAAATCATTGCACATGCTGGTATACTGCACAAAACGATCTGACCTTACATGCAGAGACTGATATCATGAGTCACAAGCCTGGGTGGGACCTTGATGCATCTCCAGCCAGGCTTTATGGTGCTGCACAAATGAAGGGAGATAATCACTCTTTCTATATGCATCCTCGAGTGAGATGCAGCCCACTGCTTTTGGAATCGTTTTGTTTTTTAAAAAAAGCCACTTTACATGTTTGCATCCAAGCAAGAACAATGATGTTTAATATGGTCTGAGGGGGAATGTTTCAGAGGAAAATTAAACAACAAATAAGTCAAAGGGACACTTCAAAATCAAAAATACACATTTTTCCTTTTATCTGTAGTGCTATTTTTCAATCTATGTTGGAGATATCAGCCGTACAGATGTCTGCCTTCTCTATAATATAATGCAACTAGATGGCACTCGGCTTGTGGTGCTCAAAGCACCAAAAACATTCATTTTAAAAACTCAGCAGCTGTTATTCCTTCCAAAAATCATGACCCGGTTACTCAAGATAATCCACAGATCTTGTTGTGAGCAGTTTAATGTAAGAACTGTTTTCTTTCTATCAAACCACACCAACTGTATCACCATGCAAAAGGAGGCGTACATCTACTGCCAGATCATCTAGTACCCCTTAACTAGCTAGTGCTGCAGCTCAGCCGAGGGGGACGACATTAATGTTTTCATCTCGTGCTGTCGTGAGCACGAGCCTCTCATCCATGAATAGAGTTGGTGGGGCTGTCGCAATAATGGCAATATTGCATACTGCTCTACTGACAAGACAACTGCAGGAGATGGCAAGCAACCACCACAAATACATGTTCATGTGATTTCTTTTTGCATGGGAACGCAAAGTATTTACACTCTGCTACGAGTGCTAGCAGTGTGATGAGGTACTGAGCATCCATTCTGCACTGAGAAATATGTAATTTGGGGTAAAACGCTGCAGCTGCTGTCACCTTTTACCCAGCCAACCAATCACAGTGGAGTAGGGGCGGAACAAATAATACTGAGACCAACAGTCTGTCCAATCTGTCCTCTCTCCCTGCATGCTTCAGCTTTCTCATCATCCGGTGCAATTAAATACTCTACCTTGTGCCGACATTTTTACCTCTGTGAATACTTTGTATCATAGCATCCAGATGCAACCAAAGCAACTCTGAAAAACAATGCGTCTCTTTTTGCGCCTTATTGTCCTCTGAACAAGTGTTTAATTTATTTTACAACTGTAGCAACTTTACAACAATATACCTGATGAAAATCTAACAATAAAGCTTATTTATAAAGCAATAAAATCAGAATAAATCATGTAAATTGCAAAAACTACAAAAAATGTCAGTTATACCACCTATCACGCTGCTGAGTGAGAGTGAGAGAGGGGAAATCTTTTCAACGCCACAGGCCTAACAGTTAACGTGAGTAGTTCAGTAAAAAGAAAGTAGTTCCGACATAAAACTGCTCACAACAAGGACTGTGGATTATCTCAAGTAACCGGGTCATTTCTGAAAAGAGATATTGTGGTTGAGTTTTTTTTTTTTTTGAAGGTACTTTTTGGCGCTTTGAGCACCACAAGCCGAGTGCCATCTAGTTGCATTATATTGAAGAGAAGGCAGACATCTCCTCACCGATATCTCCAACACTCTGTTCCTCACACTGCTACTCATAAGACTAATAAATTGCACTACAGGTAAGATGAAAATATGTTGTTTTTTTTTTATCTTGAGGTGAACTGTCCCTTTAAGAAACAACAGTTATTCCATGCGTGAACCCGTGTTCTAGTAATAGTAAGCTTCAGTTTCACACTATTTGCGTCATCTTTTAACCCTAGAGACGTTATCGTAAACATCAGGCTATCTAGGAACGAACGTGTGGGTGTGACTTCTTATGTGCATATAAGATGACTGCATTTCAGCTTCAACATCAAACAAACAGCCTTCAAGGGAAAAAAATATCCACAATAGCTGAATATTTTTCTTCCTGCCTGTCAAAGCAATGTTAAGCATGTTCTCAGCCTGTGGGTTCTCCTTTGTTTTCCATCTAATATTTGTTTTTCCTATTCATTAATTCTGATAAAATAAAGTGGACTGAAACATGTTTAAAGCCAGAGCTGGAGATGTTTGCTTTCACTCAAGTTAAATCAGGCCACGTAGCGCAGGGAGTTAATCTCCGCTGGGCTGCTCCACCCTGCCTTCCCTGAGCAGGTCAACAAATTAGGTTGCCATATTTCGGCTCAAAAAAAGGAAGAGAGCTCAGTTGAATACGAGTTATGTTAAAATCACATCTGTCAACACGCTGCCCACCCCCACCCCACCCCCACCCCACCAGCAGCAGCTGATGTTAAATACGGGACTGTGAGATTATGACAAACAACTTCTGGCCGTCTGCTGCCCTTTTTAACAAAAAAAAAACACAGACAAAAACATACAGATCTTGAAGGTTTTCAACAATGTGTTTCTCTGCCTTTGGAGACTCATAAAACAGGTGCAAGGTCACCAGCTCAATCTCCAAAACATGTCTTTTAAGAGCTTGATGGTGTACTTTGTAATGCGCTCATGGAGCGACTGACAGAAATACAATAGAGAAACTATGTGTTGCCTGGGGGGAAGAAAACACCCATATTACTATTGGGCAGCTGTTCTGGAGTGACATCATGCAGTACTTCCCTGAGCTCTTATTCAAACCAGAAGGGCTTGAATTAGTGGTTCCTAACCTTGGATTTTGGGATCTCCTGAGGAGTCCCAAGATAACACTGAGGGGTCACAAGTTGATTACAGGAACAAAGACATGTTTCTGTCGCATAAAATTAAGTTTGAATGTCCTGTCTCTGCATCTGTCTTCAAAAATGCAAAATAAAAAACTAGACACTTTCATCTCTTCAGGCCTCTAGAAAAACAGGTGGAGACAGAAATCTGGTTGAACTCTTCATAATCCAGGGTCACACTAAGGTCATAACTTGGTCACAAGCATTTCCTTCCCTTGTCATTCACTGGATTTAAATTTACCACCGCAGCTGACAAACAACATAGCACAACAGACATTTCCATCTCCAAAAATTGCAACCCAGCGTCTCATTTTGTCCCAGCAACAGTTCAAACCACCAAATATTCAATTCACTACTATGTAAGACCAAGACAAGGAGTAAATCCCCAATATTTTCATCTGGAGTCATCACATATTTGGCCTTTTTGCTAATAATATGATTTAAATCAATCAGGTGTTTCACTTCAGATGTTTTCTAGCAGTGGTGCTGGAAGATATTTAATGCATCCATCAACACTAGAAGGCATTTTCACACATACTATATTTGGATATTGTTGAAAGTGTAAAATTATGTTAAAAAAATACCTCCCATACCCCATATGCTGGTACGATTGCTCCTGCATGTAAGGGGCCAATGTAACATTAACCAGAGTTTAAATCAATATTGTGAGTCTAACATTGCTGAAACCATTAAAAAAGTTTTTAAAAAAATGTAAAAAACAAAAAACAAAAAACAGATATAAGTTACCTACAGAATACAAAATGATCCAAGTAGGAGGTAACAGCTTTTTGAGTAATGACATCACAACCAAATATTGTCACAACTGCCCCTGATCTCCCCTAATCAACCCTGCGTCTCTAATCACAGAGACAAAAACAACTCAAATCCTGGAGAAATGCAGCAGAGAAAGAGCTGGTACGCATAGAGATGCCATGTTGGGCACGTGGGCGCAATACAGGACAAAACTAAGCTAAATGTAAACCCTGTCAGCTCCTCTGATCTGTCAAACTATTATGAATGAATATCAGCAGATAACGATTGAGGCCGATGAACCGGAGCACTGTTATCTGGGGGCATTTGATCTATAATCCTCTGGTTGACTTAAGTAGAGATGGTGAGTTAAGTGCGCATGGGGAGATCTTTATATAGCAGCCCAGTATACGTTTAATCAAGTGATCCACTAACTGCTGCAGCTTTGGTTGACTCCTTCGTCGATACATAAATGTTTTGTTTGAGTCGTGGCACTATTTTGAAATGACAGATACATCTGGTTTTAACTTCTCAAAGACTCTCTCTTTGTCTCTCATGTGCTCGGCCTTACTGTTTTCTCAGAGGAGCAACTTACAATGCCTCCTTTGAGCAGATGGTGGGTGAGTTCTGACGCATCTGCAAAGGGAGAAACCTTGATCTCTGTCCAGCTGTTTCCGCGCTGCAGTGGCCCAGCTGAGTTTTAAACACCGCCGATAGTCAACAAACACAAATCTGCGCAGCTTGAGTTTGTACATACAGTGTTTCGCTGGCCTTACACAGCAGCAGCAACAGTGTGGCTGACCATGGGTGTGACACAGATCAGATGGTGAGGGGGAATGTGTGTGTGGCTGCTGGTAACAGCCACACTGTCCTCGGGGTTGGCAAGTGTTTAATAGTCCCTCCTCTAATGGTGACACACCTTCTCTGCGTGACTGAGGTCCTACCTCTCTGTGACGCTGCGGGGCTTTCCGGATCCTATCCTCCAAACAGGAAGCAATACTCGGCTCACATGCTCCGTTTCTGCTTTCCCCTGCTTTTGCTCTCACTGTTGCTTTTCTGGCTGCTTTTTTCATAGTTCAAAGTTTCTGTTTCAGTACAAAGTCACATGTAATAAAAGCTCTCCGATTAATCATTACATCTTTTTTTATCAAATTGCCTGGATAGATGAAGGTTAAATGAACAGTTCTGAATTTTTTGGAAGTGGGGCTGTACTGGGAACTTATCCATAGACAGTGAGGTCAGTTTGGAGAAGCAGACTGGAGTCTGACATGAAAGCTAAGCAATGTAGTGCTGTGGATGGGGGTCTGCAACGATAGGTATTTTAGCCACCTAAAAAGATCAATATCAGTCTAAAGTCCTACTCGCACAGGACTAGTATTACCTGGTAACCTCGTGTAATTTTGAAATTACCCCCCCCCACATCTGTGTTTCATGCAGCACATTCGCACAGGAGAAGAGATGTCTGTATTTTACTTAAATTTACTGACATAATTTCTCTGCACAGAGAGAAAAAAAACAAAACTGAAAAAATTCAGAGATGCACAATTTCACACAGGACTAATATTATCCCATGACCTCTGTGTTTGCAATTATGGACCCGGCCAGTTCGCATAGGATTAAAATCACAGATGTTTTGATATTTTCTTTTTTATTCCCACCTTGCTCATTGCCTTTTTCCCATATTTTTGAAAGAAATCAAGTCAATTTGCCCAGGTTTCAAATGTTTTTTCGCTTTGAAAAGAAAGCTACAACAGCTTCATTTCACCTTAGGAAATCACTGTCTGACAATAAGGTGAAGCGGTGTAAATGTTTGTACCATAGCTTACACTTAAACTGAAATTTTTTAGTTGGGAATTTTTTAGGTGGCTGAAATACACTATGCTGCTGCCCTCTCCAAAGAGGAAGTCAGCTTAGCTTCCATGTCAGCCTGCTTCTTCAAACTGGGAGCGTGCTGCCCGATATTTACTGTATATAACATACTGTCTATGGATACGACCCCATACAACCACACTCCAAAAAATCTGCACTGTCCCTTTAAAGATTGATCTCCTAACTCTGAATGATTTAGAGTATGTTTTATCATTACTAAATCATTTGAGCATGATGCCAAAAATCCAAAGAATGACTGCAGGGTTTGCATTCTGTAACACTTGCCGCAAGCACAAACAAGCCTGCAGTTGCAACATACTGCAGCTTAATGTGCTTTAACAAGCTTCCACTAAGGCAAGCAGAAAAATAACAGGTTGGATACAAATGTTGTTTGTATCAAAAGGAACTTCTTACTGTGACATATCCATGCCTAATTCAGGAACCCATCTTCAAGGCTGGCTAAAAACGTTTCAGCCGGCAAATATCTGACAACGTCTGGGTCAGACCGAGCTCATCCCTAATTGTCGTGACTTGATACCAATTAGTCCCTTCTCCGCCTATTTGAGGGAAAAAAAGCATACCTTGAAGCAGAGCATAGTATGTGGCTGCAGCCGCAGAAAGCGCACAGCACAGCGTGCCGTCTCTCAGCTCAAAGTTGGAATCTGAGCATTTCCAAGACTTAGTGAGAGGTGGCGGAGAGATAGAGGGTGGGCGAGCCGCGGGGATTTACTCCCGGCTGGCAATTTGAGGTTTATACCCAGCAAGCTGTTAGAAACTCCAGGTATGCGCAACTCGCTCCTTCTCCATCTCGCTGTGGATTTCATTAATCACCACATCTGTTCGCTTCACACAGCGCGCCCACGCTCAAATAACATGCACCTCACAACCATTTCAATATGCCTTTTTACAGTTCTAACTATAGCCGAAAAACTAGAAAAGAGCATCTTGGCAGGGTGTTAAACACCAATTAAATGCAGGCTGAAAATAGCAACTGCAAAAATAAAACCTGTTGCGTTTTGGCACCTTTTTATTTAGAGACTTTGACACTCCACAAACAACCTGCCTTCTCCCAGTGAAATACGTATTTTCACATTATATACAGCTGATATTCTCTCTCCAGAGACATCACTAAGAAAATAGAAATTAACTGAAGTCAGATATGAACTCTAACAAGATGAAAGCCGAATCAATCTGCCGACAGCACTCAACAGTTAAATGTAATTTCTCCCTGCATCCGTACACAGTCTCATTTGTCTTGGCGAGCACTATTTGTTTGTTTCAATGCATCCTCATTAGCTTCTGCCACACTAATTGCCATTCTTCCCAAGGTCTATACTGTATAATTGAAATGGAATTCACACTGAAATATCACAGACTGTTAATGTGCGAGACAAAAGAGTAAAAGCAGTAAATCAAGATGATGTGGCTGCTACATGAATATAAAAATACAATACTAGCTCAGAGCAGACAGGTGTGTTATGATAAGTGCTTTTTTCACTGGTTTAGAAATAAAAAAAAGGTGCACAGAAGCAAAAGGATGCATGCACAATCAAAACTTGGAGCAGGTGCTGAACTAAACATAAGTAAATAGTAAGAAGGCAAAAAAAAATTAAAAATGGCACATTTAACTAAAAAGGTGCAGACACAATTTAAATGGGAGTTCTTGGTCCAAAAATGCCTTTAGACACAAAAACATGGGAAAATAGGGACCACATAAAACAAAAATTCAAACATTTTCCTTTAAGAGGTTGTCCTCTGCTGGCATGAGTATAAACTGAAGAGATCTCAGGTATATCTGCGAATTTTAGCTTTGCAAAAGTAAGAAGCAGAATGCATCACTGTTTAGCAAAAACTGGGAGTCACAGCAACCTGTTACACATTTCAGTGATCATGGTATCATATATACAGCCGTGGGCTGATTGTAAAGCTGTTTTTTGCTTGTTAGAATCTTGTCAGCAGTCCTGAAGATAAGATGAGCAATTTCTTATCGTCAGAAGAGTCAGAAATTTAACTTTGTCATTCAAATCTGTCCTCTTCTCTCATCTGTTGATCCCAGAGGCCACCTTACCCATTCTGTAGTACCTGTCCCCGCCTGACAGACCAGTGTTTCTCAACTGGTGGGTCACGGTCCAAAAGTGGGCTGCAGGTTCATTCTGAATGGACCGCAAGTGACTTGTAACCATGTCATGTTTGTAAAACAGCAACTTTACTTTGAAATACAATTTCTGGCTCTGAGCTTTTATTTTTAAGTGCTGTTTCTTTATTCTTGCAATATGTTTTATTTCCCTGTTCTCAAAGCCAACATGTTTGCATTTTGTGAAATAAAACTGAAAATGTGGTATTTTACCTAATGTGTGGATCTTTAACTGAAGACTAAGGAGACATCTGGACCCCGTAACTGGACAAGTTGGGAACCCCTGAGACAGACTACAAGATTTGTCAAAAGTAATTAAGCAGTGTCTCTCTGACATTATTGACCTCACCTCATTGTACAACATTTTGCCATGTACTTGTCAAAAATACAGTAACTGCACAGGATTAAACCATCTGAATCTGTCCACACAGGTCTAAAAAAACAGGAAGAAATGACAAACGCATGCAGAATTATTTTCACTATGAGACTATGAGTGTATTTCGTGTTTCATAAAGATGTCTAAATTAAAGTCTGCGAGGGAATAAAGGCTGTCAAATCCTGTTCTCTTGTTAATGGTGAGTGGAGCGCAATCTTGATGGTGTCTTGGTTCATTAAACTTTTCATTTCCATGGTTTGATTAGACAAATGTCAGACTCAGTTCATGCCTCATTCTCTTTACTCAGAACCCCATTTAAGGCAATCTGCAGAAAGGATGCTGATGAGTTACTGACCCTTACCTCTGACCTACGACCTCCCTGGTAAAGACCTTCTCCTTGGAGATTAATAAAGTCCAATGATCACCGAATTACAAACCACCACACATTTAAAATCTAAGCACACAACGCAATGGTTAGCAAGCAAAACAAGAGTCAAAATCTCAAAATATAACTCAAAAACCTTGAAGGGTCTTCCATCAGGCACAAGTCTGAGCACATCGATGATATCTGAAGTACCAATAAAGCCTCTGTTCACCGACATGTTGAAACTGGCTCAACTGCTGCGCACATACACAAACATCCAGCCACAGAAAATGAAGAAACGATTGATACTCTTATTGTGATTGATCCCAAAGACAAACACAACATTCAAACGAGGGAAAAATCAAATCAGGAGGGGAGGACGCAAACTCCAACCGCTTGCTCCATTAACCCACATTGACACGCCGGGTTACCTTAAGTCGCTGCAGGTTGTCAAACACAGAGCTCGCAGATTTTTAAGCGGCAAACATCGCCGGTTCAACGAGGGATGCATCCACCGTTAAAGCTGAACAAGCACCTGAAATGGACGAAAAATTCAACCGCGTGCAGCTGTGCGTAACGGACAGGTAACACGGCGTCTCGTGAAAATCAAACGACTGAAAATATGACACGGTTCGCGCGCCAAACAAGACGCAAAACACGCCAGTGACATGAAATAATCTTATCACTCACCTCAGTGGCACCGACATTAAGTCCTGAGCGCAGATTGTGTTGGGAAAAGGCGAGGCGATGCTTCAGTGTTGCCGCCTGTCACCGGGAAGGAGGAGTTTGTGTTTACTCCAACATAACACACAACTGGCTGTCAGCGAGCACAGGGAGCCCATCCTGGTTTGGCGAAGAAAGGGAGCCACAGTCTGGCCACATATTTTATTACAACATGTGTGATTGTCCCAGAGTGTCCTTAGAAATGATTGTCTTTATTATTTTTTTCATTTCAATCCTGTTGGAACAAAACGTCGGATTATTATTGGTCAGAACTTAGCTCTACTGAGAAATTGTTAATTGTGATTTGCAGTGGTGGGAAAAAGTATTCCCTCCTTTAATTAAGTAAAAGTACAAATGAGAAAATACTCTGGTAACAGTCCTGCATTAAAAATGTTACTTAAGTAAGAAAGTTTTATGTGGGAAATGTTCTTAAAGTATCAAAAGTACCCAGTGAAGAAAATCTTAGAAAACTCCTAAAAAAAGGTAGAAAATTAAATATATTGAGAAAAAAACAGACACCCAAAAATTCTAAATTATTTTAAAAAAACACACACAAACCATGTATAAATGAACTTTTTAGTCTTTTTACTTTAATGTAATGTATGAAACAACTACATATAAACACGTTGCTGAATTTTTATTACACCTAGAGTTAAGTGGATTGATAAAAATATTTTAGCTAATGCGTAAAGAGAGTTTCTTAATCACTTTTTATCTACTATTATCAAAGAATCAGGAAGTCCTAAAGCTTTTTAGCCCTACTGTTGCTGGAAAAAGAGCATGCTCTTCCTGTCTTCATTTTGTGCCATAAATCTGTGCCACCAACCAGGTGGCATAGAGTGTACAATGACAGCTATAGAGGACTGGAGAGCATGTTTTCTCCATATTTTTCCTCTTCATACATGTTATTATGTATATAAATGTCTCATATCCTCATGTCTGTGCCAACCCTCCACCATGGCCTTAGTGCGTAATTGATGACACATACATGTGATCAGATTATCATTCCTCTTCCAGTAACTTTGTTTTTAGTGAGACGGGTCAATAATTAATCTGCATTATGTTTTATGACCCTACATTTTCAAGAACAGGACTTTGGACCCAAGACAACCTAGTTCCCTCAAAGTGCGTCAAACAGTGTGTGTAGACAAAATCGGGACCTAGAAATGCAAAAAGTGTCTTTTTAAAAGCGTCTTTAATACGTCCTGAAGTTGTTTTGTTCAGTTTTAATCGTGTATTCATTGTTACTCTCAGGAAATGTTTCAGAACCCTCACTGTGAATTCAGACAACATGTATGATTTGCAATTGTAGTCTGATACCAGACTACAAATGACTGACAAATTTATCATGTCAAAAGCATTTGGGAAACTAGCGTCCTTACCATAACAACCAGCTCTTTGGTTTTCCTTTCAAACCAAAGGTCACTCGCTGCCATAATCAAGAGATTTTATGGCCAGCAGTCCACATTTCACTCCACCCAGGAAGGTAACACATACAGAGAATCTGTAGAGGATCAGAGGGTCCTAATCTGCTTCTGAGGCTTCATCAGAGCTTTAGAGAAAAGACGCTGGGATTCAGATTTAACAAACTGGAATACAGCGATAATGCCTTCCAATACGAAGATAGTGTATTACATATCCAGTGCACTGGTTACTGCTGTATCTGTTGGCGTGATGGGGTTTGGCATGTCAGGAAACTGGGCTACGACGACCATGGAGTGCACGAGAATTGGAAGTGACTTCACTAATGGAAGTGCTGAGATCACTTGGCAGCTTTTGGATGGGTATTTGTACAGAGTCTTTTGCCCCTCATTTGGGGGTGAGGGGTCTTTTGAAGGTAACTTTTCATTCTCTCAAAGCGCCAGTTCACAGAAATTAGCTTAAGATATTTTTTCTCTTACATACCTCTAGAATATATCGAAGCTGACAGTTTTGGTTATATTTTTCCAGGATTTTCAGTGTTTGAGATTCATGCCTACAAAAAACAGAAAAAAAGCACTGAAAATTTAAACTGAAACAGTTCAACAGCAGCATGTCTTTCCAGATGCCATGCCCCTGTTAGAGTTACTCTAGATAGTCAGAAGAACACACCATCAAATGTTTGGTTTGTGTATTAAGTATTTCCACAGAAAAACCTTCCAAAGAGGCCTCAGAGACAGACATTTGTTTGAATACTTGTAAACGAGGAATTATGATGTTTTAAAAAGGTCCAGTGTGAAGGATTTAGGAAGATATATTGGCAGAAATTGAATTTTATATTAATATTGATGTTTTCATTAGTGTTTAATCACCTGAAAATTACAGTTGTTGTGTTTTGGTTACCTTAGAATGACATGATTGTATAAACCTACAGAGCGGGTCCTCATCCATGGAGTTCACCATGTTGTTTCTACAGTAGCCCAGAACAGATAAACCAAAAACCCTGGCTCTAGATAGGACCACTTATGTTTTTGCGTTTTCAAGTCAGTCACTGTAGTTCTCCTACATGTGTGGCACACTGGAGAAGTTTCAAGTGGTTGTAAAGTTGAAACCTCACTGCTGGATGTCACCAAATTCTACATACTACACTTTTAACTTTTGTAAAATAACTGTGGATATATATATATATATATATAAATAGAGTGGACAGAAATATTGTACATTATCACCAATATTGGTGATTTACTAGTTACATGTAACTGAATCACAAAATAAATGTCTTTGTACAGCCACTGAGAAAAAAAATGATTAAATTACAGTTATTAGTCAAAGTGTTGTTTACAAAGGGGTTAAAAAGTTTTCATTTCGCAAAAAAAAAGTTTACATGTAGAATATACCATTATATATACCATACCAATATACCATTCTGCTGCCATAAATTGTGCAGGAATGCCATCTTTTGGCATGACCTTTTTCCAGACATTTTTCTGCATTATTACCAAGTTTAAAACATTTGTTACAAAGTTAAAAAATGAATCAAATGTAATAAGTTACATTGATTTAAAATTAAAGTAGTTACCTTACTCATTACATATGTAACTCGGTAACTTGTAAATTGTAACCATTTACCTTTCAAAAGTAACCTTTCCATCGCTCGAGTTGACATTATTGTAATAACTGTTCTTCTCACAAAGCTAAGACGTGCTCAAATGGTTTCACTAGCCTGTAATAAAGTAAAATGTATGTAGACTATGCTTAAGTATATAACCATAATATTCATGTACTCTGTGTGTGTGTGTGTGTGTGTGTGTGTGTGTGTGTGTGTGTTTGCAGTAATTCCTGCAATGCTAGAAGCAGGAGTTACCTTTGTGGCTCTGCACGGTACAGTCTTGTGCCTCCTGGCCTTGTGTCTGCTGTTTTCTGCCTGCAGCATCCTTATCTCTCTCTACAACAGTGTGAGCAACCCTTATGCAACATACATGGGGCCTGTTGGCGTCTACGTCTGCAGCTCGCTCAGCGGTAGGTGACACAAATGCTGGAGCACCAAGCATCTTGGAGTAAATTGTCAAAAACAAATCAGCATATTTTTGCATTGCACGGATGAAGATGTTTCAGTGGTGGTTGGGATGTAATTTTTCTCTCTTTCTCCTGCAGCATGTTTGGCCGTTGTGGTGCTCATCATATATGCAGTGAACGTTGCTGCAACCAACATGGCAGAAGAGTTGGTAAAGGGCATGTACGACGATGCAGACCTGAGGAATACGTCTTCAGAGATGAAGCTGGGATACTTCCTGATAATCCCTTACATAGTGCTCTCTCTCACTGCCATTGTTGTGATCTACATGTACGACCACGCAGCCTATACACACAGGAGAGAACAGCAGCGGCCTACAGAGGACGCACCCAAGGAGATAATGATGTATTAGTGGCCTGCAGTGGAGTCAGTGACATTCATAAATTGCTCATAAAGACTTTCTGCAGTAACTTACTGTAATGGAGAATTACAGACCAAAATCAGCAGCTATACATGAACCTGATGACTTTTTTTGTGTTTTGAATCTGAAAAATAATTTGCAGGGGGATAAAATAATTGAAAATAAACAAATAAGAAGTTTTTCTTTTTTTTTTTTCAAAGGATGGAATTACAGCCATCTTTTATATGTATTTTTGTTATTTAATGTTCCAGATTCAGAGAAAGAATGGAAGACAGGTTATTGAGAAATGTGCACGAAAACATCAGTTGATAAAGGTTAAATTTAAATAAAGGGTAAGGGGGATGAAATGAATTGGGAAGAGAGAATAGGAATTAAAAATCTCTGCTGCCCCCTATCTCTAAAATGACGTAAATGCAAAAGATGCCTCAATATCAAGTCAACACCTCTCCCCGAGACAGCAGTAAATGAGCAAATACATTGCCCTTTGGTTAGTGTTTTTAAGCATGGTGATTTCTGTCAAATGGTCTGACTAAAGAGCGGCATTATGCAAAGCAAAATAGCTGCAATATTAAAATCTTCAGGAAAAAGCATTGACCCTGGACTCGCGTAGGCCCACTTGTCACAGCTATTCCCATAACTAGAAAACTTCAAACTTGGCACAGGCCAGTGGTTCAGGCCTTACAAACCAACTATGTTTTCATGACACCACCTGACATGTTCCTAATGGGTCAACTTGGATGTTCAAACCAATTTATCCATTACTTTTAGCTAATTACTTATTATTTGTTAATTATTTTGCTTTTTATTTAGTTCATTATTTTACTGTTTATTTCAACTTTCTATCCATTACTGTCAGCTAACAATTTCAGCTGATTATTCTTTACTCAGCCTTTGTTTCAGTGATTTCCCTTTTCAATTACTGTTTGAATTACTTTTAGCTATCATAATTTTTGTTTTTTTTTTCCTATGAGCTGAGTCTGCTCCTTTCATAAAGGTTTTGTGCATACCCTGGCCACTGCAAAAGTACCCTCTAGGGTAGGCCAGTACACACTGAATACATTCATAAATTTGTGATAGAAGTGGTGTTTAATTTGAGCCCTTTTAAGTCCAGTGATGCATTTCATCTTAACTGTATCGGCTTCCATGTTGGATCAACTTGGAAAAGCCTTGATGAGAGATAAAAAGTATTACAGATCTGTTTGATTCATTTCAAAGGATTAAAAAAAAACAGATAAACAAGGAATGCTGACATACAGTATATAGTGATAGAAACAAAGCTTGCTGATTGTATAGAAACAGAGATCTTTCTGAGTGTCAGCATCTATTGTCTCTTGGATCTTCAGACATTCTCACAGCTGTGATTCACATGACTGTGTTGACATGAGAGCAGGGACGAGGTGTCCTCTTACCGTTTCCCGTGTCCCATCACTCAGGGCCTAAAGTCTGTTTGGACATGCCCTTTCCAGCTCCTCTCAGCCCCGCAACGCCTTCTACCTGCCTTCAAAAGAACCACTCTTCCTTCAAGTCTCACACTTCAAGGGACCTGTGGAAGGATGCAGCAATCTGCTTTGTGGTCGTCAGTGTGAATACGTATTAAATTTCTCAGGATGCATGCTTTCTACAATGAATCAAAAGCATTTAAGGCAGAGTAAACCACCATGCCTTCTGAGGTGCAAAAGTTTCATGGATGAGACTTGAGTGTAGTCCAACACATTTCTGTTTTCCAGTCTATTAAGCCTTTAACACTTAGATCCACATGAGTTTTCTTGTGGTTCGGTCAGACACCTTTCACAAGCATTTAATCCTCTGAAACCTCGTTTTTGTTTGTTTTCAGCTAAATTTCTTGTAACTTTTTTTTTTTTTTAGTAATTTCTGCTTTTTGTGCTTGTATTCAGGTAACTGTCTTGTAACTCTTTACTAATTTCTTTTTTTAACTGTTGCTAATTTTCAGGTGAATTATTGCATATAGTTTTGCTTACTATACTGTTTTGCTTTTGCTTTCAGATAATTTCCCTGTAACTTTTTACTTATTTTGGGCCAAATCGTGTCCAGTTGCTCATTGCCATCTTCCCATGTTTTTAAAAGAAAAATCAAAGAAGTTAACAGGTTTCAAAGGATTGAAGACACTGAATTACATTGATCTATGTTTGAATTTTAACAATAACTTTCTGACCCGTCACTGAACTACTGTCAAAATATTCATGATGGAGGATGATGCAGTTTGATGTAACCCTTCAGCTGTGACCAGGACTCAGTGTGAAGCCGGGGCAGGTTGTGTTCACCAGAGGAGGCCACGTCAAACCCTGTTTCAGCACAAAATCGCCTGCTGTGAAATTGATAAGCTCCTCACAACACAGCACAGATCTGTCAGCCATTAGAGACCCTCTCATGCTATTTTTCACCCTTTGAAATTCACCATTGACCCAGTCTGACCTCTGACAGACTGCAGCCAGACACTAAAATAAAAAGACATGCAAGAAAAAAACACTAAAACTTGACTTAACTTAACAATTTCTAAAATATTCCTTCCAGCAAACTGGCAAATGAATGCAGTATGTATCTTTAATCATTCCTTTTTAGCCCTCATAAGAAATAAAAGGCTCCTCATAGACATGAATAAAGACATTTTGAATTCATGCAGGATCCCTTGATTCTGAACATCAACCTGTTTAACAGCTGCTTGAGGAAATATTTAACTGTATCTATTGCCCATCTTCTCCTGTGTGCATTAAGGTATGGAATAGCTGAATTGCTATTGAGAGATCCCTCTCGCCGTTTGCTGTGCAAACATTGATTGAATAAAATCAGAGATGGGCAGTAATCTCTTCCTCTCTGCTTACTCAGTGTCTCTTTGCTCACCAGAATAGATACACCCGGGATTATGCAGAAGCCCTGAGCCCTGACCACTCACTCTGTGTGATAGGATTAAAGCGGAAACTTTTGTACCTGTGAAACCTTATCCTCCGAGGTCCCGCATTACAGAGACCTGTGAAACAGACACCTCCAGCTGCAGGGCAGGGGGGGCACACATTCAGCCACATAGAGTCCACTCTGATGGTGCATTGGGGGAAGGGTCTTCTTCAACCTTTGGGAGTTAATTTCACAATGACAACAATGCGAAAACTGAGAGGTATGGGTAGTTGCATATATGTAGGGGGTGACAACACTTGTTTTCACACATTGAAAAACACATTAAAAAGTATTTTACCAATACATTCAGTCTAATGGAAGAAAAGGTAGTAATACACAGTTGCCAAGACTATAAACACATCTGGGACATTCCTCTGGGAAAATACGTAGCATATCAACCTGAAAAATCCAATCATGCCCCAAAGTCTTTGTATTTGATGTCCTTATCACTACTATAAGTGACCTATTCCCTCCACAGTGGCAATAGGTGTGTCCCTCAAGATGTGTGTCCCTGTTTCCTATGAGGTTATGAACATTTATGGCACTGCTGCTTGACGTCACAGCTTAGCAACAGCTGGGATCCAGTACATAACACATTTTACACAATGCACAACCACACATACTCCTGTCTATGTAAATGGTTGTGTATATTTTGCATTATATTTTTCTTCTCCACACTGTCAATTATTTGTTGTATTTTTTAATGGGTCTTCACACCCTTCATACTTAAAGATACAGTTTGGCAACTTAAAAAAATAACTTGAAACTGTCACTACATCCACACAGTAATGCAGCAGAGGGTCTGTGGAAAAAAAAATCATGTATGTTACTAAACCGTCCTCCCCATTACATTGTTGTGGCAATGTAATCACTGCCTGGATTATGTTCACAGACAACGTTTTTGTGAGGTAATTAAATACTACATTCATGTACTGCCTTGGGTTTGCAAGGGAGGGTGTTGGACGTACAGTGCAGGACACCAAAAACCTTGGGATCGTGTCCACATTTCTGTCTTAGGGTTTGGCAACAAAACCAAATTGGTTAATGATAGGACAAGATTGTAATTTCAGTTGCAATTTAATAGAAAATGTAAAAAAAAGTATCCTGGTCTTTGGCAATATTGTGATTTCAGTTTAGTGCTAAAAAAGGGTATTTAAAAAATAGTGCTGTAGCCACCATGAGTAGAAACTGTGCTGTGAGATTACTGATTTAGGTGAAAATAACTGAAATACGTTGTTGTGAACATTTTGCAGACATGTTCAGTATCAGTTACGTATCAATCAATACAATTTTGCAACTGATTCAATAATTAGCAGAATTTAGAAAATGTAATTTGCTCTTTTTAATGTTTCCCTCAAAACATATTTGCTTTTCAATTAGTCGTCTATAAATGCAATTTCTAAGACACAGGGCTGTCAGATGGCATTTGCCAGAATCTAACCAACCAATTGGAGCCAAGAGATATATAACACAGCTGTCAATCATTTCAATCACTGCTTGTGAACCGCAGTTAAAATAAGCAGCGCTGATCTGATACAACTAAATGTTCTATTGCTGCGCTGCCTATTTCTTGCCTCAAATGTTTTCAGAAACACATTTAGTGTATTGTTTAACTGTAAAGTGAGAATATGTATTTCGGCTGGGTGGTGCCTCGTTTTAGCTCAAGTTGTTTGCACCTTGTCTCAGACTTTCTCATTTTACAGCTAGTCAGTACAATAAAATATGTTTCTGAAAATATTTTAGGTGAAAACAGGCATTGCAGTAACAGAATTTTGATTCATATTTGATCAGCACTACCTAGTTTGACCACGGTTTGATTGACAGCTGCAGTGGAGACTCCTCAGCTCTGATTGGTTGTTCTCATTCACTCATTTTCATTCGTCGTTTTCATTCTGTGGATTCTTGCAAATGCCAATAGAAGCACTAAGAGGTAGAGGAACATGATTTTTTCACAAATGATTTGTCTCATGATCTACTGTTCAGATATAGTGACAGTTTGAGCAAATATGGCAAAACGTTATTTTATAAAAATTACCAATTGCAGCTTTAATGACTCAAATTCACACAACTTCTGTTTTTGAAAGGAAATAGATTTTAAAAATAAAGATAAAATATGCTAAATTAAATTATATGTGTCATAAAATGTTACATCAAGTATCTACGTTTTACATCTATTTGCTCAGTAAATTGAGAAGGCAACCCTTCTCTTTACTGCACACTGTAGGCATGACTGTGTATATGAAGAAAAGGGAGGATTTACAGTGAACAGATATAAGAGAATAACACCCAGTGATAAGCCGTACCTTGCTGTACTCGTGAGGTGTTCTCACACTCAACCTGACCGAGTGATATCGGAAGGCAGGCAGGCTCCTTACTTATCTCCGTCATTAATCTTAATTTGTCAGTGAAGGCTGAGGTGAAGGCGGAGGGAAAGAGGAGGAGGAGGGTTAGAAGGTAATTGCACCCCTGCTGGTCCATTATGGTGTCATTCCACTGTTAGCAGAAGATAAGATCTTCTCCAAATCACCTGAAGCCAATTCTCCACTTTACCTGGCTGGGACAGAGAGACAGAAAGAAAGACAGAGAGGGTATCAGCCTGGTCCCACAGCCCAAGAATGGAGACAAACTGAATTAATCAATCTGTGCAGAATCTCTCTGACCAATCCATACATGTGGTTAAAACAACAACAACAACAAAAAAAAAAACTACGTCTCATACAGCCAGAGTGATGGATGGAGGGAGGGCCGAGCACTTTCTCTGCCCCATGCCGCTTGACACCATTGTTGATTAATGCACCTCTGACTGGCAGGACTGATAGATATCAGTGGGTGCAACACCTACGGACACAAAGTTAACCTACTGACACAACATACTGTTTAACTGGATTGATGCCATTTGACCCAGACACAGAAACATTTACATTTGTAAAAAAAAAAAAATAGAGAATATATATTTTTTGTGCTGTATGTTAAAAGAATCATAGAATAAAATTAATAAAGAGATCAAATAAGATGTCAGACGGTGTAACAAAAAGATTTGCAGAGGTTTCCTTTTAAATGCACACATTCTGGTGTTATGCTGACATGATACTGGGTCTGACTTTGTTTCTCACATTAGCTACATATTTGCATATCTTGAACGCAGAGCTGTTTGTGACCCATTTCTGTCTAGATGCCTATAAAAACTCGTCCTTTCTAAATGTCAAATTGGGGCATGAAGACATTTCCTGTCCTCCAGCACACGTAAACAAACTACCACAACGCAGCGTAATTTCCTGCAGATAAATCTCTCTTACCTTTTCTTTATTTTAAAACAGTTTTTAACTTTGCAGATACTCATGCATCATGCTGTAATCGATAAAAGCGTTTCAACACTGTACAATACAGCAGAGAATGAGGATAAAAATTTAAAGTATATACTTTTTCTTTTCACTTTACAACAGCTGGTGGTGCAGGAGACACCTTTTAGATTTATAGAGACTCCTCGGCTTGGGCAGTTTCTAGCAGTTGCACTGCAGGAGGCTGTCTGCCCGATAGAGATGGAAATCAAAAATCATTTTTCTGATTTGAATCATTTTGTTCAGGTAATTTCAAGATTTACTGTCACTTTTTTTCTAAGTGGCTGTGTCCAAAAATCCTAGACATGTTCTAAAATCCTAGAAATGTCCTATAATCCCAGAAATGTCCCAAAATCCTAGAAATATCCTAAAATTCTAGAAACATGTAGCCTATGGGGCTGCTGCGTCTGACTCTGGCCCCATGACATTATGCAAAAATTGCCCAGAAGCAAAGCCACTCGAGCATCCCTGAAGTATACGAGCACTGCACAGAAGATTCATATCTTTTTCAAATTGAACTTTACAGTCACAGTTTAGCCCGAATCCTCTGCAACACACATTACATCAGTATATATTTCTCTCAGGAATGAGAATTATCCCAGCAGAGTTAGTTACTCTGACTTTTCAGCAGGTGGCAGCATTTCACAACTGAATCAACTGATTAAAATAATCTCTGAATTTTGCAGCACAGGAGAAGTTATATTTATTGTGACGCAATAACTGGGAATTAATCTGAAATAATCTGAAAATCAGGGCTGCTGTTTCTTTACATATGTCTTATGTCATTAAAACTTGTAATACTGCATAAAGTAAACAAAAAAATCACACTACCAGCCTCAGTAAAATCTGCTTACTTAACTGTCTTATTTTACATGTGAGTTTATATCTCTGTGCAGTTTCCAGGTTCATCTGTGAGATGAAAGGCTTCTGTGTGAAGGAGGCGCTCAGACTGCCACTGGAGCGGGACACAAATCCATAGATCACACACACTCGACTGTAACCAAGACACTCAGTCACAGACCGCAAGCTGTTCTCCGATCCATATGGCCATAAAACTACAGAGATTCCAGCAGTCTGCACCCACGGACAGCACATATAAATTCTAGTCTGCCTTGCACAGTATTTCCTTACCCTTGTTTGTCCTCGTCTGGGCAAGGAATTCAGGTGTATTTTTTTTGAAAAAGTGTGTATTAAGTGCCTTCTTCTATCTATATGCTACATTAAAGGTGCACACTGAGTGAATTTCTGTGATGAAACATCAGGTCTCGTAAAAGCTCTCAGCGCTGCATGTCATCAGCTCTTGTCAAGCATCTGACGGTGCTGAGTGTCTTTTACAGAAGCCAGATGGGGAGAGGTGCTAGGATAAAGTGCATCAAGTGCCCCCCTATTGAGCTTTATGAACGGATTAAAGGATTTGCAAAGCTCTGTCATAAGGCCGTCAATCATTGTCACACCCGCCTGAAATTTACTGCGCTGACCGCAGAAAAAACCTTGGGGCTGCTGTTGTCATGAAGAGTATAACTTCATCTGTCAACTCATTCACTTTGGCATCAACACCTTCAGCATTGGGAATTAAAGAAAGAGAGAGAGATTGTAAGCATGATACAAGACACTACAAATTACCACAGCATCTAAATACCTGAAGTTTACCTTCAGGAATGTTGTTGCAACTCAATACTTGTATACCTCGTCACGTTTTCCACCTCTCCTCTGAGCTTTGGCATTTCAGCAAGTCTGCAAAGTCTTAAAAGCTGCAATCACCTGTCTGTCTTTCTAATAAAACAGAGGTTCTTTGAACGGAGCTGAATTTGATATCGGCTTTGTAAAGCCTGCATAAAAAACAATGCAGCCTCTCTACAGGAGGCAATGTTCAGTGTCAGTCACCATCGACGTGGAGACACACTGTCTGACGGCTGGAGGGATCACAAGTGCCTCAGGCCTGTTTGCATGTGTATGAAACAATTTGTCAGCCTCGATAACCAGCTGACCCCTCGCTCACCACAAACCTGGCCTCCTTCCATTAAAGGCTAAATGTAGTTTATTACAACTTGGGCCTTTTTTAAAATCATTTTTGCCACCATTTCTCTTGTCTATGGCATCTTTATACTCACTACAGTAATTGCTTAAATTAGGGAACATTGTCAAATAAAGTCTAATGGGGCATAAATACAATCATGAGTCGATCAGACAGTTTAGCCAGATTACAGCAATAAATTGTAAAAGAAATATAATAATAAAATATAATCCAAATATATTGGTATATGTCTATATCTCTGATGACGAGTTACAAGAACTTGCAGCACAGAGATGGCAAACTAGGTTTGAGATCATTTAGCAACCTAATTGCGAGACAAAAAAATGTTCATATTGTACGTTTTTGGATCCACAAAGACTGGTAAAAATGCAGCAAAGGGTTACAACAGGCAGCGTTGTTGATTTTGAACAATGGTTTGCACCTCCAGTATTTTCATTATTTTGCATATGACAAATCACAATTGAGGAAAACAAAAACAAAACAAAAACAAGAAACAACAAAAGTACACCCAAAAATTGCAGCTGGGCTATACTATATTGTATTATACTATAATGCATGAATAGATAGACATTAAATTATAGATAAAAACTTTGCATGAAACAACTTAAAAACTAAAAAGAAAAAAATAATCGATTTTCTATTGTGCTGTTTCCTACAAAACCTCCATAAATGATTAGATCACCACCAAAAGTGGAAATGGTGGAGATAACACTCCCAGACCCGTCCTCACCCTCTGTGTCAACTCATCACCTCCTGGTTGGGTGTCAGTGAAGGGAGGAAGAGGAGAGAGGGGGGAGAAGGGGAGCAGCTAGCAGGAGATGGATGTGGGGGGTGAAGGGATCACCTTGCCAAATCCGCTGTGAAGGCCTCAGCTCGGTGCACTTAGCGTAGCGGCTGGAGCCAACACGTAGCTGGGTTTAGGTCCGCCTGAGGCGACACTCAGGCCCCGGCCTCCCCGCCATTGTCATCTGTCCGTCTCTCAGCCTCTCCATCCAGCAATCTGCCTGGAGGAAACTCACTTCCTCCTTCCACATTCTTCCTCCCTCCATTACCCCCAGGAGGAGCAGAGGAAGTTGTGTCGAAAGGGACTCCCAGGCAGGGTCAGGGGAGTATCAATGTCGGAGCCGAAATGTGGCCACTAATGGAATCATCCATAAGGCACTATAAGACTTAAAGCCTCCACAGATAACTTTCTTTAACGTCCTGCTCATCTGTTTAGTGGAGCACATTTTGAGTCACTTTATCTTCATGAAAATGCGTTGAACTTAACTCAACCCGACTGAGCTATCTCTATCATTCGGTTTAGGTTTGTTATGCTAAAAAATTCCACTAGATGTCACCGTGTCTTTAAATAGTCATGTCATTTTTTAACATGTTATAGTTTCAGAGGTCTCACTGAACAGATTTGTGTAAGTTAATACAAAATTATTTTTTAAAAACATGCTCTACCAAATGGTTGAATTGACCTTTTATGGTAAAGATAGTGAAGCTAAGCTAATGAAATTAAAATGGACTATTTGCTAGGTTGTTAATACATTTCTGATCATTCCTTGCTGTTAAATTAAACATTTAATTTTATCCGTTTTATATATATATGTGTGTGTATATATATGTGTGTGTGTATACAATGGTAAAGGTATTGATGCTAAGATAAGAAATTCACAATTTGTATTAAATAAAACAGGATGAATATTCACTGTTGTGGATACCATATATTCAATGTTATCATATTATATAGTTGATGATTTGATGAAAAAAATTATATCAGAATGACTTTTTTCACCATTTCTGAGATGTTTCCAAAGTACTGTAATGGTAAATATCTGGAATACATGCATGGAAATGATATGAATACTGGTAATACTACTAATTCTATGGTCATAAAATTATTATGTTAGTATACTAACATAATACAAGCGATATAACAGTACATGGTTAGTAATTTTGTTTTTTTTAATATTTTATAATATACCATATATTTAAAAAAACATTAACTATGGGATCTGTTAAAAAAAATAAGTGTATTAAAAAGATACAGGATATTAAAAAGAATGCAAAGAAAAAGAAATCTATTAGCTTTTTGTGAGGACTTTAAAATGTTAAAGAAGTGAATCACCTTCATTTGTATTAAAGTTGGACAGAGGATGTGTAAGGTTTGAGCTGGTGGATCTATGACAGTGATAAGTGATAAGATGCTCACACACCTCACCGAGTGGAATGGCAAATATGTCATCATCCTGAGACAGGGTCTGGCCGGGCCGTTTCAGTGAGTGCACCCATGTCAGGGTGATGTATGGACGCAGTAACACAAGCTCTGAGAAGGCATGGGGGGGGAACGCTGCGCTGCCAAACAGCCTCTCAGATCCTGAGCAGAAGAATAGGGGCCGCACGTAAACATTTGAGATGTGTCAATCATTTCTCCTCAGGTGATTTATAACCACACTGGACACTCCGGCAGCCATGTGTGCAAATCAAAGCTGCACCAGAGGTCAAAATTTTATTTTATACAGAAGTTCACAGTGAAGAAGACAGACATCAGATCAAACCAAAGGTCAGACACTCTGCTTTAACACTATGGATTACACCTTCAGAGGTTTGTCGGACAAAACCGTGCCCTTTGGCTGGTTATACTTTTTGTGAAGCTCACAGAAAGCCCGTCCCGAGTCTCTTAATGGAAATGGTTTGGGAACTCATTTGTTGAAGAGCGGCGGGAGAAAACACTAAGTCTTGCAGGAATTTCTTCCCCTGGGGATCCCTAAGTGATGTCCATCTCCCCTCAGTCATTCAGAGAGCTGAAACTGGAGAACATGACTGACACTTTGAGTTGTCTCACTCAGGATCCTTTAAAAGCAATCTGTTGATCTGCATCCAGGAGTGTGTTTCAAGGGTTGGTCAAAATTTCCCTTACACGCTGAGGTATTCAGCAATGCAGGTAGTTTCATTGCGGGTTTTATTTGAGATATCTCTCTTTACCAATATATTTGTTCCCAAAGCATTGGAAAATTACATTTGATCATTTTCAACAGAAATGTCTAGTTGCAGAAAAAAGTATGAAAAAACATTGCTTTGGTAGACAGTGGTTTCAATGAAAAACTGTCTGTGGATAAATTTAGAGTAACTGCATAAGAGAAAAAGAGAAGAGTCAATATGTTACTTTACTTTTTTTTCAAAATTTGAGCACCTCAATAGTAATTCCATTCACGTCCATTGAATTGGGGTGGCAGGAATCTCAGATACATCTCAAAATATTGGCCAATAAAACCAAAACATGGCTACTTATCAAAAGAGTTCAGTAAGAAAATCTTTCTTTTGTAATTTAGTAAATGGTCCAGTTGTGACTTAAATGTTGTAAATAAATAGTAGAGAAGTTTATTTTTAAGGGACATATGTTGGTTGACTAATTTTCTTTTGCAATACACATCCACCAATAAATAAATGCCACAGTATAATGCATACTGAGCTGGCTACAGTCCATACAGTACAACTATATTATTACTATGGTGCACCAAAGGCCTCAAGATCCCACCGATAAGTCTTGAAAACTGATTCTTTTTTATGATGCTAAATTGAAAAAAAAACCAATCACAATAATTGTTAATGTATTTTTTTTTTTTTAATTTAGTATGCCTCTCACATTAATGTCACACAGATCTGCACAGTGAATCATACAACTCTCAGCAGAGGCTCCCTTGTCAACTAGCTCGCTGTCATTGTGCCCTGGACAATAACAAGGAAGTGCAAATTTATTCATTTATTTATTTATTTTTTAAAAAAAGGCTATTTAACCAAGATTTTGTGGCTTGGCTGAAGCCGGTACAAGGCAATGCATACAGGGCTTGGCGTATTTTATGCAATACATTTCTCAAACTATGCAAGATAGGAATTAAGGCAGTAAAATTACACAAAATTGCCAAGAAAACTCACCAACAAAAATCACTTATTTCCCAGTTCTTTTCTACCCTTGTCACAGGCCAAAACAAGTTGTTGTTTTTTTTTTTAATGGCACTTAAAAATCTCTAACACCCTTGAATCTCATTTCCCTGAAGCTGTCCCTTTTGAGGATTTTGTTTCACCCCTGTAGACAACCATCTGAAACAACTATTCATTATTTGTAAAGTGAGAAAGTGAGAAAAAGAGAAACTAATCTTATGATGAAAAGAGTCAGATTAAAATATATTACTCTATCTTGTTTGTCTTTAGTGTATTTGTGCTGAAGTACTCAGTGGCACAACCTGCCCAGCAGAGGCCCTCATCCCCTCTCCTCCCTCCAGCCAGAAACCAAAAACCTCTGTCACCATACCAAAGCAATATCAAGACAGAGGATCCTGAGACACAATAAAATCGGAGATGTATGGGAACCATCTAGGTAGAAATGTCTGCAGTGATTTATCCCAGCACGCCTTTCCCACTTTAGACTCAGACATGCGAAGATTTAAATGTGAGATACAGGTGAGGGGATTTAAAATGACCCTGGCAAGAAAGTATGAAATATGGGAACATAAATGTACATTCTGTCAAATGGGTAAAATATCATAGGGGTAACACAAACTCCTCCATACAGTGAACCCCTGCCAGCTCCTGGAACAGTGCCCAAACCTCGATTGTGGGACTGATGGCTGCCTGTATTCGGGCGAAGTTGCTAATCTTACCCAACAAATAAATGTGCGGTTCATTGCCTGGATAACCTGAGCAGAAGAACTATTCAGTAGGTGATTCCAAACATTATTCCTTGTGCTTTTCAAACGCTTTCTAATCCTTTAAGTGTGACACAAACACTTAACAAAGGAATGCTTCTTCGCTGTGCTTAAGCGCAACCCGCTGAGAGGAGAGTTCTACTTGCCATAAGATGTCAAAATAATCAGCTCAGAGTGTTCAGGAGTTGGCACGGCCTCAAAGGGCCGGCCATCATGTATGACAAAGCCAGAGTCTGCAACCAGGACACGGAGGAAAACAACACTGTGTCTGTGAGTGCAGTGGACCAACAGAGACAAAACAAACACCCAGTGACATATAGTCAGTGGTGGAGGAAGTATTCAGTTCATTTACTTAAGTAAAAGTACTCTGAAAATACCCTGATAGAAGTAAAAGTCTTGAATTAAAAATGTTACTTAAGAAAAAGTCAGCATAATCAGAAAAATGTACATGGAGTATGAAAGGTAGCCAATTCAGAAACTATATATTTTCTAAAAAAATAAATAAATCTGAAATGTTTATCAAAAGTTTCCAATTAAGAAATAATAATAATAAATAATTTAAGAAATGAATACTCAAAACTATTTTCAGAAAATAAAGAAAAAATACTGAAATGTTAAAAAATAAAACAAAAAATAAAACTAACAAAAAACTAAAAAGTATTTTTAAAAAAAGAACAAAATGACTCAAATGTTTATCAAAATAGTTGCCAATTAATCATTGTCAGTCTTCAAATTAATTAATCAACCACTAATTTCAGCTGCACTTGTATAAACTTTTGGGTAGATTAATTTATGACAAAAAAATGTAGCAAAGTAAAAAGTACAACATTTCCCTCTGAAATGTAGTGGGGTAAAAATATGACATGAAAACGAAAGATTCAAGCAAAAGTGCAAGTACCTGAAATTTGTACTTACGTTAGTACTTGATTAAATGTAATTAGTTACATTACAATACTGGAAACAGTAGCTTTAAATGGAAAAGTTGGGGGACTCAAAGAAGTTGATGGCAATCTTCAGCACATAAAATAACCCAAAGCACTAAAGCCTGTTTTGTTGTTGGTTGTCATTTTTCTGCTTTTAAATGTCGTTATTCTACGACAAGATGACATTGGTGAGACACGTTTGGAAGTTATCAGATTTTGGCTACTTAACGTCACAACTTGAAACAACAAAAAGATCAGCGTTATGTGTCATCAGTATTCAGAATAGTAGTAAGTTATCCTGACGTTAAATTTTGGTCACCTGACATCAAAACCTATTATAAGCCAAATATCAATGTCCAACATCATTGGTGGGCAGTTATAATAAGACAATAAGGATAAAGTAAGACAAACAAAACAGAATACATTTTTTTAAAAGAGATAAAAAAATAAGTATCTATGTGAGTTTTATGCCAAAACTCAATAATCAAAGGTGTGAGCTGAGGATGTTATGAGAACAGTGCCTCTGCTCCTGCTAGAGTGTGACCAGTATTGTCACTGATTGTACAAAATATAAGGGATCTCACTGTGTTGATGTTGTACACAGACATAAGGAAAAAAGTTCTGTGAATCAGCAGCAAGACGTCCTTAATATTTTGCACTTTTATACCAGTGCAGCAACTGTAACCATCAGCCACGAAGGTGATTACTATTCACAACTCTTGATCGATCCCACATGTGGATCTCCAGCGCTGTTGACTGTAAATAAACAGTCCAACCTGACCTACAGGAGCTCTACCCTCCGACAGTCACTGAGGAAAAGTGAGACGAGCAATTTGACAGACAGCAAAGTTTTCATTTTACACTTCGAGTTATATCTGAGGAAGTTTTTAGGTAAATGTGAAGACAAAGCTTGTTGAGCTGGAGCCAACACTTCAATTTATCTGCAGAATCCTCTCTGCCACTTACATCAGGCATTTGTTTCCTCATACATATCAGCTTGTTATGCAGCCTTTAGAGTCAGTGAGTGGATTGGGCTTTGTTGGAAAATGTTGGGTTACATGATATGGACTTTGGCAGAGTGATCTAATGAAGGATGCATTGTCTGCAAGTGCAGCTTTTTTTCTCTTACAAAGCTGCTGACAGCTTCTCTGGCTCTGGCATGAGCTTGGCTTTTAATCAGAAACAACACCTGATCAGTCTGTTCACACCAGAGCCAGAACAGTTTGTGCTGTGATATGACAGCAAGACAGTATTTATAAAAGACACGTCCAAAGTCTGGCCCGGGGGCCAATTGTGGCCCTCGAACCAATTTTAATTCGCTCTCAGCTTGACTCTCAAAATATACTATATGTAGCTCACCACACAATATTGGTTAATCAAGCATTATCACTTTGCATTTTTTCCCCTAACCTCACAGTTGCAGGACTATCATACATTTGTAGACATGCAACAAGTAGGAACTACGCATGTGGGATTAATTGGTTTCATAAATAGATGATAAACAAGCGAATAAAATTACCTAACAGCAGATATTTGCTGCTAGGCAGCAGACACGGTCACAGCAAAAGAGCGTAAAGTCCACAGCAATGACCGCCGCTTCCAGGAGTGGTGGACAGTTATATACTTTTCACTGACCGATGAAACAGTTGCCTTTGTCTCATTTTTTAAAAAAAAATATGCCACTTGATGTGAGAAGCAGCTAGCTCCAAGGTATTTTTCATATGGTCTAATATCCCAATGCCGAAATAATCATTAGTGAATGTGATCGCAATCACACATAAACTAAACAAATTATGCGACTATTCATTCTTTTGGTTCTAGTCTGCATGTTGTTTGTCCAAGGGGCTTTGCCGTACCCAAGCAGAATTTACTTTTCCTATATAGTGCAAGGAGGGTCAAAAGAGTTACAGCCGTGATGATATACACTACAACAGCACTCCCTCTCATGTGATATTACTTTTTCCAGGTAATTTCCTCGCTTTTTAAAAAAAATTTTCTTATTTTTGTCTAATTTTAAGCTACGTTTTTGTACTTTTTTACTAATTTCTTGATAATGTTTGAGGCATTTCTTTTTTCGTTGCTCACGGCCTTCTTCTTTATGAAATAAACCAATCCAGTCTGTCAAGGTTTCAAAGGGTTAATGTTCATAATGATTGGCGCAAGGTTTCATACGTTTGAGCAGCATTTAAAATATAATTTGGTTATCAAAAAATGTGATTAATGATTTTGTACTGCTGATTAAATTGTGCTTATTTTGACTGTTTTCTGAGTGTTTTCTTACTTTTATGTTAAGTTGCTCTGCATGTTTAGTTTTTGTACTTTATTTATGTAATAGAAGTTATGAGTTAAGTAGTTCTGTAGTACATAAGAACCCCCTGCAGATCTCCTCCCCACTTTGTTTCTTGTCTGCTGATATTTAATTTACGATAGTAAATTTGATTTTCACAGCTAAAAATCAAAATGTAGGACACGCATGTGAAGCTTTCATGCATCTGCAGATCACATCTGATTACTGCATGCATTTACGTCCATGAGTAGCATGATTCATCTGAGGATCGTTTTAAATGGCCACTTGTCTCTGAGGTCTGTCGGTGCACTTTAGCAGGTGGCTCTTTTCATTAAACTTAAACGCCTGATGATTGTGCTCTTCATTACAGGGCTGTCCAGTAATATGGGCCTGAGATGATTGCCCCTGCGGTGGTTAAATATAGTGACTGGACGAGGCCTCTACCGCTGCGTAATGAGAAAAGTCAATAGGGCCGGGGCTATTACGCTGTCAGCGCTCATACCATTACACACCATTAAAAACAGCACAACTCTCTGATTCATCCTCATTATATTTATTGGATAGATGGCCTGATCTAATTGTAGAAGTGGCCCAACCCCTTCATGGTTCAACATGTGTCATCATTTTGCAGCCACTCTACTTTATTAAAGAAAAAATACTGTATCCACTTAATGAGGGATTGATAAATTAATTTGAAATAAAGCCACGTGTGATTTATGAGGTTATTCTCAGAGTAAAAGTATCAATAGGATAATGCAATCTGCAGTATTTCTCCTCCATTGAGTGAGAGAAGAGCGCTAAACTGTAAACTCAGCCATTAGTGTGTGACCCACACAAGCCCCCGTTGTTGACATGTACGCAGAGGGCAGTGTGCCTGGCTTATTTAACAGAATGGAAATTAACCACTTGTCACTCCCCCTTCATCAAATTCTTTCTACAGCGCTCTGGGTCCACATTTGGCACCGTTAACTGCTTCTTATCACAGGTACGAGACAAAAAGGGGGGGGGTTTGTAAGGGCTAAACATGCATGCCCAGACACCACAAGTCCTGAGACAGACCCAAACAAAGCGTCTTCTGTCTGCTCATTTGTGAAGGTCATTAATGTCTAATCGTATTCAAATGGCTCGTGAGGAGGTGTCTGAGCAGCCAGTATGCAGATGGGGGTCAGTTGGGCTTGCCCTCCAGGACTTGTCCTAAAGCGGCTCTCCCCCTACTGGTTTGAGTCTCCCCGTGGGCCTGTGGACATGTCACGGCCCATCACCCTGCAGACAGACAGGTCTCTGACTGGGGTCGTCCACTAGACTGGCAGACTAGCTACTGTTCACCCCCCCTTTTCCATTGTGATTTAACTGCTGGTCACAAGCGCCATTAGCATAATGATAAGAGATAGTGACACCTCCCTTTGAATTCTATCAGGTAGCCTGAAAGCTGAGTGTAATGAAAGGGATAATTACACAATTTATATAGGGAGGGGCACTGACAGCTGCACAAAGCTATCTGGCCGAGGCCTGACCCACCTAATTAAGACGGTGTCCCATCAATCTTGATGTCCCTGTCACTTAGTTAAAGTAAATAGAAAAGTGTGTCTTCCGACTGTTCTTTTGGTGTCCCATTTAGGCTCATAAAGTGGTCGAGAGGTTTTACAGAACATTTTTTTCTCACTATGACACAGAAACTATAAGAAAACTTGATTATGTCTCCACAGACCTTTTACAGAAACTATTGACTAGCTTCTTGTTGTAGTGACAAGGGTTTAAAATGTTGCTCCTAGCTGAGAACAGTAGGGGGGAAGAAAAACAAGGCTCTCTCAGTCACAGCTTAGTTTGCACCAGAAGACAACTGAGAGGGACACTGTGAGATATTATCATAACTCTGTATTGGTTTTCATATACTTTAAGACCAAGTTTTTATTACAGAAAAAAGCATTATCTCCCCATGCAAGAGCTAAGACAAGCAATATTATAATTATAATGTAACAGCCTTTGGCAGATGATGTAAAAGTTGCTATAACCAAAGTTCATTCTGGGTTTAAAGGCCATTTTTGAGGTATTCTGCATTTTCTTTATTTTCATATTGGCGCAGTAAATAACATCAGGATGCTCAAAGGACCAGTGATTTTGAGAAATATTTTGGCATATACTGAATGTAATATAATAAGTAAGTTTTCTTTAGTGTATAATCACCTGAAAATAAGATTTGTTGTGTTTTCATACCTTAGAATGAGCCGTTTATTTCCAGGGAGTCCGCCATGTTGCACCACAACGTTTCTATAGTAGCCCAGAGCAGACAAACCCGTCAGCCGCCATCCATGATGAGAGCGTCTGAAAAATACATTTTTTCATTGTGAAACTGCTTCATTCACTGTTTTGTACTGACCTCTGTGGATAATTAAGCTCCGCTAAAAAATGTGAATGTCTGTAAGTTATCAGAGAAAAAAGAAGAGCACAGATTAGCATGTGCTGGGCAGCCCGCATCTGACACATCAAAACACATCACAGAAACACTGATTAAAGACATGAAACTACTTTATATAGTGTTTCTACCAGTTGAAATCACCGGGTCCATTTGCTTTGGAGAGGAGCAGACCTCAGAAACCTCCTGAACAGTGACCATTGAAGGAACTCTAACTGGGAGACGTTTCAGCTTGTTGCAATCTGCAATTCCCACCACTAGATGTCACTAAATCTTACAGACTGTTCCCTCAAATAATTAAATGAAAAACGGGTTAGGGTTACATAATTTGACGCCTTCCTACTCTTTTTTTGAACATGTGGTGGTTTCTTCATCAGTGTTGATTTTGCCAATGATTTTTGATTCATGACTAAATTGTAACGGAAACCAGTGGTGTAACTACCTTGCCCTGCTCAGATAAATATTGCTAAATTTAACAGAGCAGATTGCTTATAGTTAACATCCACTCCTTTTAGAGGATTATTTGGGATTTCTTACAACTCACAAAACAGAATCTAACTCATTTGGTGAACTTGTGAATTTTTTTAATATTAATTTTAGCTCCATGGAAAACAATGTCCGCCTTAACAACATAGTTTTTACATTTTTATTGATAAAAATTAAACCAAATAACGGTTCTTGGCATCCTTACTGAGTTTTTCTTTGTGTTGTATACTCTGTTTGTATCTGCTTCACCACGTTGATGATTCAGTGGGATGGATAACATTTGTGCTGTTTACTGTACTGCTGACTATAGTTATACCTTAAAATTGGTAGGTAAATAATACACATGTGACAAAGACTGATACTATGACATTCGGATCTTTTGTAGTTCAGAATCATGCAAAATGTTTCCAATCAGGTTTCAGGTTAAGGAAAACAGATGCTCTCCTGCTTCTTTAATGTGCCAGTCTATTCTGCTTCTCCTTTAAATGTAAGTCAACACAGAGGCATGAGAGTGACCCAGTGATTCACACAGTAATCAGCACCATCTCTGTTTCACGGCTAAATACAGTCCTTCCCTCGCGCTGTTTTAATTATGCCTTTGTGCGCCTCAGATTATCCGAGGCTTGTAAAAACCTATTTTCCCTCATGGTGAATCAAAAAAGGGCCTCTTTGTCAAGTGGGGGCATGTCAACACACTTGTGCGGATGATGTCGGCCTCTCAGTGGTGCTGTCAGCATCAGTGTGGAGTGGATACACATGCACATATGAAAACATGCATGGCCGCACATGTGCATGTGCATCCTGGATGATGTCACAGCACTGGAATGCCATCACATGACAAAAGGGAAGAGACTGCGTTAAATGAGTTAGAGCGACACAACACTTGCTTGTTTTTATCACGAAACGCAGCACGAGTGACAATGGCAGACTGAGTGCAGCTCGCAGTGTTAACAGAAGAGCTTTCGCAGCAGCAGTGAGGAAGCCTGTTTCCCCAGACAGGGTGCACGTCTTGTGTTTATAGTTGACACACAAGCTGTTTGGGGTTGATAGACTCCAATACCAGAGTCAACACATAGCACTTGCTGTGCGCTGATGTTTGTTTGAACACTTGTCTGGCAAATAAGCATCTCCTCTCCCTGTTTCCTAGGCTGCTGCCGCACAAGCCGGGCTGATTTTTCATGTGCATGGTGTCTCTGTATTCCTAAAATAGTCCCCGCTGTTCCACAAGGAAATTAATATGCTGAGTCCAACTCAGTTTATTTGAGGTATTACAAAAGGTGGAACAATGATCTGTATTTTTACACAGTGTAGATGTTCCAGTGTGTTGAAGCATTAATGCCGTCCTCCTCAGCTGAGCTGGAAAGATACATCACTGTTAAGTTTATCCATTTTTTTGATTTTTTTTGACACTTTGAGCACCACAAGCCGAGTGCCATCAAGGTCCATTATATTGAAGAGAAGGCAGAAATCTCAACAGCTGATGTCTCTGCAACTCACACCAAAACAAACTAGGCCGATAAATAAATAGCACTACAGGTAAGAGGAAAAATATGTATTTTTTGATTTTGGGGTGAACTGTCCCTTTAACATGTTGGAATTTCTACACAGTATAAAATTACAGATAATTTTTCTGCCTTTTGTAACACTAAAACTGTGCTAAATTCAGTGTATTCATCTTCTTATTGGGTGAACTGTTTCTTTAATTATTCCAGGCAATAAAAGAATGAACAAAAGAGTTAATAAAATTAATAGCTGATTGTGGCATAATTACATGCTTAAGGGGGTGATCACCTTATCATGGTATTACATCTTCTTGATTAAAGCAGTTTAAAAGTGCTGCCTTTCTTTCCCTCCTCTTTAAGATGATAGCAGCTGCCTCAGAAGTGAGCGCGGGGCCTTGAAGCGCAAACTGGGATTAGAGGCAAACACAAAAGGAGCATTTGGAGGGGGCATGCCTGTCCCCTTTAGCAAGCCTATCATTTAGAGCCTTCAGCTATAGATCATCTGCGGCTTACATGGAGAAAACTTGGTTAAATGTTGATCAGGGCCATTATCTGACTCTCTGCAAGGGGTGCGTTTGATGGTTTAGGCCAGGGAGGGCTTCAGAGGTCTCAGTCTGTCTCCCCTCTCCTGTCTCTCTATTGGTATGCATCCCTCATAATAGAGGCAGGAGGTAGGGGGTCTCATTAGGGGCCGGGGAGTGTTGTTTTGGGGGGGAGCAGTCATGAATTCCTTGGGGCAGATGCACCAGCATCATACAGTATTGAAGCTGAATAATGCATCATGGGAACAGGTGAAACACATGAGGTCGATTCTTCTTCTCTGTAAAAATCTGACTGGTTGATCTTACATTTTTCAAGGCAGTTACATTCCTACATTTTTTAAAAGTAAAATCAAATTGTTTGATTTTACAGTGCACTAATAAAAAATATCCTGGTTGTTCTACTTTAAAAAACTAAGACAAATTTCTGCATAAGATTATTATTTAGATCAAGCAAGACTGGTCTTTGTATGAGCTACCTAATTTTGTGTATGTTAAAAAAATACATTTTGCAAGCAAAGTCAGCTTAATTTTTCAAGTAAAATCAACTTATTTTTGCATGTAAGGTTAATTTAATTTTACAAGTAAATTTAAGTTGACTTTAGTTATTTTACTGGCAAAATTAAGCTGACTTTACTTGGATTTTTTTTTCTTACATACAAAAATTAACTAGATGAGACAAAGAACAGTCTTGCTTGATCTACATAATAAACTTAAGAAAAAAGTTGTCTTTTTTTTTGAAAGTAGATCAGTGTGTTTGCTTCTGCAGCAAAACAAAGCACCATTTCCGAATGACATGCATCGAGTACAAGAGTGCTCCAGGTGGGCTGCGTCTTTTGACAACAGGAACTTCACCCGATGTAACGCTCACACTGAGAGATAACTTCCACTGACTGACACAGAAGCAGCTATTTTGAGGATCCCCTGAGTACAAAATGATCTCCTCACTTCCGTCTTGCCACCAAAAGTCCAGGCTTCGAGGGGTAAAAAGGATTCCCCCTGGGTATCTACTTCCTCTGTCATCTGTCACCACTTCCTGTCTGTGAGGAGCAGGTAATGACAGCATGCAGGTGTTGCTAGCCGGGTGGTATCACTGCGAGTGTCAGCGGCACAAAACATGCTATTTTCCCTCCAGAAACAGTTTGCTTCAGGTGCTTTAATTTTTTAAAAAAATGTCTCGACTTATTCACACAATGCAGCATGGGGAGTTTTAGTGTGTGCAGACAGGTCAAATGCACCATTATCATGCACAAGACTTAAAGTGGTCCCTGAACCGAGCTAAAATGATTACATATTGCCCGTTACTCAGATATTTGTTCTGCCGCGCTGCACATAGAAATTGATGTTCCATGAACCCTGGATATTGTTCTCATAAGGTCACGGTCTGGAATTTCATGTAGGTGATGAATGGCTGATGATTTATTAAGGAGCTTAAGAGCAAGGCGCTCACTCTATTGAGATTATAAGAGAATATAGTTAGAAAAATATAAATGTGATAAGTATTTTCCTTTTTTATCACAGAGTTTTGTCTTCAAGTGAGTCAGAATGACCCATAACTTGTTTGAAACACCAGCCCGGCTGATGTGAACCGGCTTCCCAGCAGTGTGTAAAACCACTGCCATGGTTTGTTATGACAAAGGTCACGGATAACGGATGATCTGCCTACAGTTCCCTAATGTGAGAACAAAGACTTTGTCAAAATATATTCCAGCAATAGAGTGAGCGGGGGGGATAAGTTACATTGTTTTGGGGATAGGTTTTCCAGACGGAGCGATGTGAAGACAGGCCCTGGCTGTGGATTTACTGGGACTCGTTCTAGTCCGTTAATCCTTGTATCTCTTTGACTCTTTCAGCAGGTTCCTCCGCTGGCAAGCCTCACGGGCTCTGAAGTGGCTGCCCTTCCTGTGCTCACCAATAATTCTAGGTCTTGGTATCCCAATAAGCTTGTTTCCACTGCAGGACTGGAGGGAAGCTTATGCGGTTGACACGATAAAAGAAAATTATATGCATGCCAAAAACAACAAATTGCATGGTGGGAAACCTGCTGGATTAATGTTTTTGGATGGTTTTGCATTTGGTTTTGGTAATTTTAATGCGGAGTAACAATGCCCAAATCTGCATCTTTTTCTTTTTTCTTTTTCTTTTTAATAATCTCTTCACATTTTGTGATTTAAGAAACAAAGTAAGAATAGAAAACCAGACAAACAGACCCTTTCCCTCCTCCTGCCACCCCTCACCCCTTATTACAGACTTAATGCCAACCGTGTCAGCAAGGTCAAATAAACAAAATCAAATAAGACATTAAAAAAAATTAAAAAATCAGCATGACAATACTATGAAAGTTACAGTAGTCTGCATCAGCGTGGGTCAATATGTTGCAGAGTGAGAGAGTCTACATAGCGTATATAGAGTTTTCATATCTTAAACGGATCATATCTGCCTCTCAGAATCTATATTATTCTCTCCAAAAGTATACACTTCAAAACTGCATCTTTATCTGAATTTAAAAAAAACAGAACAAAGCTCAGTGTAGAGTATGATAAGTGATGTTGAGAGAGGCGTTTCCATATTTTCACATGCTCTCAACAACCGAGCAGTTTGCGCTAAAATGGCTCTTGTTCTATATAAAATAATCCATATGGCCTCTCGTCCGGAGCGGGGATCCCATGCCGTTACCGGCTCATACGTTAGGCTTTTTATGGGCCTCGGATGGGGAATGATGAAACCGAATCAGGTCATGCCAATTGATAGACATTCTCCTCAGCTATCACTTGCACACACAATCCTTTTAAAGTGCAGCGAAGCGCAGTAGCCCCCCCTCCTTGCAGCCGTATTGTGGCTTCCCCAGAAGCTGTCATCATATTGTTCTCGAAAATATTTAACTTCCTCAAGAGATTGAGCTGTAATATAAGAAATTATCCCTATAATGCCCACTGACTGCTACAAACAGATGTGAAATTTCAGGGTAGGCCCAGACTGTAATCAGCCCCCCTATGGCCAAGAGATCATGTTCTGCACTGGGGTCAGACGCACAGTCTCGCTTTTCATATCACCGCTCAGATTTGTCTGTAAGGCAGTGTTATATGGAGTGTGGAGAATTATTAGGCTCTGGACACATCTTTTTATTTGAAATCCTGAATGCTTTACAAACCCACAAAGCTCATCTTTAAGTTACTCTACATTAGTGATACTCAACTTATGGCCTGTGGGCCAAATCTGGCCCCAAATAGGGTGCCGAGTGGCCCCGCCAACCATTTTGCAATACACAATAAAAATAAAGTGATTCAAACTGGGAATTGTTTTTGTATTTTAAATATACATAAGGTGCCAGAGTGCATGAAACGATAAAAGTGTCAGTAGAGGATCCACTGCACCCCCGACAGAGGTCATAGCTACACACCAAAAGTCCTTAAATCCTAGAAATGCCCTGAAATCCTAGAAATTTCATAAATTCCTAGAAACATCCCAAAATGCTAGAAATGTTCTCAAATACAAGAAACATCCTAGAATCCTAGAAATGTCCCAAAATTGTAAAAATGTTCTAAAATCCTAGAAATGTCCAAAAATCCTGGAAATGTCTTAAATCCTAGAAATGTCCTAAAAAATAGACCTAAAAAATATCCTGAAATCTTTGAAACATCCTTAAATCCTTAAAACGTCCTAAAATCCTAAAAACATTCTAAAATCACTGACACATTCAATAATCCTATAAATATCCTAAAATACTAGAAACATGCATGTGGCTGCTGCGACTGGCTGGTTGAGTATCACAGCTCTACACCATTACAAATAAGCCTGCTGCACACAACATGGCAAAAAGCTTGAATGGTACACGTTTAGAAACAGGTTTTGGAGCGAGGAACTGTTGAAAGTTTGGTCCTAGCTGCTTGTCTATCAGTTGAGGCGATCTCGCTCAACAACTAATGGGAGTTCAGTTCCTCACTTTGCTGAGTGCAACTTTATCCTGCAGTGATTCATCACTCCAGCTCATGTCACTCACTCGCTAACATGGACAAGCCTCCAGGTCTCAAGCTGCAGACAACTCTTTTTTATGGCTTTCACACTGCTGTATCTAAACTGTGACATCCTAAATCGAACATATGCCTTAATTTTAACACAGCAAAAACACTATGTGTGGTTTATTTATTCTTTCTACGGCAGATTTGTTCTCTCTTTAACTGCAGGCGAGGAAAAAGCCACCCCTGCTCTGCATAGTTGGCATCGAATGACTTGCTGGTGTATCTAGTCCCGTGAAGAGAGAGAGGACTGAAATAATCCAGTTCTCAAACACCGATGAGCCAAATTTACCTTTAGAGGGATGACCCTTTGAGGCCGAAACCCATCATTATGGGTTTAGCCCACTAGGCATGTGTGGGGACCGGGGCCACGCTTATGCTGAGGTATTCTGCTGGGCCTTCAGCCCTGGAGCCAGGGGCCCTCGAGCAGGTAGAGCAGAGACATGGTGGCCTGACTGATATTCATGTGGGCTGGATAAATGTGCCCTTCAGGCACGGGGCACTGGAGCATTACATTTCCGAGAACTGAGAGGACCGAATCGAACTTGGAGAGCTAGGAGGCATACTCTGTTGTTTGCTTTGCATGCAAGCTTCGAGTTTTACTTTGATATCAGTGATAGAGAAAGTATTCAGGTCATTTACTGAAGTAAAAATAGCAATACCGCCGTGTAGAAATACTGTGTCACAAGCACAAGCATTCAACATTTTACCTAAGGAAAAGCACGTAAGAATAAGCAGCAAAATAAGGTAAAATTACTCATCACGCAGAATGGCCTTTTACAGAATGATAGGCTATATATCGTTAGATTAAAATTACAGATGCATTAATACAATATGTACACGTCAGTATTGTTGAAGAAATGTAGTCTTCATTTAAACACTTAATCAATGCATGGTTATTTAATATTTAATAATATGTCATTATTTATCAGTTGAATATATTCAGGAGTTGAGACAGATCCAAACCTAGGGGGTCAAGACGGTATTAATTTGTCCATTTAAAGCAGCTATATGCAGTATTTTTAAGACATTTGAGATCATAGAATAACTAAAAATCTGTATATCATTTGAGAAAAAACCCAACAGCTGCCAAGAAAAAAATCATTATGTGGAGTCTACATCCAATTTATGTATCTAATGTCTATCTAGGACTTCAGAATTGAAACAGTAAGACAACAAATGTTGAAGATTACTTATTTTGATTTCTGCTCCTTAAAAAATGGCAAAAAAGTCTGCTATTACTTTTTTAAACTTGTATAACATAGGAAGGGTAGGAATTAGGTGTAAACAGCATTACTAATATTAAAACGTATTTTATTATACCATGCTGCAGTAGAGTTCACAGACTGAAAGTTCAGCTGATCTGCTACATTTAAATTCATCCCAAATAATTAAAGATGCTCTAATTTCAAGTCAAGGGTGCGATATAGCACCAGAACAGGTTCCCCGATGATGACGAGCCAATTAACCATTTGTTACAACTACAAAATATTTCACACTTTTTTTTATTGAGAGTGTTTTTTTACAAACCTAAAAGATTCTGGGCTCGGGCCCCAGAAGTCCCCCTCCTGCTCCAGCTCTGATAATATTTTGTATTCTCTGCAGAGTAACTAAAGATGCCAAATAAATGTAGTGGAGCCGAAAGTTGAACATTTGCCACCAAAATGTAGTAAAAAGTAGCATTAAATGGAAATAATATAGTCGTATAGTATAGAAATATTATTGTGAAGCACAAGAACAGTTACATCACACAACTACCTTTTTTATGAAATATTTAGTTATTGTATTTTGAAAAACTACACACTGAGTGACAAACTAGTTGAGGGATCAGGAAATAACAGTAATAAGAAGTAAAAGGCCTCTGAATGTGAAGGCTTTACACTCCACTCGCTGGACATGATGAGGACTTCAACAGAAAACTTGTTACTGTGAGAACCTGCTGCTGTATGACAAAAATCCTCTTTGTCTGAGCCGTGGCCCTGCTCCACAGATAATAGAGCAAAATGTGGCCTGAGGGAGATAATTTGTTCCCAGATCTTCAGATCGCAATATTTTCATTTGAGCCCAGGAGGGGATCCCTTGAATTGCCAGCTTCCATTGTGTTCCAACAAGGGGCACGAAAGTCTTGTCAATTAATTTTTCTTTTATTCCAGACCACAGAGCGCCTGAGTGAATTCAATTATCAACCAATTAAGAGGTGTTTCCTTTTATTTACAGGCTTTGATTCCGTGCGTATCCATATTGTCTGAAAATAAGACAGGAGCGGGGGTGTTGAATCACTTGAACATTTCCTCTGCATGGGCTGCCTAATATTTTCTCCCAAATTGCAGGCTTTCTGTTGTGTCCCCCGGGTCACAGGCGCAACAAAAGAACATTACATGCCGTTGAACTCTCTCGTCAATTGTTCAGCGGATGCTCTTCCAACAGTGGTTCCCCCAATACAAAAAAACAAAAACAAAAAAAACACACAAATCCCATTAACCAGATTCACACACACAGAGCAGCCAGCGTTTTGCGTGACAAGACTTTGGGAATAGATGGAGACAGGTGGAATATCCAGCAAACAGGTTAACATCAAACAGGCTGCAGTCTGAGTCAAATCCAGCCCCAGACAAAAAGCTGAACTTCTGAACCTTGTGGAAGTAAGTTAAAGGTCTGATTGCTTGATGAAACTGGGCTATTAGAAGTGACAAGCGGAAAATGTCTCTGTCTTACACACTTTACTGCTTACAGCCACTTGACTTCAGATTTCCTGACAGGCTCTGAAGCACTTATACTGGTTTATTTACCTTTTTTTGTGGGAGTGTGGGACATTAAGAATCTCATCAATATTTGTAAAATGTACTTGTTGTGGCATAAATAAGGCTCTGTGGGAGACAAGAAGCACAGCAGGGTCTCCAAAATTTGATGAACAGACAAATTACTTGGAAATTTACAAAAAAAAAAAACGGGCTTAGGTGACTATGCTGTGCTTTATCTTAATACAAAATTATACAAATGGTGACCCCTCAGAGGGGTAAATTACAAGGAAATCATTCAGTTATGACAACACAACAGAATCACTACTATCAGCTGACTCTACACGCACTCAATAAAAGTGATTTTCATGTAGGAAATAAATGACCTAGGAGATAAATAATGTACTGAGAGTGACCTCACCACAGAGGATATGACAAGAAAATCATTCAGTGGCGATAACATAACAGGATAACAGCTTCCAACTGACCCCACACGCCCTCAATAGGAGTAAAAGTGATTTTCAAGTAGGAGATAAATAACGAAGGAGATAAACAAAGTACTAATAGTGACCTCTCCGAAGGGTTAGTTACACAGAAATCAATAAATGATAACAAAACAGAATCTTTCTAATGACTGCACGCACCCTCAATAGGAAGAAAAGTGACTTTCAAATAGGAGACAAATAACACAGGAGATAAGTTAAGAACCAATAGAGACCTTTCCAAAATCATTCAGCAATGATAACACAACAAAACCACAGCTTTCAACTGACCCAACATGCCCTCAACAGGAATAAAAGTGATTTTCATGTAGGAGATAATGTAAGAGATAAATAAAGTACTAATGGTGACCTCTCCGAGGGGTGAGTTACACAGAAATCATTCAGTTATGAAAACACAACGGAATCACAGCTTTCGACTGACCCCACTCGCGGGAGATAAATAAGGTACGAGATAAATAAAGTCAATCCTATAAATAATAATATGAAGTAGATATTAGTAGGTGTTACAGTCTTGGCCGAGACAATTATCTCCTTTTTTAAAAAATCCAACACGTGAAGATAGGTAGGAAAATTACCACAAACCATAAAATGACGCATAAACCTTGAGTTAAAATAAATGACTTTTATTCAAACATCAACGTGAGTTTAAATAAAAAACACAAAACACAATTCAGTCTAAAATACACGTCTTCTTATGAAAAATAATTTCTGTACATGTGTCTTCTTTAATAAGACAGGGAGCTGGCCCAATCGAGCAGCTACAAAAGAAAAAACATAAGTAAAAGCATCCATCAGTTCATATTTTTGCGTGGGCTGGTTTGTGAACGGAATAATTTTCTACAAATAAACATGTTTGTTGCACTTGAATCATTGAGAAGTGGCCGTTTATAACTATAAATATTCCTTTTTAATACACTGGAATATATTTTCCCAGTTTGGAGGGGTTGTTGTGTGAAAAAAATACCAGTTTATCTCCAGTGCTACTTTTACAATGAGGCCTACTAACCAGAAAATGAGTAATAAGTAATAACAGAAATGTGAAGACTAACTAATGATAATTACAGTCTACACCTCTGTTCCTTCCCGGCTGTATATGAGGTTATTAACACTGAAGTGGTTGGAGAGGCTCTGTACTGATGTGTAATAGTTCATTCTGTTGTTTTCAGAGTTCAGAGGAGAGATTAAAGTAGGCGAGTAGGAGCCCAGTCCGGACATGCCCTCCCTGCTCTGAGATAGTCCCCCGAGATGCCCGGAGCCGTAGTCCCGCTCCACGCCGCCCCGGGAGCCCTCGTTGCTGCCCGCCAACAGCGAGTTCACGCTGGAGACAAAATTACTGTAACACGGGCTGTGCTCCGCGGAGGGAGACGGGGACGACTTGGGCTCGGTGGAGGCCGGAGATCCGTGCAGGCTGGGCGGGGAGGAGCTCAGGAGGCTGGCGGTGTCGGAGAGCTTGTGCGGGCCGTCTTCTGACTTGACGGGGAGCGCGGTGCTGTCAGACCCGCTGATGTCAGACCTCCTTTTTCTCTTTCGCCTGAAGTTGCCATTGTCGAACATCTTCTCACAGTTTGGGTCCAGAGTCCAGTAGTTCCCTTTACCTGGATTACAAAGAAAATGAGGGTTAAATATAGATGGAAAACTTTTTTCGGCACATAATGGAATTAACAATCGATGTTTTTATCTTTACGAATATAGTCAAACTGGAATTATTTCATTTGTTTAAGGTGCTATTAATCAGTTTTAAGAGTTTATCGTGTACAAAAACATCATCAATACAGCACATGTGATTCAAGCCAAGATTTACGCAAATATATATGTATATATATTTTGACTCACCGGGGTCATCCTCGTCCCGTGCCACTTTCTTGAAGCAGTCGTTCAGTGACAAGTTGTGTCGGATTGAATTTTGCCATCCAGCTTTGCTCTTCTTGTAGAAAGGAAAGTTGTCCGCCACGTACTGATAAATCTGACTCAGAGTCAACTTTTTGTCTTGTGCGTTTTGTATGGCCATGGCAATCAGCGCTGAGTAGGAGTAAGGTGGTCTGACCATCTTGAAGAGCTCCTGCTGGCTGGATATGGACAGCCAGCCCAGATCTGCTCCACCAAACCCGGTAGGAGGCGGTAAGAACTGCCTCTGGTTCGACCCGTATCCAGACTGAATGTAGGACGAGCTGTTGTTTCCAGGAAGATACGGAGAGGAGTTGATGCTGGGTCCGTTCAGCCAGAGGTACGGGTTCGTGGACGGGGAGGTGTACTCTCCGAGGCCGTAGCTGGAGGGGTGCGTCGGCGGCCTCTGGGGGTGATGGTGGTGGAGGTTCTGTTGGTACACACCGTAGTTATCGCAGTACACGGCCATGTCCAGGAGCTCCTGCGCGCTGTGGTGCTGAATGGGGCTGGTCTGCTGGTTGGATGGTTGGTGTCCAAAAGCGTTCATAATCCGCCCTAACCAGATTCCCCAAAACCTAATTTCGTCTCTGCGTCTCTCCCTCAGGACTGATTTCATCCTCAGAGGGAGGAGTATTTATGCGCAGCGCTCGGAGACTCTACAGGTAGCCCATTGAAAACTTTTGGGTTGGTCACACCCCTCTTTTCTGTCCTGCTACAGCACAGTGGTATTGACCCAAATCTCCATGTCAATGAGCACCGATACTGACTTCAACTGCAACGATGAGCTTTACTTTATTTTAAAGGTATATCCCCATTAAGGCATGACTATTATCCGTGCGTAATTACGCACTGAAGCTTGAGTTGGATAGAGGATTTTGTTATACACAAAGACAACAAAGACCAATTGAAAGTCACGCTATGGCTCTAGAGGGTCACAAGAGTATATATTTGTTCTAAACACTTAAGACTTCTTATAAAAAATTAAGTTTGTTTGGTTTTTTTAATGATCTTTGTTGAATAACTAGATATAATTTTAGCAGTGACTGGAGAGCTCCCACAGATGGATATGATTTCCTTTTACAAACTTCAAGTCCTTGAAGATAAAAGTCTAAAGTCCAGTTTTTTTAGAGATGAACTATAAATAAGGGTTGCAAAAAATAGAATCAACTATGATTCACACATTGTTGCGCACTGATTGTCAGCAGGTTAGAACCTGTTGATTTTTCTGCAGGAAAGTGTCAAACCCAAACAGCACAGACCCGTGTATGTTTATAAAAAGCCACCCTCTCTTCAGAGAAATTCGTTTGCAATAAACACTTCACAAGTGCCGAAAGTTTAGTGTCAACAAGTGTCTCGTGGACAAAAAAACCCACACCCAGCAGGCTCGTGAAGAAATCAGGCGATATGTGCCTCGTTGAATAAAATGAGAAATTGCTGTAAAAATACAGACAAATTCTAACAGTAATGTTTGCTTCCCCCCAAATACAGTAAAAACATACATCCTGTTGCCATTTAAAGTCAAAATTACAAAACATAACATGCTACTGTAGAATACTGTCATAAATTGAACACTAATATGCTATTGAGGGAATTTACACTGATGACACTGTAAAATAACAGCAGCAGCTGTAATTTACCGCAATTTTACGGGAAAATCTGTTACATTGAAATTAATAGCGTTCAACAGTTTCTCAAACTTTGACATTTAAATTCGACAAACAAAAGTGCTTTTATCTGCCCAGATAATTAAAATTGGAAGTAGAAAGAAAAAATATGGTAGAATAACAGCAACACGATGTAGAATTATTATAAATATAGACAAACATGATAACATGCGGGTTCATCTTTAGAGTTAAAGAGAAAAGAGAAATAAATACCAGGCAAAAATGTCTAGATTACAGTGACGATAATGAGCTTCTAATGGGAGCTCCAATAAAAACGTCCTCCTAAAGACTTAAAGTATTCTGATTTTATTCATTTAGGGTAACAAAAGAGCTGCTGCTGGTTTCTAGAGCCGACCTCTGGCAGGCAGATGGTCCGAGTTTCGAGTAACAGAAAGGCGATAATAGCACCGATACTCCAGTCGTTTTAAAAAGTTTGACTTAACAGTTTGTCTCCCACGATATCATGATATTATAATAGCACGTCTGAAACTTATTATAAAGTGGCTATGAACTACTGCTCATATTTTGAAATATGCTGCTTTAATAAGGGCACATTTGAGTTTCCCCCCTCATGATAGGCCTATAATGCCATTAATACGACTTCGTTATGGTGTTTAGGATTTACACAACTCAAGTTTATCTTCACACGCGAGCCCAAGGACAACATTTTAAATTGTAAATGACTAGTCGCCCCCATGTTCAAGTCTGTGGCCATCCCTGTGTAGAGTGGGCTCTGCAGGTTGCTGCAGGAGTCCGGCACTAATCGGCCGAAAATTCCTCCTCTCCATGACCTTGATGTAATTGTTTGGCTCCAAGGTGTTGTCCCGACCACAGGGCTGTACAGCGGTGGCAAGCAGTAGACTCCACGGGGGGGAAGTGGCATTTAACCCCCAGATGAAAACAACACAACCTGTTAGGTGTCTAACACCCAGTACAGCTAATTACTGCTGACTGCTGACTGGTTATGTGGATGTGAAATGATAATCCTGCAGCCTGACACCTAAATATTCACAATCTAAAGGAGGTTTTGTAGTGCTGAGGTATCAAAGGCTCTTATGACTTTTACATCTAACTTATTATATAAAGTGAAGACAGGTAATGTGGGACATCAGGTAAAATGAGACAAATGAGGTTTGAGTCACCAAACATGTTCTTGAGTTGTTGCTATGAATGTGATTTACATGAACAGTTATTTTTATTGATCTGAGATAACTGGGTTGGGCAGAGCAAAGGGCAGAACTTGCAAAGTAAGCCATGGGACATGTTGATTTTTCTCATTTTGGCTAAAACAATAAGAGTATAGCACCAAAAAATGATATAGGGTGTTGCTTTTTATTTACTGTTTGGCTTATAAGCAAAACATTTTCACAATACACTTTACTTTTTTTAGAAAAGGGTTTTGAGTGAGGAGACAAAAAATTAACCTAAAATAAGACTTTTTAAGTGAAACCATTATGTTTTTATACCAGGTGCCATAAAATTAGGACTTGTGCTATCGTGTGTCACTCTGTCACATTTCAGACATTTTATACATTTTTACACTTGAAAAAAATATTAAATATTAATGCTGTGAGTCCATGTCCGTCAGAATACTCCAGAATTAGCCATAATTGTCACACACATGCATGTCCATTGTAGAAAATGCGGCACCAATAAGTCAGGCAACAAATGAAAGAGGAAAACACGGCAGAAAAATGGAACAATCTTTTCTGATAAATTGCCACAGGTTACATTATGATTTGCTAAACTAATGACTAAAATGATAAATGGATTTAACCATCTAAAAAAATACCAAACATGATTATCCCATTTTACATCAAAAGGCTGTCCCATTTCACCTGAACATGACATCAGAGTGATGTTGGGGTCCTTGAAGTGTTTGGAGGTCCAGAGTTTCTAAATTATTCTACTTAACATGTTTTCTTCATAGAAATAGCAAAGAACCATAACAAGTTATAAAAGTAATATTTAAGGTAGTCTGACGTTTTAGGTGGTTTCTTGATAATCTACCAAAAAGTGTCCCAATTTATCTGACTTCACCCCATTTATGTGGGCAAATACTTTTTTAAGCACTAAAATGACTTTTTAATTATTTTACTATATTTATCATCCTATCAGCATTTGCTATTTTACATCGGGGCTGATTTAGCATCCATCAGTCACAATTTTCCCCAATTTCCCTCTCAGATTAAGTTCAGAGACGTCAAATGTGGCTGGACATGGCAACCTCAAGCCCCCGTGTCATTGCAAAGTAATAATTCAAACATGCTGACTGTGTGGGAAGGGGAGGGGGTGTCTATTGTTGCTCTGCCATGTCTGTCTTCATCCCCTGTTTCCTCAAGCTTTTGGAGGTCATGGGAGCTTTTCTTTGGGAGATCAAGTCAATCACGGCAGGGTCAGAGAGTCACGGCTGAACCACCGCAGGCCCCATCAGACCGAGAGCAGAGAAAACCATACACGGCTGCTGCAGGTGATGGGAGAATCACACACACTGCTGCTGCTCCAGTCAGTGTGTGTGTGTGAGCACAGTTTACTGCTGGGATTACAGCTAAACACTCGCTGGAATCGACACACCCTCAGGGTTAAAAAAGCTCGTTTTCTGTATGCAGACTTGGCTTTAAGCATGTGGCCGTATGAGTTTGACATCTAACTGTTATTGCTTTGGAGTAATTACCAAATTATTAGATGCACTTAAGGCCAATCAAATCATGAGAGGCTCTGATAAAGTCATTAATTCTGACTGTGTAAACAAAATGATCCCTTTCTGTAGCCAGCGGCTTGCCCCTCTCAGAGTCTCCCCCCAGTGGAGGAACAAAGCAAAGCAGAGACAACAATTTGAGGGCTAATTAATGTACAGCCTGGGCGCAGAGAGACACGTGAAAATAAAAGCTGGATGCTTTGCAGGAAGTTAGTTCCTCGGCAGCTCAGACTGTGCAGCAGATTAAAGACGCTTGAAGTGTTATGATGTGAAACTTGGCAGGCAGAGAAGCTGTCTGGCCTCGGAGCATCCTTCATCTCTGCACTCGATGGTCTTTACTCTTCAAGATGGCAAAGACACATCTACTGTTTTTCACATTTATAATAGTGTCTCCAGCTGAGCTTTGCGCTTTTCCTTAAGACATTTAAAGAGTTTAAAGGGGAGTATTTAAAAGAACGATCACCTTGATTTCTGAATGAAACGTTAAAATTTCACATTTTCATTTATGACAACTTATATAGTTGGTAAAAAATATAATTTACAGCTTTTTAAACCTCAATTTAGCTGTTGCATAGGGTAACAATATTTTAGTAATAGTAATAATAATTGCACAAATTTAATTTTCATTTTCAGACATATTTCATGATATAGAAAACTTGGAATAGCAATTTGTTTCTGATATTTCTACAAAAAAAACTCAAATTAAACATTCTGAAAATTAAATTTACTCATTTCCTCTGAGTGAAAAATCCAAAAATCTGTAAATATGGAAATATTTTCCATTTCAAAAGTTTGACTTGTAGACACAAGACGCCTTTTACTTCACTGAAAGGTCAACTCAGAGCAAGGGCGAGCGTTTGTTTCAACATCAGGGACGACTCATATATAAAAGTTTACGTCTGTGATTTGGTGATATCACAATGTAACAAACAGAATACAATGTGCACAGAGAGAGCCAATTGACCAATCAGAGCAGACTGAGATTCTCAGGAGGCGGGACATAAGCTCAGACAGACTCTTTCATACAGAGGTGATGCAGAAAATGAGCATTTTGAACATTAAAGCATGTAAACCTATTCTAGTAGACCCCCAAAAGACAAATAGAACTGTTTCTGCTGAACAGCCAAAAAAAAAAATCGATATACAAGTTTGCTTCGATAACATTATGCACTTGACTTTAGCCATTTGTTTGCTTTCATCATTTCCGTTTGTCGTCTCTTCTACGGAGCTGAATTGCAAATCAGAGCAATTTAATGTGGTAAAAATGGTGAATGGACTGGGCTTGTATAGCGATTTTCAAGTGTTTTTGACCAGTCAAAGCGCTTTCACACTACATGTCACATTCTCCCATTCACACACACATTCACACACTGGTGGCCAAGGTTACCGTACATGGTGCCACCTGTTACTCAGTGATCACTCACACGATTCACACTCTGAAGTCGCAGCATCGGGAGCATTCTGCAGTTCAGTATGTTGCCCAAGGATACTTCACCCCTCATTTCAACATGCTACATCAGATGGAAAGAAAAAACAGGCTAGTGCCAACAGCAGGGTGACAAACTAGGACGACAGACGATCACCAACGGCTCTACACTGACTGACTGACCACTGACCGTCGTCTTGGCGTATCAGGGCCCAAAGTTGCACGCTCCATTGCGATGGGCTTTCAAACTACTTGAGATGTCACAAAATCAGCTCGAACATACACGACTCAAACTTTAAGATGAGCATCGCGATATTTTTCTCCATCAGCGGAAAAAGGTACACACATCATTCTGCACAGTGAAGTCCAAACATCCAAGTGAAGTAACAAGCAAACCATATTTTTGGAGGGGGACTTTAAGTTTGCTTTGAAGGCATTTGGGTCAAAAGCTTCAACTCAAACTTCAACTATCATTAGTACATAAATATCTCAAGGTATTTGTCTACCTGCCAGGCCCGAGGGAGGTGAATATGTTTCTTAGTAATTAGACGTTCCTCCCTGTCTAGTCCCCTCTGACCAATTACTGTTTGGCCCTGACAGTCCGTCTCCAGGAGTTAGGGAGGCAGCCCTGTAGACAGCACGCTGACCGAGGGAGAAATACAACCAGCCCCGGCCTTCTGCCTCGCTGCTGCTGCTGCTTGAATTAGCTTAATGCTCTCCTGCACTGGGCAGATTTACACCTCCGCTCCTGATTACGTCCTCCGAGAGATCAGATGTTACTGTTCTGTAAGTGCCAAAAATCACACTTTGCTGGGCTCAGCTGCAGAGAGGTTAAATATACTCTGCCCGCTGTTTCCTGCCGTGGTCTTTAAAATACAGAAACTTGGCATCGGGAGAGTCATGAAATGGGAATAGTATAAGTAGAGATATTTCAACTCTAAAAATTCCACCAGCCATTAAATAACTGCTGCTTCGATTCAGCGGTGCAAAGACTCTGTGGACATCATTTGATGTAGCAGGGTGCTGGTGGCATCAAGACTATTAATTTGACCTTAAAATTATATATACACAAGCCAAAGGTTTGTGTCACTTTGGTGATTACTCATGCAGGCTGCGTGATGTGGCAGGACGCACTGACAGTGATATCCAGATGAGGGCAGCATTGCTTTAGACATTGAGAATTACTCAACAAACCATAATCTTTACAACACCTATCATCTATCAACCACGCTGTGCAGCTTTCCAGGAGGCAACATACATCAAAAACCCAGAATCTGATCAGTGTATTGATTTTAATCACGTAGAATTTAAGAAATACCGAGGCTTTGGAATTTAAAGTGAAAGTGATAAATATGTTTCACTGTCTGCAAGTTGGTGCACAAGAGTTTTTACAACCTTTATGGTTCTCTGTTTGCATGCTGCTTTAGAAATATTAACAGTTTTCTGTGGTGGAATGTAACTAAGTACATTTACTCAGGTACTGTATGAATTTGAGGTACTGGCACTTTGAGTATTTTCTTTTCTTGCCACTTTATACTTTTACTCCACTCTATGTTTTAGAGAGAAATATTGTCCTTTTTACTTAATACATTCATCTGAAAGCTTTAGTTTATTTTAAAATTAAGATTTTTTGTATAAAAACATGAGAGTTCATAAAGCAGGACCAAACAATATACAAGTACAACTGAAACATTTAGTTGATTAATCAGTTAGTTGATTGACAGAAAATTAATTGCAAATGATTTTGATGAAAATATAAATCTGTTTTTTTAAATATAATTTTGGGTTATGTGGCATATTTTGTTTTCATTTAAAACAAATCTTTTGGGTGTTTTTTTTCTGTTTGTGTTCTTAATCTTTTTGTTTGTTTTGGGTGGTGATTTTTTTCTAATGATTTTGATCTAATGATCTAATGAGTTTTAAGTTTTAAAGTTAAGTTGGTGTTGTTGATTATATATACTTTTTATAAATAATTTTGAGTTTAGGGGTGTTTTTTTTTAAATAATGTTGAGTTTTAGGGGGGCTTTTAATACTGCAAGTACATGTTGCTGATAATCACTTTTACTGAAGTAACATTTTCAATGCTTGATTTTCACTTGTAACAGAGTATTTTCACAGTGTGGTTTCTAAATAAGTCTTCCTCTACCGACAATATTACTATGCATATATTCTGCTCTGAAGAGGTCGACAAGTTCGCAGTGTGTTATAATGTCAGATGTAAGCACAAGTGTGTATAATTATTCACATTTTGCCATTTAGAGTCAGAACTATAATGAAAAAAGTCCCTTGCTCTCTGTAAAGTTATGAGTTTAAAACATTTCCATCTATACTTGCAAAAAAACTTTTGAAGCAGCCCAAAAATTTAGACATGAGATCAAAAAGACCAAATTACAAAGATTTAATTAACCGACTCAAATCAATATTCCGCTATTGGGACAGCTTGCCTGTAGCACTTCTTGGTTATTTCCGTGTGAAGCTAGCTGGGAACTCTGCTTCCTCATCAAACCAGCTCTCCACCCCCGATCTGTAGGTATGTCTCCTAGCAACACGTCGCACCAACTGCCTGGGAAAACCCAGTGCTTCATAATAGCCTCAGCTAATATAGATCACCACCACTTGGCTCTCTCTCCCTCAAACCAAGATAATAAGCCTGTGTGTACCGAATGTACATTTTGTATTTAGTGCTGAATGCAGCACAAAATAACAAGCCCGGGTTTAAAATGCCAGCAGTTCCTCCTGTGCTTTATAGTCTGGTGTCGACTGGTCTCTGTGCTTGTAAGAGCTGCTTGTGACAGCCGCTCTTGATAAGAGAGTGATGGAGTGTCTGTCTGGAGTGTGTAAAGTTGGAGGCAGTACAGAAAAACAGCATTAAAGTGTTCAATCAAAGGCTTGGCTCACTTTCGACACGTTGGAAATGTGCTCAAAGGACAGTTTGCTACCAGCAGAATCTCACACTTTAATGGTATGAAGACATTTAAAACTTTAGTAAAAGTAACTTAAAATCTGTTTCTATCAGAAATGACTGTTGTCCATTTAAAGTATGGCTGCAACCAATGATTATTTTGAATTAAAAAAAAAACAATGAAATTTTAGGCTGGACCACCAACTACCCAAACCCCCTGGAGCCCAATTAATTAGCCAATTATTTCATCTCTAGAGCACCGTGTCCACCAAAAATCGGTACATCTACACGTGTTAGAAAAAGTCCAATTGTGTCAGTTCAACTACAATTGGACTTGTGTTAACACGTCTGTCCGGCTGAAATCATACCAAATCGAGTTTCTTGAAGTCGGACTAATACATCTAGATAATGTGGTTGGGAGTCGATTTATTCTTTCATGTATACACTTTAGTCGGATATGAACTGGCTGAGACGTTCTGCGCATGCTCCTAGTCGTCACACCGGACTTTGACCCGGATGTCAAAAAGCATAAATTTGTAGAAGAAATCCAGGAAAAACAAAAAAGACAAAGAACAGAAGTATCAACATGTAAAGGAAAGTGTAGACTACATACAAAATGAACAGTACCGAAAATATCCGTGTTTTCATCATTTGACATGCAGCCCATTTGCCACTCCGACAGCAACCAGCAGGAAGGGGGCATATCGCCACCTACTGTGGCAGAGTCGACGTACTTCTGCCAATAAATCGATTCTCTCTTGGTATTTGTAAATTGGGAAAAGGACAGTAGTCGAATGTCCCTGATTTATAATCTCCATATTATGTTAAAATAATAAAATAACTAAAACTAATACAGAAACTCATAAAAAAATTAATTGAAACTTAATATAAAAAAATAAGAATAAAAACTGAAAAAAGCAAACCCACTCTGGAAACAAACAAACTGAACTAAATAAAAATAAAAACAATAAACAAATAAAAGCTATTGAAAAACATACAAAATTATAATAACTATGATTTCAGAACCTGGACTCATAAACTGTTTAGCATTTTGACTTGAAAAAATCAATTATGAAAATAGTTACAGATGATTTTTTTTTTAGAAAACTTATCAGCTAATTGCTGGAGCTCTGCTTTAGAGACAAGCCACCTAAACTGCATCATCATATTGATGACTTCGTCTTGTTTCGCAGAAATAATTCCACAGTATTGTGTCCTCGCTGATTCATCTGTTACTATGATTTTTGTAAAGAAATCGAATGGATAATCTTCAGTAAACACTGACTCAATGTTTAGTCCATGTTTCTGGAGAGCGATGCAGATGCTCACACAATAGAGTATAATAACAGCAGCCTTGCTGTGATGTTTGCGTCGTCATTGAACACAATCCTTTCACTCAGTTTACTGAACCTCTGTGACAACTCAGGGGAGACAGAAAGGGTTCTTATGGCTCTCTGTGACAGCTACACACAACACTACACTGTCATGTTGACATCTATTGACTGCTGCAGGAGCTGCATGTTTGTTTACAGGCGGCTTTAACAGGCAGCTGTACATTTAGTCTCTGGATCCAGGTTGACATTTACAGTGGCAACTACTGTGACATTTTCTCATTTATTAGACAGTTAAACTACAAATAGCATCAGTAAACAGAGGGAGAACCGAAGCGGGATGGCATACTGTAATAATAAGATAAGATAGAACTTTTTTTTGTCCTCAGTGAGATGTGCAGAAGTTGCAGTGGAATATAAAAGTACAAAAAACATCAAAAAACAAATATCCAAAATTCCTAATCTACACAATTCAAAAAATATTAAAAAAAAAGATAAACAATCACACGTTGCTCACATCACAAGTTGAGGACAATGTGCTTTTATCTAGATTGAAACAGGGGGCATCATATTTACTCAATGTTTACCTTAAACCACCAGAAACTTTTACATTTGCATGAAAAACTGCAGTTTTGTCATACTGGAGTTACTGGTATAGATTAGAGCAGGGGTCTAAACTTTTTTGCACGAGGGCTGGAATACATAATGAGAAAATTTCTGGAGGCCAGCTGCTTCTGGCATCATGGGAGTTATTTAAAGAAAAAAAAAAATGAGACAACTGTCGACTTGCTTTAGGGCTCAGTATTAACAAGAATCTGGCGATGAAATAATCTTACACATGATGAACAGGTTACGCTCCAATATACTGTGATATTTTGCCATACTGTAAGCAGGGTGACATATTGGGCGATTTTTTAAGTCTAATTTTAAGGAAAACTGTCATAAAGACCATCCCACCTTATGCATACAATTTGAGTAGAAAAAGTTTACTTTTTTTACATACTTGTGCTGGTACTTATTTCTGCTCTTTATACATTTCTTTGCTTGGCATCAGAGTGACTGTAATGAACCACAGTCCCCCGCCCCCCCCAAGGATCAATAAAGTATTTCTGATTCTGATTATTAACTAGAAGAGTGACTGTGCACTAACAGACTTGTGTCTCTTACAAGCTAAGAGAGCAATAGCTATAGGATGGAAAGATGTGAACAAACCAAGTATAAAGCAAAATATGAAGGATTTGTTACTTTGGAAAAACTGACTTTTATTACAAAAGGAAAGCTGGCAGTTTTTGACAATATCTGGGGGAGATTAATGGACTTTTTTGAAACAAAATTCTGAAAAAGATCAATAAAACCAAAGACAGTACTGGGGTCTGGGCAACTAGAAATCAGAATATAACCTGTTGGAGCTCATGTTGTAATTATTTGCTGTTTTTGTTTTGTTTAATTTTTGGCTTGCCTATTGATTTTCTGATATACCATATTTGCTGCCAAGACTATTTAATTTATATGTAACATCTGTTAAAACTGAAAAAAGTGTGACGTACCTTCACATTCCTTGTTAAGGTCCCCTGATGACAAATCATGACCTTTGTGATCCCCTGACCTTTCCTCCAGCGCCACCTGCAGATGGACATTTGTGGTTATGATCGAAACGTCTCAAAAACTCTTGAATGGATGAAATCTGATGCAGACATTAGTTTAGTTCATGAGTAAATACTTGCAGTATTTGCTTCAGCCTCAGCCGAAATTTGCTAGCATGCTAACACACTAAACTAAGATGGTAAACATGAAATATTATTGATATCAGCATGTTAGCACGCTGACACTTTTTGCTAAAAGCCTAAAAAAATACTAATACTTTGTTACATCACTTCAATATTTTTGGGAGTATCTGTTCTTAATTTGAGTTTTTCTGTCATATTTTATGTTTACTCCACTATATTTCCTAAATAAAATGCATACTTTTACTTCAATACATTTCCCCTCAACTATTTTGTTACTTAGTACAAAATAGGGAAGGAATAGAGGAAGAAAAGAAGGGACGACTAAAGAACAAATGGGAGGGTTTGGAAAAACTGGATTTTCTTCTTTAAATCCTTCAAGTTGTAAAAAAGAAAAAAGGCCTTATTTTTTTTGTGTAATATGCACTCCATTTTTAAGGTAGTGCGAGCATTTATTTTATTTCACTACTTAAGTACATTTAATATCATACAATAACTTTTGATACTTAGGTAAAGCAAATATACTACAGATACTTTAAGACTTTCACTCAGGTTATGTTTTAATTGGCGACTTCTTGTGAGAAATCTGTACTTATACTCAAGTATGGCATTCGGGTACTTCATCCACCACTGCCTTTAGGTCTCTTAATATGAACTGACATTGTGGGCAATTGATATGGGCTAGCAATTGCAAAAGAATGACGAGATATAGATGTTTCAAATGCAGTTTGAATGGTAAAAATCTGTTCAGTCACTGCAGGAATACCAATATCTAAAGTCAAGAAAACTGCTCCAAATTCTGCAGGTTGTAGGCGGATGATATTCACATATTGACCCTGGGAAACATGCACTGATCATTTGAACAAGGGAAAAACATTTCTCTGAACATAAAAGCCTTTGAAAGTTCTTCTTAATGAGTCATGTTAAGAGGATATTGAGCTGGGGAACAATGGATGCGCTCCCCCTCAGTGCAGCCTCACAGATGCTCGCACGACTCGTTAACAGAAAATGTTCGCTGCAGAAGCTCATGTCTCAAGGTGCTGCACTGGCCTCAGATAATTCATCGATAATAAATTAAAATACATTGTTACAAACAGAGGCACAGAATCCAAACTTTACATAATTATTTCTCTCTCCTCGTGTAGTAATATGAATAAAGTTAAAGAACAATGGAAACATGATCTGGATAAACACCTACCACTTGAACAAAGAGACACGATCATACGACATACTTTTCAAAAATGCATTAGATATAAACTTATACAGATTAAAATAGTTAGAAAGATAGTAACTTTATCAGTCCCATTGTGAAATTCAGGTTTCCAGCAGCTCAGTATCTTATTGTACAGACATAAAAACAGGAGAGTAAAAAAATCACCCACAACAAACAATAAAAAGAGGTATAAAATATAAAAAGGATATAAAAGAATATCTATAAAAATCCCAATAATAAAAGAGCCAAAGAATGAGTATCAAAGAGTGGAATAAAAACCATGTGATGTCTGTGATAAAATAAATAAATGATAATAAATACTTTACTGTATAAAAGGCACAGTGCGTGCAACCTGAATTAAGATGTTAGAGTGCAAACAGAGCCCCTGTGCTAGTTAAACAAATAAATGCGTGCACTGAACATATATAACAAGCTGAATAAAATGAATCATAATATTTCTGATCTATTCTGGCATGAGTGTGGAAACAGACGATCCTTAATACATATGTTATGGCACTGCCCAGAAATAAGAACATTTTGGGATGTTTTAGATGTTTAGATGATGTAGATGTACTACAGACGCTTGTCAAGGTTTATATAAACAGGAGGCATATAATTTACTACAAGATATGTTTTTTTTTTAAAGATAAGCCAGTAAAATTTAATTTGAATCCAAACACTCTCATAACCATGTCACAAGTGTATCATAATACTGTTTTTTTACTCTGGCAAACTGTCTGAGTTGTGTATTTGTACTGTGTTGTGTTTTGTGTGTAGCTTTTTTGTGTTTTTTTTGTAGTACAAAATGTAAATTAAAAAATAAGCATAATGAAAAATGTTCACTGCCAAGGGTTTTTGAAGAAGAATTTACACTGAACATATAACCTAGCCTATGTTTGTCTTTTTTTATTTATACATTTCTGATGGCAATTTATTAAGCGACAGACAATAAGCTCAAATAAAAAGGAATCTGTACAGCAGCTAACATGAAAAGCTATGTTTTCTCTGCGACATCAACAGTGTAACAGCAAACCAGTATTCATGTCCATCACTTGTAGTGGAGAAAAAAAAAAAAGCCACGGGAATCCCACAGACGGCTGTGATTGGATATATGCAAGGCTGGTGATTTATGGTAATATTGTCCTCTTTCATTATGCGAAGGGAGACATTTACAGAGAAGCATGCACATTTGCAGCCTCCCAGCAAATGAAAGTGTGTCAAGAGGGAAAGAAAATATACACATTATTCCAGGCTGAAATGACAAATGAGATGGGGATAGAGTGCGCTGTAAATATATTTCTCCTGGAGAGAAGGAGCTCCAGTAGCTCACAGCTTCCCCCTCCACAAAGCCTCTGGAAATCCTCTCAATTAAGCGATGCATTTCCCTATGCTTTGAGGAGAGAGAGGGCGAAGCATAATGCCTGAGCACAAATCACTGAGAGCCTATTGAAATAGCTGCCAGTTAACTATGTAATATTACCACTGCTGAAATGCTTCACCCTTTATCCCTTTTCAATTGCAGGGCTAGATACTGAGGGTGCACTGGGTATTCTTGATAAGTGAATTATGCCATTGATGGAACTTTTTATTCCCACCTCGCTGTTTGGAGATAATGTGCTTATCATTGCAATGCAATAAGCAGATTTCAGTGACTATAAAAAAAATATATTGGACCCCTCCCCTTGGACTTCAAGTTTTATTGTTTTACAATTTTAAATCGCTGCAGATGAAATAAAGTTTTGGCACTCATCTTCCTAAAACTTTTTAATACCCAAGTGAAAACAAACCTGTTAAAATGGATTTAAATTAAGTAAATAAGTGATTGATTGCATAAAGATTCACCCGCCTCAGATCAATATTTAGTAGAGCTACCTTTTGGCAGCATCTTTTAGTCTATGCAGATAGATCTGTAGCAGCCGGGCACTGCGATTTTCTCCCTTTATTCTTTGCAACACTCCTCAAACTCTCAGTTCAGTTTACTATAGAGTTTTTTTTTGTTGCTGCAAATATATTGGACTGAGGTCTGGGCTCTGACTTGGCAACTTCAGGACATTAGTATTGTTGTTCTGAAGCCATTCCTGTGTGGCTGTATCTTTATGTTTGGGGTCATTATTTTGCAGGAAAATAAATCTTCCAAATCGCACTTCTCCTGCAGGTTTTCCTCCAGGATTTCTGTGCATTTTGCTGCATTCAAGTTCCCCGTTCCTTCACAAACATCCTCACAGCATGACACCACATGGCATCACCTTGTGCTATGTCTTTTTTCCCTTCCTTGTCACTGTTCCAGTTTTTTGATGAATCACCAGAGTGAAAGTTTTTGCATACACAGTGTCTTTTACCTCAGTCATAGAAGCCTGTAGCTCCCTCAGAGTCCACCGGCCTGCTCAAGTCAAGATTTACAGCAGTGATTTTTTTTTTTTTTTTGATTGACCTCGCTGTGCTTTGCTGCATTTCAGTTCTCTTGCTGTAGATTAGTTTTCTTTGTATTCATCATTTCGTTTTTGCCAGGATATTGACTGAACAGCCTTCAGATTCAGGTCTTTTTGCTACTGAACTAGAGAAACTTGTTGATTACACACAAGTGTTCTCAATCCAACTAATTACAGGACTTCTAGAAACAACTGGCTGCAGCAGTGATGAGTGTGTTACAGTGCAGGCAGTGAAAACCCAGACAACAGGCCTTTTTCTCACAGAGGATATTTGACATGTCACAGCAGAAAAAGCACAGGTATAAATGATTATACACATAATGGCTGAATTCAGTTTACCTGCATCAGTTTCAGGGTCTTGGGCTGTGGTTTAAAAGAAAAAACATTCTTTTCCTAAGAACTTTTCCTTGACACTGATGGAAAATAATTTAAAAAATAATTATAATTCTATAATACCAAGACAAAGTCACTCTGCAATATTTTCTGAGGTAGTAGTTATTGTTCTGTGAATGTCTCATACTGTTGCGCCCCTAATTGAGACGCATACTCAGAGTATACTTAGAGTTCTTCTAAAACCTCAGAAATACCGTTGTAACCCAATTGTTAAACTGAAAATAATAAACTTGGAAAAACGCTTAATTTGGAATATCCAAAATTAACTGATCAACTTCAGAAAAGTGTCATATTTGGAATAATAGCCGAATATTGTGTATGTAAACATAGTCAGTGACTTAATTCATTGTTGTTGTTTTTTTTTTTACATCTTTTGTCTTTTTCATTTAGTGCCAAAACAATTCCCGCTTACATTCAGCATGATTCAATAGTGTAAATGAAGACAAAGTCCAGAAAAGTCAGAAAAGGGAGAGATGAATACTTTTCATGAGCAATGCATGCAGAAAAACTATGCTTTGAATCAATGTATATTTATTTATTTTCACAGTGTGGATGTCCACACTCTAGCTCTCTATGCTTTGGTTTGCAGCATTGATCTGCGATTAGGAGTGCTTGTTAAGTTAGAGGCCATTAACGTTCAGTCATTTTTCTCATGTGGCACCTCCTACATTCCTTTGGGTTTTTACCTACAATCAATGGAAACCATAAATTCCAACAGTTTGATGCTCAAGTAGTGGGTCGAACGCGCATTAGCACTGAGAAAAAAGACTTTAATGAACACCATCGTGTTTTTTGTTATTGTAAGAAGAGTACTGCACTGAAGCAAAGAGTAATGGTCCTTAGAGAGTCAGGGAGTCGAGCCCTGGGTGAGAGTGGAGGAAAGAGGGAAACCATGAGAGAAAATAACATTGGTATGATAGTAAAACTCGCATTTTTATCGAATATTACTTACTCCATTTCTTTCTGTGTTTGGAGAGCAATTTATCATCTAGACAGAGAGTTCATGGTAAAATGAAGGCCCTATGGAGCAAATTTTGTACCTTGTATTCAGTAGTGGTAACATGTACACAACAATGATTGGCCCTTGCCAGGATTAATGGGATTTTACTTTATACACATGAGGACGGAGGGAGCTCGAGTGATTGGTACAGGGAGCATGACAGGAAATAAAAATAGATTCCAGATGAGCATTACTACCTTTCTGATTCATCCCAACCCCTCAGAAGACTGGCTCTGTGGGGATTTATACTCACAAATCGAATCATTTATTTGGTTTATTGATGAATTAACAACATTTAATTCTGCATTCTGAATAGCTGGTGAATGCCAAACATACTAATGAGACATTTTATTGTCTGACAAAATACCACCCATGAGCTACAGCATTACAAGTGGTCTCTTATGACTGTTTCCCACATAAAACTCCAAGGGAAAAGATGTCATTCAGTGTTCCTAATTGGGACGAGAGAGCTTCATAAGCCACAACTTTCTTGAGATGTTAAAAAAAAACAACAAAAAAAATAAAACACCTTCAAACAACAGATGCTACAGTTTGAGCATTTCTCCTCAGGCGGACACCCACTCACAGAGTGTCAGCAGAATAAGAGAGCAGAGGAATATGAGCCACCCGGGGCAAACACTTCAAAAAGGTCCCACAAGCTGGTTTTATGGTACACACAGCGGGGCCTGTAAATACATTTACAAAATGTGCAAATGAGGATTCGGAAATTGAAGGTTCAACAGCAGTATTTTACAGCAGCTTTGAGCCACTGGAGCACAGATAACAGCTGGAAACTGGTTAAAAAAATTAAATATGTGTATTTAGTTTTCTTAACGGAATACTTTATCCCCCAAATGACCATTTGCATATAAATTATTTACCTTGTGTTACACCAAATTCCTGAAGACAACTGTTTCTCTTGGATGCCTCCACGTTGAATGAAGAATCCAAAAACAGAGAATATTCTTGATCAATTTAAGTCACACAACTCGTGCAGTGTAATCCAAGCTTTATTTACCGAGTCGTATGCTCAGTAGTTCCCAAACAGGCAGCCCTGTTTGCTGGGGAGCCGAACTTTAAGTGAATTTTATGTTTAATCTCTTCGAAGCCAGACTCCACTGAGAAAAAACATTCATTTTAACTCACTGAACATGGATGCTGCTGGTCTACTGCTGCCTCCATCTGTCCGTTGTCTGTATCATTGTGTGACTTCGATAAATCTGATTTAACTCTTAATAACATCAAAGTCACACAAAAACATGAACTAACTGATCAAGGTTGCAGATGATCAGCAGAAGACTAGATTATTCTGCACAAGTTGTGTGAGAGTTTGCAAACAAATGTTTTGATATAGTTTTGCTGTTGCTAAACACAGAACCCCTTTTACTTCAATTCATCAAGAATTTTCTCAGTTTTTAAGTTCTTTGTTCACTGTGCATGAAAAAAAAGGTTCAGCTTAACACGGGGTGAGTAACGTCATTTTGTGGGTTAAGTATTCCTTAAATAAGGGAAGAAAAGCAACCAATAAAGCTGCATGGTTAAAATCACAGATTTTTCTTTTAATCGTTAAAACTTGTTACTGCTTTACCACATGAGATGTAGACGTGCATGTTCTGTGTTTAGACGTCTCCTGTTGTATCTGATTGCAGACGTAGCTGCTGTATAAAGTAATAGCTGTAAGGAAGTGTCTATCTATGTATGTCTGTCTGTCTATCTATCTAATAATCAGTAGATACATTATCTATCTATCTAACTAATAAGTAATAGCTACAGTATCTATCTATACATCTAATAATTACAGTTACTAGTTACTTCTCTCAAAAGTAATTCAATTCCTTTCCTCTTACTGCATTTAAAATTAATAAGTTAGTCATCAAAAGTCCAGCGAAAACACTGCTTTTCTCTGCTATGATCAAGACATATGTAACAAGCACATTTAAATTTCAAAAGTTACTTAATTCGAAAAAGTAAGTAGTTACATGTCAGCCCCTTGCAAATTAATATATTAATAGATATACATCTATCTATCTATCTATCTATCTATCTATCTATCTATCTATCTATCTATCTATCTATCTATCTATCTATCTATCTATCTATCTATCTATCTATCTATCGACCTACCTACAGAAAGGCATTTCTGTAGGTAGACTTTCTTTCCAAAAAGCCTCAAACTGATTGCCGTCACTTAACTTTAGTATAAGTTATTCTACCGACACCCAAAGTGAAGCACATATTACTAAACTAATTAAAGTTTAATTCAATTTAAAGCTGCTGCACAACAGATAATTATACACTGACTTAATGGTTCAAACTCCTATCATTAATTTGGAGTCAAAATACATTAAAGCCATCAAGCATGGTAAGCCGAGAACAAACTTGTCAGCCCGCGTGTTTTGCATGGGAGTCCCACGACACCCAATCTGTAATTTTCAAACGCAAAAATTAAACAAAACCATAAAGAATGATCCACATGACGTGTTATTGCGCTGCAGCAGTGTGAAGAAACCACAACTTTTAATGGAGAGATTTAAGTGCGACCTTCAGCAGTTTGTATAAAAGCTGCACGAAGCGGAACAAAGTTGGCACCTGCAGTTTGTCGGCTGCTATAATATATATTTCAAATATGGGCCACATTCCAGATCCGCACTTTCGGCTTTGAAAGAGAGAAATGAGCGCTTGCTGAGCGGACACATTATGTAAATGAGATTGCATTAGCCTATATAGAAGTCATTCCGTGGCGTAACACACCGCGTATAAAACGCCTGTGTGTTGATAATGATGCTTGCTGTTGTGATGGCTGTCAATCAAGCAGATGGAAAGCTTCGTTACCGAGTGTGTGAAGGGAGGAAACGTGTACAGATTGCCGGTTTGTTTTGGATTTCAGAAATATGGAAACACCTCACATCTATTTTAAGCCTCTCTCGCTGTAGACGAAAATAATGAGGCAGACATTTTCTTTTTTAAAAATACATACATTTGAAAGTTTATTCAGAAGTCATGTCAGTAGTGAATTGGGAACAGTCAATATTATTGGAAACCAAGGTTACAGCAATCTAGGACAGGGTCTGAACAAGATATGACAATGCGGTAGGAGTTAGTTGTATGTGCACTCCAAAAATTTTTACCAATAAAATCCGTGATAGGTTCTCACAACTCTGTAAAGTCCCTGTCAATTCAAAACCTACAAGCCCTTTTTTTGTTTCATATAAATGCCACTTAATCTAATGATACGTTAATACAAAAAGAGTCAAATCACATACAAAAAAAAAAACCCTGAAATAAAATAAAATCATATATACAAACCTCTGTACATAGTGGGAATATGAATAAAAGGAGATTATTCTTTAATGTGCTCTCGTATATTTGAGAGTGGGTCAGTATTGGAAAGCTGTTGGTCCTGATAAAGTCTTGAAGTGGCGTCGGGCGTCTTTAAATTCAGTGACTACTCATCTGTGCAACATGCTCCCTGTTGCTGACTGCATCATCGTCAAACTGTAGGCAAAACAAGATAAGAAATAGATTTAAAAATAAAAAAAGATGCTAAGAAGGGGCGCGCTGCAGTGAGGTATTCATCTTGTCAAGCTGGGACAGGGAGCGAGGAATGTGTGGGTAAAAACAGCCGCTTTTTTTGGTGGGAGCGGTTACTGTTGATGTTGTTTTTGTTGTGTTGTCAGTGTGTAGTTTGGTCCTACTGTGAGCGTCTTTGTTCACTGTACAATTCCTGAATCGATGGAGGCCTGTTTCCTGGTGGTCTTGGGGGGAGGTGGAGGAGGGGTCTTGCTGGGCAGAGGAGGTGGAATGTGCTGCGAACAAACAAAACAGTCACCTTGAAATTTTCTCAGATATCGCGGCTTTCCACCAAAATCCAACACTCAAAATATAAAATCTGCTATCGCTCCCTCTCTGACTGACAGGTGTTTTAACGTCAGGATCAGTTTACACAACATTTATGTCTCCTAAGACCGTCACTATGTCAGATCAGCTGATTGTGGCGCCTTAAATTGTCAGACGACACTCAAACATATCTTGCAGTTCGTGTAACAGGAAGGGCAAGAGACAGACTTTCTAAAACAGGGGTGCCAAACATATAGCTCGTGGGTCAGAACTGGCCCTCCAGAGTTTTAAATCTGGCCTGCTGGAAAACTTAAAAAGCCCAGTTCATATCAAAATTAATCAAATTAAAACTTCCAACCAATTTAATGTGACGCTCTACATGAAAATGAGAGCGTGGATTAATGAACAGTGTAGTTAATCACACATTCACTCTTTTCGGCACTCGCCTGCTCAGACTCCCCAGCTGGAGTACCCAGAGTGACACTCCAAGAGCGCGGCTGTTGTAACGAACCAAAAAGTACATTAAAACTAAGGGTCGACAGACTATCGGCCTGCCCAATTATCAGGGCTGATATTTAGCATTTTGCTGATTATCTGTATCTGCGTTTTATTTTAATGATTACTGTTAAAATCAATTCATTAAAAAGTGCAAAGAAAGTATCAGCACAGGAGGAACTTTCATTTTGTAAAACCTCAGAGAGCTATTTTTATTTATTTTGTTTTAATTTAAATTTTCACTTGATTTTATAAAAACGTTGGTGGGAACTTGCTGAATTTGGTGTTGAAAGTCTCAGTTTTGATGAAACATTTGCCAAAGGCATTTAAACAAAGTTTTGTGATGAAGTTTGTTACATTCCACATTCGAAATATTGTATTTTTCATGTTTTGCTAACAAACGGATGTTTTCAGAATGCACCTTTTTTCACTACAAGAAAAAATTGGAGGTTATTATGCAATGCGGTTTGGCTTTACTGGTCTTGCCAATTTGAGATCAAATTGGGCAGTATGTGGCTGTGAAATAAAATGTGTTTGACACCACTGCTCCTCAGCAAAATATGCTGCCTTCCATTACGACACACAGATTGTTGTATGGAAGCTATTTCCCTTCTAGACACGTTTGGGCTGATATCATGTAGTCTGATCCTGACGCAACATTAGACGCCTTAATCTAAGCTGTTTTCTCATGTTAATCATGTTTTTAATTTAGAACATTTAAAAAAACAACACAAAAACAGGTGGATGTTAGTTGAGAAACATAAAATTGTTATTTATCAATTAGTCAAACTAGTGAGTCAAACTAAATGAATAAAATCCATATTTATGTTGTCAAAAAGTTACATTTAAGGCTATTCTGTCCACAAAATGCCCTTCCTAAGACACCTCAGTGCACTTCAGACAACAGTGAAGAAGTAGTAGTCAATGACCTCACCTCTGCCTCCATCACGGGCGGTAAATGAAGAGCGGCTGTCACTCAGCCTCTGAACATCTGCTCTCACTACACTACTGTCCGCCTGCTGCCACACTGTCTGCAGAGACTCCGTCTTACTACCTGTCCACGGGCCGTGACAGTGGATAAATAAGATTAGTTAACGGAGTGGCGAGGCGAGAGGATGGCTAGCGTCGACGCCGGTGAGTGTGGAGAGACGAGCCGCTGATTAACAGCGGGAGGGCTCCTGATGGATGTGAGAGGTAAAGTAATCATCCAATCAATCACGTCTGAGCACCGGGCCGGCGGGGGGGGGGCAAGTATAAATAACAGTGGGGTGGACAGGCGTGCGTAGGCCCTTGCTGCTAACTGACTGATGCCTACACTCTTCTGTGACACACATTACAAAAAATGAAGCACAAATGTTAGTGTGAAACATGCACGGACACACGCAGACATGAACGCACATAAGTACAGGACGTACAGGGGTAGGGGATAGTGGAGGAGGTTGACCTGAATGTCAAGTGTGTGTAGCGGCCTCTTGTTTCATTAGAAGTGCCACGCATCATTAAGGAGCTCCTCTCAGCCCTAATTAAAACACCTACCCTTTGATGTGGCGGGGGTGGAGGAGGCGTCGAGGGACTCGTCAAGTCTTGATTATCTAGCAGGTTGCCGTAATCAGCGTTGCTGCCTTTCACTGGCAGCGGAGGAGGAGTTTCACCTTTGTCAGAACAGCCCATCCCGTTCAGCTCCAGACCTGATGGGCAAGAGGGCGCTCATCAGCTCACATTCATCATCAAACATGATCATAAGCAGGACGCCTGGGATCCGAAATAGATCACATGCCCCATTTCTGGTGATGATCATTTAGACTAATTGTGTGTTTTAAAGAAACCAGAAAAAATCAGAGAAAATGACAATTACAAAAGCAAGAGGACAAGAGGAACTTCAATGATTTTAGACATTAAGATCAGTTCAGTAGTCATGTCAGGTTTTACTCAACTACATAATATGTTCAGAGACTTAAGACTGTTTTAGTCAAAACATTATTTCCAAGGTTAAGTCTGAACTTCAGTGCTGACCACAGCAGGGTTATTTTGGCTTTGAGACTTTCTTGGTTAAGCTTTTTGAAACCTGAGCGATATTACTTTTCTAGTGCTGCTTTTAGATGCCTTTCAAAAGTATTTCAGCCTTTGAACCTTTAACAAATTGGTTTGATTTCAGTTAAAAAAAAACATGGTTAAAAAAAAGCCAATGAGCAACTTGGTAAAAAATGTTCCATCAAATGCAAGACATTAGTAGATTAATTAAAAATTAATTTAAAAATATTTAAAAGGAAATATGTATAGTGACATTTTTTAAAAATGTATTATTATTTAAAATATTTTACAGAATTATTAGAATTTTTAAAGCACCTTTTCCAAGTCTTATTTGCCTTGTTTGCGTGTTTTTAACTTTATTTTTTAATTTTGTTCTTTGTTTTATTTTAACTAATTTTCAGGTAAGATTTTTTTAATAATCTGCTAAATGTTTTGGGTCACTTCTTCTCTTGCTCACTGACTTCTTCCCATGTTTTGGAAAGAAATTAAGCCAATTTGCTAAGGTTTCAGGGGGTTCACACTTTATTTTAACCCCCAAATTAAGCATTTATGAGCACAATATAAACATTGTTTATAATATTAAAGAGGGGTAAAAGTTAGCTTTTGTATAAAAATGCTATTAGTGGCTATGCTAGTAGAGTTGCAATTTGGGAGGTGTTACTGTTTTTAGAGTCATGTGTGTGAATTGTATGTGACGTCACTGAGGAGCCATTTTAAAGGTATAACTACAGTGAGCAGTACAGAAAACACAAGTAAATAATTTACCCAAATCAGTTAAATCATCAAAGCGGAGAAGCAGAAGCAAACTGTAAGAATACCACTCAGAGACAAACTGAGCCAGAAAGCCAGAGAGCATATTTTGGCTGCATTATTGTTTAAACAACATTGATCCATATGTAAAAGTCGGAGTGCTGACCCCGCAATGCTGCCTCCAACCTCCTACTTGTATTTTACCGACTATCTTCTTCACGGTACAGTAAGTGTGCATACCTGTGAACAGTTCAGAAACTATTTCAATCTCTTGAAGTCCAAAGGCATTTCACCGTTGGCCGGCTGCAGAGTTTGTTTACATTATAACCTTGGCTGAGAACGTTTTACTGACTGACCAGATCTCTTTCATATCATATCAATTTTATGGCTAAAGGTTTTGATATTACTACTACTTTATATTACTGAAGTCTTCTGCTAAATTCTGCGTCATGTTTCATTCTTGTAAGAGCCACTTGAGCACATGTTTTATACTTGGTAATTATGTTTGTTTTGGTATATAGCATATAATATGGGTTCTGATTTTATTTAAGTTTACATAACAGTTTCTGTGTGTTTTGAGTGTATAGTGGTAGTCATGTTTATATTTGCATTACTTGTTACAGTGTTTCTGTCAGAATGCAGGTTACGCTGTGTACTAAAGCTATGGTGCCGTAGGGCAGTTTAGTGTCTGTGTAGGTGTGGCTGCTGTATTTTTGTGCATTTTTCTGCATTCCCAAATAAACCTTGTTAAAGATTTTCCTGCCTCACGTGAGTATTTGGATTTTACACAATGGAGCTGGAGCACGAGTCAAAACCGAGACTCCTTGCAAACTAAGCGGCCTAAGAACTATGGTATGTTGGAACGGCTACTATAACTCTGTTGAACTCCCATTTCAACAGTGATGAAAAAAGCGTTAAGCCAAAAAAAACAAAAACAAAGAATCAAATTATGTTAAATGTTCACAAAAGCCATTATTGTCTGAGTCTTAAGACATCATAAAGCATCTTCTAGCAGGAGTAGATGTTTACAGTAAGCAATCGCCTCCATCAGATTTAACAACATGTTAATGGAGAAAGGCAGACTAACTGCTAATATAATTTGTTAAAAAGGAAAACAACCAATGCTTTAACACTGATTTAAAAAAACACCACATATTTAAAAGGGAGTAGGAAGAGGCAAAATCATCTAATCCTGTCCCCCTTTTTTCGTGTAATTACTTAAGATTCCTTTAGTTAATTACTGCTATGTGATTTAACATGAAAGCGAACGCAAAGAAATGCAAAATACCTTTAAAATGGCGATTAGACCCACAATACACTTTGGTTATGGCAACATTTTGTCATCTTTCAAAGACCAATCAACTAAAAGTCATGAAATCTCCTCTGCTACACTTCCATTGACCATTTCTTTTTGTTTAATATGCCTCTCTTGCATGTTCCCCCTCGTTTACAGGAGTCCAGTACTAAACTGATGGAGTGCTTCTTTTCAGTTGCAACAAACTACAGATTTTTATACAAGAATGGGATGAAACTGATCCAGTCAAGTAACAAATTACATCTGAGCATCTCTCATCAGGTGAAAATGTTTCATTTAAGCCTCTAAGAGAGGAGGCAATGCATATGAATTTAAAGCAGTGTGTCTCAATGCAAATAATTTCAATTCTGAAGCAGCAGTGAACACGCTTGATAATTGCGTTAACACACTGAGCCCATTATGAGAGATTCTGGTGTTAGCAGCCAGCCCTGTGACAGAGAGACAAATTTAGAGGTAAATGTGTGGTGCTGACAGTTCGGATTTGCATGGCCATTTACAGAAGCGTTGATAACATCACTCACTGGGCTAGATCAAACTGAGCATCATTGTGTATACCACAGCATGGGGTAAGAGTGATGCAAGAAGTCAGAGGGAGGCAAAGAGGGCCTGCAGGGATTGTAGCTGCAGTCCAAAGATGATACAACCTCTTTATCTTGTGTGTGTCTGAATGGGAGTGAGAGAAAAGTAAGATTGCTCATACTGGACACAGTGTGAAGGCTGAAGGAGAGTTTGTTCCTGGGTGTGATGGGCGGGGGGCCCGGCGAGGAGGAGGAGTTGGACGAAGAAGAAGGGGGTCCAGGGGACACGGAGAGGCGGCGGTCACCCCCAATCTGGCTGAGAACTTGGCTTCTTGGTCTCTGAGGCCGCAGTGGGCTGATCTGAGTGATCATGCACAAACAAAGAAGAATCAGACACTATCAGAGATGGAGTCGTTACTGAGTGCTCAAAGTAAAACAGCCTTAATTACACAACAAGTCAATAAAACAGAAGTGAGAACAGAATTTATTATCTGGCAAAGAAGTTGAGTCTATGGTGAGATATAACAGGAGATCAATAAAAGATCATTTAAAGGAGAAAACTTGTTTCACATCTCCTCAGGGACTGCTGTGTGTGGATCCACACGCACATGAGTCGACTATTTGTATTCCTAAAGGAGAAACCATTTGGATAAATGTGCTCACTGGGTTGCAATATCTTATTTGTGGTTACAAATCACTGTTTGCATGCAAGACCGTGTTCTCCCAGTTTTATTATGGCAGGAATTTGAATATGAAAAGATATGTCCTCAGGGCTATTCCACACTGTAGGCTACATTAACAAACATCTTTGTAATTGGCTAAACTCAAATAGTCCGCCATGAGGGAGACACTGAAAATAACAACACACTTCATTCAGGGATGTAATGCTTTTTTTACAGAGCACTAAAACACAACTGACGTTTGTATTGAGGGTGAAAAAGCAATTTTCCTGATTTATGCGTTCCAGATTAAACTGCAACTGCCTATTTACTACCAGAGACCTCTAGGTGCTCTACCCTTGACCCCCGAGGCAACAGGCTCCTATCACAAGCCAGACGGCTCCACCACTGCTGGGGGCCTCTTTTGGATTCCCATTCCCACCCTTATCTTAATGCCATTAGCCAGTGAGCATTCCCACTGGGCATGCAGAACACAGCGATACTTCTCTGCTGTAATTGACATGGCGGTGGTGAAGACGGACACGAAAACAGCGGAGAGGGGGGAGATGAAGATATGCAGAGTGCAAAGAGAACAGGGGGAGCAGCTGGGAGGCATAAATGTGAGACATGTGATGTAGAGAGGAGAAGGTAGGAGAAAATAAAGAGCGAGTGAAAAGGGTAAAGACCCTGCTACAGATACAATGTTAACTGCACCCCATTATACTACAGAGGTCTTCCACTGCTCTGTGGCACATTACAGGGATAGTTCGGATTTTTTGAAGTGTGGCTGTTTGAAGTACTTATCCATAATCAGTATATTACATACAGTAGATGACAGTTGGCACGCTCCCAGTTTGGAGGCAATGTCGACACAGATGCTAAATCACGTACTGATGTGGACGATGGCAGAAGATCAACATTTTAGCCACATTATTATCAATTTAAGTGTACGCCATATTGAGAGTATTTTCACCGTTTGACTTTGTCGTCAGAAAGCCTTTTCCGACTTGGAATTCAAGGCGTTTCATCCAATTATGCTCTCTTCAAAGCCGCCAGATTTCTTTGATAAAAAACGGTATTTTTTTCTTTGCAGAACACAGGAGTCGCTGCCTCGATCAGTCAGTTTGTTTGTGTTATTGCGTAACTTTGGTGTTTTAAAGGGTTAGTTTGGATTCATCAAAGTCACACAATAACACATACAAAATGAACCGATCCAGGCAGTGGTAAACAAGCAACTCCTGTGTTCTGCAAGGTAAAAATCATGTTTTTGTCAATAGAGTCTGGTGGCTTTGAAGAGAGCGATAAAATAAAAAATAAAAGATTTAGCTCCCTGCTGGAGTGGGCTGTCTGATGGAAAAGCAAAAGAGTGAAAGCTCCTGGAGAGTCCAATATGAAAATGATTCAGCCTTTGGAAGCATAATTGTGCTCGAGTATCATGGTAACAAGCCCATTAGATTTAGTTAATTGTTGTGTTCAAGAATGATGGTGGCACTCAAAAAGAGGTCAGGAGTCACCTTTTGTAATGCTTAGGAACTATGAACATACAGAAATCAACAAGAAACAGTGGAAAAAGGCTTCTCAAACGAAGAAGAAAGAGCATCACGATGCTGGCAGTCTTAACGTTTTTGTGTTCTTCCTGCCAATACGTGACTGTAGTTGTTTGCATATTAAATATTCTAACTTTTATGCATTGAACATCGCCCCTGCTTTCTTCTTTGTGAACCATGAACACCCACGGCAAATTGCCATTGCACTTGCGTAGGATAGATTACAAAAGAGAAAAGAAGAGAGGAGCAGGAGAATACAGAATGGTTCAGGGAAACAATGGAAAATAAGTCAAAGTAAAAACAACAAAAGGAAAGGAAGAGCAAGAAAGAAAATTTTCTTATACAGGTCACTTTTTCAGTACCGTCTCTGATAGTATGACAGCTTCTGCGGGCTGTAGTGGGATCTCCGTAGTCTTCATCTCTTTGTCAAACATCTCCTGGTGCTTACTGTTCCTCTTCTCCTTCTTTTTCTCCTTGCGCTCCCTCTCAGGCTCATCACGGTCCAGCTTGTCCTGAGACTTGGTGTGCAGCTTCTTTGGCAGGAGAGGCTCCAGGGCAAAACTAAAATAAAGATAATGCAATGATGGTCCAGTCAAACAGTCAAGCAGTAATAACTTGTTAAAAGCATAAATGCTAGTTTCATTCACATTTTCTAGACAAAGTTTTTAAGGATTGAGGTTGGACAGGTACACAGTCTTCATGAACTCTGAGTTAATTAAATAAAAATCTCATAAGAACATCCTCAGAAATCCTCTTAGGTTTGAAATGAAAATGGAATCTCTGTACAAATGTTAAATATGAAGCCTGAGTCTGACTTATCGAGATAATGGTGAGGGGGATTATAACAAGACAGTAATCCAAAAACAAATTTTAAACTGCTCTTATAGGATGACCAAAACCCAAAGAGGTATTTCGTGCCCTGAAGAACTCTAAACTAGGTGTTACCCATCTGAGCCGGGCCTGGAAGGGGAGTTGTCTGAGGAGATGGAGGTGACCGAAGCCACTGACAGCGGCCTCTGGGAGGAGGGCATGGTGAAGGAGCGCACCATGGAGTGAGGACGAGGCCCCCGCCGTTCGTCCACTGCCGGCTGAAACCACAGAGGAAGAGAAAAACAGAAGAAATTAATCTTAAAAGTCACAAACTCTGCTCTGTGCATTTTTTTTAAATTTTGTTTTTACTGGCAGCCAGGAGATTTACAAAAAACACAGTTACAAAAACTTAATAAATGAATAAATAAGCCAAGAAACTAGTTAGCAGGCAAACAAATAAAAGCACACAGGGATAGACAAATAAAGAAATAAATAGTTGTAATAATAATAATAAGGAAAAAATGGGGAGATAAAACATCTTGGTTCAAGGCCATTTCTGTTAGATTCCTAATCAAAACAGCCATCTCTATTATGTGAAGGATTACTTTAAATCTAAGTCCCACTTTGATCAATTAGGTCCCAAGTAAAGACAAAATAAATTTATTTATAATATAATATAATACAGGAAAAGTCAGAAAAATACACTTTCACTTGTGACTTATTTTGTTTACAAACACAGAAAGATATATTAAAACTTCCTAATTAAAATTATTGAGTGCCTTTCCTGTTCTGTGCATTTTTATTTTTGTTTATGGTATATCTGGAGGAACAGAGAATCTGTAAGGGGGAAGATCATTCTTAGTATTATCTTAATCCTATGTACCACACAGAGCTCCAAACGCAGCAACATGATCGAACATAAAGTTAGGGGAAACAAACCCCGGTGGTACCATTTATTTCTGTAAAAGAACCTGCAGGAAGAAAATCCTGGTAAGAGTAGCTCTAACAATAAACCCTTCTGCATTTAAAGAGTCTTTCCGTGCGAAGAAAAGGGGCCATCACATATCTGATAGGATAACCTTATTATCACACCCTGGAAAGCGATGGCTTTTCTCTCGTTTGAAAGGTCACCACCCTCTTCCTTTAAATTGAGCGAGGGCGCTGTTACCTCAGGCAAGATTGAGGGAAAGCTTGGCCAAGCAACAATTAAATCTGTAAAGGAGGGAGAGATGGGGGGCAGTCCCCAGCAGCATCCAACTGCAAACAAGCTGACTGTAGCTGAAAGTAAAGGGCAAGTATGACATACATGTTCTAAGTGCATTTAGAGGACATACTGCAAAGGAACTCAGAGTCAGAAATTAGGAGCTAAATAATGTACGTGCTAATTATGATTGTGGTCTTGATATCACATTTTAAAATTGGCATTTAATGCTGTTAATTGTTATTCTAATTATGTTCAATATTTTTCCTGAATGGACAGTTCAGCGATGTTCATCTGTTTTTCCTCTTACCTGTAGTGCTATTTATCAGTCTAGATTGTTTCGGTGTGAGTTACCGAGTGTCGGAGATATCAGACGTAGAGATGTCTCTTATGTCCGACTCTTGAAAATACTGAACTTGATTGCACTCAGCTTGTGGGGCTCAAAGTGCAAAAATAAATAAATAAATACATTTGAAAAACTCAACAGCAATGTCTCTGAAATATAAAAATAAATATGTGGAACAAATGGTAAAACCAAACAAAGGAACAGGATGGTGGGAATCCTATATCATGGATTTCTGGGAGGTATAACAATAACGTATTGGTATGAAATCTTTGGCCAAACACACCGGGCTGCAGATTCCATCAGTGCCTGCTAAAAATGACCACACTGAGCTACAAAGCACTTTTCATGTACCAGAAAGGTCACAGACAAGCAAAAGCTCTTACCAGGGTCTTTACCCCGTACTGTTTCTCCACCTTCTCTCGCAGCTGCTTGAAGCAGGCCTCCAGGCGGTCGTGGAAAGGCCTCAGCGCCTCTGTGACCTTCTCTCCATGGATGCGGACACCTTCGGCGAGGTGCGGGATCTGGCGGGGCAAAACAGGCAGTGTGAGAAAACTCCATCCAACATACCCTGGAGAGATGAGAGGTTAGCGGCATGCCGGTTCTCCATTCATCAGAGGAATGCGCTCCTGTCTCGCCACATACATCCAATTTAACTTACATGACCTGTGGGCCATTGCTGTGCACACTCAGCACAAGCAGTGAATGTACATCAGTGCATAAATAGGAAACATAACTGCAACCGTATCCAGGTGGACTATAGAAAAAAGCGTTGCCATGACACTCCCTCCCACTGCCACCCACCTACAACATCAACACATTATGACACTCATATTAAACAAGAGCAGAATACATGAAAAGGCATGTACAGCATGTGATGGATGTTTTTCCCTCAACCTGTGACGTAAATAAAGACGCAATGCACCCTTTTTCCAGCACACTTCTGTGTCGCACACTGTAGGCAGGTGGTGAATAGCAAAACAAAAAACAGCAGCATCTCAGGTAGAAGGAGAGAGAGACGAGGAGACGGAGAGAGCCAGGGAGAGTCTGAAACTGCTGAAAACTAGTAATTAGGAAACCCCAGCGCCACAGTCAGTGTCAGCAAGCTCTGCTGACTAAATCTGGCAAGAGGAGGAAGCGTCATCCCTTGGGAAGCGAGTGTTTGAGTGATTTTTTTGTCTTCTCCTCTGGTTGAAGTCACAGGTCAATTTTTTTTCAGAACCTGGTGTTGTAGTGCTACATGTCATCTTTGGTAAAGTAGTGGAGGATTGCACAATAACTAGTCAGAAACCAGCAAAGCTGTTACACTCAGCTGTGGTAATAACAGACCTTTTCTTTCCCATGGCAACTGTAAAAATATTCCCCATCTGTCTCACTGCTATAAGTGAGAAATACTGTTTAAGGTGAAAGGAAAGCAGCTTATGCTTTTATGCTTATGAATAAGTAAAAACAACAACAAACAAAAAACAAACCACATTAGAGGGAATTTAATTCAAACGTTTATATTAATCGGCCTCAGAGTGGTGCATTTGAACACTTCAAAAACAACACTAAACTGCAGAGTGCATCTTCTGCCTCATCTTAAGTACAGTAGCTTTTACTCCTAACAAATTCACCTAAGCCTTGAGAAAATGGAACAAAGCATCTGCCATAGGTGGGCCAGTAAAGAGAGGAAGTGTGTGTCTGCTAACCTCAGATTCTCTAGAGACAGCTCGCCTTTCTTCCTCGCCTCCGAGGACAAACTGCCCCTCCGCAGCAGGCTACAGCGCGAACCGACTTCACTCAGCTGGCACACAACACCAGCTCCGTTTTGTGATGCAACCTTTTGTAACAATCTCAAACGGTGCATGTTTTATTTACACACGTTTCAACACATGGTGGGCTTATTAACGGAGAAAAAATGAATACTGAGATGCAGAAAAAGCTGATTGAAAAACCAGTTCTCAGTCATGTAACAAACCGCACAGACACATGAAACAGCACTCTATGACAGGAAGCACATAGTGAGCGTCTGCTGAGCATGTATCATGGTGTGGAAAATCCAGGATATTTCACTCACTGACTGTTAGTTACTGTGCTCCACAAAACCACAGCTCTGGCACAGAAAGATAAATGAGAAAAGGCTACAGACACCCTATGAGGATTTCCCCTGATATTGAGCACCTTCATCATCACCGCTGGGACCTCTTGGAGGAGAGAGGAGAGCAGAGGAGGCTGAGAGAGAAAAGGTGAGAGGAGAGAGGCAGAGTGGAAAAGGGCTAGGAGTGAGAGAAAGAGGGGAGGGAGAGGAGAAGAGGCTGAAGGGCGAAGTGTTGTGAGACGAAAAGAAGGCGGAAATGGGGAGAAGCAGCGGCGAGAGTGAAAGCTAAGGCAAGATTCACGTCTCTCAGGATACCCACATCTTTTTATAGACCTTAGGATGATTGAGTGTGACTGAGTGGTGGCATGGCAACAGAAATCTGCTTGGTGGCTGCACACAGATGAGCCCATTGTGGAAAAGACTCAGGCTCAAGATTGCTAACACACACACACACACACACACACACACACACACACACACACACACACACACACACACACACACACACACACACACACACACACACACACACACTGTACATGTTGAGTAGTTTAATTACATAAACCAACTTTTTAAAACAGCTTTTATTCTGCTCCAGCAGTCTAACTATGAGAGACTATGAAAGTTTGTGATATCAGTGTGAGATATTACCTCATATGAGGCTGATGTTAAAACCAGATAATTAGGCACTGGAGACCTGAAGCTAGGGAAGGGTATTGTTAAAATTTTAATGGTACGACTATTGTTACAGATATTGCCTATCAAACTTGTACTTTAAATGTATTTCTTATTGTTCTTTTAGGGCTGTCAAACAATTGATTTTTTCAATCGAGATTTATGGCAGAATTTGAATAGTTAATCGCCATTAATCGCTTTTTGAATCATATGTTTTCAGTTCCATTTATTTTGCATATCAAAACAGTTACGAGGTCCATATTGACAAGGTAAAACAATACTTACCCGATTGTGTTGATTGAGAATCAAATGACAACATAAAGTGGGCATTTCTGTAAAGGGGAGACTAATGCGTACCCACAGAACCAATTTTTGTTCAGATATCTGGAAGTCAGAGGTCAAGAGACCCTGTGAATTGACCATGCTGGTCTTCCATCTCCAAAATTCATCCTAACTTTGGAGCATTCTCTAGCATGACCTGGTTGGTAACACAGGATGTCTCGGGTTATCTAGTTTCATATGATACCAGTATCATCACTCTCAGCCCAGCGCAGCCTCTTAAAGGTCGACTGGAATATCGACTAGCGATCAGCGTGATTTAAATAACATTTAAATAAAATAAATGTTACGTATGGCCCTTAATCACATCGCGATTACTGTGTTAATGCTGACAGCCCTACATTTGTTGTTATTTTTTGTTATTAATAAGGACACTGTAGAGCGACGCTACTCAAAGAGAAGCTGTAAAAGGAGCTTTTCAGCTGGTTTCAAGCCGAAACACGAATCATAACCTGCTCCCGACCAGGTGAAGTTTGCTATAAAAGTTACAAAGGCAGTCTAGCCAGGTTAAAAGACAGTCACCTTTGCAGGACAGAAAACCCTGGCTTTAGACTCAACAAACCTTCATGTTACAGCCCCTTGATGAACAGTAAATTATCCAGGGCTACGTTTCTATAAGTCTTTGTGCCCCTAGTGGTCAGAAATCATTGATTGCAGCTTTAAATTTGGTGTACATAACTGGGACATCATAAGCTGGTTAAAGTTTATTGTATATAGGGAGACAGCATTACCAACAAAGCACAAAGCAGCAGATAAAAAATTTGGCCTTAGGGTTTCTCTGCAATACAATCACTACTTCACCATCAAAGTCTATCTTTTCTTTACTTCCATAACACATAAATGCAGATTTCACGTCTCCTTGTATATATGCTCAATCTCCCATTATCTTTCCTTGCAAACCACAACTTTGAACTAAACATTCACCTTTCAAGCTGCACTTTGTGGGCATGCTGTGATTGCAAATAAAGCCCCAATCCCATTTATAAACAGGTGAATGCCAGTGTTACCATCTCAAATGAAGTATGAAAGAAATGGCAGAGCTGCTTAATATCAGCAGTGTCTCTCCGATCCCTGTGTGCTTAGCTGAACCTTGTCACTCTAACCCTCTCTAATGCACAGTGAGAAGACTTCTGAGCCACACCCTGAGGTGCTGGAGCAGCCACATTTCCTTTGAGAAGCTGGTTATTAAGGCTATGATGACATATTAAGACCTTTCATGAAGGTCACAAAGGTCTTTGAGAAGTACACAGCCAGTGGTGAGTCAGACAGACTAATAAGCAGGCAGACTCTGCTATATGAGATGAGGGGACCAAAAGCACAAGCAAAAACCTTAATCAAAAGAAAAACTATAGAAAAAAGAATTTTCACTGAAATACCTATTTTCCTTCAGAAAGTGCACATATATGTGATTTTTTTTGGTGAAATGTGAGAAACCCTGCTAAAAATAGATGATAAACTCCTTTTCCATTGCCAGTAAACGAGCATGCCTTTTTCTTGCCACATTAGATGTCAAAAGCACGCTGGAAAACAAGGTTAGGGTTTTACATATGCTGAGTTTTTCGCACCCTAAAATCCATTAATGTCAATTAATTTACCCATAAGGTGCCCTCAAAAGCAAGGGTGGTGCCTGTTTTTCAGCACGGCTGCATCTTGAGATAAAGTTCAACTTTTGAAATCCACCACCATGTCATGTGACGTGGAAAAAACAAACTTTTCCTTGGTTTTTCCTTTCCTTTCTTACAAACCAGTCTATGGTAAATATGGACAAGTTGATCATTTTTGTGCAGGGCTATGCAGAGCTTTACCATCTGTCCCATGGTGAATATTTTAATTTTCACTTTAAAACACAACACCTTGAAGAAGATCAGCGACAAACTCAGGATCTTTGATAAATAAGCAATAATATTGTGTTGGTTAAGTTCACTTAGAAAATGTCAGATACAACCGGCCTTCATGCCCTTGAAAGATAAAAACAAGAACAGCACCCAGCACTTTACCAAGCAGTAAAGACACAAAACATGTCCCGGCTGTAACTACGCAGTATGGAGACCAGTGAAAATGTTACTGAAGATACATCTTCTTTTATATGTATTCAGTCTATCTTTCAAACGTGGTGCCTACAAGGGCTGCAATGATTAGTCGAGTAATCGATTAGTCATTAAAAAGAAAATATATATATTGCTAATTACTGGATTTTGATAATCAGCTTATTGTTTGTCATTTTTCAAGCAAAAAAGTCAAACAGTTGCTGGTTGCTTTAGCTTCTTTCATTTGATATTTTGCTGCTTTTCTTTGTCAATTTTAATAGTAAATGAAGAGTCGGTTTTGGACAGTTGGTTGGACAAAAGAACGTCACTTTGGGCTCTGGGAAATTATGAAGAGCATTTTTCATAATTTTTTGTAATTTTTTAATCAAAAAATTAGTAAAATATCTGCATATTAATCGATAATGAAAATAATTTGTTGCAGCCCTAGTGCCGACTAATGTCAAATTATGTTCAAGCGCTGCTTGGATGCTGCTGGCTAAGATGTCGCAGAAGTTACTGACGGTCGCACTGGAAAAGGGAGAAAAACTAGCGTGTCCTTTGAGTGCCACACTTAATCAGTGCCGAGCAGAGCTGGAGCTGATACCTGTGACTACTGCAGAGTTATTTGTCCTGGGAATTGATGCAAATTGTAACTACTGTAACCACTAAAAACAAAAGTCAGATGTTGGTTGGTTTGTGTCCAGTTTGGAAAGGGTATAAAGATTCTGTTCATGTTGATAGTTCCCTGGTGGAAATTGCCTCCTTAGGTCTGTGATTCAATTTATTGATCACTGAGTTACCCTTAAAAACTTTAAAATAGGATGGATCATGGTGCAGTGAGAAGTTAAAGCTGCTAATTTAGGCATCTGTCTGGAGCGTTTGCTAATTATAACCAGAAACATCAGAGAAAACACCTACTTTATGTTTGCCAGGGAGCTTTTTACAAATCCTAATTTCCTGATTTCCAGTTGCTCATTTCCTCTCTAATTACTAGATGAGGACAATGGGTATTTCAGAATAACAGTGCACGCTGGCTCATTTCGAAACGTTTAGTTTGTTCATTGGAGCAGGCTCGCATTCATTTGTCTCATTTAGACACATTCAAGATGCGAGATAAACAAGCATGCTGGCTCTGGCACGGAGACAGCTGATACCATTTCAAATCAACAACTCTGCCTTAGTCATCTCTTTAAAAAGGGTTCTGTGTGTGTATGTTTGGCGTGGGCTCTGCAAACATATTTCTGCTTTCTCTATGACATGTCTCTGTGATGATCACACCAAACGACTTCAATAGTGTCTTTTTGTGCTTGTGAAAGATACATACCACCGTGATTTCAAACACTTGGTTAGCTTGATGTGAGGGACATTTTTTAAACCAGCTGCCAAGATTGAGCAACGCGTTTATCTCATACTGGTATGACTGGGGTGCACAACAGAGCTCCTGCTAATTAGTACTGTGGAACGTGGGTGGAGGATCATTTCAAAATTGCGGCTTGATTTCTAACACTATTTTGAGTCGAGCTGAAATCTCAAATTGATGCTGAAATGGTTATGGCGCTTTCACATTTTAGTATCGCATTGTAACCAACGCAAAACAAAAGTAGTCTTACAGGCATTATTGTTCAGCGCCTTTGCTTCCAGATGGATATAAAAATATCTGATAGGTCTTGAAGGTAAAATCTGGTTGCATACTTCAACCTTGACAGATGTAATGCACTTGTGATATTCACTTTTTTCTAGGAGTAATGAAGTAGTTTATTTTTAGGCTACCCTCGCCTGCTCTGTCAACCTCTACTTCAGTCAAAGATATCCTACATTTTCTTATGTTTACACAATCTGAATGTCAAAAACGAGTATGAACACACTAGATTAACAGCTTCAGTGGATAATAGTAATTCTAAAAACAGTGTAAGGAGAAATAAATATGTGGGCAGCATCACAAATTACATTGGATAAGAAGCCAATATATTCCTGTGTGAATCATTGCGCCTTATAAAGACAAAAAGGTTTCACAAATACAGAGGAAGTTTTCAGATTCGGAGGAGTTCCGCCAGAGATGCAAAGCACAAAGTTGACCTATTTTACAACAACGGAGAGGGGAACAACTACTGCAAATTCAATTAACTTTCCTTTTCTTGCAGCTAGCGATAGGAAGCAGACAGAGAAACTTCTTGTGTCTGTGCTCGATTCCTGGGTTAACCATAAGGCAGAAAACAATGACTTACTGATTATTAAAATGACCCTTATTTCAGAGCTGAAGAGTTAAGACAGAGTCGTAAAAGAAGCAAAACAAAACTTACAGTGCAGCTTTCTAAGGGCGTTTTTTGTTATTCCACTCGAAAGCCACGACAAGCCAGAAGTTTATTAATCAAAGATGAGCCACAAATGAGCTTCAGAGATTCATAGTAAGCTGTAAAACAGCACGTTTTGCGACGTATTCGAGCAATATGTGTGTATGAGCATTTCTCGTCTGCTGTGTGTGCACTTCCCCCGGGCTCAGCGAGGGTGCAGAGCTCGCAAAAACCGCCGGTGCTGATCTCTCGCTGTCTCTCCACGCAGTGGAGCGTCCTCCTTAACTTCAGAATGTTTGCTTCAGCACTCTCCCTCGCTATTATCTCCACTGAACTCTTTAACACACTTTTCCCCCCGCTCACTTCACTTACTGTCATTGGATACTCTTGGCAGTGCACTCACAAGTTCTTCAAACGATATTATATTTTCAGCTGTAACCTTTCACATTGAGTTTTCATTTTGCAGCTGCAGTACTTTAGTGAGGGGACAACATTTCAGATATAAATGCCATAATACACAAAACCAAACAGGTATCCTTCAGCTTAGAAACTCTCCACTGTGTATGTGAAGGACTTTCAGATGTCAAAACGCAATGCCTGGTGTCTACACTTGTGCATGCATGGTCCCCAATTTTATAGAGATTTCATTAATAAACTTCTTAATAACTTAAACCATACATGTAAGGCCATTATGCTTTCAGCACCTGGAAGGCTAAGTGAATGGCCCAAAGCAAATCCATGCAAATTAAGAAAGCTCACTCAACCTGAAAGGCCAAGTGGCATGAATTCACATTTTCATGCATCTCATGCTCCTCCAAACCATCTAATCACACTCAGTGTTTTGGCTGCCTGTGGGCTATGCCTTCCTCTGCTCTTTTCATGTGCCATGGAAAAAGAAATACCATGTAATATGATGAAAAATGTCATCTTTTAAGGTAATGAGTGTGTAATTTGGGATGAGATGGCCATGACACTTTTCTTGAACCCTAACATGTTTGTTGAGATAGACGGGTGCTTTAGTATGGGCCTATTTAATCAGCAACCTCCCTGTAGCCCTGCTAGGAATGGGTGCCACAACCTAGTATAAAGACACCCCAGGGCTAAATTATTAAATATTTTAATTCAGTTATCATTATTATTATTATTTATTATTATCAATACTATTATTACCATTATTATTCTTATTGTTACGATTAAGCTGTTATGATTATTATTAAGCTCTGACAATCGTTTTTTAATTGGTATTTTTTCAAGTTTTATTTATTATCATGCCTCTCACCTCCTCTCTATATGTGGGGGCTGACTTCTCTTTCTCTCACGCACGCACGCACGCACGCACGCACGCACGCACGCGCATACACACACAGAGTACATGTTTGATGGTTTAATAGGGAGGGAGATAGTAGTACAGAGAAAGAGAGAGAGACATTGTGTTACTGGTTACTGTTGTTGTCACTTGTTATGGTTCTATGCATTTTCTTTTTTTTAAAATTTTGTTTCTGCACTTTGTGATGTGCCTGGGGTCAAATATGTGACCAAAAATATGTTATTTTTTATTTAAGTTTTTATCACATTTTTATCAAAGTAAAACAATGAACATTTGTAATTTTAAAATTTGCATTACCAAAAACTAAAAAAAAAAAAAAAAAAGGTTTTGAATAGGCTGCTCACTGCTGAAAATGTCTGGCCCATCAAAATTTACAACCTAATTGAATTTGTAATTAAATCGCCCTGCTTTACAAACTACACTGCGATTATACGCACTCCACATAGCTGCAGATGTATGAAGTTCAGTCTCACCTGCCAGGCGATAAAGTCCTTCAGTTTCTCTATCTTCTCAAGGTCCTCTGGGTGTTCCTGCATGTACTTATCATTGAAGAAGGCCTGGAGAGGAAGGAGAGGAAATACTGGAGTGAGTCTGTTTATATGAAGGGAGGAAAAGGAGGAGTAAGTACAGGGGAAGACGGCTCGAACAATGTGAAATGTGGAGAAGTTTGTAATATAAATAAAATGAGAAACGGGTGTGAAAAAAAAACCCTGAGAGTCGGGGGATAAAGCACTGGGAGGGGCTGTTAAGATGAGAAAATTTTTAGTCGAGACATCCGTCTCTCCTCCAACACCTGCACTATTTCACTGAGACGAAGGAGTGACCTGAGGGCAAAGAATTCACGTCGTTCCTCCTCTGACTCATACTGCACCGTTTCACGAGACCAATATGAATCTATTCCAGGTTGTGATATATGCTGGGGATACAACAGACTATCACCTTTTTTTTTTTTACCATCAAATACAATGTAAAAGGAGATACTCTTTCCATGAGCTGCTATTGTGTTACTGTGAATAGAGTGTGCAGCTCAAAACCAAAGAGTAAACTAGAGATGTGCTGAGAAACACAATACAGGGAAGACTGAGTTTTAAAAGTAAAAAAGGCGAGGGTCACATCAAACAAAAATGGATTTATAGTGATCTATGATGAGAGGCAAATAATATGTGAGTGAGTGAGTGGTCACGAGTGTGTTGATAAAAATATTGAGGCTGATGGAATGAGAGCTTCTAGGACCTAAAATATGCACGAGATCATGATTTCATTTCACAGCATGAAATCCAACCAGGGGAAGAATCGGTTCATTTGAATTAGCTTTGACCTAAGTTTAATATATAAGGAATTTAAAGACATTTTTAGGAAATCAAAACTTGTCAAAATATTTTGTGTTTGACATTATGGGAAAACTGCTAACTCACTTTGATTCTGAGAGTAAGATGAGGATACTGATGCTGCTCTCATAGATATGAAGCTGAAACAGCAGGTGGTTTTCTTAAGTCTAATTTACACCTCTGTAGCTGCTCCTCTGCCTTCCGTGTGTGTGCCAGTATTGCAGCAGATTGCACTTTGCATGTGATTTCACACATGCATGTTGGGACTTCCTATTGAAGTTTGCACAACTTAGCGCCGCTGTAGCTGAATAATTCCATTTCCCTTATGTCTGATCAAAGGGAGAAGCCAGGACAGCATTAAATAACACGCTGGCTTCTTCTCCCCCCCAACGTCCCCGCTGTTTCCATTTTTACCAGTTTGTCTCTCAGAGGCTTCCATTTTCAGGTACACTCTCCAGCTCTTCAGTGATCTCCTTCCAGGAATTTTGACTGATTTATTTTCTATAATCTCTACAAGAGTGATCATACAGGTGACGATTGCCAAATTTGCGGCTTTCTCGGTAGATTAACGACTTCTCAGACCCTCTTAAGCACTTCATTTCTAAAAAGCAACATATTTAGCAACGTATTCAGACCACCAGGGAAAAAAAACATTATGTTAATTAATTCAAATGCATGTTACTCAGAGTAATCACAGACGACGGCTTTTCAAACATCAGCATGGGATCTTTCTGTTTCTCTCTTCTTGCGCTATGCAGTAGGTGTGGGACAGTTAGAAGACGCCAGTTGGCGTGGGAGTTCAGCTGTAGTGAGTTTCTATGGTTACACTGTCGCTCTCCCTATCTTAACTGAAAATGCAGAAAAGTGGTCTCCTGTAGTATAGGCTCCATAGCTATCATGCCATTAAAATGTTTCATTAAGTATTTTTCTTTTGATCTAATTCAGCAAAGTTTTAATGCTTCCGTTACCTTTATAGCAAAGTATTGGGCAATGACATCACTAATATGCAAAATAGTGTATGATGTCATCTGGTGACTTTTAGCAACTTCTGGAGCTTGTGCTAGCTACTTTCATTGATGAAGAGTTGGCAACACTGGGGATAATATCTTCTATCTTTGGCTAGCCTTTCTTCAAACTGCTAAAGATTTTTTTTTGTTGTAGTAATATTTGTGAGATACATGTGCGGACAGCCCAGTTCACGGCTCGTCTGCAGCCCCTGGCATGTATTCACACTTTTTAGGAGGTGTGTGCCATGTCTCTACAGCCCTAAAACCATCTCTGTGGAAGCTCTCTGCAAGCTTTTCTGCAGAAGTATAAATGAAGCATTATGGAAACGGGGGGGGAACAGCTTGGCTGGCTCTGTCCAAAGGTAACAACATCGGTACCTCTGAAGCTCACTATTTAGCACGTTCTGCGTAAAAACTGAAGTGTAAAAAACAAGTTGAGAAAAGTTGTGTTACAGGGTTGATGTTTTGAACTACTTCTTGGTTGGTGCAGTGACTTCCTGAAGTTTCCTGGAAACCTCACTGTGACGAAAAGGAAGTTAACTCTTTGAAACCTGGGTAAATCGGCTTGATTTCTTTAAATAATAAGAAGGCAATGAGCATGTTCAGAAGAAATGACCCAAAAATCAGCAAAAATTAGCAAACAAAAAAAGCCAAAAAACAAACAAACAAATACAAAACAAGACAAAAAACAATTGTCCAAGCAAACTTAAAATGGCAAAGAATGAAATCGAAATAACCTAAAAAAACTGTATTAATTCTGTCAAGTAATTTTAAATATAAAATCATCATGCATTAATCATATTAATCTTATCCCTAACTTAAACAAAGAAGCGTATTTCCAAAATTGTCAAATTATTCCTCCTGTAAAAGTAGAGCGAAGCTAAAAACATGATGCAGTCATAAAGGCGGGCAGGGTAATGTCAGGGATAGAATAGATTCTGAGATTTTTTTCATGTTTTCTACCTTCTCATAGTTGGCAAAACCTCCCATGACAGCTGGGTCCACAATCCCGTTGAGCAGCATGGAGAGGGGGTTGATGGGAAGGTTGGGATCGTTGAGATGCCTCTGCACCATGCTGCTGATCTTCTCATTGGTCAGCTGCATCGTTTCCAAGGCGTTCTCCAGCGGACTGATCTCCTCCTGTGCAGCACAGTTAAATGAAGGCGTCATCAAATATTCTCAGCACTTCTTCACCTCTTTCAGTGAACATACACACATAGATCACCACTGTCTCTGTCCTCCCAACAGTCGAGCGGAAACATTTTGCGTTCACTGACTAGGGATAGGTTATTAGACGATGGGCTTGGAAAGCGTTAACTACGCACATAAATCTTGGAGGATAGTGAAGTAATGAATCATTTTCCTATGCGCCCATACATGAACCTGCAACTGTCAAACGAAGATGAATGGCACGTTGGTGTCTGGGAATTTAAGTTCCCATGTCAACAAAATATAATTCTGTGAAAAAATAATAAAATGCTAGAAAATACCGACATTAATTCCACAACCGCAAGAAAGAAAATTCCAACTTAATCCGCGTAACTCCACGTGGAGGCAATCTCATTACTCTGGACGGGAAAAAAATCACCTCCTTGCAGCTTGCTAGTAAGAATTTCGAAGAAACATGAGTGGATTGTTGAGTAAATGTCAGACTGAGACCCTGGCCAAAAAAATAAAGATGTTGTGCCAGGGAGACAAATCTGCAATCTGTGCTGGTATGTCTCAGTCCAGCTTGATAAAAAGCATTGTCAGATGGAGGGTTTTAGCTTGGTGAATCTCAGCCCAGTCATTAAGCTTTAAATAGAGAGTCTAACCTAGGGGACCTGGCCTCTCCCTGGCTCATCTGGAGGGCAAGCTGCTCCTGACAGTATGTTCCAACCCAGCCTGAAGGAAGAGGCCTCTGCTTTGAATTAGTGTGGTGATGGAGAGTAGCACTTCGCTACATGGACTTGGGAGTTTGGGGTGGGATCAAATCTTTGGGATGAAATGATTGTGCTTAGGATGTAGCAACAAGAAGGGCTATTTTGTTGAGCTAAATGTCCAAGCTGCCTGCTGTGAGGCTGCCATGTTGTGCTGCAGCTATGAAAAAGAGATCAGGGCCTGTATTTCATTGCAGGATTCTGGGTTTTGTGCATAATTTCATTGATTTCTGCAAATTTAGTGCTTGTAATGAGGGAAATTCCTAGACACATTTAAAGGAGTAGCGTGTATGATTTAGTGGGATCGAGTGATGACAATTGGCAAATGCAACCAGCTGAAATTTCTCCCATGTGCAGTGTTTGAACTCCCAGTTCGAGTTCCTTCGGTGTTCAACGTTTAACAGGTTTTAACGGGGAGCTGAGTTATCAAACGGATGATTTAAGTATGATTTGACTGTAAATTGCAGTTGTATGGACACAACAGTAGACCGACATTTAAAGGGTGAAATAATGCCCCCAATTCGGTTGGACTGGGTGGCTGGAAATTACAAATAGCTCCTTTAAAGAGGGGGAACTTGCCCACATTTTGCACACTGAATTTTAGACACTGGAGATTCTTATTCTAAATGGAACTGTTACGGTTAAATAAAGGTTAAATAAATGGCTGCTGAGAGAGCAGACTGTAGGTAACACCTTGGCTGAAGACAGACTCCCAGAAGTGCCTCTTCCTTAAGCTGTCACCAACACAGACATGAAAGTGACTAATCAAGGCGACAAATAAAGAGTAATTGATTGCGCAATACTTTGCCGAGCTAATTACGCTAAGTAGTGCATTTGTTTTGGGACAAACTAATGACACATTAAAAGGATGAGACGGGATGTTTTGGCTCTAAGTGATACTGTAACCTGCTCTTGTGCTCCAACTTATTTTACTGCACTCATTTCTCTAACACTGCCTCCTCCACCAGACAACATCCCGGCCCAAAATGGGGACACCAGACCAGCAATTTTAATTAGTCAAAACAACAGAGCTAAAATAATGAAATTTTAATGTAGTTTCAGTGGGATGGAGGGAAAATGTGCCCATTCAAAGTGCGACAGCAAACACTTAAAGTCATTTGCTGCAGCTGTTAAACCGTTCTCTCATCAACGGGTTTTCAATACAGCGTCCAGGTATTTATATATACAGCAAAATAAACAGTGAGTGACTGAGCTCTGAACTCTCCTCTGGTTGTATTTGTGCTGTGTAGCTATTTCCACTGGAAACAGTCTTGGAGGAGTGCTCAGTGAATCAATGTGGGCCCTCTGGCAGAGAGCGAACGTGCCCCGTCGTTAGTCCGGGGAGTGGCATGCCTGCGTCCACACAGCTGTCTATACAGTTTAAGTGGACAAATCATATCGATTGCCTCTGAGCAAGGCTGCAGATCCTCATCTGATTAGCGGGCCTGCCTGGCACACAGGCCCTTCATACTCACTGTGGAGACTGACTTGACTTCAAACCAGCGTAGGATGCCGGGAAGCTTGTATGCTGTCGTGTAGGTGGTCCTCTCAATCCACATGTTCTGTTGACAAAAAATGACACAAAATAAGAACACAGCGCAGAAAAAATAACAAGGCACTTTAAGCATCAATTTGCTGCTTTTTTTGTGCCAAACCACATTGAAACAAGCTCTTAGACTGTTGTAGTGAGATTGAGAGGAAGATGATGTAATGGTTGTTCAATCAAAGCCCATTGTAGGGGGGAAGCTGGTGGGATGGAGGTGTGTGCACTATCTCTCTGTCTGGACGGCGGCTCATTAAGGCCCGCTCACTGACAGCCCCAATAAGATGGAATCTCCTCTAATACATCACGGAGCTCAAATAATGACTCTAAATCTTCAGAAGAAAAACATACACCACAGGAAGCAATGATTTCACTTGCAGAGGGTTTCAACATCCCGTGGTCAAAAAACACGGTTTTCCTCTCACACAGTCTGTGCTGGAACACCTGTATTCGCCTTCTGTCACAAACACTCTGTTTTAGTGACCGTCTCTTCAAACCTGAAAGCAGATGACCATATAAAGAAAGGGAATTTGGGAATTTGTTACAATAATATATGAATTAAAGAAAAAAGGTGAGGAAGGGCTAGGGATATAAGAGTTTTACTTCTACCTACTCCTTTTCAGACACTGTACTTTGTTTGTTTACAATATGTTTTAATTTTTTGTTCGGCATAAGGTCATTCATTGATTCAATGGTGCCTGAGGTTTTTGCTCACAGGGATTACTTTAACATACGTTTACCTCACTACTTGAAACAGGTACCCATCACCTCACTGTCAGGACAGAAAGAGTCCAATCACTCACTCTAAAATGAGTTAAATACATCATCCCGCTCAGCTGAATTGATGCCACCGTTAACACAGAGAAAAGTATGAATGGGTTTAATTTGTCTCCCCTGTCATTTGCTGCCTGGATGTAATTAAATGTGCACAAAATATAATGCTTAAGACGTACTAAAAATCAGAACTCGACAGTAATAGTTGCACTAGGCAACCAGATTTGCATCACTGTCAACAATTTTATGTAGTCTGGATCTTCTTGTTGGCAACCGTTTTTCATGTGTTTAATGAGAGTTCTGATTTCCTATTGATGTATTCTGCTACATAAATCTAAACAATAATACAGCAGAATTCTGTAACGAATTTCAAAACAGCCGAAGCGATACCAAGACAAAGAGAACCTGATCAGAACTGACAAAAAGAAAAAGTTCTTTTCAGCTGTACTCTGTCTGCTGCATCTCAGTATCAGAGAAGACTGACAAACTGTTTGATCAGGCCTGGAGATCATTTTTCTGCTTATTGTAACTTAGCCAGCTAAGTACATGATCTTGCAGATGTGCAATGTTTTGCCCTGTTAGCGGAGCTGAGTCACTTGTTCCAAGAGAAATCTGTTGTGAATATAACTGTGTGTGTGTGTCTGGGGTTTATTTGTGAGTGTGTGGCTGAGAGACAAACAAGAAATCTTTGAGAGAAAAACAAAGCTTGTTATGTAATATCTGTTTACCTATTCTAGGTATGATTTGTCAAAACTAAAACATGGGATATAAATACACGGGATCGTTATCCCTCCAGCCTTTAATTATTTAAATGCTATAACTATTTTGTTTATTTTGCAAACAGAAGTACCTAAATGTTCTTTCAGGAGATCGCCAGAAAAATGGGAAATTGTTTATTTTCATTACTTAATCCACTATTGAAGTGAGCCTGATCCAGTTTCGGTTATCTTGAAAAGTCTAAATCTGGATCGGGTTTATTTAATCTAATGTTGCTTTGAAAAAAACAAGGCATTAAAGTAAAATGGATTAGCTGATTCTGGATAACAAAACATGGGATTTCCAAATCTGGATCATTCTAATTCAGATGAAATTATTTCATCATTTCCTCATAAATTCAAACTGGATTAATTAAAAAAACATGAAAATTATGCATATGATGATGCAAATGTTAACAAATAATTCAGAAAATACTTCAGAAAATGTTAAATGGACAAGCTAAGTCATGGTGAAAAAGAAAAAAGGAAGACAGCAATTACCGCAAACTCATTGTCGGGGTCCTTCTCTCCTTTCCTCACTGGCCTGGAATACTGGAATTTATGGACTTCATTTACTGTGTAGAAGCTGGGGAGAGAGGAAATCAGCGGCTGAGTAAATTAAAACTGTTATGGGCAATCTACAGCTTGATTCAAAGGTTGATTGCTTTGCTTCAGGTCAAACACAGGACAGGCCCCCCTCCAGGCTAGGCTCTGTCAGGAACTGTGGCATTTACATGTAGCATGTTGGTTTTGACCAGCTGACTAAAAAGGCTTAATCTACATGCTAAATAAATTCATTTTTGGGTCGCACACGTCACTGGAAACTGCTGAGGCTAGTCAGACATGTAGAGAAGCTGCAGCATACGTGACGAGCGGGGATGAACTCTGCCAAATCAGGTTAATAGACTTTTCACACTAGGAAAATGACGGTGTTGCATGGTGGCTGAGGGAGCAGCTGTCTGGACACATACATGGTTTCCCACAGAGACGGCTCTTTTTCCACCTTTCTATCCGTCTCTCTCGCCTACAGAAATTCACACTCTCCGAGGGAAATGAGTGCAGAAAAATTCTCCTCATAAAGCATATTGCATTCCTAAAACAACGCCATATGTTTTCGAGGAGCACGCTTTGCCTTTATTAGCAAACAATTATGAATAAAATATGAAAGGAATCAGTGCTGTTCCAAAGCCGCTGCCCTTTTATGTTTGTTGTAGCAGCAATAAGCGTGTGCAGATGGGATGCTACAACTACAACTTTTCTACTAAGGCCTGTTTATGTTCTGCTAATGAACAGACCACACAGAGCTTTCCAACTACACAGAGAAACCGGGCTAAGGTCTTAGGAGTCTGATACACCGAGCTGACAGTCAGCTGTTGGTTAATGTTGGGCAGCAGGTAAGTGTCTGTCGCACTAGTTTTTGTGGTGTGTTCCTCATTGTTGGCAGTAGTGGACCCTTGTCAGCTATTTAAAGCCGATTCAGGATGTTCAATCAGAGTTAGAGACAGCGGAGCCCGTGGGTGATTGAAATCACTTTGATTGACAGTTCAGTTGTGTTGCACTTAAACGCCTTTTATAAGCATTTAAATCCGTGAAATTGTAGAAAATTTGCTGTATTTAAAAATGCGATGAAAAAATTGGGGAAAAAATGCAATAAGTATCTTGGCAAGAAATGTTCCATGAATTTTCAAGAGAAGAATCTACTGTATGTAATAAACTGTCAATGGTACCTCACACAAAACTACTTCAAAACATATGAACTATCCCTTTAATGCGCAAACTGGATAATCAGCATCTTCCAGTTTCCCTCTTTTGAATGTTGAATAAAGGCTAGCATTGCCTGCTGATATGGAGAGTAATTTTCTCTCATGTAGGTGCAAAACATACATGCTAGTTGGCTGTTGCGTGTGGTCTTTAAGGTGTATTAAGCCCAACTTTTTTGGCAGCGACATAGGCAATGTCAGGTGACACAACAATCGGCCTTCATGGCCACTTGGAAATTTACTGGTACTTGAGACATTTATATTCTACTGACAATCAGCTGTTCCCATCTGTGCTTGGTCACAAAGGGCAGCACACTATTTAATGAACATGATGAGGACCATTCCCAAAGCAGCCGAGAAAGCACGGTGTTAACTTAAAATAAAAAAAAGATCCTCAGCTCCTGATCTAATAAACAGATTAATAAAGCAGCTTTAAATCAGCAGCGCTATCCCAATTAAGCCTTTTACATGTCATTAGCTGGCGGGCTGGTGACGATGCAGTCGCACCGTGTGGACAAAGCAAGGTCAGAAGGGGGGGTGTGTGCTCTGCCTGCTGCTGTGACCCTTTGGCTCAGACAGCTCAGCCTCATTGCTATGCGCTGCTGTTCTTTTGCACTGAATGAGAGAATAAATGAGAGAAAACACAGAGATAGGGATGGAGAGAGACAACCGGGGAAAAGCACGGTGAGAGCTGGAGTAAAAAAAAAAAAAAACTGAGTTGGCGGAGAAAAAGAGACGGACAGGCAGACGGTGTGGAACAGTCCTCTATCACTCACTAAACATGGCTGTCTAATCTAGACTATTAACAGACTTACATATTCCAATCAGACACAGTTAGCAAACAAGCCAACAGGCTGCTGCAGGGGGATGTGACCAATGGTGCAGACTTGTGATAAGATCAGTGCGCAGGTATATTTGCCTAAAGGTTTTCCAAGTAAATGTCTTCTTTTAATTATGTCCATTGATGCGTTGGGTGGCATATCAAAGTGAATTTGCACAGCTGACTGATGCGGTGCATGGCTGGCGTACAGATTGGGCAAACAAGTAGGAGTGCAGGGGGCCCGCTGTTTGCTGTGGCCCCAATGCGCAACACAAAGGTATTAATGATGTCAGAGAAACAATGTTGTACTTGGCACAGTGACTAATGGCAGATGGCTGGTGCGAGTTAATAACCACGAGAACGACAAGAAGGTCAACTGCTGTTTGTTCTACGCAGGCACGCATTTACATCCAGATTTAATCGTCCTCACCACAGCGGTCCACACTAAAAAAATGCTAATGCACTTTTGCATGTCACACAAGGTTTCTAAATTGCTTTTGAGTGACTGGGGAAAGTAAATTGGGCTTGCTGTATTGAAATGCATGCTGTGTGACTTTGAGTAACACATTCTGTAATTGTAAAGAAATGAATGTGTGCGGAGCGGGGATTTCCTGCTTACCTCACTATTTGTTCAGAGACAGGCTTGTTTTGGAACTTGGCAGGCAGGTCGAGGATGGGTTTAACTGTGAAACACTGGATGTCTTCAGCACAAACATCAAGGAAATAAATGAAACTGTTGAACTCAAATGAATGACATACAGTTAACAAGGTGCTGGTGATAACTCAATATTATTGTTAACTGACATTCAATAAAATCACCTTTTAAAATACGATATTGTCTTTTTGTTTCACTGAATTTTATTGCCCAAATCAATCATTTTTTAGCAAATTCAAAAAGCAGCAAAATGCAGAAAGCAAAATGTAGTGCACTGACTTACACTGAGTAAAAAAATTCTATTTTCAAAAACTTTAAAGGCCTTGATTTTTTCCTCAAATTCACAAATGTTAACCAGCTTTGATCCAGCTGCCAGGACACTGGTAAATAAAATGTAGTTACATTCCACAAGATCATTTGGAAGTGTGTATTTATGATCATTTATTCATAGGATTGTTTTTATTTTAGGGTTTGATTATTTAGTTTATTGCTTTTATTGGTATTTATTTCAAATTTTACATTTTGGTTACTATTGTGGCACTTTTTGTGTTTAATCTTTTTTTTTACATGTTTTATCCAGCATGTTGTCTGTGGTGTGTGAAACTGTGTCAATGGTTGCCTTGTACTTTTTACTGCAGACAAAATAAACCTTCAGGTACAAATAAACCCAAGGATTTTTAACCACGCCTGCTTAAAAGCAAAAATTTAAAAAAACATATCCCCCACTGTTAAAAATGAATCAAAGACTTGTGCTGAGGATACACTGTCCGGAAGAACACTTTGTGTCCTCGCTGGGTGGTGTGGTGGTCTTCATCTTCTCTGCGTTGGGAAACTGCGTAAGAAGACGCGCTTCGAAATCCTCTCTGCGCTCGTACTCCTTTCCACGGTAGATGAACATCTTGTTCTGGAGGACAAAAAAAAAAACAGTGAGACCTTGGGGCATTTCCATGAAGGCACCCAATCATGCAAGCAGGTTTCACACATTACACGGACAAAAGGTACATTGTCCCTATTATTATGAAAATGGCAGTATTGACAGCATACAGGGTCATTTCATAGATCATTTCACAAAAGATTAAACCTTGTAGCTAACAATCACTCAATGATGTCAGTAAGGACAGACATAGGACAATGACAAAATAGTAATATTCAAAGGAAGTTACATGGATGAGAGCAGCTTTGATTTGTAAATCTACTTGGCCTGGTACTGTGGCTGGGTTAAAATACATTATCATAATCTCCATATTAAATACTTGGAAATGAGGGTGATAGGAAGTTCTTGGCACCGATTCAGTGATTAGTCAATCCCAGCTGAGTTCAGAGTGGGCTTGCTTGGGGAGGACTTCAGTTTTAGCAAACTGACAGACTGCACATGGCCACTACCATTTTACTGGGGGCTCTTTCACAGCCTGCTAACTGCAGCTACTGATGAAGCCGCCACTGTAATGGTTCAGACATCCTGCCAGTTTTAAATCAGTGTGGTGAGATCTTGGCGGCTGAGGATGGGCCCTCTTCACATCTTAGCAGCTTCATCTCTTACCCAGGGAGAAGAGCTGAGCCATTTTTGATTTAACATTTCCGTCTTTCTTTCATAAACCATCGCTGTACAATAGCTCGCACACAGCAGGCCCCGTGCTCATGCACAGCACACATCTCAATTCCCCAATTAATTAAAGGAATTGCAGCCATGAAATATGCCTGGGGCCATTTTCAAATTTGCTTTGACAGATAAGTTGACAAAAGCACGTTGATTTCCAGAGTCGTTCCATCAAGCCGCGGGAGATTCTGCTAAATCTGCCTAACAACGCACTGCTGCAACTTTCAGATGGTGAACAACTTCGAGATTTACTTTCAATACTTCTCCTAAATCATTCAGATCTGATGAGGACATCTAATCTTTTTCCATCATATGCTTATTCATAAGAGGACAGCACATTTGCATTATGTTGTTAAGCATTCAGGTTGTGTGTACAGTAATCTCCATGTCACGATTCTCATTTTCATTACCCTCAAACCTACACGGGCTAGTTCTGGCAGAGAAAATCACTGTCATTGAGATAATAATTCATGCTCAAATGGTCTTTTCTTTCTCGGCTGGTGGGTAAAAAGGCAATTTTGTACAGGCAAGTGACAAAGCAGCTCCAGTTCACATAGCCACAATGTTATCAAGTTCAAATGAAACACACACGGTCAGGATTAGAGCTCCTCTGATGTGCTTGGAGCAAGAGTAGAAGATTTGCAACATATGGGGAAACAATGTATGTATGTGCGAAAACGGGGAAAGACAATCACTACGTTTACATGCACAATATATTCCAGTTTTTGCCCTTACTCCAAACAAGACAATATTCTTACTAAGCTGTTTACACAGCTATTGAATGAATGGGGGGGCTGCCTTACAATATTTTTGTATATCCAAAAATTAGGGATAACCCCTGAAAAGTCTGAGATTTGAATCGGTCGGAGACTCCTGAGTTTCCTTCAAGTCGAGCAGTTGTTTTTTGTCTCAGCGTAGTTAGCTTGTTTGCTTTATGAAGTGACTGTCACTGTGGGACTGAAAGTCCCTCTGAACCCTGTTCGAACTCTCAAATTCTATATGGAAAAAAGGGAAACGCATAGTCACATATTTGTATTGAACAACCAAATCTTATTCAACTAATTCCAACAACTTGTTTATATCCAAATCTATCATATTGTTTAAAAGTAGGTGTGTTTCTCTTTCTGCCCAGAAATGCAGGCTTTTGTTTTAGACATACATCTCTACCCCAGAGCGTTGCAAACTGCTGACAAGTTGGTCTGTGTACAAAGAATGTGGTGCAAAGCACAGAACCGACTGTTAACAGGCAAGAGGCCATGTGTTGCAAACTGCGGTAAAAATACCAATTGAAACGCATGTTCTGAATGCACAATACTTGTCCAAAGAATGCTCCAAAAACCCAAATTATACTGGCATATTCTACATGTCTTATTTGGAAATTGCTTCGTTCAGAATAAGACTTTATTCAGAATATCTGAATGGAATATGCTTTTTCAAGTATCAAAATCAGAATACTGTCGTACTCTGAATAATAGTTGAATATTAGTGTGCATGTAAAGGTAACCAATGTCTCATCTCTTGGCAGTGATAGTTTCCCAGAAAAAAAACTATAAAATGTATGGAAAATTCCTTTCAGTCTACTGCAGAATCACATAATGTTTAACAGACACTAAGTCTGATAAAAAAGGTCATCTTGTTTTATTCCAAAACAAAAATAAGTTATATGGGAAGAGTGCTCACAGAGTGCTCCTGAAAATGTATGAGCCAGGAACGTTCCTTCATCTCCCTGAGTGTGCTCAGGGGTCTGTCTGAGGAACATTTTGAATGATAGAACATGACAGCTCATATCCGAATGTGGTGTGTTAGGATACATATTTCAAACCGGCTTTCACACACCCTCAGCTGCTCTTTAAGCGGAGCGCTCGCAGGAAACTCAATACGGGGATTAAGTAAAGTTTAGGATTGATAGGAAGAGAGGTGGAGAATTACGCAGACTGGAAGTAAAGTGAGAGAAACAAACGTGTCTTTGAAATACCGAGAACACCTTCAATGTTTCTGAAAACTGAAAGTAACTCAGGATTCTTTATACAGCAAACATATACAATAGGAGCTTTCAGTTATGCTTCAAAGCTGTTTCACAACATATGGTGACTTATAAGGTTAAAATAAAGACTTAAGAAAATATTCTGTGCACATCTTTGCAATGTTTGTTTGGTAGATAACAGAAAACTTGAACTAATGTCTCTAAAAGTACCCACCAATGTAAACAAACGGAGCTACATTAAAAAAAAGTTAATGGCCAAGCTACACACCTAAACTAATAACTTCACAATTAGCAAGTACACAAGTGTCTAACCATATCAACAACTAATAAATCATAAGCAGCTGAATCAAGCACTCTTGCATAAAATCAATTCTTTAAGGGGGTGGATACAAAATGCCTTTATCAGAGTATTGATTTTCTCACATAATTGACTTTTCCCTGAGGACACAGCGAGGCTGCAACACAAACAGTGATACAGGGTGTGAAACAAAAAGCCTCCGAACTATATTTATCTTGATAGGTAACCCACACTTGAACACTTCCCCCTGTACTCACACAGAAATCTTTCAACATAATTATGAAATATATCAAGGAGGCATACAGGCTCAGAAACCTTATAGCGAGACAGTGTAAGAGCCATAATGCAAGGGAGGATAAAAAGCTGTAGATGTGTTTAGCTGTAAAAAAAGCTGGTAAATAATTAGGGGGAAAATACTGCAGTTTTAAAATTGACTGTTCTGAGTATTCAAGACCTGTTTGTTCACTACATTGTATCAACTGTAGTTATGGATGTGGGCGATAAGTCAACTAGTAGATCGATCAATCAGTCAATCCTTTCTTTCACACTCTGTCCAGTCCATGTAAAAGAGACAAACATCACACACACTAGAGACAAACAGAATAAAATCTTGGTATGAAATAAATCAGTCATTTATACATTAACACCATACAAAGAGACTGCTACCCTATATGACCCCAAAGCTGGGATCAGTAACGTGTACCTGCTATCGGCATGAGCTCTTATTATTTCATTCTCAGAGTCATTAAGCCAGCAGATAAATACATACATGAGAGTCCTTAAAAAGCTTGGAAGGCACTGACTCCTGCAGCCACAAACATTTCACTTGCACTATACCATAAAGGTCTCCTGAGTAATATTCTCATGGCATTATTAAAAGCTACCTGCAACCTCTGCAAACTTGCCTTTTTGCACTTCAACCACAAGTGAGCAGTACACAGTGGTGTACATGCTCTGAGCAGAGACATCTTCACTTTATCAGTACACATACTCAGTTTACGTGAGAGAAAGTTCGCTTGAGCATACGTCATACGGCATTAGCTAATATCTTCATCGTCTGTCATTTGTGCTGCTATAAAAATTAGATGATTAGATGTTGCTGCCGTCGCCAGTTGGAACAAGAACAACCGGTTGGTTAAACCTATCAGGGTTCCCATACATTGTCCTAGACAAAATTTCAAAACTTTAATAATAACAGATATTTTTTTCTTGCCTCACTTGCCTGAAATTTGTCAAACATATCAGATTCAATCTCTATTCAAACATAATTTCAGCTAGCTGCCATACTTTAAGGAAGAGACTGAACACGGGGAGAAAACGGAGGAATGTGCATCAGAATCCACACATATTGAGCTACGTCACGTCCTCAGCTACGGAAAATGAGCAGTTTCTTAAACAACAACATTATATGACTTTTCCAAAACGTTCAAATGCATTTTACTAATTCCATGACTTCTTCGTGGCTGGAAAAAATGATTGTGTAATTCCATGACTTTTCCAGGTTTTCTATAACCATGAGAACCCTTTTTTTCTCACTTTTAGTTCCATTTAAACTTCAAGGATATTTGTAACCTCCCAAACTGTAGCATAAAGAACATCAGTGAAAAAAAAACAACTGTAAAGTGGTAAACTAAGGACAGACTCCTTTTGGTAAGATAAGCAAACTTGCCGTGGTTATTACAGGTAAACTTCCGCCAACATAAAAAAAGGAAAAAAGAGAAGTCAGAGCTGTTCTTTAAAGATTAGATTAGATTACAACACTGCAGCTTGCCCTGACAGTAATGGAGTTTCTGCTCTGCCTGATGAAAGGGGTTAGGAGGGGCATATGGAGATCTGAGAGCAGCAAAAGATCCCTGTATAATGGCTGTTGTTCACAAAACACTGAAAAGGCTAAAATGAAGTTTGTTCTTGAAACTGCAATCTGACAATATCTTATACGGTGAAGACTTAAAGTGTGTAAAAATGCATTCAGTAGCATGTCAAATGACAGCCTAAAAAAAGCTCTAACAGTGAACATATCAAATGCACAGAAATCGTCAGCACTGAAATTTTCCCTCTTATGAACAAGACGTGTGGGAATAAAGCGCTCTGTCCTAACATTAAACCGACTGTGACACAGCATCACACAGAGAAATTCCTACAATTTAATTTTCTGTTTAAATAAAAACTGATAGGTGGACAGAGCAGGACAGCCATGACCGACTGAGAGAAAAAGAGGTCTGATAAGTCCACAGTAGGGCCGGTGAGAAGATATCCTGTTAAACGCATGCTAAATTTGTGATTAGCTGTGATCAGATTGGCACGAGGCCAGCCCGGACATCCAGAGGGGAAGTTCACATCAGTTCAGGTTTAGCAGCCAAGTGTACTTGGTAGTGGCTCTAAAATAGACTCCCTGAGTTTAAGTGTTCATTTTCATAATGATTTAAGGCCACTTAATGGTGGTCATTTCAGGATGTCCCACCACTAAAATCCAACTATCTAAAGGTCTAAGTGTTTTGGGATTATAGCCCACGCTTCAACAGCCACCAAAAGCAATTTACGAGGCGACCATTTCGCTTCCTTTCACTTTGTATTGAGTACATGTTTTTTTTTGTTTTTTTTGTGCAGGTTGTGATGGGACACCTTGTGATGCAGGCCACGCTCACGGCGTGGAGAAAAGGGTGTTCAGATGAAGTTCAGGTGATGGAATTAGAGGCAGTGTTTGAAGCGTGATCGGCCTTTTGATGGGACAAATAAGATTGGGTCGTTTCTTCTGGTCATTCGTCTGAGCTCTTTGAAGCTGCTGGTGCAGTGCCCCCCAAAACACGGCTGTTTGGAGGATCTATTGCAGTGCTGCTTGCATCCCGAAAACTGCACATACAAACAACTTCACACTCGACACCGCGCTTCTTTGGGTCCTAAGCAAAAGTCCCAAATAACTAGATTTGTTATGATGTTTAGACATAAAAAATATTGATTAATGTTGCTATTCCAAATCTTTGTACCCCGAAATAACGCACAGGGTTGTTACAACTTAAGGCATGTTACATTTAATTTTCCCTTCCCATGTCTTCCACAGTACCGTAACAGCTAGCTGAGAGTTGTTGGTTCTGTTATCCTGATCTGCGTGATGTTAATGTGAGAGGCATTTTGTCAATTATTTTGAGAGATGTTAGCAATTATCCCCCAAATCACTTAATCTGCCCCTGAAAAACACACTCAAGTCATGGCTACTCATGGTCAGAAACATCAGAGAGACACAGTAAGCTGATATATTAATTTCCAAATAGGCATATTAGTTACTTGCTTTGACTTAGCAACCACAGTTATAACATAGAGTACAGACTGAATTAGTTGAAGTATTTTGTGTTAAAGTGTGCAAAAATGAATGACGCAGGTGAAGGCGTTCTCTGCTCAGACCGCAGTCCCACGGTTATAATGTAGAGCATGGATTTATTTGTGGATGTAACATTGTTTTGCCGGCAGTAACATTATTAGTGTTTTAAGTTAGTGTGTGAAAAAAACACAGCTTGGCTGTGGCTACTCTGGGTCATAAAAACTGGTAAAATACACATTAGCAAGGAATGCTCAACACTCAAGAGAGCCCTGCCTCACGTCCAAATTGCACCAACTTAAACATTGCACATTCTTAGGTCTCCAGCAATATATCTGCTAAGCGCGAAGTAGATCGGATGAACGGTTCTCGAGATATGCAAAGGACACTCATGCATACATATACCAGCTCCTGACTTTATAATTGTCCTGCAATGGTGGATTTTGGGGGAATTTTTAGGATTGACCATCTGACCAGCAGACAGAGAGACTAACACAGTATATGCTAATACAGTCAGATATTAGCTATATAGAAAGGAGAGAGGCTAAAAGAGCTGGGAGGAATAGACTATGAATGAAAGAGCATGAGTCTGTGAGGGAGAGATTTTTATTCACAGCTGTTTTTTTTTTTTTTTTTACAGGAGTCCCACTTTTCCCTCACTGTAGGGCATCCGTCCAGCACATTATTCTGGAAATTCTCTATAGCCCACACATGGGACAGCTACTTATGATTCACAGTTTGTTTTCAGTGAGTGAGTAAGTGAACTGTAAGTGAAAACCAGACCAGGTGGGATGTTGATCAAGTGCCGCCGAAACATCCGAAACTCGTGGGAGCCAGACGTGTGAAGCACATATCTATTGACGGCTCAGACATAAGCAGGCTTTCGTAAACCTATTGATCATCTGTTTTGACAAGTGGCTCACCCACGCTCTGCTATCAGCCATGTGTGGGCTGCTGAGAGTTGCGAGGGATTGATGTTGATGTGAGTACTCACACGTAGGAAGGAGGGGAAGCCCATGCCGTAATAGCCTACGGCGAAGTAATCTGGTTTGGGCCGGATGACCTTCACTATGTTCTCATAGAACTGGGCTTGCTTCCGCTGTTGGGGGATACAATGGAGAGCTTCAGAGTCACAGAAAACGCATTCTTTTAAATTATCCTTTTAGGTGATTTCATTAGGACATTTTACAAATGTGCCTTTTTGTTTATAGGAATATTTCACCTCCAAAATAACCGTTTATAAATCAGTCAGCCTGTGTTAGGCTGAATTCTGGAAGAATTCCACTGGTGAATGCAGAATCCAAAAATTGATAACATTTCTGATGAAGTGGAAACATAGGGGCCCAGGTTTAACAGCAGCAAAACTATATGAAAACATCTGTTTACAAACTCTCACACAACTCATGCAGTGTAATTCATTTAGTCTTATTTATTCAGTTATAAGCTCAGTACTTCCCAAACAGATATCCCTTTCTGATGAGAACTGAACCAAAAATGAAACATATTTATGCTCTCTTGATAGCCAAACTTTATTGACAAAAACAGTAATTTAACCTCGCTGAACATGGGAGCTGCTGGAGTCTGCTTCGACCCACAGTTTGTTTTTCGTTAATGTGCTACTTTGCTGAATATAAACTGACCTTTACAAAAACTACTGTTTTTGTAAATGGAGACTGGCTTCAAAGAGAGCATAAATTAGTTTTACCTTCAGTGCATTTATCCATCGGAAAGGGCTGTTTGGGAAGTGGTGAACATTAAATGAGACTTGGAATATACCGCACTATCCGTGTGAAAGTTTGTGAACAGATGTTTTGATACAGTTTTGCTGGTGACCACTATGACTTAAATCCATCAAGAATTTTACCAGTTTTTGGATCCCTCCCACCCATGGAGGCATGCAAGAAAACAAAGTTTTCTTTCCAAATTCAACCTCACACAGAGTGAATAAGTGACGATCAAGTGATCATTTCGGGGGTAAAGTATTCCTTTAATTCTGAACTTGAGTCATGTTTTGTGTCATTTACTTCATGTTGCTGCCACAATCCTCTTGAAAAGAGTGATTTAATTCTCAATGAGGCTTTCCTGGTTAAATATATCAAATAAATCACATCACAGTCTTATTTCTACCTCTTAAAATCGCAGGTCAATGTGCTCTGAATGTCTCATTTCAGAACAGTTATAGTCCTTACACTAACACGACTCCATTTATGACATTTAAGTTCAACAAATAAAAAAACATTACTCACCAAGGATGCACTGAGCTGCTCAAAGTCAAACATTTCATTCTCGTACTGTTCAGCGAGTTCCTTTCCCAAAATGATTGCCTCCTCCCACATCTGTTGGACACACACACAGAGGCAGTTAGTAAATGAATTATCAAGATTCAAACTAAGATAAAGCACTCCATTTTCAGACAGCTGAATGAAGCAAATGATCTCTCCCAGGCAATGGTATTCAATACAAGTCCTTTTAGAATAAAATAAATGTGAATCGTTTTTATTATGTCAATATTCGTCACTTTTTTATTCGATCTGAACACTAAAACTCAGATGCCATACTCTTTGGGAGAAACAAATTTATTATAGTGTTGCATTTCCCCTCAAGACTTTTCCAATGCAGTGGAGTGGTGTCACGGATAGATGGGAGGCACTCAAACATGTTGAAAGGCTTCTGAGTGGCTTCCTGACAGACTCAATTGGGCTGAACTGATCTGGGCCAGGCTAGAGGTGGACCGAGTCCAGGCTGCTACTCAGATCAGCCTGCCATCAGTGAGAGTGGTGATGGCAACACCATCTGGGACTGCTTTCTGGACGACTCCGATGACACTCTTAGAAACTGTCCTCAGTTAAAGCGCCCCCTCCTCTCTGGAGTGTTGATGTATTCTTACAGCCACTGTAACACTTCCTGAACACTCTGCCGTGTTTGTATGTTTAGCCAACGCTTTTTCAATTTGTTGTCTCTCCGGCCATATCCTGCTGAGTGACAGTTGGCCGGAGAACCAAGTGTGGCGGCTGCATCCCAACACTGATGACACATACACAGCCTTGGGACACCATCTCTGACAAGCTCTGGCTGCAGTCCTGCAGACCCATTCCAGGTTTAGCTTACAGCCTGAAAAACAGTTTTCTCCCCTGGAACAAAATATGAAGAGTGGTGAAGAATAGCACACGTATTTTCACAATCTGAGGTACGTATGAACGGCCTTTTCTGCACTTCACAATGAGGTGGTATCAAGCCCAGATGGTATTCAAGTACCTCGCTGAAGTGGTATGCAGGAAAAGGAGAAAGTGAAAGCTAACCGGAATAGGGTTTTATGAAAGGTAGGGGACAACATAAAAGAGCTACATTAATGCTTGTGTGGTCTGATATGCGCATTCGTCCATAAGAGCATCAGCTAAAAGAAGAGGATTATTTACAATCCCTGTTCTGTAGGAAAGGAATATGAAACTTCCATTCAGCAGCTCTTCTTCAAAACCTGCCTTCTCATGCCAGAAGAGGTATTTAACAGAGATGACAGCCTCTAAAAATAGCATCCTCACAGTCCAGGATTTATCGTGATTATGACCACTCTTCTGTGTGTGTGCCACAAAGTGTGTGTGTTTCTTACCTTGCCCTTGTCGAAGTAATTGATAATCTGCTGGTAGAGTTGGTCCTTAAGCTGTCCTTGAGTGGTGGCCTGGTAGCCGTCTCTCTGGGTCAGGTGGGCGGCGCAAGGCTCGTCTGACCACTGCGGAGGACGAGTTAGCATCGGGGTCAACGAGGTGCAATACAATACAGAGCAAGAGGGGAACAGGTGACAAGAAATCAATCACTGAGTTATGGCCAATGCAAATGGGTGAGATTGATGTGTAATTCTTTTTAAAGCTGCCCTGCACTCTGGCAGGGTGAGATGGAAATTTGAGACATGGGCAGTGAAACATGTGTCGATACATAGTGAATGGCTCAGCCGGAGCATCGGTGCAATACGTAGCTTTCTGTTGCTAAGACTCAGGGATGGGTAGGAACACGTACGAAAGAAGTACCTTTGTTTAAACTGTACTTCTACTCTTCATTCGAGTATATTTTTGAGCCAGTAATGCAATTTTTTCAGTAATTAATTTATCATCTCTTCCTTAGTTACAAGTCTATTTAAACTGGGGGATTGAGCGTTGGGGGGGTGAGCACATACGCAGCACCTCACTGCAGATGCCAGGCTGCAGATGCCTGGAAAAAAAAAATTACACCCTTGACCATGATGTGATCATGATGGAGCAAAACCCAAAATTGAAGCTGCTTCCAGCAGCAATCCCTGATCATAATTGGCCACACTTTTTATACCAAAATCTACAAAAAAACCCAAAACAGTTACATGATAGGATGCCTGCTGTGCCTCCTAAAAAATAATGAGATCTCTGCCTTTAAAAACTCCTCTCTTAACCTCCGCAAGCACATTTGAGTAAGTTGCACATACTATAGGTGAAAATGTAGTTAGCTATGTAGCATGAACTATATTCATTTTTTATGTGTAACATTAATCTTTCATATTATGATGAGGAAGAGAGGAGTAGAGAGAAGGAGATGGACAGAGAGAGGAAGATTGTTCAAATCTCTATCATATAAAGGGTTTCCGCAATATTTCATGGACAAAATTTCAAAATCAAACTATTATTTCTGATTTTACAGTTTCTGGCTGTGATAAAGGGTGTCATTTTTTGGTAATTTTTAAAGAAAGCCTTCCAAACCTGTTTTCTTAAATAAATAACTACAGAAATAACTGACATAATTTTTCAGTTTTCAATCTAAAAAGTAAATATCAAATACATTACAAAAAATGCAGATTTTTAAATTACTTTGAAACCCATGGTTTTCTTCAAAAATAAATTTTGAAAAAGAAAAAGCTGAGTTTTGACCCCCTATTTTTGCATTTTGACAGATACTGTGATTGCCATGAGTTACAATTTTAGAGTAAATGGACATTATTGCATTTAATCTTCACTAAAAAAGTATAAAATGATGATAAAGATGTGATTTTTGCTGGAGTTGGTACCAAACAAGCATGTTCCCTTTTGTCTGGAATATAATTTGTAGGCTGTGCTGCCTACAAGAACCACAATGCTTTCTTTATGTTATGACACATTTTACTTTTACTTACATAATTACTTTTGTCAAAAATTGCAGCGCCTACTAACTGGATATTACACTTGGCCATAATGCAGTTTTCATAATATTTTCATAAACTGTGCTCTAGCCCACAATCTTTAAAAATATTTGACAGGAAAGTAACTTGTACCTGGTAACTTGTAACAGATACCTGGTAATTTTCACTTTACTTTAGTCATTTATATGGGAGTAATTGTACTTTAATTTTAATGTAGATTTTCTGTACTCTAACTACCACTTCTAACACTTGCAGTTGTAGTATTTAGCTCAAGAATCCCCATAACCCAATATAGTACAACCCACTGGATGGCTTCCAGTCTGGTGACGTGGTACCAGAGGAGCGGAGAGAAGCATCACTTAAGCTCGTGTTCATAATAAACATCAGATAGAATAGAGCCACGCAGCAGCAGCGTAATCGTATTCATTACAAATTCTGCTTGATTTAGTAAAGAATGGCAGATGAGGAAGGAGTGATGCAAAAACAGAAACAACCCGACTGCGGGGGTTTTCTCCTTTTGTGCTGACCATGTACACCATCATGCCTTTTCTTCACCCAGCATGGAGAATAATGAGCTTTCTGACAAGCTAGAGCAGCTTGGCTAACAGGGAGATGGACAATCTGATTGGCCTGTGTGTGTCGAGGAAGCATAATCCCATGCGTACTGCCAGGACCGATTCATTACCGGCCAGTTTTTAATTGGGATTCTGTGGTGTGTTGAGTAACCTGAGGAGTTAAGATCTCTGTGAAAATGGGACCAAGTTTTGTGTGAGGGCCACATTTGAATAGCAAAGCCAAGAAATTTGCATACCTTGTGCTGGAGAGGGGTGGAAAAAGTAATTGCCCTACACATTGTTGCTGTGGCATGAGGAGGGATGCTGGGAGGCTTTGGACCACGTTATTGATTCCTTTACAGCTGAACTGCAGCATTTACGGGGTAAAAAAGATCTCCGTATATTTACGGATGGCTGGATTGACGGAACCAAAGTGCTGATACATCTCTGACAATACACAAAGCGCCACTAAATTCGTCAGCCATTATTATACTGCTGCAGGTACACTACTGGAGGACTAATTATTACTACAGGAGCCAGTTTTACTCTAAAACTGCTGGTGGATGCAGAATTATGCATCATCATTCATCCTCATTCAAGCTGGTTTACACGTGCCTGTGTGTGAATACAAAAGGAGGACAGTGACTTTAAAGATTACACAGGGCCGCTTATTGGAGAAGAAAGGATTTATCAAGACTCCGGTGGAACAAAATTAACCAATTTCCTCAATATAATAGTGAATCCCCTCTCTGACGGTATGATCAGGAACGCCGCAGCTGCCGAGAGATGAGCAGAATTAAAATAATAATAACAAAAACAACTCCTGCAAATGCTACTGTGACTGCTCGGCGAGGAAAATGTGATTCAGTCACAGCCTGCTCTCCCCTGTCGGGACCTGAACAAAGGCGGATGCAGCCAGCTATTTATGCAAATATAGATGAGATGTTGGGTGCAACCGTTTTGGATAAAAGGCAGAGAGGAACAACTCCAAATTCAGGGTATACCAAAACCCCGACTGGGAATAGACATTGCAGCTCTTTGTGTGAGGTGCTCTCTGTGTGTGCGGATGTGATATATTTTTGGCAAAGATAAAAACTCTCAAGACTTAGAGAAGGCCTGAGTTAACAAAAAGGTGTGATCTTAAAAGAAATGCTTCATGATATCCCATAAATATTTATGCATCTAATTTAAGATATCATTGCACTGAAAGTGTGGTACCTGCCCCGTTTCCACCGCAAACTAAGCGCCTACACTGTGATTTATAGCAGAGGATTCTTCGTTTCCAGCTGACAAAGAGGACAGTAAAAGTACCCCTTTATCTTGAAGCACCTCAGGTGGCTGCTGCTGCTCTATCCTCTGCTTTAAACTATGTCTGAGCTTTTTTTCAGGGAAGATCAGATACTGGCCGTGATTTGCATCGACTACGCAAGGTGAAAAAAAGATGCAGCTCAGCAAGTCTGCCCTCTTTGCAACCATCTCATGCCATGGTGGGATTAAAGGGATGTGGCCTTATCTCTCTAGATCCTGTACACATACAAATTCACAGATACACACTTGTTTAATGCCTGAGGTTAAATGCCATCTGCCTGACAACAGCTTAATGGTGTATTTGGGTTTCCGTTTGAAGAATTTACTAGTGTGTGCTTTGACATTTATTTGTTGTCGATATTGTGTGTGCGTACCTTGAGCAGTTTGGCGTGTAGCAGCAGAGTGTAGGCAGCCTCGGTGTAGTTGTCGCACTCTTTGTGGAGGTCGCACAGCTTGTACAGGTACCTGGCAGGAAAAAAGCAATGATTTATGGGTCATGTCTGGGTGGGCCTCTCACACTTTAACAACAGTCAGAAAGTTAAGTCCGCTAGACCGATGCTACTTGACAGCCTGTTTTACCTTAAATAAAACTTGACAGACAGATAGAGAGCTCTGACTGGAGAGATTGCGGGAATGGAAATGTATTTTAACAAGATCTAATATTTCATTCTGGATCTCTAAGGAATTCGCTGGAAAGAAAAGGGCCAAAATGTACAGCAATCAGTCTTTGGCAGTTTAAGATTTAACTTAACTGGATGTCACAGCACCAACAATCCCAAGGTGCCTAATGTAAAGTACCTCATGCCTCATTTGTACTGCGTTGTACAGCTCGACTTGACTTAACTCAGTGTAGGCATTCGACTGTCAGAGTGACTTAGCTTGAAACTGCCATGACATCATCTTCAACACAGCGACTGCTGAATCTTTTAATCGGCAACGACACACTGGAACGTCTGCGCTTTTTTCAATTGTATGGTGTAGCTGTGCGACTTGCCGTTAGTTGCTGTAAACTGTAGCTTGGCTAGTTACAAATGGTGGGTTTGTTTAGGATGTCCCCTGTTGCAAAAGTGACAGTTGTAATGATGACTCTCTCTGACCAATCAGAGGTTTGCAGCTTTTTAACCTTGTAGTTTCAGCTCAGCTCACTTGGAACCTTAATTAAGGTGGCACCAAAAAGAGTACAGACTCCTCAAAACGTAGAAAAACGTTTATTTTAATGAAAACAGTGTTGCACAGAACATGATGTTGTATTATGGAAGCACGCTGCCTTTTAATACAACAGGTTTTCATTCATTCTAATTCAGTTCTTTAAATCTAGTTCTTTCCTACTTGCAGTATGTTAACATTGCCAAAGCAAGTGTGAAGTTAAAAAAAAAATGCACGTACATTAAGTTAAGATTAGCTACTAGAATCTGGTTTATATACACATCGCTGCAGATCAGGTAACACCTCTGACATGCCCACAAAATGAGAGAAAATGTACCACAAAGCCCTTTGCACACTGTTTCAACGAAAAATGTTGCTCAACCTGAACACTGTAGCGAAATGGTGCACACTGTTTTTAGATTGAACCTTAAGTAACAGGTATCTGCAACTTTAAAAATGGAAAACAAAAACAGAGCAGTCTGTGCTGAGTAGAGCCATACTTTATCATGCAGTGGAAACGGTGCATTAATTTGTGTGTAAAATGCCTCTAAAGTAGTGAATGTCCACAAATTTGAACACACTTAACAGGCAGGATATGACTCACCTGATGTACATCTCCTCTCTGTCAATCTCCTTGTAAAAGTTCTACAGGAAGGAAAGAGATCATTAAAATGGGTTTTGTGGTGTTTACAAAGGTTCAGTGTATCATGCTTACATCGCACAACTTTAGAAATCACTGAACTGTAGATTATTTTTTAATCTTTTTAAAAGAACAACATTTTGGCGGTGTGACAACTTAATTTTCTAAAATATGGATGAAAACCAACGTCCTGGCTTGTAGCAGGCAGACGTGAAGTTAAGAAAGTTGGCTGACATCAGAATACAGTGGTGTGCAATGTTCCCCTGGCTAAAACTTTAAACTTTGATTTTACACAGTCTACCAGAACGTGACCCAGATAAATGCTGACTATAAGCCACAGTCACGTGAGACAAAAGTGACATTTCAGTGCTCCAAGATGAAATGTCACTTCACAAAGGAGAGGTGTCTCATGTGAGCTGCTCTGTGATAACATCTGAATGTGCGCTTACATGTGGTTGTTCCTTGTGTGTGGGTAGTCTCATGCCATTATGGTCACTTTATTGACGATAATAGCCTGTAAACAACGCTTAAGTGTTAATCACATAGATTTTGTTGATCACTCGTTAAAGTAATTCACCACCACCTAATTAAATGGTTGCAGGAAAAATATTCTAATGTATTAATTTAGATAAACCTTTTGAATTGTAAACATTGTTTTGATGAGTTGTGTTGACATAATAATGTTGATAATTACATCAGGTTAATATTGTGCGCAATTTATACTCAAATTTCTGCATTCACTGATTTAAAACTAATTTAAGTTTTAAAAACCTAATGAAACTGACTTTATAATTTGGGGTTAACTTTTCTCCACCTTCAGCTCACTCGTCAAATTCAGACAGTTAGGGACCTGTAGGCCAAACAACCATGAAACAAATACCATTTTCTCACTTAAAACCTTGTGTTTAGTCTTTCAGTTATTAAGTAAGTGTATCATATGGTGTATAAATGTATCATTTTTTCATTTTACTTTATTTATTTGTTTTTAGAGTGTAACTATTGATAGTGGGATTATTTATTTCCCCTTGTTGTCTATACGTGTCACAATAAGTATTCAGCAACTGAGAAAAAAGTTAAATCTTACGAGCACGTTGACGGTGCAGCTCATGCGGTTTTCTTTGTTCTCGTCGTGCATGATGGTCCTGTAGTCCAGCAACCTCTCCAGCAGCCGAACCACCAGAGTGACAAAGTTCTCACCTGTCTTGGCCAAGTACTTGTGCTTCCTGCAGTGCTCCAGTAAACTGGTGTGTTTGTTTGGAGCGGAGGGAGCGCAGTGATGTTTTGTAAAGGGAGAGAAGCCAGGGGCAGTGAGGAAAACAAAAATGAAACATATATAAGAAGTTTTCCGTCAATTTAAAATGTCAGACTTTCCCACTAAGGATTTGAGAGAAACAACCTTTTCTTTGCCCATTAAATCAGAGTTAACACCCAACTGCGCTGAAAGCGAATAGTGGCAAGCTGTGATAGTCGTGTGATCATCAGCACACTGTGATTATTTTGAGGAGTGCCATGTTGCAATTAGCATTACCTAACTTGTGAGAGGCTCAGGCGTAATCCTGCCCATTAATCAGCACTTACATTTTCTGAAAGAGAACTTTGTACTGCTCGTCTCCACGGCCCCCCTCCACCTCGTGATCCAGCTTGGTGATGATCTCGTTCTCAAACTGCAATTAGACAGAGCAGGCGTAAATAATCAGTGTGGCTAATTTTTCAATTAATTAACGCCATCTCCCTGTCTCACTCTCTCTCCTTGCATCAGGGCCTGGCTGAGGCGATCTGTGCTTTGACTTAATGTGTCCGCATCTTGCAGTCTGGCCGGCTGTGAGCTGGTGTTCATTATTCTCTTATCTCATTATTGTCTGTAGAAATTTGGTAAGAACACAGAATTACGCTGCATCATGAGACACATCCACTTTACTTTTACTCTGTTGTTGCTGTAGATTCTGACAGTGATGCATGGACTTAATTTATCTGATATTTGTATGTAGCCGCTGCATGAAAAAAAAGGTTTTATTGTGCAGAGACAACCCAATTTTCCCTGACTTCTTTATATGCCCTTGTGTTGGCCAGACACAAACACAGAGCAGGTGAGGAGAGTGCAGCCAAGTAAAAAAAAAAGATATAAATGCTGCTCTCTGCACAACCAACACACCCAGAGAAGGAGAGAGACCCAGTAAAGGGAATATGACTGACTTACAGTATAAAAAAGCTGTGAGGGCGATTTGAAATTGAGCACGTCACTAAAGGAGAGAAACCACAGGTGAAAACATAGGGGTTTTTTTCCCATGAATTTTTCTTACATTTTGGACAATTTCGCTTCCATGATTATTCCATGGAAAGAAAATCATACAAAACACACATTTAGCTTTAAAAGTTCAGACTTCTGCTGTGGAAATACATGCAAAAAATCATCTTAAAGCATCATTTGCATATTTAAACAAACAAACAAACAAACAAACAAACAGAAAAACAATATGTAAAAACAATAATTAATATAAGTAATAAACCAGAAAAGTTTCATAGTGATATCTATTAGGTAAAATTGTTACCCCATATATCTGTAAGGTCTTATTTATGGTCAAAATGTATAGAATTTCACAATAAATATCTCTCGTTCCGTTATTTCCATCCTGCGCGCCCAAAAAGATCATCTTCAGTAGCACTTACATACACAAGACTGTTTATACTCTTAAGAGGGGTTTGTTTCTATATCATGAATAGACTGATTTAGAACATATTTTGCATGAAAACATGATGAGAACAGATATTTTTATGGCTGTTGTCAGTATCTTCTGATCTTATGATCTTCTTATCCAATTTTCATAGTTCTTTTTTGGAAATGTATGCAAATTGGCAAAGATTTGATTAGATCATGCATTATTTGCATAAATCATTTTTTTTTCTGTTACAGAAAACTTGTGCTAAAAAAAATGATTGTCTTAATGTAAGTAATCAGCTGGGGTAGTTTTATGGTGTAGAGTAATTGAAAGACAAAAAGAAGAAAGACATATGAAGGATTAAGCATGTAGAAGATGAGAATAAAACAAAGGAAAAGTGGCAATTAAATAAAGGCGATGATGAATAAGTAAGATATCAAGTGTCATTTAAAAATGTTCACACAGCTTGAATTTCTTATTGCCTTGGATAGAGAACTCCATAATTTCAATGCATAGTTAAAAATAGGCTGAGCTGCCCATATTCTCATTTGTGTGATAGTTTGTATTTAGAAAACAGTCCATGAAGGATGATAAACGGATAAAGAATTGGTAATGCAGGCAGGTCTCAACAATTAGGGGCATCATAATCAAGTAAAACAACTTTATAATTAATCCTAAAAGACACTGGGGGTGAGTGCAGGTTAGATATGCTTTATCTTTCTCGTTCTGGTTCAAAGCCTGGCAGCAGAAATCTGAATTAATGAGAATATTTGTATCACAAAAAATAAATGTCTTGATGTGAGAAAATCAACTTGGGAAGTTTCATGGTGTTATCTATCCGTTAAAAGTTTTACCCTATTTACCTGTAGTGTCTCTCCTAAAGAGAAAGAACAAGTAAAGTGGCATTCACCTCCAATGAGCCAGATCCTGAGTGACACAGTGACTCGATTAGCAGCACTTTACTTGAGAAAACGATGTTGGTTAAACTACGAGTGACTTCACAGGACTACAAGAGCCAACAGAGACATGAAGCCATTGTGCTGCTTTACAATTTGATCCAAGCACAATAAGCATCACATACTTTGCGCGCCCACATAAACATCACAAAGCTGAAAACTGCCTGAGACATCTCATGGCTGAACAGCTGTAGCCAAACGGATTTCCTCATGCAGAAAGGCTTAATTTTGCACTGTAACGGGGCATAACATTAAGTTCCACTTACCGTGGCTGTTGATAATCAGAGCACAACAAAATGAGATTTGCAGAATTACAAATAAGCTTGTGGCTATGAAACTTTGTCTGTTTTACCGTTTGGCACACCAACACCCGCTGCGTCTCACAGAGTCATTTTGTTACAGCCCTTTTGCTGTGTCATATTTCAGAGCACGCACCCGCTGGAAGCTGCATGTGAAGTGGAACTCGCACTGCATCATGTCGAAGAAGATGGCGATGGTGGCCTTTCGCAACTCAATCTCAGGGACTAGTGTCATCTCCAGGATAGGACCCACCATCTCTGGAATGAATTTTATCTTGTGGGGCCCTTAGAGAAGGAAAAAAGGACATTTACATATAAATGCACAGTACACACAGCTCATTTGTAGACTTCAGTGTGCTTCAAGCACAACATGATGATCCTAACGGGGCATGAATAATCCTTAATGATCTGCAGATTTAAAATTAGCTGCTCCAAACAAATAAAAAATCTGTCTCCCTGTGTTTATCAAGTCTCTCATCAAGAATTTTCCATGACAATCAAGCGGTAAATAACTTCGAACCAAACACCTCAGGTAAAAAATAGCAAGAAGCTCATTAGAAAACAGTGAATGAGTCAATCTAATCTGGTGGAAAGCTCTAATTAAGGGATCAGATGGTGGAGGTTACAATGAGAAGACTTTAAGGGAGGCACAGGTGCCCAAATATAACACCTCAATCCCCAAAACACAATCTCGTTCCGTTGAGAATTGACTCTCTCATCACACGACATAAAGCTAATTAACACATGGTTGTCTATATTTAGCGGCTGTTCTTTGCTGATTTGATTTGTAATAACTGAGAGCGAGAGCACTTAGTTTGCAGATGATCATAAAAATGAATTAACACGTCAAGTGCTGCCGTTCTACTTCAGTGCATTAATTAAGAAAAATATAAAAACTTTCTTTGGATACTAGCGAAACTGAACAGTATAGACACAAAAGTTGTTTACCCAGATTGTACCACATGTCCCTGATTTCAAAGCCGATTTGTCTTCTCATGTCCTGGTACCTGAAATACAAACAGGATCAAATGTTACAAAAAATACACGCTGACTAATATAAATCCCTAATGCAACATAACACACAGTTTGTGTGAGCGGCTGTGTCATGTTTTTTAGCTGTGCCGCACCTGTTGGAACTAAAGTCAATGTTAATGTTACAAAGATTTCAGTCAAAGTCAGAGAAGGAATTAGAGAAGTAGCCCAAAAATCAAGGGAAAGTGAATTCAACACAACACTTATGTGGGCGCTAAAAACCAGGCTGCTTATTTTAAGCTTCCTTTGGACATCTGACACACAGTGGATGCAGATGCAACAATGACCAAGTGACAATTGCTATTGATTTTTTTAACTAAATCAAACATATCTTTGTTCGTTCTTGACAACACACATTCAAATAAATATTTAATAGCCCCTCTGAGAAATGCTTTGCTCTGATGGAGGTCCAAATGTGCAATGACCAAGTTAAACACAACGGACCCTATTTTAAACAGTCTATAGTGCATTTAAGGCATGTTCAACTCCACTTTGCCGCTTTAACAGCTCATAATCAGGGCACAAAGTAAACAGATTCAAAGTGCCTTGACAATGGCAGGCTTGTTTTGTCTTTTCATGATGTTCTTATGAATACAAACACACAATGATGAGTTAATTCTCCTAATTCAAGCTTGCAAAATACACACATGCCGGCAGTTGGCAGGCTGTCAGCTGTGGTCTGACTTCTGCTCTGTGTATATGCATTTGACAGGGGACAGAAGACATGAGGAAAAGTGTTTGATTAGACAGTCTCTGTTGGTACTAGTTCCTTGAGGTCCACTCAGGGTGTCAAGAGTCCTTATATAAAACAAAGATTTGCAAAAGAAGCTGGAAGGATCACTTCCGTCCTGACTTTGGGTCTCGTTTTTTCTGAATGAGGGCTTGTAAGCTGATCAGCTCTGCCATGTCTAGGTCGCGAACCAATCTGCACGGCAGCTTGGAGCCCCGTCTTCCCGCCTGCCACACAGGCCCAGGTCACAGAGAGGACAAATTGTGAAGCGGAAAGGACAGAGAGAGAAAGACAGACGATGTATGATGGAGAGACTAACAGCAGTGGAGACAGTGGGCACAGAGGCAGGAAGTGAGACCATGTCTGTGTAAGTGATCACATGAAACCAAACTAATGGATTTAGTTCTTTGAAAACTGATTGGACAATAGATAATAAAGAGAGTAAGTTCAAGCTTGAAATTGTTTTAAGATCAAGAATATAAGGGACACAATGGAGATACAGTCCCGAGAGAGCCATTTCTGATCGTTTTTACCGTATTTCCACTGGCCTGGCATTGCATGCTCTAGCTGCAGCATTGCATGCTGAGAGGTAATCAGATGTATTTTCACTGCTGGCTCACCACGAGGAATAACTGCACTGAACCACAATATTGTGGTTCTGTTTTGTGGCGTGCCAAACAGCCACAGTCTCTGCCCTCAACCAAGCCATGTGGCTGGCTGGTGGAGTCGATGGATAACTCTATCCTTAATGCCAAGTCATGTCACCCACTGTTCTATAACACATTTATGCACTAACTGAGATTAAAATGCATCATAAAATAAAGAACAGATCACCTCATAATGCTGGGTAGAAAAATGGTTGTATTTATTTGGTTGAAACTACCTCAACCCTAGTACAAAATCTGGTTTTATATTAGAGTTGAATGGCCTATGTGTGCAGGTTAGGTAGCCATGGTTGCCTCCTGGATGGTGCAGTTAGTGGTGATAATACAAAACAGCTTTGATATTAGATCAATTTGCAGCGAACAGTCTAGCAGCGATCCAACAGCACCATAAATTACATTAATTCATTAAAGAAAGTCAATTTTATAAAGAAAGACTAACTTTTTCTAATCAGTGATAAAAAAAAAAAAAATCGCTGTTCAAATTGAGGATTTTGTTTTTCTTTTTAATTTTTTTGAAGGTTACGAATAAGGGTGGGCTGAAAAAATTCAACTTTTGAAGTTCTGAATGGTAAAAAATGACATTTGTTACAGCCCCACTGGTTTAAGCCACTCTAACAACATCCAGTTAATGAAGGTGTGCATCAAAGTGTAAATGCAAATCTCCAATCGCAATGCGACTAAAACACCATAAAAGTCAATTATCTGACACCACTTTGCATTTAAAGCTAGTTGTGGTATTAACGTTCTCCTCCCCCCAGTCTCATGTCCTCTCCAGCTGGTGGCGCTGCAGGTGACTGTATTGTTTGCGTATGCCAAGAAGAGTCCCATCTGACATCAGACTATCACACTGAGTGACTGATGGAGGCCTGGTGGCACTGTCTCCTCTCCTGAGCACACTGATGGTATGACACCTTTGCATGACATTGCAGAGAAGTAAAAAGATAAGAGTTTGAAGTCTAAGCGTGACACCTCTCCTGACCTCTAATTAATAAACATTCAGCGCCCCTTTCACACATTGTGACATTTCAGAGCACCCTGAGGCCCTGACAGAATTCTGAAAACCCAACTGATTGTTTTTCCAATATTGTACAAAGACACACTAACGTATTTTGACAGAGAGGAGAAGAGCATTGAAAGAATCCTTAACGAAGACGCTGCGTCACCTCTTTGTAGTCTGGCCAGGTCAAAACAATTTACCACAGTTAGCTGTCAAAGGGAGGGAGTATTACCCAGGGATTGAGCTTTAAGCAGAGTATTGGCAAGATGATAAAGTATAAAAAGATGCCTGCCTCTATAAATTACTGTAAAGCTGCATGCATTATGTATTACATCTTTGAGTGATTTTGCCTCTCATCTACACTTTGCATCTCGGTGTGGCTTATTATTTATTCCTGCGCACATCTGTTACTATATGATTGTTCTCGTAGCATGCATGTGTGCCAGTGGAAGCATGCAGGTTTGTCTGTACATCTGGGAGTGCAGATGACTGCTCGGGAGGCAGCGTGTCCTCATCTGAGCTGAGGCAGATGCAGGGTGCTGTTCTGTCACACTCCTGTAGGCAGCGAGACAGGCAGCTATGACTGTCGGCTGTCAGGACCTACAACACATACCTGTCAGCTATGGGGCGTAAAGCTCTCAGAGAGGTTGACTAAGAATAACAGAGGGAGAATAGAGGGACAGCGGGGAGTGGAGAGTGGATCTGGGGCTATCGGCAGCCATTGCTGTATAATGCCAGAGGGTCAAGGGGGGCAAAGAGCAAGACTGGGAGGAGACAGGAGGAAATGAATGTGGAGACATGAGTTGGTGGAGACAGAGGAGATAGAGGACAGGGTGGCAGATGGAACAAGAGAGAACAAAACACACAAGTGATTGACAAGCCGCGACCTGTAAGAGCAGATGAGATGTGATCAAAGCCTGAAGCAAAGCTAGTGTGAGATATTCACACAACCTGACAATATGACACTCTCTCTTCTCATCACTCATTTGTGCATATCACGACAATGACATTGCTGCATGCTCATTTATGCAGCTCTCTGTGTGCCTACACTTCCACGACCTCTGGCCAAAGCCCTTCTACATGAATGGACAAAGGAAAATTCTGTTTTTTTGTAGCAGTGTGTGGGATTTAGTGCCATCTAGTGGTAGGGACTGCAACTGAAACTTCTCTTAATGTGCCATGGGCAAACTACCGGTTAAGCTTTTTTAGGTTTTTCCTGGGAGCCAAATTATGTGCAGATGTTTCTTCCTCTCCAAAACACACAAACTATGTGATTAAAACCAGTAAAAACACTGTATAAAGTAGTCTCAAGTTACAAATCAGTGTTTCTCTGATGCTGTTTGGCTCTTCAGAGACGGGACGCTTGCCTAGTTTTGGCTATTGTGTGCTTAACATTTTTCTCTTATAACTCAACATCCAGATGTTTAGAGGGTTTTTACAGGGAGCCAAATCATTTACAGAGGTCTCTTCCTCGTTAACAAACAGAGCTGCTAATTTAAACACCTAAAAACACTGAAAAAGGCAGTTTCAGTTTAAAAAACACTGTTTCTCCAGTGCTTTTTGGTGCATCACAGAGGGGCCGCTAGCCCAGAACCTGCTGATGTGTACACACCTTTTTCACTGACCCAACTGTTCAGGAGGTTTTTCACAGAAGCTCTGTCATCTGCAAAGGTCTTTCCCTCTCCAAAACAAATGGGAAAACTGGTAAAAACACTGAATTAAGCAGTTTCATGTTTACAAACTGTGTTTTTTCAGCCATGTCCAGCTTATCACGGAAAGGCTGCTAACTACAGTGGTTGATGCAAAAACCTGAACAGCCTTTTCAAGAGCCAGTGTTTGGTTTGTCCATTCTGGGCTACAGTAGAAACAACATAGCAAACCCGATAAGAAAAGATAAAGTAGATATGAAGGGTCATTCTAAGGTAACGAAAATATAACGATCCCTTTTTTAAAATGATTATACACCCAAGATAACACACTTATTATATTATATTCCATTTCTGCCAATATATCCACCTAAAGCCAACTCACTAGACCTTTAAAACTCTGGTCTTATTTTTGAAATGTATCAAATTTATAACATTGTATCCATCAAAGTTGCTGAAGATTGGAAACACATCAACACGGCTACACATCTATTTGGGCTGTAAAGACATGTTAGTCTGTTGTCAGCATCCTGATCTAAATGTGAAAAGGAAATGAGAATCACACCGGCACTGGTAATGGTCCAGATCTTCATGAGCAGCACTGGGAGACGTGTGATGCAGGGAGAAAAGCCGATGCTAAAGAGCCACACTCGACACAACTCTGATTTCTCCCCTCTGTTCTCTGCTCCCAAGCGAGGCACAATAATTGGTATTGCAGGCAGGACTGACAGTTCATGCGCCAGCACACAGGGAAACGGGATGCAGAGACGGAGAGGTAAAAGAGAGAAGGTGAGTTGTAGGTGGAGGGAGAAAGATGCAGAGGAAGTGTGGGCGGGTAGAGTCAGAAAAAAAGTGGGTGAAAAAGAAATTGGCAAACCCTGTATAATATCCTCTTCCATTGCTCTGGAAGCTACCTGGTTGTATTTGAATGACATATTTTGGAATGTCAAATAAACAGTCTGGAAATAGCATGGCAGAGATCAGTCCTTTTTCTGTGCCAGGAATGGCAGTTCTTGTGTATGTGAATCTGTTTCTTTCGGGGAAGGCTGACAAGTGGAGAAAAGGCAGGGTGGGGGTGGCTGGGAACGTCTTGTTTGCTGTGTTTAGCTGTTTGTGTGGGAGCTTATCAGGTCCGATAATAAAGCACTGACCAACGAGGAGCCTCGCTGTCAGGCACGGGCCAACGTGATGAATGCTTTAGTGACAAAAGCTCCTCCAAATGAAGATGAGAGCCAATATGCTACATGTCTGCCCAGAAAGCATTTACACGTTTGGCTGCATTACTGGAGTCTATGAGAAATACTAATGTTGATGAATGGCTTTTTGTAGACACAGGCAGCGGATGAACGGGAAACAAAAGCTCTCGCTGAACTTATAACTGAGAGGAGGGATACACTGTTAATTTGGTACCTTAATTTTTTAAAAATCACTGTAATTAAAAATTAAATTATGTTTACTCTCTATCTAATGTTAAGTGAACTTGAAATATAGTTGTATTTAATTAATTTTGTGAAGTTGTTGCAAACTAGTCAGTCATGTTTTTATATTTTTAAACATGATGACAAAACAGACCTTCAAGATCTCTTAACTTCATCATTAGCAAAATCCTCTTTGTCAGTTCAGTCAGATTAGCTTGATTTAATGAAATTGCTGACACTTAGGAGGAACAAACTACTTTCAATTGTAATTTCTAAGTTAACTTCACAAAATTATGCAAATACGACAAAATTCTAAGTAAACTTTACATTTATATATTTGCTAAACATAACCCAAGATTAATGGTTTCAAGTATTTACCCTTTTCAAGGCAATCAGTGTGCTAGATTTCTTTTTAAAAAAAGTTTAACTTAACAGGTTTTACAGTGTAGTTATTAGAGCAGATTTTGGGAAGCAATAGTATCTAAACTTTGTGGATTAAAAACTTGGTGCTGCGTGCTTCAGAATTTTCCCCCTGTAGCTGTTAAGAGAGAAGAAACCAAAGACCTGTATCCAACAATTCAAGAGGGGATTCCCAACTTTGCCTGATACCTGGAATTTGATGTGCTCTCCATAACCATTAACCTCAAGGCTGTTCTACTATGTTCAGAAGGGCGAATAACTAGTGCTCCACTGGAGCCATAGTGTGCAGGGTATCCCTGCGAGCCTCTGTGTGATGAATTATATAACCCCTGCTCATGCTGCGGAGGGAGCTTGGGCCGTGTTGGTGTGCAATGAGCAGGCCATGTGGATTTAGAGAGAGCGCTCGCACTCACTTGTGGAAGATCTTGGCTCTTTTGTCGCTTGAGAAGTTCTCCAACTGCAAGGACTCCTGGGTGAGGAAGGCTACAGCCAGGTGAAAGTAGTTGTTCCACAGCTGATGCACATAAAAACAGAGCGACAGACAAAGAGTGTGGTGTTACAATAATGAAAGAACATTGACCTCACAGTCAAAAAGCAGTTATCATTCAGTACCACACCACACTATGTGGGCTGGAAAGCTTTATAGTTTCATTTAATCAAAAGGTTTAGATGTGATGGGTGAAGCTGTGTGTTAGAAAGCTGTCCTAGTGGTTGGACAGATGATGATTTAGACCAATGGCTCCCAACTGGTCCTGTCACAGGGTCAAGATTTCTCTTAAGTCATAAGTTCAAGGATAACATATTTAGTTTTATTTCACAAAAAAGAAAAACAACATTTTAGCTAAGAACACAAAGAAATACAACATAATGCAAAATAAACAGAAATGGCACTTCAAAATAAAAGCTCTATGCTGGAATTTTACCATAAATTAAATGTGTTTTTCACAAACCTGACATCTTAAAAAGGTCACTTGCAGTCCATTCAGAGTGAAAATGCAGCCCACTTTTGGACCCCGACCCACCAGATGAGGACCAGTGATTTATGCCACTGGCCTCCAGACCGCACTCACAATCAGACAATGACAACAGCTAACAGAAGTGCTACAGAAGCCACTAGTGAGGCGCAGGTTGACACACAACCAGCAGATCGGGCAAGCTAATTAGAAAATATCACTGGTTTCAGGTGGGTGGGTCATCAAGTGACAAAGCAGCGTTCTGAGTAAGTCATTAAAAACGTATAGAAACCATGTGTAATAGTCCATCTTTCACCTTCTCTACCTCCCTTGTTCTCTTTGTCTCTCTCACACAGCAACCGGCTTTATCATCAGTGCTGCATTACTCAAGGTTTCCATGTTTTTGACCAGGATAATATGTTGAAGTGACATTAAAATCTCTCTGGTTATAATGTCCAGTAAAAATAATTCCCACAGAAAATATGCAGGCCTAACACTGTGCCCTAAAAGCAAGCGAGGGGCTCTCTGTCCACACTGAACCCGTTAAATATGCACTTATGTTTCCTCAAGTAAACGAACCACTCTACCAATCAGCTGTGCACTCGAGTTCACACTCAAGACATAACCACTTAAAACATGGATGAGTACTTGCCGTCTTTCACATTTGTGCTTTTTAAACAGAAAACACATTTTATATTGTGACATTTACTGGAAATGACATACAATAATTCCAGCAGCTAGTCTGTCCTTAGCAATGGTCATTACCAGAAACTTGCAGCTCTGGTTTGTGTGCTTGAGGTTCGGGTTCAGGTTCAGGTGATTTATTTACATAAATGTTTACATCCTGATCAGATGCCTGAAGCACCTCAACTGGCCCCCTTTGACGTGAAGGAGCAGCAGATCTATTATGAGCTCCCTCCGGATGTCTGAGCTCCTCACTCTATCTCTAAAGCTGACCCCGGTACCCTTTGGTGGAATCTCATTAAGGCCAATTGTATCCGTGTTCTCATTCTTTCAGTCACTACCCAAAGCTCATGACCATAGATGAGGGCTGGAAGGAATTCTGAGTGCTTCCTGTTAGAGGTGCTGCAGGCACTTCAAACAGGTAGGAAGCACAGAGGCAGACCCAGAACACACAGGAGAGATCATACATTTCATCTGGCCTGGTAACACATTAAAATTCCCCAGGAGGAGCTGGAAAGTGTTGCTAAGGAGAGGGACATCTGTAGTACTTTGCTCAGCCTGCGACCCAGCTCAGAATAAGTGGATGAAAATGCAAGGATGTTCACGGATCGGGCAGGGCAGATTACCTCTAATAAAAGGCCAGGTTGGTCAGGTTTTAAAAAAACAAGCATCAAAAAAGGATGGCTGGGCATGAGCATCCGTAGATGGATACAATTAGGAAGCATCGAGATTCATCGATTATCATGTTATAATCACATTGTAGAGCTTTGATTAAGAATCACATCTTGAGGTGCCTCCAGATTCCCACTCCTACCATTAATGTATACAAAATACGTCTCCTCATGATGAGTTTCCAATGCAAAAAGAGCACACACTTTCTCATGAGAATACCCATAACCTAAACTACATGACAGTTTAAGCTACAGCAGTAAAAATGTCTGTGTAATTCTATCCAGTTAAATTATCTTTATACAATTGAGTTTTAGTTTTAAGTAAAGAAATTCCAACACTGAATTCATTCACCATAAAGAGAACTGCAAGAGCTATAAGTCACACTGAAACCCTGTTAAAAATATCAATCCATGAAGGCTTTAAAAGCTCAGCATTTTAGCTGTTGACAACATTAACTTTCTTCCATATGTCAGACATTTAAAAAAGCAAGCAGAAAAAAAGCTGTTCTATTCTCGGGGGAGCAGGTTAAAATATTCTGAAATGCACATCAAATTGCTGGCCATTACACAGTAATTGATGTTCCTGCTCCACAATTTTTATGTCTACTGCCTTCAGTGATCTTTTTCTATCTCTTTCTCTATTCAGAAACTCCAACAATGCTACATCCAGAACATTAAAAACAGTCTCAGTGTGAGACTGCAGTGAAGTGATGATCCAAAGCTGCTGTTAATAGGACTAAAAAAACCTCCGCCTTTGGGAGGGTGGGGGCGCTGCTATCAAGGTTGTTAAAAGAAAAAAAAGAGCTCTTACCTGTAGCTCAAAGTTGGTTTGATCCAGAAATTTCTTGTTCAACACTGCTGCATACTGATTAATGGCCCGCAGGAACACTCTGGAAAGATAAGAGGATAGAGTTTAGATCTAGTCTTCACACTGATTTTTTTTCTACCTTAAAATAAAGGTCTTCACATTCTATAGTTTCTAATTACATGGACTTAAAGGTCGCTTTCAGACAAACTCTGTGCAGCCCCTATTGAAACCACAGTGCTCAGTGATCAAGTAGCTCCTCAATAGTCATATTCACACCCACGGCAAACACCAATGTGCACCGACGCTTGAACTCACAACAAATTGTCACATAACAACATACAGCATAAAGGCTCAATAATGTGCCATGTTTGAATAAATCAGTTACAGAAAATGCTACAAGGAATATACAATGTAATGTTGTTACAACACCAGAATTTTAAACTTCAATATAAAAAATAATTATAATTTCAAAAAATTACTTGGTACCTCTTTTAATACCATGGCAAATAGATAACAAAGACAAAATAGAATACTTATTTTCTTTTTTTTAAAATTAACAACACAAAAACAAAAAAACAAAACAATGTGTCCATTTTGACTTTATATATGAGGAACACTGGGCTCCAAACAAAAATACACACAATCATAGAAATGTTTTTCCTTGGCATGGCTGGGGGTAGGGGTAGGTAGGTGGGGAAAGATGATTGATTTTCTTTGAGAACTACGGTGTTTGTTGTTAAAAGTTCTATCTTTTACTAAATAAATGGCATTACTAACTGCACAAGACCTAAATGTTGGCACTGGATTTACATCCTATACTTTAGAATCGCCCAAAATGAACTCATTAATCGGTAGACTGAACAGTAGTTTTAAAGCTGCAGCCAGACAAGAAGAGAGTGTTTGCCCTTGTGAAAAATATGCACTCAGAGAACAGAGGTGAAACACAGGTTCAATCTCTCTCTTTGGCAGACTGAGGTACAGAAGGGGCTCGAGGCACTCCCGAAAAAAAGATGCAATGAGTAGATCTTAATGAGAACACTGTCTGATGGGTTAATCCACTCTGATGTTGCAGAATTAAATGTTAATAACTTAAGTGGCATGAAGCTTTTAGAGGGGAATTATGATTGCTACTTACAGAGTCAGAGGCCCATTCGCTATTTAACTTCATTCCCTTACGGAACCAGCCATACAACAATGTGTGTACTAATCTCTAAGAATTACCCACGGAGAAAAATAGAAAAAAATAACCTTATCATGAGAATAGGGGAAAAAAATGTCCAGCACAGCATTTTCAATAACCTGGGTTACTTTATTTAAGGAACACTCCAGGTTTTTATGGTTTATTAATTTCAGTTGCTACTTCAGTTGGTGTGAGCACTTTCCTCGCAAATCAGTAAACAAACTACAACAAATGATTGCCTTAGGCAGCACAAAAAGGTACGTTAAAATGTGTGATAAAAAAAATTGGCAAGGTGAAACAAGGACAATTGTTATGCCACTAAAGTGGATTGCATCAGGGGTTTCATGAGCGAGCATTAAAGCAGCATGAAGATGTAACACTCGTGTAACTGGCACTGGCAGGTGAGCAGACATCTGCTGCACAGCCAGCGCCAAGAGATCCTTCCCCCTGTTCGCTGTGACCAAAGGTAAGCCCTTACTCAAACTGGGCCTCACTGTGGGAATTCCTCACATATCACCTCTCTTACTTTATGTTTCAGCTGCGTCGCAGTAAGTCACCCAGCTCACGGAAAGGTTTGAATTTCATTGGCATAGAGACTAGGCTGGGGTTTCCCTCACCACCTTGTCTAACTGACCTTGAACAGGAATAACCATCACTGTTGAGACGGCAATGCTGCGGGATCGAGGGTATTTTAAAGCTATACAATATTAATGTCCCACATTTATCTCCATTGCTGACTAAATGCTATCCGGGGCCGATGTGTGATACATATTAAGAGTCACCTTAATCATTAGCTGGAAAGGTTAACTGTCATTGAACACCTTTGGACAAGCCATTAGAAGTGCATTTCTTTGGCTTTCTGGCCTCAGAGTGGGGGACCCCCCCCCCCCTCCCGTCTCCTAAGCACTCAGACAGCCTATTACCACCATCCTGTCTGCACGAGCACAGGCTCCCCCTCCACACACCTCACTCAATTTTCTGCAGCTGTGAACATGTCAATATAGTTGATACGCTTAACACTGGACTAATGCTAGAATGTGTTCCTATTTTTTGTTTTTGCACCTGTGGGCTGAGAGACATTACTGCTCAAGATGTGGGGCTCATTATGATCAGTTTTTAAAGGTTCTGTATGTACAATTCAGAACATTAATGTTTAAGCAACCACTATTTGCTATGTAAAGTTTAGGGCTGCCCCCTGATAGTCAAAGATTTGAATCATCAGTTATGGCCCCTCAGTCATGCTATTCTTTGATATAGCCTGCAGCGGATGCGATGCAGCAGCTCAGAGGAAGAGACGTTCTGCACTGTAAGGTTCCAAGAGAACATAAAGCCCTAGTAAAGCTATAGTGGAGAAAATGTGTCCCAAGCAGAGAATGAAGTTATCGCTACCTGTGTGTGCTTCTGTGTTTGTTTTGGCGGTAGATGGTCCTGTGTGTGTATCCCACTGGCTAGGTAATCGCCGTGGCTCTGCACTGCGTTCATTTGGCTGTTGCCACAAACAACTCAGTCCTAGCCCATTGTGGCAAAACAGTGGTTCCCTCTCAGGTAAACACTGTTAGCTCTGTCAGTACTTTTCCCATTGTTAGCATTGTTCACGCTGTTAGCACTGTTAGCTGCTAGCCACAAACTCAACCTCTTTCATGTTGATAGCCGTGTGCAGACAACCTTTAAGTCATGGACATGCTCTGAATGTCACATACAGCTTCTTCCATTAAAAAAATAAAAGATACTTTAACAACAACTACTGAAAAGGGGAAACTCAGTACAGGAGTTACTGAAGTTAGTTACATTGGTCAGTCTCAAAAAGTGCATAAATACTTAGTGGAAATTCTCTATTACTTAAAGTTTTATTTGCTTAAATTGTATGGTTTTATTATGCTATACCCTGAGGATGTTATGAATTTTTTAATGGTATTTTTTGTATTAATAATTGGCATTAACGGTATTGTGTTTGTTTTGAAGCCCACTGCTTTTGGTTAACAGCAACTGTCTGTTTTTACCGTATCTCAGACAGTCTCTGCTGTGGGACCACCAATCTAAATTGCTTTTAGCTACTGTATATCTGAAGAGAAAACAAGTATTGTGCTCTGGCTCTGTGAGATAAACAATAAAATGAAATAGAGAATACAATACACTTGATTTTAAAAAAATCAACAAACAAAAATCCATGTGAAAATAAGTTTGCAAGTCTGCCTACAGCAGGATGCATAACTTTAAGGGGCATCAGGACAGAAAAGTAACCCAATCTCATTAAAAAAAAGTAATTTTCATAGAAAAATCAATGAAAAAAAAGGATGGGCCCTATGTGTATGGCCAAAGGGACAACTACTGACCTATAAAACCTTAATCTGCATTATACAAAATCTAAGCAGTACTCAGAAATGGTAATGAATCATCGGTAATCAAAGGCTTAGGCTGTGGTCTTCATTCAGCTTCAGCTAAAAAGTAAAGTAAAAGTATTCCACTGATGGAGAGATGGCCTTTTCATAAAAGTAGAGAAAACAGAGAGAAAGGGCTACAGGATTTGCTCTTGCTCACGAGGTAGAAAACCGAAAATTATCAGAATGCACCGCACCGCACCAAATGAAAATAATGCTACCACTGGTGATTCATGCAATGCAAGCTTGCCCATAGGAAACAATATGGCAGCTGGCTGATAACAAACAATCTCAAATTACAGTAAAACAGTTTTACTGTTCAATCTCTTTTATTAGGCACCCACTTCCTTTCCACAAATTCTCCTATTACAGCCAAACAGTGCACTAAAATATGTTTGAGGACATTTTTGTGCAGAAATAGGCAAAACAGTGACAGAATCTTGGCTCATATTGATCAGCACAACTTAGTTTAACCATCTGATTTCTTTTTTTATTTTTTGGCACCCATAATATGGTCACAAATTCTCGTATTACTGTCAAACAGTGCACTTAAATAAGTTTTCTGAGGACATTTTTGGTGAGAAACAGGCAATTAAATAACAGAATCTTGGTATAGATTTGATCAGCACAACCTTGTTCCAAAGTTAAGTCAAAGACTGAGCAAGAGAGAGAGGCTGCTTTATCTCATACAATTTCTATTTGCTTTGTGTCTGTGGTGGCAGGCATATGAAAATGTAGAAGTACAATCTGTAATTCGAGTCTCAGCCCTCCAGCCAGTGCAGAACATGTTGCCCGGTGGATTTGAGCTGAGATGAGCAGGGAGATTTGGGCTGGTAGGACAGAAGAAAGTTTAACATTGCTTATTTACTACACACACTGTTATGACACTAAGCTGGTTAAAAAACTGACTGCGTATCCCTTTAATTTGTCGACATTGAAAGAGGCTAATTTAGAAGTGAAGGGTGAGATGGGTCCAACTGAACTCATTTGTACTCACCAATCGCACTCCAATTCTACAGACATTATCAAGGTAGCACACATTTCCCACTGCTGGGTCACACAGTGAGGAAAAGAGCGAGATCAATACCCTTCACAGCTTCTGGCTAAATATGACTCAACAGGCAAAATGCAGCTGTAATCAACCATTTCTGCCAGATCTCTCTTTCTAGTAGCAGCACTCTTTCACGGTTCCACTACAATTGGTTGACGATGCTAGTGGATGAAATCTCCTATGCTCTCTACATGACTGATCTGCAGTAACTGAGATGTTTTATCATATACATGTTACACGAGTTCCTCTCTCTCATACTGCAGTTCACATGACAATGTAAACTCTATTACCTAAAAGCCTATTTGAAGCCAGCAGTCTGCCTGAGCTCAGACATATAATGGGCTTTAACGAACAGACAGGACAGTTCCTCTGTGAGCACATCCTGCCATTAATTAAAGTGAAAAACTTAATGAGGCGGATGAAAATAGAAAATACTCTCCCTCACAGTGGGCTCTGACTAAGACTAAGACACTCCAAAAAGGCCATTTCAAACAAGATTAAAGGCACTCACAGATAATTTCTTGAACTTTGGAATATATCTTTTTAATGTGGCGCTAAAAAGTATGAAATTTAAAAATTGTGCTCCTTAAATAAATGTGATATACTAACAAAAGCTCTACTTTGTCTGTATTTGAGTTAGTCCAAGAGGAATAACTCATAAAAAAGATGTAATTACTGTAGAGTCTTTAATTAATTGCCATATTGATTTCAGGGAATCTTCTTTGCACAGACGCAGCGATATGAGTGTGAATCAGGGCTGTTTGCATAACTGCGTGTAAAACAGTCTGTGGTGCCGCTGCTCTTTAGAGCTTGCATTATTAACAAAGCCAAATGCCAGGGGGAAGATGCTTGGCTACTTTGCAACATCTGTGATGGCTGGTCATTATGCTGCAGAGGGAAAATAAGATGCAGATGCAGAGGGAGAGACAAAGACAAACCAGTTCTTTATAACTCCATTGCAACTACAAGCTAAATGCTAATGACTGGGAAATTTAAGCTGCTGCTATAAATGTAATCAAAGACTTATCCAGCGGATTTAGTGTTTGCTTTATGCCTTCAGCTAAGACATCAAGCATTTCCGCGGACACCCTGGAAATGTGTAATTCCTGAAAACAGCCTGCCCTCTTAATGCTTTCTATTTTTTCTTTTTTTCATCTAAAGTTCAGCAGGGAAATCAAGGTAGCTCTAATCATCTTCAGAAATCACAGGGTTCCCCATTTTCTGCTTAAGGAGACAAAAACATAACTTGGAGATCCTTTAACTTTTTAATTAGGCAGTGCAGGCGCAGCATAGAGGCTCCTACACATCACAGTCATTCTGATACTGTATACATACGGCATCATTATGATAAATATGCTCCATCAAACTGTCAGTGTCAGAAAAATCGCCCCATTACTGCTGATTGATGGGTGTGCTGTACATTTAAATTTCAGCACAGACAACAGAGGTTTTTCATACTCTTGTTGCTTGTTAATTTTTTTTTAATCAGCTAACTTCTCACAGCCGTGGTGCACAGACTTGAGCTCTGACGGATGATGTGCACCGCAGACACCTAGCATATATGCTAATGAAAAGTTATCAGCAGATCATACTTGCTAATTGAGTTCAGAGAGCATCCCCGATAATGATCACAATCTATTTGCATACTATTGCTGTAATAGCTGGCGTATCTGTCTGTGCTCAAAGATAAGCCAAGGTCAAAAAAACCTTCATTATCAGACCCATTTATTAAATTAGATTACCTTTATTTCAGACCCCTGATTTAATATTAGATTGATTTACCCGTCAACATATTTTCAACCCAATTCAATCAAACTCTTGATAAAGTTTATCACGGCTTTTTAGATAAACTGGGCTCAGTATAAACTTATACTGAGCCGTACACCCGAGGGGAAGATGCAGGAAGCTCTAATGACACAAAAAATAGCGCTCACTTCCTCACTCCACTTTAACACTAAAACCACTTTGAGCAATAAAGAGCTCTTAAATCTAGCTGGGATCATGGTGCAAAATACAATATTTGCACCAGATACAAAATCAGATACAAAATGTCAAGAAGAAATCCTTTTGAGGGTATCTTTGGTATTTTTCAATGTATTTACGTTTTCCAGTATTTTTGAGTCTAAGTGACTACAATGCTCAGTGAGACCGCAGCAGCCGGAAGCGGTTAAAAAGGTAGCGATGTAACCACTCAGGGCATTTGTGCATAGTCTATTTACATCCACTAAAAGTTATTTTTTTGCCACTGACAGGCTCAAACTATTATTGTATGTTTTCAACAACATTATGGAAAGTATCCCCTTCAGAGATAGCTTTTCTTTGTTAAAGAGTAAGACGCTTATTGTTTATCTAGAAACAGCCCTAAAATTGCTATCGCCAAACCCACCAGACTCCATGTAAATTAACAATAATTTTAGTGTGTGTAGAGTCAGTATATTTTCAAATCTAACTGGGTGAGTTAAGGAGTTGTTTCAACCACACCAGAGGAGCTGATTACTGAGCTGAAACAGTAGAGAGATGAACCAAAGCTAATTTTGTGAGTTTTATTTTGTTACTGTCAACTTTGAATGAAATTTGTGTTTTTTGTATAGGGGTGTAAAAATACTTAGATTTGGATCGATATGTCAATTCATTAATCAATAATCTAATCTTACCGATGCGAAGTGAAAACATCGATACATATCTCACCTTTAAGATTTGCCTTTATTTTGAAATTCCCACTGCATGTCTGTGTCACCATTTCTGTACGAGCACATGTCCTTCCTCAACATTCAACAGTGCAAATGGCCTTCGGCCAGGCAGATAACGGTAAGCAGCCAAGAAAAAGACAGTGAGGATATTTACTGATATCATCTTACATCAATCACAGTCCCCTGAAGTAAATCAAATTGAAATCATATTGTGGCAGACTGTGATATCAGCAAATATTGTGTCATCGTCCAAATAATCAATTTAATATTGAATTACAATAAAACTTATGAGTTACAGCCCAATTACAGACAACCTTTCTGTTAGTTGTCAGACACTTGAAACAATGAGCTCAGTCAGTGGCAAAAACAAGCACTTTTAGTGGACGAAAGAGCAAACATGCCCCAAGTGGTTACACTGCAGCCCATTTTGCTGCTGCTGGCTGCAGCACTCTTGCTCAACACTGAACTCAATTAAAAAATTGTTGTTCTCATCACAACAACTTGAAGTAACAGAGTCTAGGCTGAAAAAATAACAGCATTATTTGCAAGCAAGATGATATACAAATATTTTAATATCAGGTTCATATGGTCAGTGATTAACTTGATATCTCTTGGAAGTTAGTGAGAGAACCAGAGGGCACTCAAAAGTATTTTGCGGAGTTGTTGCGTAGCACTCTAAAATAATGATAAAGGCCAAGTAAAAGATTACTTTAGATATGTGTGTTTGTCAGTTGGGACACACACAAAGTGTATGTGCCTCTGCATAAAATGACAGCAAAAAAAAAAGACATGAATTCTGACTGACCCCACACGCCAGTGAGGGCCCCATCTGTCATGCGAATGCTATGAAAAAAGCCGCAATCCCTTTGACTTGGCAGCACCAGGCAGTGCGGTGCCAGCGTCAGAGCTGAAGAGTGCTAGCTTCCGCCAGCCTATAAACACAGGGATCAGAGATGTAACAATGACAGCAAAAGGCTGCTTTTCATCCAGGCCAAAAGTTTGTGAAGAGGTGAACGGATTACTAATGAGGCAACACGGGCTGATTCACACAGGAACTCCAAATACTAGCGAGCAGGAAAACACCCACTTTCTGCACTGGAGTCAGAGTGTTGGCGAAGTTCATGTTGAGCAATGGGTGAGATAATGAAGCATTTTCAAAGTTACCAGATGAATCATGAAGCAATTAAAAGTGATTTTAACAGTCTAAACCTTTAACATTTTGTCTTTTGTCACCATTTCTTTGGAATACGAATGACCTGCCTGCAGAAATGAGAGTATGAAGAATAAAAGCATTTGGATGTATTTACACATTTAGTGGAAAATGTTCACTCTCTAACAATGTTTTGATAAAGATATAACCATATTTCATGCAGTGAAACTGTTTACCTGGATTCATTTTCTAAACAGCAGTTACACCCAGCAAATTAGAAATGATTATTTTCATGCCGTGGGTGCAGTTTTTTGTTATGCATCAATGCTAATATGAATGCCAAATTAAATACATAACAGATATGCATTCATGAAATGGGGCCGTTTGGTTTGATACACTGTTGATCTACAGACAGAAGCAACTAGGTTATCAAAGTGAAAGGAGCTCAGCAAGTGTTTCAGCAAACATGTCAGTTCTGTTCAGAGAGGAAAGACAGAAATGAGCTACAGCATATTCACTGGGTCTCCAATGAAGCATCTGCCTCAGTGTAGTAACTCAGCCTTATTCTATATACAAAAGACCAAAAAATGTTATTTCACTTGTATGTCAGTGAAAATGAAATTAAAGTCGGGGTCATCTTAAAATCAGAGGTGGAAAACTCAAGTGCAGCACAAATTTGAAGTATTTCAGTACAGTCATCTCTCATTTATCATCATTAGCTACTTTAAGGATTAAGAATTTAATCTATTTTACAGACTAACAATTTACTGTGCATACATTTTTTTTTTACAAAGAGAAGATTCTCTTTTTTAAAGAAAAGATGCAATTGTTATTTATTTATTTCAATAAATCACTGCTATGTTACATTAATTTAGTTTACACTCAACACACTTCCATGATCCTTTTCAAAACTTTCAATGATTTTTACTAGTTCTGTGACTTTTTCAGGCCTGGAAAATGTGATTGTGAAACTCCATGACTTTCCCAGGGTTTCCATGACCGTGGGAGCCCTGTGTAAATTTAGTACTTTGATTTCAGTACAATTCACTTTTGTACGAAAGCCAAAAAGTACAGTGGCAGTTACTGATCTGAATACTTCCATTCAGGGCTCCATTGTTGTAGGTCCAGTTGACGGATAGTTTTCCTACATAGTGAGTCACTCGGCTGCTACTTGATAATGACTTTGATAAAACCATGTTGAAGAAATCACATTGGATGTTATCGCACTTCAGGGGGCACTATTTAAAGGCAAGCTGACAGGATACGATCACAGCCACTTGCGCTGCACTTCATGGGCAACACAATATTATTTGCCTGTGCTCAGGCTCATCGTCAGGCAGATGCACTCATAGTGACAGGCATGAACACATATTCCAAGTAGTATGCTCTTTATAGTCTGTGAAGGGGGTGTCTTTGGCATTCACATCAAAGCTCTTCGAGTATGTATGGGGAAGGAAGATTAACGTAAGGCTTCTAACCTACACTGGCATGTTGGCAAACAAATACTCATACATAAAGCAGCAGCTGGTGACGAAGTGCAATATGCAGCACTACAGCATGTTTCATGACTCTCCCATGGTTCCTCTGTAAAGCTGTTTCTTAATCTTATTGTTGCAGAATTACTACTCAAATCACTCACAAGAGAGAGAGGGTGGACAACTGTCACCGCATTAACAAAGCAACATAGTAGGAAAGCCATGTAAAGGTCAAGCTGCTCTTTTCAGCTCACAAAAAGCTGAGGCTTGAGAAGCACTGGCAGTGTGCAATGAAGTGAGTGTGTGCAGATCATTTTGGAGGCTTTTTGTCAAACATGTTTGTGCAACATTTAATGCAAATTCATAATAAAATGTCAGAAATATACACTCTGTTGACAGTTTATGTTTATACCGAGTTCAAATGCGGTCTAATATACCGGTCTTGCAAATCCTACCTTGGTTGGATGCACCTATAAACTGACAGTGTACATGACACTACTAACTAAAAAATGCTTAATGCTTAATTTTTAGGTTGACAATGATGCCTCGTTGAAATTACCTAATGGAGCTTGACAGGATTTTAAAGCCCCACGACAGTGCATTTTAGCATTTTTATGATATTTAGTATTTTTAGTCATTTTCTGACTATGCTGATTAGCTTCACTATTTGCCAAATATTTTTAGACAAATAACTTAATTTCCTGCTCAAAGCTTGATAGACAAGGTTGGTGGTTAAACAGGATGATGATGTATGATGATAGCAGAGGCTGCAGGTCATAGGTAATCCTCCAGTGTGGTGCAGCTGCACTGTCATGGCTCTTTGCATTTGAGCAGTAAACAGATAAACATTGTTGCAAATTAGCAAATTAACCTATCTCACATTTTGGCTACATTTAAGATGAAACAAAAGTGGACGGAGCAAATGTGCCGCTGAATTTATCTTTTTCCTGGCTACACCTGCAGTGTACATACGACATAAGGTTGTGCCAGTTATATACAATGAGATTTTAGTTTTGGGATTGTGTCTTCAGTTTTTGAACCAGGCACAGTGCTGTGAAACTTGAACTCGCTTGAGGCTAATGTAAAGTGTCAAGTTCCTAATCAATCACCAGCAAGTACCTGCAAAACAAATGCAGACGGGGTTATCAAGACCCCGAAGTGAAAGCCCTGTTTGATATAAAGCAGCCAATATACAGTTGAAATAACTTACTTAACAAAGATAAGTATAACTTGACAAGAAATACTGATTTAAAATTTGGATATTTCTTTAACTTGTTGGAGTTACGCAAACTGGCAAACAATAAGTCGCCCACATAAACAGTCAGTTATATAGTAGGTGCAGGAAATATCCATTCTTTTGCCACAGGACACTTTTTAAAGTGGAAATGGACACATTATTTTTGCGCTAACTTATCATTCTTAAGTAAATGTTGATTGCACAATCTAATGGCTGTAGAATAATGACAGCATTGGTGTTTAGACTGGTTTGCTATAAGCCTCGCTTTCACTTTGTAACTCTGTGTGCCACTGGGTGCGATCTCCTGGGAACACAAAGGCTCAACTTATGGCAAAGAGGAAGTGCGACAACCAGTGCACAATCAAGACGGAAAGAGAATATCACTTTTGTTTTCCTCGGAAGCTATCGGAAGCTATCACCAGTCACCAATGTAAGTTCTTTGCATGTACTATTCCCAGAAGCAGAAATGGCGGTCAGTGGAACAACCAAAGTAACAGTGGAAAACAATCTGAGGAAAACGGAAAGCGATGTGGTTGTCTTTGCGACAGTTGTGCCAACAATAATACCACTTGGAAACACTAGGAGGGAAAAGTTGTCTGTTTCCACTTTAGGAGGAGAGTATGTCAAGTCAGATACCCATAAGCCCACAGGCAGTGTGTTTTTTATCTTGGTGGGTGGTGGGTTGTACGGGGGCAAACAGGATCACAACATCATTGGCAGTCTTTTCACTCTCTGTGAGTCCTCCTTCTTTACTGCCTTCCAGAGCTGCCCTCCAGGTCCTGGATTAGTCATGGAGAGAACTCCAAACAGCAGCCATCCAGCTTCAGAAACCCTCTCCTAATGAGTCTGTGAGGGACTGATGGCATGGGTTATCGAGTTAAAGAGCTGCTTCTTCAGCTCGCCTGGGCTTTCATCTTTTCATCTGCCACGCTGGGCTCTCTGAGAACTCCCCATTCATCTCCCAATCTACCATTCTTACACATAATTAACAGCTCTGCAAGAAACTTTTGGCGTCCTTTGGGAAAATGAGCTGATTCTGAGAAGGTCATCTGATGTTAACTCAAATCTAATACATTAAGAGTTGATCACATGTCCCAATAAGCCTGTAAGGCACGAAAAAGACATCTTTTTCATGTTGATCAAAGACAAAAATAATACAAATCGCTGTTTGGTTTATCTCTGTGTTTTGTTTGGAGAACACAAAACAGTATAACTATTATCTATACTGTTCTATATCAATAACTATATCTATTCTGCAATAATTATAAAACATTTGCTTGATATATTGACTGTCCTTTTGTTACTTCAGTAATATGAACATTTTAAGTGTCAAGTTTTTATACCGGGGGAATTGAAGATTCAACACATTATCAATTAGTTAAATAACTAATTACGGTTCATCATCAACATCACTTTTACTCAGTCTGTTAATTAAGTCTTTTGGTGCCTGCAACATTAACAGCTGTTCAAATGCTTTGCCTTATGAGTGGAAGAAAAAAGAGAACATTGCCAATGAACATTGTTCGGATTGATGATGATGATGACAGCGCTTAGTATGCAGTGATTCAGCACATCTTGGGGTACGAGGTTGAAGAGCGCAGAGCTCTTGAAAAGTTTACTAGGCAACTCTGTAAGGGAGCACATTAAGCTGACTTTACAAAGCAGCCAGCAGCTGTTGAGTGGCAAAAAATGTGATGCAAGGTTTTTCATCCCTGGGAGAAAAAAACACGACATTAACTATAGTGCTTAAGCAAATGCCAGCTTGTGCTAATTCAGTAAGTGCTCTTTAACAAAAATAAAGGTTTATCTACAGGGCACTTGTGCCTCTAAAAATGGCAAGAATAAATTCATATTGAGCGTCATATCTGCTTTCCTGAAGCTTTTGCAATATTGCCATGTTTAAGGAGGAGCTTTAATTGTCTGATACAGTAATTTCTACATGGAGGATTCAAGTCAAAACCTCTTATTAAATTTCACTATGAATCAGCAACAAAGAAGTCTAAATTTTTTAGATTCCAAAAAAATAATCTCTCTTGCTTAATACCAGACAAAGCAAGAACAACAAGTGAGACCTTGAGGTCAGGATCCTTAAAAGCCTGACACTCATCAGCTTCACACATCTGTATGGAGAGAATATTGAGCAATTTTGTGACCTCAGTGACCAAACTTGTTCTCTGTCACTTCAGAGAACAAGTGAGGGTCCATCTCTGCTGCCATTTAGCTGTCACTGTTAAGCTATGGACAGTTGGCTTTGTGGGAAATGGAAGTCAATGGCTAACCAGCCTGATGCTGCTGTCCCCGGGGCAATTAGAGCCCATAAATCAGTTTACAACCTAGCGGAAGTACGAGGCGATGGGTGGAGAAGAAGGAGTGGGAGGAAACGACTTCTGCTACTGCTGATGCCCATCTCATTAGTGGTGCGATCATAATGTGTGGACATGAAAGAACGGTCTGCTGGTGCTGTGGGTGGCTATCTGTGTGCTGAATGTGGCATGTTTAGATTGCCCAGAAACAGGACACTGTGAGGAAGGACTAAGGGATATTCAAATATGCTTTGTGAGGATTTCAAATGTATTTTATAAAGTTCTAAAATATATGTAACTGTGTTTTGTTTTATGTTTTAAAGCACTTGAAAAAAAAACAGACACAACCAGTTATATTAAAAGTCAAGTAATCAAGATTTACAATGGATCAGAATACTATGTTTACCCTGAGCCATGACGCTTTTCAGCATGTTTTAGCTAATTGTTCTGGATTTACGGCAAAACCATTGCATGGCTCAGTCCCACTGCTCTCATTAATTCTTTTTACCGCAGCAGCAGGAATCTGTTTCCAGCCAACAAGCTCTGATAAACCCACTCTACAACTACCTGCACAGCACTAATGGACACTATGGACATCACCAGTGTCCCAATAGATGAAAGTGACATTTACATGTGTTTAAGTTGCTGTATGCTGCAGCTAACAAGCTTATTAGTTAGTTATCTAGCTTGATAACTGACATCAGGGCAGTGCACTTTTCACTGATGACTGTTGGTTTGGTGTTCATTCAAAAAGCTGAGGCGAAGGACAAGACGTGCTCATGTTTGTGGGTTAGATATAAAGAAGACCTTAGCAGGAAGGCTAATGTGGGTTGTTTTTCAAAGTTAGTGGCTCTCATGTTGTGTATCATGTCGCTGATATTCAAAAATTGCCAAGATTTTACCTTCATGCCTGCTGCTGACGAGACCTAAGATCTCACTGAGACCCAGTCTTAAAGAAACGTTATGCTTTGATGATACAACGGGTGTAACCATAAGGCCGAAATAAGAACGCCAAGATACGAATGACTAAGCTGAAGACCTGTCTGTTGGTGCAACCCCAAATATTTTTCTCAGGACTTGTTGGGACCAAAACAAAAAAAGAGTAAATATTTTACTTTTTTTGAGTTCTAACTTTGCTCCATGTCTATTGAAAATGTAAAGAAGAAACATCCAATAACGACCATATCAGCCAGACCAGTTTTATAAGTTTATAATGACCAAAACCAGACACAAACACAGCATTAAAAATATGAGGGGAGGTCCTCATACTACAGCCGCTGAGACATTCAAGCTCAATCAGTTTTTGCTGCTCTGGCATCAAAGAGCATGATGCACACCCACAGATTTTACGCCCTTAATGCAAAACATTTATAGCCATCTCATGGGATGAATGAACGTGTCACCTTGGGTTCTCAGTGTGTGGAGCAGGAAACAACCCCATCAAACACACACTCTGACAGATGACAAAAAATAGAAGAGTTTGGCTAATTGGTCGCAAAGTCAAAACCTGCTGCATTCAAATGGGCTCAAGTATTAAGACTGTGTGATGAGTCAGAGTTTGACAGGCTTATTTTTCATTGAGTTTTACAATGATTTAACTCCAGCAAGTGGCTGAAAGCAATGACTGGAATGCAGATTTAATCGACTGACTGTCATAAACAAGTGCAAGCAGACAAAAGTCAAAAGGCTCGATCAGGAAAGATCTTTCTGGGCATTAGAAATGACACATTTGCCTCTTGACTACGAGTCAAAAATAAAACATTTCATTCACCACAAGCATGATCTTAGGATGAACTGCTGGGCGCTCAGAGATGCTCATCACATCCCCGAAGCTGCTTTAAAAAATACAGCATTACAGTGGCTGTGGAGTGTTTGAACAAGCTAGTTAGTCCAGTGCATGAATGTCAGACCATGTGTTGTTGATGTGTGTGTTTGTGTGTGTGTGTGTGTGTGTGTGTGTGTGCATGCGTGTTTGTGTGTGCGTGTTTGTGGCTTCTAAGGGTCAGGACAGCATGTTTTTACTCCCCATGCTGCAGCTCAGACGACAGCAGAACAGATGTGTTTTGCACACCTGCAGGGCGCAGGGGAGTGTCATCACCAGTGTCTTTGCATTGTGACCCAGGTGGTTGATGGTGTTTTTAGGGGCGACGGTGTTAAATCCAAAAGGAATCTGGCTTGTAGCAATCAAATGGACTGATGAAAGCAATAGAATCAAAATTGAGTAGCAATGAAAATCTCTAGTCAAATATCCTCGCTGGTGATGATGTTGGAATGGTTTTGGAAGGAGTGGGCAGGGAGTCAAACAGCTCACAGTCTACCAGCGGCTCCCTCTGTGAGCTCTACACCTGCCGTAAATGGCCACTTTGAGGCAGCCCTCCAAAATATACACCTACAGGTACTGTGATGAAATGTGAAAAGCCTTGTTATTTCAAATTAGGTGTTCAATCTCAACTCCCCCGATTTTACACATCGAAGTCTGTTTATAGATTTTTAGGAGAACTTCTGCAAATGTGGAAAAGTTGTATAAAGCCTTTTATGGCTCCAGAGGGAGCTGTATGAAAACCTATGCTGCCTAAAGTGATGTCACTTGAGTCAGCGTCTGATCGAGCTAGGGCTGGGTAATACAGCTTCAAAAGAAATACTATGATATTTTTTAGACTGTTGTGATACACAATGCACAATTAATTTACGGACATTTTTGGTTTCTCTTCTTCTTCTTTTAGGCAACTACTAAATGCAGCTTTTGAAAACTCCCAGCAGTGGCTCACACACATAACACATCGACAAAAGCTTACACCTGTCCCGTCCTGCTAACTATCCCTTCTTCACAGACATTGCTTTGGCACTGTTACTGCCTGCGCTGCTGGCTTCAAGGATAGGCAGCTCTGCCCCTTCATTCGTACCTTTTCTACAGAAAAGCAAGTGGTAATAAGGGTGCAACATTCCCGCCTTGAACAAGCAGTGTAAAAGGGGCTTAACCTTCTCTGCTCCATTATAAATGGAGACAGCGTCAGTTGGTCGGAGTGTGTTTATGCGCATTGCTGAAGCTTGTATGCAGGTGACGCTGATGTGAAAGTATATCGGGGCAAATTGAATTCAATATTAATTTAATACTACTCCTTATAATAAAAATGTAATACATTAATATGAATATGAGCAAAACATCTGGTTGACATTCGAAAAGGCATCAGTTACTAGTGATCACTCTGACTATTTTTGATCCCCAATATCATCGTCCATCTGCTAAACGCTTCAACACACCCAAATTGTTCACAGGGTGGTGGTTCAGTTGCATTCTGGATATTGTGAGTGCCATATTTGAACAAGGCAGTGGTAAATCACTGAACTCATTTAACAAATATGTAAATATGTAAATTTCACACTGACCATGAACCTTTGACCTTGGTTCAAAACACACCAGCAGCTTCAATAATGCACGGATGGTTCCTTTCTTTTTTTTATCGAAAAACTTACATGAGGCTATCAACCGAAAGCTGTTGCTGTGCCATTGCATAATAGAGCACTACAACTCATTCTGTTACATGTCTCTTTTGAAAAGATACAAATGGAAGTAAGGAAAAAAACCCACAAAAGCACCTTTAAATACCTTTTTTGGATCTAACTTCATCTGACAAGTGCATAAAAGCACAGCTCTTGACTAAACTCCTAAACTGCAAAGCACATTTCATCTCTTTTTATATTTCCAGCAAAAATGGAATCAGGCAAGGTTCACATTAATAAAACAGAAGGCCATGGCAGCACAACAAGCAACAAAGTAAAGAGATGCTGAGACTAAGTTTGGAGATTAGCAGGCAGTATACACCCGAGCATCTATAATTCATGTGATTGTTTGCGGCTGCGCTGACTGCTCATCTGATTGCTCCACTGCTGAGGCCTTGTGCTGATATTTGCATGGAGAGAAAAACATTAGAAAATATCCTTACCCACTCCTGACTGCTGTTCCTTAGCAACAACAGTGTAGGGAGTTTAGAGGAGCATGCTTTATGTGCGTGTTTATGTGCGTGCGTGAGTGTGTCCAGTACTTACTTATTTTGCATCATGTTCATTATGACCCAGTCTGAGGGGTAGACGTTTTTCCCAATGAGATCTTTAAACATGATAAATGTTTCCATTAGGAAATCCTGCAAGAAAGAGAAAGTTTTCAAAATGAAAACTGTTATTCTTCCCACCTCTGAGATAAGAGCAATCTGAAATGAACTGTTGGGAGTTTGTGGCTTTCAGGCAGAAACAGCTTTAAGATTAGTTTTTTTAAGGTCAAGGTGACACTCATATTTTCCTTTTGCAAGTGGCTCTTGAGACCAATAATGCAGCGTGTTTTTAATCCTCACATGTTGTAGAACAATGAGAATACAGCTGTCTCACTTCTAGCAGGAAAACCATTCTTAAGATATTTAGTTAACTGACTGAATACATAATTATAAGCTATTAAAGCAAAACATGACAACTTGATAACTAGGTTCAGTTGTACTACTAATAGAAGCTCAGCTTAACATGACTTACAATTCTCCCTCCTTAAAGTCATCAACTTTTTTCTTTTCATCACACCTACAATAGCTTTCTCTTAATATGAGTTTCAGCTAAATACCAAAACCATAAATATGCATGTAAATCTATTTCTGGCACTGGTTTCACTCCTGGATGAATCCCTGTGCTTTGCGGTGGCGTGTTTAGAGAACAACTGCAAAACAACAAAGTCCTCTGGGCTGCAGCCAGCTCTGAAATGTGGATATGGCCCACGCCAGCTTCAGGAACAATATATCTGTGGGAAGATCCTGCTTCATCACAGTGATTGTTTATCCTGCTGTGGGAACTAGACAGGCAGCCTCAAACAAGCCCCTGTGTAACAATCATGAAGGTCACTAGAGTTCTATTCATGTTGATTTCTTTTTACAGTCAGCTGGAAAAATATCACTAATGCCTTGATAAAAAGTGTAGATGAATAAATACTGATGTTCAGACTGATCACAGTGCTAGCATATACAAGCCCATTAAAACAATAAACACAAATAAGTGGGATTCTTACTAAGCCTAAAAATTCTCACAGGGGCATCCATTCAGTTAACCAGAATCTGAAAATACACCCTCCACCTGCAGCCCCACCCAGACCACCAGAGGCATATTCACGTGCTTCCCATACATTGGTTTATTTTATTCCTGGTAGAGTTGCCTACAGCTCCTTCGCTCAGCCTACAACTTGCCATTTATCAATTTATCAGACCACACCAGACAAGAATTGGCTCACAAGGTAGCCCAAGGCCTCTCCAGCTTTGGAGACAAACCTTCAGTTGATGGCTATTAGGAGTGTAACGGTACACAAAAATCAAGGTTTGATAGGTACCTCGGTTTTGAGGTCATGCTCAGCTAAGGAGGAAAATGCAAAAAAACTGCTCGTTGTTAATCAAGAACATTATTTTATCTAGATATACATGACAGTTACACAGTGGTCAGCTGTCAGTGACTCAGCGAGTGTTTTAAAACTAAATTAAACATACAAAATTAAAAATATATAAAAATACAGTAGAATACTACTGAAATACTCAGAACCACTGAGCTCTCCAATAAATAAAATACTTCTTGGGAGCAGTGTTTGAACAACTCGTTTTTTTCCTTTCAGTGGTGACAGTCACACTCGGGTGGTGCCTTTTCAAATGCGCGTGCAAGTTTGTCATGTTGCCAGATGAACAGCTAAATGCCACTGAACAATGTCGACACACTGTTTTGTCTTGTCCACTTGCCTTTCTCCCTTTTCAGATTCTTAAGTTCCAGAATGAAAACAATTCTGTGCATTAGCCATTCTAATATTATAAATGATTTATTATGAATATTTACGGACCGCGGCCCACCTCTGGACCGAAAAGAAAGTACTCCGTGACGGTTCGTTATAAATACGTGTATCATTACACCCCTAATGGCAATAGCTGCCTGAATTTGGCTTGTGCAAATCCCCCAGCGCTGGTGTCAGAGCAGGCTGGTTGCCAGCAGCTGCACCGGGTCGTACCCATGTAATGGCAGCAACAGAAAGTTTGCTGATCCAGTGAGGAGTCGGGGCTGTCCGGTTCCATGGAACTAAAGTTTGTGCTGTCTGGATTTGGGTGGCTGCAACTGCAAACTGGAGGTCCTTTTTGGAACCAGCTCTCCTCCAAATGAGGTGAGCTATAACGGCCAGTGTTATTACTGACACCAGCTACTGTTAGCTAAATAAACATGAACTTGAAGCAACAGATGTGAGCCTTTGGCACAGCTTAGCAGAATGTTTTTAGAAATTTAATTTTTAGAAACATTTTGCCTCCATTTCTCAACGCTTTACCAATATCAAGACATGTTTCATGTCATGTTTATTTGACTGTGTCAGATTCTCTTTCAGCCTCTCTTTTTGATAAGTCTGTCTTCTCTTTTTGGGTTGCTTTCCAGTGCTGTTGTTATCAATATTGGAATAGCATTTTTTTCTGCAGGATTTTCTGCCAATGAATATGGCTTTCACTGAAGGGATGTGCACCCACATCTGCTATTATAAAACCATAAATAGGAAAGCCCTTTCACTGAAATGACCCGTTATTGGCCTAAATCTCTGCATGGGCTAGATTATCAAAAAACCTGAAAACAGAGCCAAGAGGAGGCGAAGAAGTCGAGTTCTTCTCAGTTCACATAAATTAAAATATGCTTAAAATTTATTATGGTATTTTTGCCCAGTGTCACAAAAAAACTGCCTACCTGAGCTTTAATACAAAATAAAAGTAGTATGTGCAGCAACCGTAGCTGTAATCTCTTGCTACTTGGATTATAAAGCTTCACCTGTTATATAAACCAGATTCTTGACCTTGCTATGAAGCTCAAAAGTTGTTTGCTGGGATAAAAGCAAACAGTGGGATTTCCCCACTTGTCAAAGTACAGTAACATAACGCTAATCTGGTAGCACATACTTGAGAAATACCGCTTTAAGGGAGGAATTATTCAAAGCTGAAATCCATAACATCAATGAGATTTATCCCTCCTCCACAACTTGTTGGCTGCAATGAGTGATCTGCTTCCCTTAGGAGTTACTATCATCAAGAGCATGCTGTGCATGAAGCAGCCTGAAAGCGAGCACTAACAGAAATTCAATTTCATACTTTATTGTGGAGGAAAAACATTTTCCTAACAGATCTAATCTAACGTTTGATGTCTAGGAAAGACAGAGCAAAAATGATACTGAGCTAATGGCCTGTAAGTTATTACATGACAATGTAGTCCCAAGTGTCTCATCTAGTCGACATGGACACACTGGTAAAGGGTACTCACCACCACATCGCTCCTTATCTTGCCAAAGGTGCTGATCAGATGAGCATAATGATAGTCGTCCATCTGTCTCAGTGTGGCAGTCATGCTGGCCACGAAGCTTCCCTGGAGAAGAGAAAGAAGCATGTTCACTTCACAATCAAGTTCAAATTGAGGGCTGAGGATAGATTGACTCTGCGCCTGTGATTTTGATAGATAGTGACTAGCTAAGTTGATTGGATCTGAATGCTGAAGCCGGGCTGGCCTCCCAGGTTTGAAAAGGTAGGCGCTTTCGCTCAGTGCCTGATCTCATTAACCTGTTGGCCTCCACTCCCCACCTCTTTGTCTCCACTGATTATAATGCCTGTGAGGTCCCTAAAGCGCTGTCTTTACTTTACAGTGTGATATCCTGGCGCTGGTTAGCACGCCGTGCATGTGCTGTGGAGAGCAGATAAGGGAAGGCAAATGGCTGGTAGGCTGGGTGGAGAGAGGTCGCCGCTGTCAGTGAGGGTGTTTGGACAAAGGCCGAGACATGCAGAACAGAACTGGGAGAGAAAACTGGGGATGTATCGATAGATTTCAGAGGGGCCCTGCTTGAGTGCTTAACTGGACTGGATCAAGTACATACTGTTTAAAGGGACAGTTCACCGCCCAAATCAAAACATACATATTTTCCTCTTACCTGTTGTGCTATTTATTAATCTAGATTGTTTTGGTGCTAAGTTGCAGAGTGTTGGAGATATTGGCCCAAATGTCTGCCTTCTCTTTAACATAATGGAACTAGATGGCACTCGGGTTGTGGTGCTCAGAGAGCCAAAAAATTCATCTGAAAAACTGAACAGCAGTGTCTCTTTCCAGAAATCATGACTCAAAGTAATCCACAGACCTTCGTGTGAGCGATTTCATATGGGAACTATTTCTCTCTCTCTACCAAACTATACCCACCAAACGAATCATGCATCAAGTTTCATAATATGAGAAGGCAGACATTTCTACACCACTCTACAATTCACATCAAAACAATCTACACCAATACATGGCACTAGCAGTAAAGAGGAAAAATATTTGTTTTTGATTTTGGAGTGAACTGTCCCTTTAAGCCTGACAGCTAGGTTGTGTGAGAAATTCACAGGAATAAATGATTCAAGAACAGACTTAATACAGAGAATCATGATTATCAGCTACCAAGAGACTCATACTAGAGCAAAAGAAAGACGCAGATGGAAGAGAGATGGTGCTGTAAGTGTATGCCCTGGACTAACAAATATGTATTGCTAATTAAAAATAAATCTAAACAATAAGTTATAAGATTTGCATAAATACTTTGAAGAAAAAAAATACATATTATTACTGAAATACGCGCACATAGTTTTACCTCAACTAGCTGAAGAAAATGTAGCAAAGATAAGAGAAAGTAATTAAAACTGCTTTGTCAGAGGATGCATGAGAGCACATCCAGATTAAAAAGTCTAACGTCTGATAAGCATTGAGATGCCTTACAGGTGACTGTCTGTATTATACACATACATATTTAACTAGAGATAACAAAAACAAAGTCTTATTGGAAACTGATATTTCAGAGTGAAGACACAAATAAGACTAAGTAAAGTTTTTTAATTTGATATCTCTTTAAAGACAAATTTTAAAATTGATTTATTTCAAACTTTGACTGTCTTTAAAAATGACAGATGCACAAGGCAGCCTTGATACACACTTTAAAGAAGTGGAAAGTTTACTTGTTTTCCTGCCATCTGAAAAACAGAATGACTTTGAGCAAAGTGGACGTTTATTTTGAGCAGCAGTGAGAATTGGTTAAAATAATGCCAGCACCTTTTCCACAAGTATCATTCCGTGGCTAATGACCTGAACAAACCCCTGGTTGGGTGTTTAATCTAGACAGGGACTATCTCAGTGAAGTGAGGACTCTGTTAATGCAGCCCTCATGCGACAGATATAACTCAGCTGCTTCATGGTAGTTAATCATCACAAGGCATTCTGTTTCACTGGAGAACCTCTCCTTGAGCTGTAATTAGGCCTGACCCGCCAAAACACAGCGGAGCAGAAACAATGCTGAACACGCGCACACACACACACACACACACACACACACACACGCACACGCACACGCACACACTCTTCCCTCACCTGACCCCCTCTTCAGTTCTGTTCTTGTTGTTCTGCTGATGTCGTAGTGGTCACTGTTAGCTTGGTTTTACAGTATGTAACACTAAAATATCTTAAGACAAAGCTTAATGTCCTGTTAAAGCAAAAAAGTGATTTCGTTTTTTTAAAATTGTTAGAAAATGTTCGAAAAGACTTGCTGAAAATCGATGACGGACTGCAGCCATGCTTAACATAATCTCGCGACAGACTCTTGTTCAGCTACTAGCAGCAGCTAACATCAGCACAAAGCGCACACCGACAGCAGTGAGCAGCAAATGCCAACAGACGAGGTAGCTGCATTTGGGCCAAAACGACTGGAAGGTAGTAAATGAGGGCTATTCTACTTTTGTTTATAGGATTGTGGCATTAAGCAGACTTGTTTATTCATGTATATTTTAGACTGAAAAAGCAAAGAGGACTGAATTCACAGCTCACACACAGGGTGAACGTGATGATAACAATACATAATACAATGCTACGAACTCTAGCGGTTCTAGTAACCGTGACGTACTTTCAGCTCCTTCGAAGACAAGCCCCAGCATCTCAGAGGAGAGAATAATACTCATTTTTCACAATTTGAAACCTACTTTTATGTACTTGCCAATGTTATTAATATTTCAAATTTGGCTGGGTGATTAAGAACATCATTTTGTTGGTGTGACACACTCACTGCAAATATTTATTTTTGAGACTTAAATTGTTACTGTTAATTTCTATGGGAATGGATGTTACTATATTCAAAATCTAAGAGGATATCAAGTCTCATATTGCGATATTGATATAATATCAATATATTGCCCATAACTATGTAAAAAAATCACCTTATAATCACTAATGCAAACATCTATTATTTATCTTCCCTTCACTTTTTCTTTGTTATGCTGCGTGGAGCTGATGACTGCTTCACTTCCCTCTCAGTAATGCTTCACAGAAACCAGCCTGACTCATGTTATATTAATATGGAAATGTTTTTCTAAAGCACACAGGGCAAGACTCTTTCATCTGTGAGGGCATGTAAGCCTCAGTTCTTCAGCATTAAAAGATGGAGAACAAATTTAGACAGAGCCTGATTAGAAAGCACCAAAGAGACAAGTGTGTATTGAGTGTGTAAAGAGGCGGGTTCTGTCACACTTCTGTAACGTCTTATTCTCTGATCTGCAGAACAAAAAACCTCTGGTACTGATAAAGGTAGGTTAGTGGTCAAACTGGGGAAGATTTGACGTATAGCTCCCTGGCAGAAGAACCATTATTCAAAGGCTCGTTTGAGGATGTCAAAACCATCTTTCTTCATTCAAACTCTTAATTTCCCAGATCCAGGAGTCTAACTGGTGTGAGGGGATGGGCACTGGCTGCTGCAATCCCCTTCACTTTGGGCAGTCATTTTATTAATAAAAGGAGCAAGGGCTTCAAAGCAGGCAGCAGTCTTTAGAAGTCATTGGCGTCTGCTGCAGCACCTCCTTCCCCACGCAGACTAGATCAGCTGGAGGGTATCCCACGCTCGTTCATTCTTTCTCTCTTCAGCTGTGAATGAATCCCCAAGAGAAGGAGCCTTCAGAGCAAACTCTACAAGCTGTAAGCCTCAGTGCGGGACTTGCCATAAGGCTCCAATTCTGCTTACAGTAGCATAAGCCCCTTCAGCTTATTCCCAGCGTTCAATCAAGACTGCCAACAACACAAGCGTACGTACGCCAGTGTTACTATTGATTTTTTGCTGTGATGTGCTGCTCATGAATGAATCTTACAAACAAATGTAATTGCTGCTAGAGGCTGCGGGGTCAGTTGGTAAATCCTGATGGCATATTAAATACAGGTGAAGGGTCTAGCTGCCATATTCCCGGCTTGACCAGGTTTCAGAGTGGAGGATACAGACAGAAAATCTCTCCCCGAAAAGGGATTCAGATGTTTCACTGTGCAACGATTAAGATCTAAATGCGGAACAGGAACACATGCCACACCAGCTGTTAAGGGCTAATGTGAGAAATAGAGATGTGGGGGCATGACGGAAAATGGAAAGGTTCAGGTGTGCTGCTCTGGGGTCTGCGGCTCTAAGATGATCAGTGCAAAGTAGCACGGCGTGATAGCCTTCGCTGTCATGCAGCTGACTCCACAGGTCCATCACAGTGACCAGCGGTGTCTGGAGTGAACCAGAAGAATTCAAAGGCCAGCCTGTCCTCTCATGGCTCATCTCTCCACTTTTATCGCTGGGATAAACCCCTGTGGTGTAACCATGACAACACATTTTTTTTATTTTATGTTTTTTCAAGCAGAGAGAAAGGATGGTAGGAAATCAAATAAAGCAGGCGAAGAAAAGAAGGGTTCAGCGAAGGAAAAAAAAAAAGAAGTCTCTTCCTCACTAGTCATAAACGGGCCTATCAATTCTGATTTTGGTGTGGGCGGCGGAGGTATGTGACACGCTCAAAAGCTGCAGAGAAGAATGGTAGTACAGAGAGAGGATCAGAAAGTACTCCTTTTGCTGCCTACCTGACAACAACAAAAAAACAAAACAAAGACAAAAGATAAAGAAAGAAAAAGGTTAAGGAATACTAACATGACTCCTTTTATTGCTTTGAATATACAAGGTTACTTAAAGTTTGATTGTGTGAAAGAATTTCTTCATCTGTGATGGAAAATGTGCCAGTAGACAGAACGTGACACCTGATACCCATCAAAGAGAAATAAACAAGACTTAAAATGTCAAACCATGTTAACAGCTGTGTGAGGCTCTAATGTTCATCATACACTTGAAATTACAACTACCAAGTCTTTCCCCTGATGCCCTGTGGCCCACAAAGTTTTTTCCCCATTGACTTACATTGTTAAAGAGATGTCTGTAAAATGGATAAATATTTAATGTCACAACCCCTCACAAAATGACATGTTTAACCCTTTGATATCTGAGAAAATTGGTTCGATTTCATTCAAAGACACAAGAAGGCGGCAATGAGCAGAGAAAGAAGAAATGGCCAAAAAATTAGCGAGATATTAGTAAAAAGTAAAAAGAAGAAAAATAAAGGTTTTTTTTAAAGCATATAAGATAAGCAAAAATTGTGCTTAAAATTGTTAAATTATTCTGCAACATAATTTTAAATATGTGATTATGTTAATTATATTATAATTAAATAATAAATAAATACATACAGTTTTCCCTAGATTTTTTTTCTGTTCTTGGTTGTTCAATATTATTAATCAACAGTTTTTATTCCATATGAAGTTTTAAAATCTGAAGGGGTCCAGCAGGATGTTCAGTGTGACAGCGACATTCACGTAAACATGCTAACGGCGCAAATGGCACATTGGATGTGCGCAACAACATTTTTACAACAGACAAAAGATATTGAGCAAAAGCCAGAGACTGGGTCATATTAAGCTGCTGTGAGCTGTAAATTCACCACTTCTAAGCAGAAGACAGAAGATAATGTTATCTCGGTGCCCATGGTGCAGAGTCTCTTCCTCCACTGTGCCACTGCATCATATACGCAGCTGCAAAAAATAACAAAAACTGCTCAACTTGAAGCAATCTCAGTCGACTTAGGGGTCTCCAACTGATGATTCAAATCTCAGACTTTAAAAAAGCGGCCCTAAAATCGTCTCTCATATAGCTGTCCACCTCTGCTTTAGGTCATTAGCTTGTTGAGGGGTGTCGCCTCCCGGGAACTTTGCCCTGTTGGAGTTGTGCAACTCTGGCCTGGGCTGCAGGAGCCTCTGCTGCCTCATCATCTCCCCCTATAGCACCAGTACTTTATATTTAGTATATATTTTTGTCTGTTTAACTGACAGTTTTAAGCAGTCAAAATTCTTATTGTCAGGTTATAATTAAACGATTCTTTCATTGTCAACATCCCTTTTATACACTTCCTTTTGCTAAAAATCTCATAATCTAATGCTCCTTTGTGTCTGACAGAGAGAGAAACAAATAAATTTCAGTTGTAAAACATTAAACTTGTTAGCAATCCTGCAAAATGATGCTAAATAAGTGTCTGATATTGCAACTTTCTACGCCCAATAGAGTGCCCTATTAAGTGTTTGTCATGAAGAGATCCAGGGGGACATGAACAAAGTGGCAAATCTTATAGATTGGCCATTGAGCTTCTATTGGAGATGATGAAGCGCCTGAAGGACAGGACAAAAAAATGCTCGAGATGTTTACGGAAGTCAATCATCTAATGGCCCACCACTTGAGCTGTCATCAATCTCAGGCATTTATCTACCCAGACAATTTCTCAGGCTAAACAACAATAAACAGAAACTTTACTATTGATATCTATCACGGTGTCCAGAAGCTGCAGATTTCCGAATACCCTCCCTCCATATCCATCTTAAGCTCGAGGGCAAATGAGGCAGAATCTTAGCGGAAATGAAAAAGCGGTGATTAGAGGGCAGGGCCAGATCCATCATACGCTGCTCTGTAGCTCGCATCTCTCTGATAATTCATCTCACTTTAGCGCCTGACAGCAGAGAAGCAAAAATTGATGTTTGCTCTAGTAGTGAAGGGTTGCCCCATAAACAGAGCATTGTTTTAAGCCTCTAATTAAGCCAGTGGGGAAATGGCACGTCGGTCTCTAGAGAGATGTAGACTGAGAGTCTCCGCCCGTCTCTGGAGGAGAGAAAACTGACACAGGCGGATGGAGAAAGATGTTGAGGAGGAGGGGGATGACCAAAAGGGACAAAAATGACTCCCTCTCTCTCTCTATTAGCTCCAGGCCTGATGAAATATGAAATATGCTGTCTCATTACAGCGGAAATTACACAAGCACAAAGAAAGCCTCACATGCTCACAATGCCATTCAATCAGAGAGGGAAGAAGACACTATGCAAAAACAAGCGATCCACACTGCTAAGTCATGGAGGCTTTGAGTGCGTGAAGCATTTACACTGGGATGATGGGTTTTGCTGGCAGAGGCAACCAAGATCACACAATGAGATCTTAAAAAGATCTCAATTTGCATTCTCTTCAATTTTCCTTAGAGAAAGCACTGCATTTCAAAAATTTCAACAAAGGTGTTTTTCTAAAGAGAATTCAAATGAAAATGTAAAACAGCATTAACAGTTTGAAAAAAAAAAACCTAGTAGGGAGCGACAAAAAAATATATAAAAATGCACGAACTATCTGTGGATTAACATTTAAAGTGTAAGAGAATACACAAACACAAACTGTCAATTCATGTATATATTTTTAAAATTAGAATTCACTCAAATCAAAACATATTTTTAAATTTATTAATATATATCATGACATGGCAAATGCATAGCTTATTGATTGAGATTAAACAATGTAATGTTTCTATGAGTGATGAGTAATTTCTATGATGATCTATAGAGTAAATGTGACAAATAAAACTACATATTTTCAGAATAATTAAGCTGGAATTGATTTATTCACTCAATTTATGCTACATAGCTTGAGTGAATGGTTCAACTAATGTATTGAGAATATGTAGGTATGTTCATATATTGTCATTAAACTTTGTGAATAACTTGCTAAAAATTGCTACAATAAATGATAACAGTCAAAGTCCAAACTTACCTAATAAGTTAAAATGTTACAGATATCAGCAGACAGACGATATGGGATGGGAGATAAATATTGATTCAGCACAGTACTCATTCAATGCCGCAGTATTTTGCATGGCAATATTTTATCACCAGGTTTAAATTTTGTTTTTTATTATATAAACTATTAATATTTAAAATATAAATTTAACTTTCAACTTCTTTTTCAGTCCATTTGATACATTTTGCTTCACTAAAACTTATTAAAGTGAGATGAGCAGAGTGAAAATTTTATTTGATAAAACAGATGTTGATAATGTTTTCCTTGAGGGTTATAATTAAAGTTGTGAAAAGGTAATAAATTGCAATTTTTTAATGGAATACTCGGAATATCACAAAATGTTTAAGCAACAACAGCAACAATACTGTATTGTGACTTAAGTACCGTGATAAAATTGTATCCTGGGGTCTCTGGTGATTGTGAGCCCTGCGGACTATCAGAATATAACATAACAGTACGCACAATTATACACAATATTAAATCCGATATTAATGTCAGTCAAAGCACTGATCGGCTTCTACGAGTTCCATAAGACAGGACTCGAGACAGGACAGACAGGACACTGCAGTTGTTCTAAAATCCCATTATTAAGAGGAGTAAATACATCAGTCCACCTCTTTTTTCCCTGCACACACACACACACACACACACACACACACACACACACACACACACACACACACATACACACACGCGAACAGCGCCGTCAAAGAACAGAGAGGCTGGAAAGGCGTCAGCACTTGAGCACTTTTCACACGGGCCTGTCAAAGGGAGACAGCGCTGACACATGCGAGGCACTTGGCCACTGCTGCAGGATTCAACAGCGAGCCCACTTGGCTCCAACATCGGGCCAACAAGGTGTCAGGCAGGCAGGTCAGCCAATGGGAACGAGTGGAGGACCTGTTCGAGGCCAGCTGAAACCATTCACACTTCATTTTCTTCTTCAGCAGAATTTGCCGTTATGCATTGTGACGTCCAGATAAACACTTCAGAATACATCGGGATAAATAATAAGCACGGAAAAACCTGGGCAGCCAGCCATGAAAGTGACCTGTTATGCCATTCATTCAGACAGCACCCAACTTAGACAAGCTTGAGAAAGCACTTTCACACTCTAATACATCAAAGCATTATACTTCCATGAACAGACGCCTTCATTTACACAGGAAACTCCATTCAGCCAAGGCCACTTTCTCAGAAAAAGAAATCTCTGCGTATCCAATGTCAATCATACATCAGTTGCTGGAAAGGAAATAGATGTCTCCAACTATTGCCCGCCTGGTGTGGCAATGTGTGGGGATGGACTGGAGCATGAGGGGGACCGGGTCAATAATGTGTCATCAAGTCTTGAGGCTATAACACAATGTCCAGACAGCTAATACAGATCAAAACCGTATATATAAAGATGGACAACACTTCTCCATTTCCTCCCACTGAACAAAAACAATGCAAAAATATGTCTGGTGGAGTTGTGTGCTTCAGAAAAAAACTGTAGTATAACAGTACTTTATTTAACATTTTTATAACAGTCCTTCATATAACTTTATAAAAGTACCTTATTTAACTTAATAATACCAGGGCTTTATCTATCTTTATTATAGTTTATTTAATTTTATTGTCAAAGTAGTTTGATTTAATTTGAATGCTAATTTACTTAACTTGTATGATAGGAGGATTTAATTTAAATTTATTTATTGTAACAGTACTTTAACTTCAATATAACAGCACTTCATTTAACTTTATTATAACAGTACATTATTTAGCTTTTATCAAAACAGTCCTGTATTTAACATTGTTGAAACTAGTTTATTTCATTTTAACATTGCAGTACTTTATTCAGCAATATTGTAACAGTAGATTAACTTTATTATACCAATACTTTATTTAACTTTTATCATAGCAATAACAATTTGTATGTCGCTTTGGATAAAAGCGTCTGCTAAATGAAATTGTAGAATTGTAGATAACAGTGCTTCATTTACCTTTATTATAAGGGGTACCTTATTCAATTTTATTATAACAGTACATCATTTAACTAAACAGTAGTTTATTTGACACTATTCCAACAGTAGTTTATTTAATTTTAACATAATGGTACTTTGTTTAACATTATTCCAACAGTAGATTATTTAACTGATAGCATGGTCACAGTGCAATATTTAACTCTATTAAACAGCAGTAGTTACTCCATTTAACTTTACTGCAACTACAGTTTGTTTAGTAGTTCTGTATTTTATCTCATTTTAAAAAAAAATTAGATATTTCTTGAGTCTCGGAACAGAGCCTAAAAATATTATTTATAGACCATATTGCCTAGCCCTAAATCAAATAACTAATTAAAACTGAAAAAGAAAAAAAGAAAAAGAAACACTTGAACTTAAATCAATGTGATGAGAACTACCTAAAATAACAGAAACCATCTTTGGGAAAAATGAATTTCAATTTGGGGGAGCTGTCATTTCATTATATTCAGTCTATGGTCACATTCAGCTTAAAATTTTGTGATTGGAGACAGGCCACAGAGTTAGCTGATGATACCACTGCTCAAAACAAAGTGCAGGCACCTTCTATCATCTTTCATCCTATCTATCAAATTTTCACATTATATCCCTCCTCATATAACTTGCATGACAAGCAAACTTGTGCTGAACTTCACTTTTAACCCGCTTTATACTCTGGATGCTTTTTTTTGGACCGACTTAAGAGCCATCTTTCCATATACGTTTGATAAAAGACCAAAAGACTGCAGCAGATGGGGACAGGCTCTCGCCGACGTATCTGCAAGGCACATTTTCAGCTTTGCTTCTCACTCAGAGACTTGCTGGGGCAGTGCAGCAGACACATCATATCAGCCTGTCAGCTGAAATACACACACACACACGCACACAACATCTTCCCTTTCTCTTTCATGATTGCTGAGAGATCTAAGCTACAATAAACTGACAGCTCTCTTCACCATCTAGTAATTCGGTTCCATACAGCTATGACACTCAACACTCTAATGCACTCTGTGTGGATGAATGCACTCAGGAGCTGAGGGGAAAGATTGGAGTGGCTACTAAAACGAAAGGTACATACGTATGTAATCTGGGAATCAGTAGTTTAGGTGCTTAGGTATATTAGATTATTTATTATGTTAATGTAGGGTTCTTTTTTTTTTACAAATGACCAATAACACCAATTAGCAGTTTGACATGAGTGTGACAGCAGACCTGCCAAAAAGCTGCATTAAAGGTGACAGTGAGAAGAACACTAGTTCATAACAACACTGTGCTAAAACCACAGAAGGTACGTGACCATTGAAATATAATTCAAGAGGATGTAAAACGATTATGTGATCAATCAAGCACCAGTAATGCAATAATGACGCAAAACATTATTGGATTTCATCACAACTTCCCATGTAAGATGACAGTTGTTTTATGATGAATTAGAGCCCGATTGAGACTTTCAACTAATTTCATCAACCAATATTGGCCTCTCACAGATATATATCGGTATTGGTATATGTTGTTTCACATGCACTGATATGCAAAGTTTTTTTTTCCACATGACATAATCCAAAAAAAGATGCCAGAAGTAATTTGTAATTATAATCTATATAATTCATAACAATTAAATTCTCAAATAAGTTCACTGTGACAGTGTACTGAGGTCATTTGTGATAATAAAGTTTCTAGTTAAACTGTAATATATTCTGCCTCCATATATTTGTCTCAAGTGTATGGAAGGAGGGTAATTGCTTTATGTAGATAAAAATATAATATAAATAGAGACAGATAACAGAAATCCCCATTTCAAATAATGTCATTCCATTCATGCATTAAAGACCTCAAAAATAATATCTTTGATCAAAATCACTTATTAAGTATTTTTGCAACTCTAGTCAATGCATTTTTAACGATAGCAGTTGTAGAGTATTGTGTTTCTAAGAGTAATACTAATTACTAAGAACCAATTTTTTTTAACGTCACATTTCGTAATTAATCCAAAAAGTTAAAAAAAAAAAAAAAAGTTTTTAGAGGTGAATATGGTGAAAGAGTGCATAAAAAAAGCATCAGAATGGAGCTTCTACATAATGATGGATAGAATATCAGCGGATATTTCAATATTGGGATTTTTTACTTCCAAATATTGGTATCGGCATGCATCTTAAAAATCCATTATCGGTCGGGCTCTTTAATGAAATAACTTGTCACGTCTGATCAAAAGGTTATCAGGAAACACAACACTCTTGAAAAGTGAAGCCAGCCGGGGGTGACTCTAGCAGTTAAAAAAGAAGATTAGATCAGATTAAATGGAGGTCAATGACAAAATGCTACTACTACTACTGCTACTACTACTACTACTGCTACTACTACTACTACTGCTACTACTACTACTACTACTACTACTGCTACTGCTACTACTACTGCTACTACTACTACTACTACAACATATGTTCACAACAACAGATGGCGCTAAATATCGGTAAAATGACTGTTCCCATCCTGACTAAAGCGAACCATCGTCCCTCACAGCTAGCCTATTTTCCCAATGCAATGCCCATTACCAGAGCCGTAACTGAGCTGAAGGCCTTGGAAATCGCCAAAAGAGCTGATATTACCTGTCACCGACTTCAAAGCTAGCCTCTAGCTGGTGTGGATGATGCAGCGTAATGGCCCTTTCAGAAACAACGTGTAAATGCCACCAGTGCGCTCTGAAGGCCATTGATTCCAATGGCTTGGGCCACGCTGGCTTTTTGGTGCATCAAGCAAACGGTGCGCACAACTCAGCTCTAAATGTGTGTTGTCTGAAAGGGCCTTAATGGACTACCGCGGTGACGCAAGACAAGTCTTGTCCAGCTCCTGCCTTCAGACTTCAGAGAGAAGCTACTGTTTTATCAGCACTATGTGATCAACTTGATGAAAATCAACTTCCCCTGGATTGTGGGCAATTCTGATCGAATGCCTTTAACATTTGACATGCCAATATTTGTCACATTATGAAATAATAAATACAAGTAAATGCATTTTGTTTTATTTAAATGCAACAATTTCATCTAAAAGATATTGAAAATATGACTGCAGTTACATGGACATGAAAAAATCATTTATGGGATTTATCGTGATTATGATCGTTTTGGAGATATGGTTTTTACATGAGCACAGAGAAATCAGGTTGTTCACATTCAGTGTATATATCTCAGTTTTTTCTGAGCACTCCAGCTAGCATATTCGGGTTTCTCATTAAATGGAATATGCTGTTTACATGCTCAAACACATAAATGAAATACTCAAAAAACCATAAACAGGTTTTTTATGTCATGTAAATGCACTGCATGACTTAATTTAAAAGATGTAAAAGACAAAAGCCTACCATGTTTTATTCCATTTTCTAATTATCATTATTTAATATGATTTTCTTTATAAAAACAAGATAAGGGTTTAAAAAAAGTCTGTTTCCACAAACGAGGCAGCCGTCTTACAGTCAAGGTCATCTTATTCTTAGGAAATATTTTTGCAAGATTTCTTTGCTATTCTGCTTGTGTTTGATGGTGACAGTAGAGACACTTTGTGAAATTCAGCAGCAGCAAAAATGGAGGTCTGGGTTTGCATCGTCCTTTAACCACAGCAGAGATTTTAGCATACATCCAGGGGGACAAGGACATCAAATAGGAGTCCCCTGAGGGCCTGGCTTTGAGGTAATGAAATCAATAGACGAGAGTCACTCCAGTGCCTTGTCCACTGCCACCGGTTTATCCATCTGAAAAGCTGTTTGCTTACACAAGCACATCTCTGAGCAGATTCCAATAAAAGAAAACAGCAAAGCCCATTCCAACCCAGCATACAGTAGACATCACCTCCCAGAGGAGCTCTATCCATTAAACAAATGCCATTAACCCTGGGTTCATATCTACACCCTTTGCCAAGCACCGAGATGTTCCAAGGTCAAATCTTTACAAACATTATTCAGCTTTCACCTGTGTCAAACCTGCAGCCTGCCGTTGCCTAGCAGAGCAATAACAAGGCTGTGAAGCAGATGTGTTACTGTCACTCCGAAACAAGAAGCCGGTCTCATAAAACTGTGTTTGTGAGTGTGAGTGCGGTGTTCAGCACCTCGAAGGCGCAGTCAGTCAGTCAGAAAGCAGGGGTATTTTATGTCACGTTGTAGAGAGGCGAGATGAGACGACGAGCAAAGACTAACAAAACTTTGGGTTATTCACATGTCATAAAGAGCTTGGCTGCAGGAGCTGTGACGCAGTGAGACGGTGATAAACAAGGGAAGGAGGTCTAATGGATTTATGTGTGAAGTGAACCTGAGACTCAGCTGTAATTCAGTCACATCTCCCCTTTTCTCCCCTTTCATTCACCAAGATGTTTTAGCACTTTCTCCCACAGCTGGATCAGCTGTCCTGCTGGCTGCAACTGAGTCTGTATATTTAGCAGTCAGTGCTGTCAATCATATGTTTGTTTTGTTTTTCAGCATTAGCTTGAGGACACTGACACTTATTGTATTTTAAGAGAAACAATTCGCATTATTATTTCCTTTTTTAGGTTGCTTATCAGTTTCTTTTGCTTCTACTCTTTTGTATGGAATATAAAAGTCATAAAGGCATAGCTCAACTCTTGTGATTTTAAGAGTTGACCCTTTTTAACCATGGAGCGACATCACTTTCCTTGTGCTGCTTTCAGATGTCTTTCACAAATATTTAACCCTTTAAACCATGGGCAAATTGACACAAGTTCTTTCGAAAACATGGGAAAAAGGCAATAAGTAGCTTTGATTTTTTTTTCACAAATGAGTAGATTTTGAAAATTATTTTAGAAAAAGCTAGAGAAAAATACTTTAAAAATGACCATAATTACAGATTTAAAATTATATCCCAAATTATTATACATTTTTAAATATGTTTTCTTTTACATTTCTTACTTAATTTTTGTGTAATAAATAATAATAAGTAATAAATACTTTTAACTAATTTCTTGCAAATTTCTGGGTCATTTCTCTTTTTGTTGCTCATTGCCTTTTTTGAAAAATTAAAATCAAGCCAATTTGCTCAAGTTTCAAAGAGTTAAGAATTACCTTATTCATATCTATTATTTTTAAGATATACTACTAAGACTAGAACATGTTTGGGAACAACATCCTTAATTTTCCACAATTTATTATCTGTATAGTATTATATAGCTTTGGTCCATCTGGTGATATATGCTTTCCTAATATAGCTAAAATAATAGAACCTTTCAGATGTCAATTTAATACACATCTTAATGTAATTAAGCCTGATGGAAATGGTATTTGTCATTTAAAATACTGATCTATAGGTTTGAACATTGTTTTTTTCAACAGACCAATTATCTAAGGCACCTTTTTAAAATTTTGTCCAGCGAGGATTGAGATAGAAGTAAAAGTCCAAAACATGATCATCAACTGGACTGAATATGGTACAGTATTTGGAGCAGATTTTGCTCTCAATGTCTAGCTTCCATCTTATCTAGACAGCTGCTATCATACATAAGCATTACAACTTTTTCATACCGACATGCTTGCTGTAAACTTCATAATTACCATTCAACCATTTTAGGTCTCAAATATGACAGATAGCCTGTGTTCTAAATTTGTTTCACACCAGCTACAAATTGCTGAATTAAAAAATAACTGTGACAGCAAAAAAAAGGCCTCATAAAAGCAAACCAGATTTTAGAATAATCAGAAAATATTTCAGAGATGAAAAATTATCTAATAATAAGGAATGAGCCAACAGAGAAAAAAAAGGAATAACATTTTCAGATCAGTATGGGAATATAACTAATGAGAAACAACATAATAAAAAGTGGCATAAACAAGATGTAATAATGAGAAGTGGCTTATGAAAAAGAAGTAAGTTAGAAATGTTATTACAAGAAAGCTTGATTTTATTAATCAACAGATGACTGCACTGTGGTTCCATCTTAGTTGGTATCTGAAAGCTAATGGCCTTGAATAGATTAAAGCTGATTGCCACATGAGGTTAAAATGTTGTTGTTTTTTTTAAATGATCCTGACATAACTGGAATCTTTACAAGAGCTAAAAGAGAAATGGACAAGGTTTTTGCTTTTTCTTATTTTTATGAAGTAAAGTTGATTGCACAATACTGGCTATAGAACAATGACATCATCAGTCTCCACATTAGTTATGTATTAATAATAAGAAAAATACTTCAAATTGGGGCTGATGTTTTGTCAATAAAAAAATGTCAGAAATCAGCATACTGGCCAATTTTAAAACCAATTTCTGACAATACAGATAATGTGCTGATACTACTATGCATCACTTTTTCCACTTTTGATGAAGGAATTTAATTTTTAACATAAATGCCAGTTAACAAACCTCTACTCCGAGTAGGCTTGCCACTTTAACTACTTTTGGTGGACAATATAATGTCCCATAAATGATTGCGATAAACAGTATTAGTGTCATTTTAAGACTATTTTATGCCACTGATGTAATTACAATAAAATAGCATAACAACGCAAGCACACCCTTTCAGAGAGCAATGAAGTGCTCTTGAATGAATCTAAAATGGAAATGACAAAAAATTAAAATATCCTGAATAAATAAAATATAAGTAATATTTAATAGCAAATGGCTTTGCACTCATAAAATTTTACTAGTATTCAAACCACTCAACATGCTATTACTACATGTCACATTCAACCATTCACACACACACACACACACACACACACACACACACACACACACACACACACACACACACACACACACACACACACACACACATTCATACACTGATGGCCGAGAGCATTCAAGGTGCCATCTGCTATTCAGTTACACACATACACACACACAGGAAATCAAACGATGGCACAATGTGAGGTTCAGTATCTTGCCCAAGCCGACTTGCGGACTGGAGGAGCCGGGTATCAAGCCACTGATCTTTGGAAAAGTGGACGACCTGATCTACCACCTGAGTGCGTGCATGGAGGACCTTGGCCCCGCCCATGGTGAAACTCCGACACAGAAGGTAGAGAGCCGAAATAACAGCAAAACATGACTCAGCAGTATCGCTGTTCTAGAAAAATGTTCATAGACATGTCACCGGTCCTCAGAAGATATATTTAACAGCTGGACGCTAGACTTACAGGAGATTATTCAGAGGAGGAATGAATGGTCTGAGGCATGTCTAAAGGCTCAAACACAAACAATTGACACAAGGTTAAAGCTGCATCAATAAAATTGGATTTTAAGAACACATATGACACCATAAAAACTGTAGAACTGTAACCCCAATATTTTTGAAAGGAGGTTCTTGACATGGTTATCCATGTGATTTTATTACCAAGAGGGGTAACCATGGGCTAATGGGCTTGTGCATCTTAAAAGCTAAGAGAGCAATAGCTATAGGATTGAAAGATGTAAACAAACTACTACAAAACAATATATTAAGGATTCATCAACATATGTTAGGATGGAAAAACTGATATATTACAGAAGGAAAGCTGGCAGTTTTTTTTAAAATATCTGGGGGAGCTTCAAGGACTTTTTGAAACAAGTCAACAAGATGTTGATAAGGAGCTGGAAATATACATATAAAGTATTGTAGCCAATGTTATCATATAGATTTCTTTACATTGTAATTTCAGTGATATTTGTGTTCACCTCTATTTTAATTATGTTTTGTTTTTTATATATTTTTTTCTTTTGGTTTGTTTTTGGCCTGCCTTTTCATTTTCTGGAATACGATTTTTGCTGTCAAGGCTATTTTATTTTTATTAAATATCTGATATATTGAAAAACCATATAAAAATACTGTTTAAAAAAACAGGACTCAGCATAGTTTCTATTCAGTTCATAGTGCTTAGGTGCTGCCCAGATCTTATAATGGTTGGAATAACCCTGCTGTTTCTGTTTCTGCTATCATTATCTGAACAAACACTCATATACACTCAAGCCAATATCAAACATTATATGGACACGGCCGATAATATTTTCTGACCTGAATAAGTCGGCAATGCACTTATTGTGACAGGCCTAGGTTTTGAATGGTGAATGAGTTTTCTAATCTTTACCATATGCATTAAGCTTTGTGTTGTTTATAGGTTGGCTCACTGGTAAATAAAAGGTATGAGAAAAAAAGCTCATATACTAAAACACAAACTTAAATGCAAAAACACACACAGTAGGAGCAGCTGCCGTCTGCAGAGCTGCAGCTCATTACCATGGTACCTGAGGCTTAAAGCAGAACGAGGGGTTTCCCTGTGAGAGAGTGAGGGTGAGCTGTGGCTGCGAAAACATCCAACCAGGCATATAATACAGCTTCACTTTAACGTGATCAAGGTCTCACCAAGAGTGCTATCCCCATCCCTCCTTATTTTGTTCATTGAGTGCTACAATGGTTCATCGCAAATCCAATTAAGTCTAAGAGGAAAATGCACATTCCCAGATGGAAAAAAGGTCTTCTGCACAAACGGTGTTAACTGCTAACTAGCTCATGACAGATGGATAAAAAGCCGAGATGAGATCAGGCAAACAAACTCAGAAGAGGCGGACCAAGCAGATGGAATCTTCTTCCCACACAAAGAAAAGAGCTGAGAGGAAACTGAGACGACAGAAGGTGAATGGACTTGTGGTGAAACTCTCAAGGTTGACAATATATGACGGGCGTCACTCTATGGAGACACACGGATGAATTAAAGACACAGCGGTGCACAAAGATTGACAAACGATGGCATGACGATCTGCAGAGCTGTGAGGGAATAGTGCACACACAGATCCATTCGAAGTTGGAATTTAATTCTTTTACTCCTGACAAAGACAGCAAAGCAAGTTTTGATGAGCATATGGTCTCCAAGGAAGTGAGGTCGCTGATAAAACTGCTTTAACTGATGATGAGATAAAGGGATGATGCATGAACCTGCCAGATGTAGCCAAAACTGGAGCTGCACTTTCTCCACTGCAACCTTCCCTCTCTCCCTCTGCTCTCTCTCCCATGCTCCCTCCCCCTCTTGTTTAATCTCTCTACCTCTCTCTCTCTGTCTGTCTCTCTCTCTCTCTCTATACACACACTCAGATGCACACGCAGAAAAGAGGAGAAAGCCAGAGAGGAGAACTGCGGCGGCACGATGGGGATATTTTGCCTGCGTGGGCTCTGTCGCTGAGGCGTCCGGAGTTCAGCCACTGTGTGTGAGTGAGTGTGTGTGTGTGTGCCTGTGTGAGTGTGTGTGTATGCATGTGTGAGTGAGTGTGAGCCCCTGCCGACACCGTGCGGAGAAAGGAGAAGGGGAACAGAGGAGAGCGGGTGGAAAGGAGGAAAAGGAGAAGGGGGAGTGTTGACTCTGACTGGGGCTTAGAGGAACCTCGCGCCACTGGATCAGAGGACGCAGATGTGCAACAACTACTCCAACTACTGCCGCTGCTGCTGCTCCGCCTGCGTGCCGCTGCCTGCCTGTCCTCTCAACTTCTGCCATGGCATAGCCTCCTCTTACAGCTCGCCTCTAATCCGTTAAGGAAACGGGCATGCACGGGCACAACCGGGGATCTAGGCTAACGCATCCTTTACGTCAGTAATTCACAGTCTGAGGTGAGTCGCTCTTCTCTGCTCTTGTCTTCTCCTCTATTTCACCTCTCAGGCTGCAACTGCAAAGTCTGTTCAAATAACCTCTGGAGGTGGGGAATCCAGGGGATCTGCTCGCTATGTGAGACTGAGCCCGGGATAATCCACAGGGAATGTTTTCACTGGAGATTTTCCCTTTTAGTCGGCTGATCAAATATCAAATACGTGTGTCAGATGAAAGGAGGTAAATCTCAGACTGATTTGAGTTCGGCTGAGTTGCTTCTGCTGCTGGAGATTTCAGGCAGCGGCTGTGGAATGTGGTGAGTTTAAGAGACGTTTCAGTCAGTTAAGAAAACTTTAAACGTGACGAATGTTTATATCTCAGGTGGGGAGGGGGCTCGCTGCCACCGCTGGCTGACGTTCATCAGATGTGGCGGGTCAGTTTTTCGGTTTCTGAGACCACTGTGATCCAGATTTAACCTGACTGGCTTCGCATACAAAGCTGAAACAGTTCGTGCGTACAAGGGCTTGCATGATGCTGCATTTCCTCTCAGTTTTTGCAGCTGAGTGAGCGTTACATAAAACGCACTGGTATCCAAAGCAAAAAGAAAAAATTGTTGCATGAAGCTGCTGTCCCACGTACGGAGGCAGCAGAGGAATAGGTAATGAGTGCTGAGCATCAGACAGTTGGCTGCAGCTGATGAAGGTCCTTAACTAAAGACTAATCTAGATTAATGGACTGGGTGAAGTCACCATCTCCTTACAGATTATTGGAGCGTGTGTGTGTGTGTGTGTGTGTGTGTGTGTGTGTGTGTGTGTGTGTGAGGGGGAGAGAGAGAGGGTTGCCAAGAACCCTCACATCTCCACTGTCCTTCAGTTGCCACACAAAACGCATGTCACTCCCACTCATCTCCACAAACCTCCTGCCATCGCTCTCCATCTCCCCTTCAACCCTATCTCACATCAACGCTCTGATACAATCTCCCCTCTGCTCTATTTCACTTTGCGCAGACACTGAGAAGAGGACTGAGGAAAGCAGATAAAGATAGAGGAAGAGATATATAGAGCAAGGGGAGAAGACATCATCTGTGAGAAATAATAGAGAGGCAGGAGAGGATATTGAATTTTCTTTTTTTTTTTTACAATGGTAGGGCGTTAAGTGCTGACACTTGAGAGTGACATGAAAAGTACATACCTGCTGTCACAGCCTCATCTATGTAACGCAAATATCACTACCAAAAATGACAGGATAGGGATAAAAGTAGGATGTCTCTGCTGAAAAAAAAAGAAAAGAAATGACATGTTCCCCTTCATCCGTCAGTCCCTGTCTGCGTTTAACCTTCGTGCCGCCTCTATGAGAGCTGGGCATGGCCGACCAGGAATGATGGGTGTGATGGCCCGACGCTTCAAAGCCAATCTTTATTTTTAGGAATCAGTCACATCAGTCTGCTGCTCGCTCTGTAATACTCTAGAGAGACTGTTCTGCCACGTGTGCACGCGCAAGTGTGTGCTCGCCACCTCTGTGCATAGTCACTCCAAATTCAGAGGTACATGAAAAATAAAAAACAATGCTTTTACACACGGAGATGTCGTGCATCAACAGCGAGAACTGCCAGGGTGGAATGTAATAGTCTGCACGAATCGCATTTTTCGAAACTTGCACGGCACGTGTCTCCCAAAACCAAGCTAACATGGCAGAGGGTGTAAGGGTGGGAACGAGCATGAGGAAGAGTGCAGGGTTTCCAAACGAGTGGTGAAGTGGGCATTTACCTCCCATGGCCCTGCTCGCTGGGAGGGGTATTCATTCATCCAGAAAACAAACCGCTCTCCTATAAAAGAATGACTGCTTTTGGAACAAGCCAGATGTTACCTTTCATGTGCTAATAGGATTATTCATTAAGAGTGTGATTTTGTTCCCTGGGAGCGCCACAACATCGCCAAGCAGTTGAGGTGAATCGCATGCGTCTGTTCTGGAAGAGGGGAAGGTGCATGTGTGTGAGTCACTTCGTACTTCTGTTGCATGCAGAAGAAGTCTCTTCACACACAATCCCACCTGGTTGTAGTTGTCAGTGTGCGCCGGTGTATGTGTGTGTAAAGCATGTGTTCCCCACTGATTTGCCGTAGGGGCCCAGTCAGCTGGGGCTCCAACAGGCCCTGAGGCAGAGGAACAGAAGATGGCAGTTTTCTGTGTTAAAAGGAAAAAGTAGAGTCTAGGGTACCAAAATATCTATTGTTTCATTACTTTTAGTGCTGCCTGCAACTAATAATTCTTTTGATATAAAAATGATCTGTTTACAGTTCCTTCAATAAACATTTTTATCTATAGTGAAAAAGGCCCAAGGAGACAACTTAAAATTACTTGTTTTGTTCCAAACAACAGTCTAAACCGCACAGATATTAAATTTAATAAAAGAGAAAGAAAAGCAGGAAATCATCATATCTGAGAAGCTTAAACAAGCAAATGTTTTGCATTTTTACTTGATAACTGTCAATTTACGATCACAAAAGTTGCTAAATACGTTTCTATGGATTGACTTATCTTTCAGCACTAATTACTGTGGCTTGAGGTTCTTGCTAATGACACTGTGACTATCCTTTGATACAAATTACTGAACCCAGCAGATGGAGGTCAGAAGTCAGGGTCAGATGTCAAGCACGCAGGTAGGTTTGATACGATTTCGAACCATTAAAGGTGAACGAAACCCTGTGCAGTTTCATTGTGACAAAGAAAAAGTTATGTTCACATTCCAGGGTTTCTACAGATTAAAGGAAGTAAAATTAAAGACTTTTAAAGATGTTAAATGCCACAATTTTTGTCATTTTACAATGCGACATCAGGAATCAATGGTTTTTAAAAAATCCCATATCCCATGTCTAAGCTTTTCTTTTAGGCTTTTGAAAGATTGATTTAAGACATTTCGATACAAATTGAGACCTTGTTTTTAGATTAATAAACTCAATGTCTCTTGAGACTTTTTCAAGGATCTGCGGGAGCCTTGCATTCAGTGTTTTTCAATAAGTAGCATTCTCTCTATTCTTGAGGTTTAACAACCATGCAGAGTGCATTTCCTTTCGCATAAATCGTTTGCCAAGTCGTTTCTTTTATGTTTTTACCTTCAGCATTTTAAACATCCACATTGACCAACTTGTAGTCTTCTAGTTCCCTGACTTTTCTGGGCTATTGCATCATACTGCTGCTTAGCGTGACAGCATTCGTAGGATTGTGTATTGCATCAGTCACCTAGGTAGGTGTGCATGTGCATCCTCATGTATTTGCAAAAACAGGGACCTACTCATAGAAAATGCTCCAAACCCTTTCAAGAGGTCTAAAACGCCACAGGTAATTTTTGAGTCTGTGCTCAATATTTTATTTTAAAAAATATATCAGAACGCAAACTTGAAATGAAACATTTGAAGGATCTTAACAGCATATTAATTACTGTATGTGTCCTGCAAAAAGTCACTTTGAAAGGTTTTCAAACAGGCACTCGATCTATCTAAAAGCCTGATGTGTATTTTTGATTCTATGCACATCTAAGACTAATAGGACTTTGACAACTTAGAAAGGTTGGAAATGTGAAAATCTTCAAATTACAGCATTTGTTGATGCGAAGTAGCCTCATTTAGCATCTCCCTCTCTCCCTCCAGTCTACAGCTTTCATGGGCTTCAGTTGAGCTGACAAAATGATATATCTTATCGTCAAGACAGGATGGCTTTCGCTGTCTCTCTCCCTCTCGGTCTCAGGGTCTCTATTCTTGTTCATGGATCCTTCTCCATGGCTTCATCCTGCCTCCTCTCGTCATTATCGCTGTCTATTTTACTCATGTTCAATTCTGCTCGAGTCAAGCGGAGCGAAAACTCTACATCTACATCTGTGCACCTGTTTATTCTAGTCTTTTCCTCTTCTTTCTCATGCTTGTGTGTGGTGGTGGTGTGTGTGTGTGCGTCTTTTTTTCTTTGCTAGGGATGACTAGGAGGAATCTGAGAGCAGCAGGGGAGTTCTCTAGTTACCCATCAGCTTTGAAACCTCAGTTTGTCTAGAAGGCAAAGAGAGAGGGAGAGAAGGAAAAATGCGGGTACAGAAAGCAACAAAGAGGGAGAGAATGAGAACAAAAAAATGAGTAACAGAAAAGAGATATAATGTTCTGGAGGAACACGAAGAGGAGAGGAAAGGAGAGTGATCTGATGCATTCTGATTAGAGCAGGCAGCCTCTGCAGCAGCACATCCTTTCTTGAGGTCTGATCTCCATCTAGCCTGCATGTTCACTGACGTATGGATTACAGACTTCCTGTGAATTCATCAAGCTCTGGAGAACCCACCTGGGTGCATGCGAAGCACACAAAGCCAACTAACTTCAGTGAGTTAAGGAAATTACAAAGAAAAGTACAATTCATTTGGGACAAAGTGAGTAAAAAAATAATAAGGCTACAATGTCCGCAGGCTATAGTCCAAGGATAAGAAGTCCTCCATGAGCGCAGCAGCAGGCTAACATATACCGAGTTCTTTCATGGTGGTAGTTTCTAGCATCATACACAGTAGGGAAGGATACTAATGACGTGTGCAGCACACACTCTGAGGCTTGGGAGGCTCAACTAGAGGCTGTTTAACACACACACACACACGTTTTATTATGTGTGAGCTCCAAGCGAACATCTGAGAGCAAAATCATTTAAATGTTGTATGAATATACACTAACAATATGCACACATGGCTTTTCCATAAATGCTGTGCATATGGCTGAAATTTAAAATATAAGCATATCCTGAGTGCTGTGGATTAACAGCAAATCTGGATTCATCCTGTCACAGTATATGACGTCTGACATTAAAATGAACCCTTAATATAGATATCCATAACTACTACGATATCACATCAAGAGTAAGCCCTGCTTTTTTCAACTTGAGCCCATATTTCCCCTGTTCTGTGTCTTAGTGACGAATGGGAACAACATTTTTTTGAATCTGGTCCAGTATTGAGCAAGAGTGCTGTGGCTGCAAAAGTGGCTACAATGTAACCACTTCAGGAAATTACACACCGTTCATTTACGTCCACCAAAATGCTGGTTTTTGCCACTGATAAACTCAGATTGTTATTGTAAGCCTCTAACAATAAAGGATCCCTACAGAGACAGACCTTATGTTAAAGAATATGATTTTTTTAGTTTTTTCTTTCTGAAAACTGTGAATGTATTGTATTTTATGATGATAACATTGTCATTTTTTAAATGGAATCTGGTGGTTTTGTTGATAAGAATATAAGGGCCATATCTGGTTAAACAAAAGCAACTTCTGCTTTGACAAAAGGTCTATCTCTGTATGAATTCATTCAATAATGTTGACAGACAATAAGAATATCATATATATATATATATATATATATATCAATATATCTGAGCCTGTCCGTGGTAAAAACATTCGATTATAGTCTATATTGCGGGCTACGTGCTAAAGTGCTCTGTTCAATTCTAGACGATTTCCAAATTTTATGGGAAAATAAAGTCCAGGTTGGAAAATACCAAAGTTACCTATTGAAACCACAACTTAAAAGGAAGGTTCTATAAACCAAATAAATTATATTTGAATTTCATTTGAACTATTCTGACAGTGTGCAGGTTTCTAGAATTTCAAGAAATTGCTGTAGAATCTTATATTATAGCACGTGATATGTGACAGGGTAAAAACAGTCCCTCCTCTGTTGTAATTAGGACATTTCATTCTACAGGTACAAAAAAATGTTCCAGGTCTTATTTAGTCATTACTGCAACACTACATGACAATTCTGAGCAAAATCTTTAAAATGGTGCTAGGCAACGGTGCAGCGGTCCATGATGACTGAGCAACAATTACTAGAGAGACAATCCCTTAAAATCCTGTGATTTCCAGTACCGTTCTATCTTACGGCATTAAGCTACCATTAACTGACAAAGGATTTGCTGCGTTTGGTGTCGGCCTAATGCACTGTGCTGCAGTTATCCCTCAACACTGACCTGTACAGTCAATCACTCGGCTATATATACCCTCACATCACACCCTGAGAGCATGGCTGCACCCAAGCTTGCTCACATGCTGCAGCACAAGAGACAGACAGAAAATAAAATAAACCCACACTGTCAAATGACCTTACCAACGCAGACTAAAGTAAACGACGAGCCTCAATTTCTTTTTACTGCATAATCAGTGTGCTTTTAAGAGACAGATCAAAGACTTTTCAAAACACTACTAAGCCCCGTGTAATTATGAGCGGAAGCTGACAGAAGAGAGAAAAGAGGAAAACAAAACATGAGTAGATAAAGCTGGATTACAGTAGAGTTTGGTGCTTCCATGACTGTGATGATACTGCTCCACTCATTTGTTCAAGCAGCATATGAGCCACACTGAGCTGGAGTAATGTAGAACTGCAGCAATAGAAGAGCAGGATTTTTCTCGTTAATCATGTAGCACAAGGGCAAACTTCAAGCTCACTCTGTCTGTGTCATGTATTTCCCTCTGACTTTTATTCACAGAACCACTGCCTGGTCGTATGCCTACACTAACCAGTCAAGTTGCAGTTATAGACTCGTATGTGGCCATAAAAGTAGACGATGCTTCAGAGGAGCTACAAATTCTAAAACAAGATGCTTCACACAGCAGAGAATATCTATACAGTTGTCAAAGTTTCAAGATAAGTGTCACTGTTTTAGTATCTGACCAAATGTCTTCCCTTCCGTTCCTGGGTTATGATAAAACATAATGACCAGGAGAGTGTTTCTGCCAAAAATTGAGATCACACAGTGAAGTTGAGTTTTGAACTTTTAGACATAAAATGTCAGACATTTTTGTGAAATTTTGTCATAATTGGCGTGTGAATTTTTGCGTAAAGGCCGAAACTGTGATTTGTGAGGTCACAGTAACCTTTGGTCTTTGGCCACCAAAATCTAATTAGTTCCCCCAGGAGTCCAAAGGGACATTCGTGCCCAATTTGAAAAAATTACTTAAAGATATTACTGAGATATCGCGTTTATGAGAATGGGATGGCCCTGAGATCACAGTAACCTTTGACCTTGGGCCACCAACATGTAATCAGTTTATTCCCATGTTCAAGTGGAACATTTATGCCAAATTTGAGGAAACTCCTTCAAGGTGTTCCTGAGATATCGCGTTTATGAGAATGGGATGGATGGATGTAAGGTCACCAGAATCTAATAAATTCATCATTGAGTCAATCTGGATGTTTGTGTCAAATTGGAGGGAAATCCCCTCAAGGCGTTCATGAGATATTGCAGTCACGAAAATGGAAAGGACAGACAGATGGGCAATCTGAAAGCACAATGCCTCCAGCCACGTCTGTCTTCTGTGAGGAGGCATAAAAACACAGTTGAGCCCTCAATGGGAAGTTAGAGAAGGCAAGGACTGACATTGTTCAACATCTCACTCTAAATTTGGCCATTTATATGTTACTATTACTTTCCTCTGGGGCACAAAGATTGTTTCAATTCAGCGACGAGCATGATTGAGGCTGAGCACTAACGTTGGGAGATAAAGCTCGGCTTACAGTCTCAAAGGATGCTGGATGGGTATGAGGTCAGGACTCCGTGCAAGCAAGGTCACACGAAAATCAGAAAAACATCACTTTGTTTATGGGGGCACTGTTATGTTGAAAAAGGAAAGAGCCTTCCCCAAACTGTCCTCTAACTAATTTGTCTTTAGCTGCCTATCAAACAGATAAAACACATGCTGCACATGCATCAGGAAAGATGTATTAATTTATTATATTATTTAAAATAAAACAATAATGGAAAAGCTCAAAGAAACACCCGGTTAAATACTTAAACGAGGGAGGCTGTTTAGGCTGCTGTCAGTAATTGACATGTATAGCCATATTTTCAGCGTTTAATCAACGCACTGGTTTTGTGGTGCATGCTATATTAATGAATTTTCCCTTCGGTGGAGCAGAAGCGATAAAACAAAATTAGTCAGGCTCAAAGTAAACGGTAAACATTCAATCCCCAGGTTGAATCAGGACACAGACATCTCCACCTTTCAAGATTTTACCCTCGGCAACCAAAAGTTCAATTAGGCGACTGCCATTCACGAAACTGCCGACTCATATGCAGTTTAAAATAATGCTAGTAATGGGGACCCATTTTTAAATTCAAGGTGTATTGCATTGAATGAGCACGTGCTTTGAGCATAAGAACCATTTCCATCAAAGAATAATAAATTGCATTACTGCAGTAATCTGGATTGTCCTTGCAGCACTGCAAAGGTTTAAACAATGGCTGAACTAGAAGAGAAGATTTCCCGAGAACTAACTGTGCTAAACAGGCTCGCATCATGGACAAAATGCACTTGTGTGCCTAGAAGTAACACAAATAATGACCCTTAGTCCCTGTATGACAACCATGTGAGCTGTGCTGCTAAAACAAGGTCAGATGTGAATGTGTCTGATGTGTTTTGCCATGCGCACATGACCCTGTGAGGTCTGTTTTTGGTCTGTCCTACTAGGGAGAAAATAGTGGGTCAGTTCACATAACTTACTTGCCCCTGAATTGAAAAAAAAGGATCAGGGCCACCCTGTAAAGGGGCAGTTGTCACAGCCTTGCGTGATGAGTCATGCTGTTTATGCAAGGAGCCAGGGGGTGGTGTTCCAGCCCGAGGTGAGATACGAGTGCTGCTACAGTCGCCCGGGCCCAAACCCAATGGGTAACAAATCAGATATGTGGAGCCAGGGACACATCATTCAGCCTGCAGTACTGACATGTCAAAAAGGATCAAATTTAAATGAGGATATGATACAATACCGTGAAACTGTATGCATTGTGGAGGCTGTGTGTAGGGAGTACAGAAAACACTGTTGCTGTTTGTCCTGACCAACCAAATTCATGTCTCTAGATTTGATGGTTCAGAGCAGTGTGGCATCTTGAATTGTAATCAGATATAATTTTGCACATATTGAATATAATGTTTGATTTGGGTCTGGCTTAGAAGTATTCGCTGACCTCATTTGGAGAGGGCGTGCAGGGTAACAGTTTAATCTCTTATTCAAAATGTCATCCTTTGCACAAACATGGAGAGGACACTGACAGTGATGGACCAGGAAAGCACAGTCATGCTGGTGAATAGATAATAGTCTGGGAATAAACGTCACATGGTCAAACAGTTAGAGGAAGGGGAAAAAAAATCTTTGAAATGATGTTAATGCTGCACAGCAGCGGGAATAATTGGAAAATTTATGTATTGGATTGTGCTATATGGAGCCTTGGCTCTTCCCCTTTACATTGTGGTACGTCACTCTGCTTTCACAGCTCAATCAACACAATGGCAATGGAGGTCAGGAGTCGGCAAGTGCTTTTATGCATACAATACAAGGTGGAGAGGTTTATCAAAACACCGTGTTTCCACTTACTATGTGCTTTTTTCATATTCCCCTGACCTTTCTCTGCTCGTAACTGCACTGACTGGGACTGATACTTTCTTGAGGATATGTTGTCACGGTATGTCTTTAGGGGTGAGACAAAACAAAAAGTGTATGACTGATTCCTGTTATGTATTGCAGAAGTGCCTCTCATAGCCTTGTTACTGCTGGCAGAATATCTTTCCTAATGTCTTCTGTGTTGGGCGTGTAGTCAGCCTCGACAAATATTGCACTGTACTCCCTGGTCATTTGGACACATCCGTAATTACCTGTCTGTTGAGAATCAAACAAACATCTGCCTGCACAGCAGAAAGCTGCCATCTCTAACCTGTCTATATGGGCATGCTGTGCAGTTCTCACAAAAGTCTTTCCAGTGACATTACTGGGAAATGTTTGGATAGTTACAGGGGTGGACTGTCAATCTGTAACATTGCTGGGCCCATCTGTCTGTAATGGCTTTTTAAGATTCGACTGCGGGTTTCTTTTGACAGAACTTTTACAAAAAGAGTCCCAGTGCTTATGAGATATTTGGTATCTGGCACACGAGACAGGCCACTGAAAGTTATGATGTGCCTTAGCATGTTGGAAAGGGAGCTAAATAACACTCCAAAATGGGGCTAAATATTGTAGAGGGAAAACCTATTATGGCCATTTTACTGGGGTCTCTTGACCTTTCAGGTTAAGATGAAATGAGTTATTTCATTTTATAACATTTAAGTTACTTTACAATATTGTATTTGAATATCTCTGCATATCAGGGTGCCTGAACAGTTTTGGAATTGCATAAATTGGGTATTAATGGAAATGGATGTAAGTCCCCGTAGTAATTTCTTTGTAGTGAAACCATATTTTTGAAATGGACATCACTGTATAAAATAACCTGTTTTGACTTCTTGGCCAATCACAGCCTCGAAACAACTTACAGTCATAAACTAGAGGCCTCAGGCATTGAGAGGATATGCTACTTTCCTGGGTATATTGACAATAAAGGGTTTCTCCGCAGTTTCCTGAACAGAAGTGCTCGCCATCCAATTGCAGAAAAATGCAATTCTTATCGAAATATCAAAACAACAGTTTTTGCTACCAAATCACAGCATGAATTTTTCTGTCGTGTACCTCAAGACCTGAATGTGGCATTTTGAATTTTTTTTTTCCACGACTTGTATCAGTCTTTGAGTGGTAAAAAAATGCTTAAGTTACTCAATAAACCTGTGTAACAAACATTTTCAACCCAAAAGATGATGCAATAACTTATGAGGATGGGAATGGTCATCACATATGTCCATCATAATGCTGTAAAGTGCTATACACTCTAAACTTTCAAAGTTTAAATAGGTGCCTAGCCAAAACACAATGACTATTATATAGATTTATGACGATGAGAAAAACTTGACACACAGTGGTGAGGTGTCCCTAAAATGGATCTTCAGGTTTCCAGCTTTTAGGTGATACCACTTCATGTGACATATACTGTTGACCTGCTGCCCCCCCCAAAAGAAGTTCCTCTGTCCATGCCAAAAAAAAAGAAAAAAAAGGTCTATGGTGGATTTAAAAGAGTTTTACAAACACTGTAAGCAAGAACATCATAATTTTGAGCATGCTAGTTGGCAATATGATGGCTTTTATTCATATATTGCTGTGAAAATGTTGCTAAATCCCTGAACATTATTGAAAGATTATGCCAACGTTCAAAATTACCATATTTACAGATGATACTGCACATCTACAAGGGGCTATCAATGTCTATCTAAAAGACTGTTATGTTAGATCTTAGCTGTGATAGATAAAGATTGGTGGCTGTCTCTCTCTAAGCAGAAACGGAGACTATAATTTAATAATGCAGAGCCAAAGCGATAATGTGATGGAGGAGACAGTGAAACAAAATGTCCATTCTATAGCTCCCAGGTAAGTAAACAGACAGGCTTGAAATAGGAAGTGGTTCCCTGTTGACAGAGAGCAGTCATGGCGGATAAGCTGAGACGGATAATTGTCCTATCTGATTCAGAATCTGTATGAGCATGTGGAGTGTTTGCTTATTGTAAATCAGCACGCAAAAGGAGAATTATATTCCTGTCAGAGCATCAGAGGCAAACTGCAGAGTTGAGATGCTGCAACCATTACCTGAGGGAGCGGAAGTAAAGATAATTCATATCTTAGGTTCATATCTCGGCTTGGGATGTTTCTCCTCAGGAGGTTGCTGTACAGTTCTCTGTCAAAAAGTTTGCAGCTATCATCCCCATTTTGTCAGCGTATTCTCCTGTTTCTGTTCATTAAAAATTTTCAAAATGAAGAGATGGCATGCTCACATATGCCAGAGTAGTGAAAATGTGCCTCCAAATAGGCCCAAAATTCTATTTTTGCTCTATTATTAACTGTATGAGAGAAAGGTCAGACAGTGAAGAATCCTGCTGAACCTAATGAACCATAGAAATAAACTGCAGACCTCAGGCACATTCTTCAAAGGAGTCAACAGTATATTGCTTCTGTTAACTAAGTGTGTTGGGGGGTGTGTATGATTGTAAGCGCAGTGTCTGATAGCTCCCATACAAACAGAGACGCTCATCAACTACGAGCAGGAGGAACTGATAGTCAAAGCAGCTTTAACTGGCAACGATAAATGGATGGAAATGATGCTGAAATTGGAGTTACTGGTTTTTCACAGAGAAGAAGATTAAATGCACCACGGATATCTGCTAAGATTATTTTTAGGGCACGCTTAAACCATAACGCTTGCAGTTTTTCAGTAAATAAACACAGAAGGATTGGCAAGCACAAAAGACCCTCGCCAACTGGCAATAAAAAGGAAATGAAAGGGTTTTCTTTCTAGGGTAAATATAAAGTGTATGCATATGGAATCTTTAGACATGGCATCGCCACGCCTTCAGTGTCAACTGTGGAAACTCCAATGTCAAACTCAATGATTCCTGTTATACTATATTCAAATATATGAAAGGTCTGCTCCTTTAAAATTCATATTTGCTATGCTTTTTGGCATGCATAATGACAAGTGTGTGATAAAGGCACATTTTAATAATATTCATTAAATAACTGCACAGGTTCCTCCCTTCTCCCTGAGCTTAGACAGCGGGTGTGTTCTGTCGAGTGGGATGTAGTAGTGAGGCCAGGGTCTTTGTCTAAGCCGTCCATTACTGATGATTAACACAGCGTCTTTTTCCATGTCCCTCAGGAAACATGGTGAGCAAGGAGGGTGGCAAATGCATGCTCACCAACTCAGAGTCTGACTCGGAGGCAGCGCCTTTGCCCTCCACCTCGCTGGCACTGGAGGTGAAGTATTCCCTGGAAGCCAGTCGACAGGTGAGGAAGCGAAACAAGGCCCTGCAAGTGCGTTTCAAGGATATCTGTGAGGCACAGAATGAGCAAAGGGAGGCGGAGTTGCAGGCAGCAGGGAAAGGCGGCAAGCCGATCTCATACAAAGTGGCGTACCGCAAGTACATGACTGTCCCTGCCCGCAGATCTATCCCGAACGTCACAAGGAGCACGGGTGTGCAGACATCCCCTGACCTGAAGAAACGCTATCAGACCTTTCCCTTTGAGCGCAAGAAAGGTCACACTTTTAAACACGTGGCGGCTGTGGAAACTTATAAAGGTCAGAATAACGGTTTTGTCATGGAGGTGAAACAGTCCAAGGCTGCTGAGCAGGGTTTAGATGAAGAGGAGGAGGAGGGAGCCTGCGGGGGGAGTGGAGTCCGGAGGACCAGGGCTCTGCTCCATACTAATGAGTGCATTGCCACAGTGGAGCAGCACACTGCACCTGATGGCCTGTGCTCTGACGCTCTGCTGCTCAGTTGCTCTGCAGACACAGACTGCCTTGCAGACACACAGAGAGGAAGCGGAGCCGGAGCACAGGCAGAGTACCAGCTCTGCAGTGTCCCATCCAAAGCCAGGACAGGATTACAACACAGGGAGGCCGACACAGACCGCTTGGCCAAGAGGCAGCTGCTCAATCTGGAGGAGGGCTCGTCCCGAACCCTGCCGGACAGGGCCTCCAAGGTTACAGGCCCCATCGCCTGGAACTCCCTTACGCAGGTGGAGTGCCTGGACAGTCCATCTGTGCGGAGCAAGCGGAAGAAAGCCCTGCAGCTCAACGGGCTGCAGAGTGAAACGCTACCACGTTCCAGCGGAGGCTGTACAACACAGGCACAGTGCCACACCGGACAGTTATCTGCCCGGCCTCTACGGGGCATGGAGGAGCCTCTGACACCCTGCAGAGGTGGTGAGGCTGGTGGGGCACCGCCCAACCAAACACAGGAGGCCTGCAAGCAAATAGTGCCTATGAATCAGGACGGGGATGTTAAAGCACAGCTCCAGGCCATGGAAAATCTCATCAGCTCCAGTCAAGAGACCATCAAGGTGCTGCTGGGGGTCATCCAGGAGCTGGAGAAGGGGGAGGCCCACAGAGAAGGGTAAGACATCTCACTAATAGCCTGTGCTTTACACTAGAGATGCACCAATTAGATTTTTTCTCTGTCGATGACGATTCCAATACTTCACCTCAAAGTACCTGCCAATACTGAATGAGTACCTATCCAATACTTGTAGCCCTCTTTTTTCCCTAATTTAAATCTGCACAGATCACTAAATTGAACTGGTTTAAATCATATTAATGTACGGTACAGAAGCCAGAGATTGCTGTAACACTTAAAACTGAGTTGGCGGACAAACGTGACTGTACTGACCGCTTGAACACTGACCTTTCTTATAACATTGACTAAGAAAGTGTGGATCTGTCACTTAATGGCTGATCTCCGTAATAGGGTCAGTATTGGGGCCGATACTGATTGAGTGAACTGGACTGGTGCCTCCCTACTTTACACTGGTGACAAGTATTCATTGGCAAAAAAATAAATAAAAATGTGAGGATACTGAGAAATCCCATTTGAGAGAAGGGCCTGGCCTTGTGTTCACAGGGTTAAGCCAAGTCAAACATCAGAGACACAGAGCACATTCATCATTCAGCATGAGCGGGAAAAGTATCCTCTTGATGTGTCACATTATTTCTAGATCTTAGGGACAAGCTTGTATCTGTGACAGCTGTTCAGTCGGACCCTGACTGGAGAACAGAGTGTTGAAGAAGAGATCACAGCTGCATGTAGCTGGGATGATGTGGCTTTTACCTGGATGTGCCCTGCAGTGCTATTACAGCAGTGTCTCTTTGATGATTTCCCTCCAGATATGACGGACCTGCTGAAAACTCATTTACAGACATTTCATCTCCCTCAATATGATCCAAGTGGTTTGATGACCCCTTGTATGACACACTATGAATGTGGCCTTTCAACCATGTTAAACCCAAGGCCAGGAAATAGCTGATATGTTGTCACTATTTTTAAAATTGAGCTGATTCAGCCACTAAATATATAACGATGTGTGTGAGATCAGTATAAGTGATGACGCAGCCTGCATCCGCCAGTAGTTTCCTCAAGAATTAATAAGAATACTTTGAGGGATAGGTCACCCCAAAATCAAAGATTTATATTTTTCCTCTTACCTGTAGTGCTTTTCATCAATCCAGATTGTTTTGGTGTGAGTTGCAGAGTGTGGAGATATCAGCTGTAGGGACTCTGTCTTCCATCAACATAATGGAAAGAGATAGCACTCAGCTTGTGTTGCTCGGGGCCAAAAAAAAAAAAAAAAACATTTGAAGAGCTTAGCAGCAATGTCTCTTCCCAGAAATCATGACCCAGCTACTCAAAATAATCCACAGACCTTTTTGTGAGCAGTTACATGTAGAAACTACTTTCTACTGAATTACATCCGCCAATGTGCAAAAGATGAGGAGTGCATGAAATTCTAGCTAACCTATCCCCACTGGGCTAGCTAACATTACAGCTCAGCGGAGGAGGACACCATTAATGTTTACAGCTCAGGATGTCATGACCACCAGCCTTTGTCGATGAGTAGATGCACGCTTCCTTCTGCATGGTGACACAGTTAGCAGGTGCAGCTTGGTAGAGAGAAAAAAGTTCCAACACCTCTAACACAGAGGTCTGTGGATTATCTTGGTCACTCCTGTTGAGTTCTTTGAATTTTTTCTTTCTTTAATTTTTTGGGTGCTTTGAGCACCACAAACCAAGTGCCATCTCGTTCTGTTATATTGGAGACAAGGCAGACGTCTCTACAGCCGATATCTCCAACACTTGGCAACACACATCAAAACAATCTAGATAGATCAATAGCATCACAGGTAGGAGGGGAAAGTGATTTGGGGATGAACTTTTTTTATGTATTTATTTATATATTTTCAATATATCAAATTTTAAACATGGGAATTTAATTAAAAGAGGATATCATATCAGAGTGACACTTGCTTGAACAAAAAGTAGAAATTTAACAATTGGCCTCATCGAGCCGCTCGCCATGTTTATCTAGTAAGTCCAAGGCCTTTGAAAAAGCCATGGCCTGTGAAAAAGCCATTTACTGTCCAATGGATACTGAGTATATACAAAAGGGCTGCAGATAGCATCTAGCCCGCTGAAATAGAGGATTGTCTATCCAAAGGGATGAGGCAAACAAAATGGCCAATTTGCTGAAGTGAATTGCTGGGGCTCGGCACTCAGATCCCTATCTGTTTTGACCGGCACTGTGGAGAGGTACGGAGTGAGAAAATCCATATAATCAACATCATACCAACCTGGAGTCCAGACCCTTTGGGAATTAACCACACAGACACACCTGTCAGGCTTACAGCATACGACCACAAATGCTTCAAAGTGTTTGAAAGCAACTCTCAATATCAACTTGAGTGTAAAACTATTCAACGGAGCTCAAGCAAGAGGCAGATCCTTCAACGGTGTGAGTTTACACCATCTGAAAAAGCAATTATCCTCTTTCAATCTCACACAAGGCAGCCTTAATCTCCTTATCAGCACACTCATAAAAGTGTGCTGTGTGAGTGAAAAAGTGAGCGGACATGTGGTGCAGCATGGGGAGCCATCTTCTCTGTGTTGCCGAGCACATCTGGCTTATCAGATGTGTCTAAAGTGGCAGGAGGGAGAGGAGAGGAAAAGAGAGGAGAGACTTCATTTGTAAATAAAAATTGGTGACTGCTGTTTAATTGTGCCATCTGGTCACATACATAAAGAAACAATCACAGTCTTTCCATACGTTAATTACAAAGCCTGCAGTTAAAGTCATTGAGCAGTGTAAGCCTCTTGTAATCCATCTGAGCCAAACCAAAACCTCCACTTTTCTATACAAGCACGCCTTCCTGTACATATTTACATTTTTTTAAGTGAACCAAGCAAGTATTCTAATGCTGCTTTAGTCACACTACATTAGCTTCATGCTCCCCTTACATAAATGTCACTGACACAACAAATAGCAGTGCCCACCGGCTATAGATACTGCGAGTGCAATTATGTGTGATATATAACTGCTTATGTTGTATGACATTCATTTTTCAAGGGAGGAAGTGCAACACTGTGTGCATTCATCATGACGCATGTGTTCGTGGCATGCCGCTCAAAAACAATGTGCCACAATACGCTGAGAGCAATGAAAAACACAATTCTGCCCTATACAAACACACACATGCAAAAAAGAAAAAAGCCATAGAAAAAAAGGCTTTGGTAGTCTTAATAAAACAGAGTCGACTATTCCATTGATATCTGTTCTACATTCAACTAGCCATAGTAATGATCTTTAAATTTTTCCTTTTATTTCTCCCCTTTTCTGTGTTGCTTCAGGAGAAAGAAAACAAGTCAGTGGAATGGGAAAAAAAGGGAGAAAGAGAACGACAGTTGCAACCTCAATCTAAGGATTCATTGTGAAGACACCAGTCAGAGGCGCAAATCAATGCAGTAGGAAATTCACTTCATCATCGCAACTGAAAAAAAAATCAACAATAGTTGCAGATTTCATCGCAAATGCAGCCAGAATCAAAAAGTGAACTAATTTAAAGTGATGAATCAGAATTTAGGCTCTGTGATTTAATTAATCCATCAATTTATATTGTCACATGTGACCATATAAGGTACAGTTCCAGTCTAAAGGCCTGGTGTATCCCGTACCCTCCTCTCCACCTCAACAGGGAGAAAATGCTACCCTGCAGCCCTATTTAAATTTTACTTTGAACATAGACAAAACACTGACTGTGAAACAAGGAATCAATGCATGTCCAGAAAAAACAACCAAACAACAAACTCTGCCCAGTATAATTCAGCTGCATTTAAGGCCTTTGTGTGTTGGCATCCTTACTCAGTGAGCATGTCCTCATATAGGTATCCAGATGGTTAATCAATTTAGTCTTTAATTAATATAATGTTTATTGAAAAGGGACACAGCATATTAATGAACATCAGTATAAAATACAATTGTAAATTGCCACAGTTTGCAGGACCACTGATGTACATCCGTAGTCCCTTGGCAGGTAGCAGACAACAGACAATATAAGTACATGGTGCAAAGTGCCTTATGTATGTGCAAGGTGTGTGAAAGTCAAGAGTTCTCACTCCACAGAAAAAATCTGGAGAGCAAAACGTCACTAGAAGCACACTGTACAGCACACTGACTAACAAAAAAAGTAATAATAATAAAGACAAACGGCTTACATTAGGCAATCTTTGTCATCTGAGTGGTCTACCACTGATGATTTCAATGTACTACTTTCAAGGGGCAGCCCTATTTATGTTAATACATATATTGGAAGTGACCAGTGACCAGTGTCACCTAACACCCTCAATGCAGAAAATGAACAGGACTTCCAAACCTCAAACACCCAAAATAACATCTCCCACTTTGCTACTCAACGAGAATGTAAACAGTAAGGGGGAAAACAGGTAGAAAGCAAGCATCTGAAAGAAAGTGAGTGAGGGTGAAAAGGAGGGGCGAGGCCACATCTCCATTTGTTATTGTGTTATCAGAACTTTAGAAATTGCTTGAGCAGCTCCTACAAAGCTGCTGGGAAAAAAGTTTTAAGTTTGGAGCACACTGACTCACCTTATGTCCCCACACGCCATGCATGCATCACACACTTACACAATGCCCTCGGGTGCAGCTCTGCCCTGGGCATACAGCACAGTGTGAAAGGTGTGATGCAGCTCCAGAGTACATCATTGGCTGCATCCAACAGCACAAAGCTCGGGAATAAATTTGCTGCATCATCAGCCAGTGTTGGCAGGCTAGACCCAATTAATCACTCTCATGGGGGGACTTGTTGCTAGCCTGTCTATTAACGCTGTGTATGTGTGCATGTTTTTGTGCCTTCAGCCTCCCACCCACTCAGTGACCTTTGGGGGATCTTACCTAGTAGCACAAAGGGGGTAGGATGGATAAATATACTGTTAATGGCACTTTTGGCTCCGTTCTCCCCAGGGAGGCTTGCTGAAATGAGCTCTGCTCTCTTATTTTCTCTTATCAACTCAGCATGAGAGAGGGGGCAGGGAGGGACAAAAGATGGAGGGAGAAAGAGATCTAGACAGCGTGAGGGCAAGAGATAGAGAGAGTAAGGGTGAGTTGTTTAAAGGACGTGACCCAGTTGCCCGCGAACCCCATCAGCTGCTTATTGATCGGCTCACCTGGGAGGACGGCTTTGAACATCCCCGCTGCACTGCACTATTAACCCCTCTCTAATGGCAAGACCCTTAATTACAATTAATCCAAGCTGCAAACTTCCCCATATCACTGCACTCATCCTCCTCTCACACTCTCCCCATTACCTCATCCTTAAGTAACAATATTGATATCAACACCGCTCATATACCTGTCAGAGAATGAAGCACGGAGAGGAGTAGATACAGAGAAATTTATGATAGCAGCTTAATTTTTATTGGTGCTGCACCTTATGGACAGCGTGACTAGAGTGACAAGAGAGGGAGAATTGAAAAATGTCTCTGCTACTGCAAAGATTAGAGACAAGAACTAAATGTTAAAGTTAGCACATTGACGTCAATGAGGAGAAGAATCCGATGGATTTTGCAGCAATGTTCATTTCAGAAACACTAACTAATGACAGCGAAGGGTTGGTTGACAAAATTACACACACACACACACACACACACACACACACACACACACACACACACACACACACACACACACACACACACACACACACAAGAATCACAGTGGATTAATATTTACCTTAACAAAGTTAATAAAGAGCTCTCTGTGACCAAAATGCATAACACCAATGGAAAAACCATCTCTTCCTGGACGAAACATTTTAGTCATGTTAAATTATTGTGAATTACCTGTAAGTAAAGATATTTAAACTACACTGACCAAAGACTGAATAATAGTTTTTAAGTGTCTTTGAGTGTTTTGAGTGACTGTTTTAAAGAGGCAATTTTGTGAAACCACTGATATAAATTTGAGGGCGTTTTTCTCAAAATCTATGATCAGAGCATTAAACACTCTAAAAAAATTCTGAAAGACTTAAAAAGTCTTACTTTGAATGTTTTTTTCCTCTTGTGTTTATACATATCCATGGAAGGGAGGTGGGTATCATATTGGTTGCTATTAATGAAAATAAAAAAATAAAAAATAATCACACACACACACAAATTCTTACATCTTGTGGCCACTAAGATTTTTGCCTATACCCAAGGTAAATGGAATTTCGTTTGGGGTGTTAATTTTTGTGAAGGTTTATATATCATGTTGTATTTTGATATGTTGTGATTCGGCATGGCTGTTACCTTAGCCAGGTCTCTCATAGAAATGAGTTGGGGCTTCTTGTTTGTTTATTTTTTTTTGTCTAAATATAAATAGGGATAAAATAAACAAATAAAAAACCACTGAAAACCTAAATTAAACAGCAACATCCCCCCTCATAACAGTATCCCCATTACCTCATAGTGAATGGTTTTTCCATTGTTGAACTGAGATCCAGAGAAACGAGGACATAGTTTCTGAAAAGATATGTTGCTCTAAGTTTTCCATTGCTGTGAGCACCTAAAATTAAATTCTACTGACACCCACTGAAATGGGGAAAGGAAATAAATGTCTAAAATAGATATCCCCAAAATGGGGCAAATACAACCGAAACAATTTGACCTTTTGACAGATTTTTTTTACCTTTCAACCACTGTGAAGACTGCTAAAAAACTGCTTTAGTAAAGGAACACTTGTTTTCAGAAGCGTCTTTGTGTGACTCTATATAACCACTTCATTGTGAAGGAGAGTGGTTGATGAAGCATGATACCTGGGTAAATATCAGCTCCAAAAAGGCCAGTTTTACTTACAAGACTGCTTCTGTTGGTGCAGCTGTGTAACCCCACCAAAAATGAGCAGAAGATCTCCTACTTGTCATTGGTGAAGTGAGTTCACAGTACTTCCATTTTAACATGTCATTAATTATAGGAGGAAACTATTACTGTCAATCAATATGCACATTTCCACATGCCAATCCAATAAAAAAGCCATTGAGCCCATGAAGCATGTAACCAAGTAGATCCCTCCAGGGCCATAACATGGTCTTTAGCTGCCCCAAGGGAAATAGGAATCTAAAATGGAGACTTGGTTCAATGACAATATTTTATTTCAGAGGCAACTGATAATAGAACGATATATAAGGAGACACAGGATGTATTATAATAGGATATTGATGAGTTTGAATGAGAGTTCGGTGAATCAATATCAACAAAATTAAGACGAGCCGACAGTATAAAGCCGAATGGCTGCTGTCCTAAGCAAAACTGTCAAATTTTATCTGCTTAGAGGTCCCATCTCATTTCCATTTCTGTATTTTTCAGATAATAACTGGTTATAAAAATGTTCTTACTGAGGATAACTATAACTGTGTGTTTTACAACACTACCTAGTACAGAATGGATTAATCAATAATGGGATTTCTCCAGTGGGAGTAAAAAGCCTTGATATTAAGAAAAGTAGATACAGATGTCATATAGGACTCTGGGAGACTGCGTTAGGCATTTTTCTCACATTTACATCCAAGGTTAGAGTTAATGCTTGTTGTTGCCTCCTTCAACCAGTAAAGCTGAAGGTACAGTTTACAATAATGTCTGTAAAAACATGAGGGCTCAGCAGATTTTTAGGATTAGTGTCACCAATTAAGAATCTGACCAAACTTCTCCTCTTCTGTTCCTTGGTAATGGCACTCAATAATGGCCATAAACAGAACCTTATGCATTACTTTATGATGTCACAGTGAAGATGACAATAAGAAACTGACTTTTTAGATGAAATAAAATATCATCACTTCATCATTTATCCTTCAGACGTTTGTGTGAAATGTTGTGTTATGGACAAAAACATGTTTTGTGAGGTCACAGTGACCTTGACCTTTGACCACCAAATTCTCAGTTCATTATTAAGTTAAGGTGGAGGTTACTGCCAAATTTAAGGAAATTCTCTCAAGGCCTTCCTGAGATATCGCCTTTGAAAGAATTAGATGGATGCAAGGTCCCAGTGACCTTTGACCAGTTTATTGTTGAGTCCAAGTGGACGTTTGTGCCAAATTTCAAGAAATTCCCACAAAGTGTTCTTGAGAGACTGCATTCATGAGAATAAGATAGATGCAAAGTCACAGTGACCTTGATCCCTGAACACCTAATTCTAATCAGTTCATCCTTGACTCAAAATGGATGTTTGTGCCAAATTTGAAGACATTCGCTCAAGGTGTTTTTGAGATATCTGGTTTATGAGAATGAGACAGATACATGGTCACAGTGACAGTGACCTTTGACCGCCAAATTTTAATCAGTTCATTACTTAGTCCAAGTGGACGTTTCTGCCAATTTTAAAAAAGTTCCCTCAGCGTATTCTTGCAATATTGGTTTAACAAGAACGAGACAAAAGAGTTCACGGTGACCTTGACTTTTGACGTATGCCCATCAAAATCTAATCAGTTCATCAATAAGTCTAAGTGGATGCTTGTGCCAAATTTGAAGAAATTCCCTAAAAGCTTTCTTGAGATATCACATTGACGAGAATGGGACACACGCATGGACAACCTCTTGAACATAATACTCTGGCCATGGCTATCACTATAAAATAAAACATTGAAAATAATCAAAAGATTAATGGATAATGAAATAGTTATTAGTTGCAGTCACACCTATTTTTATTATTTTATCACAGTATTTGTAATTTAATTGTAAACTTAGACGGTAACTCCTTGATGAAAATTACTTTCAATGCAGCCCAGAAACTCGTCTACTATTGGTGTTCTACTTTGCCTTATCTGACCTCAAATCAGTCAGTCACAGCTAATGGCCGACACTGTGCTCTTCCTGCCACGGCAGCCGGGCACAGGCCACTCAGGAGGGCAGCGTGACTCCTCATCACCCTCATTTACTTGGGTACCGCTAACAAGGGATGACAAACAAGATGAGAAAGGAAGGTGGGGGGGAGCAGCTTAACAAGACCTGTAATTACTCATTCACAACTCTTATCTTTCCCGCAGACTCTCCTATCGAACCGGACAGGACACGGCCAACTGCGACACATGCCGGAACAGTGCATGCATTATTTACAGGTTAGTAGCCATTCCTCTTCAAAGACATGATGATCCAAATGTGCCCTGTCCTTTCTCCTTGAGGGGAAAGTGAACAGGTGGAAAAGGAACAGTGAAGAGAAGGAGATGCAAGACTAATGTGGATGCTATTAATGAGCACACAGGGAGGTGTGACATTTACACACTGCTCTCATTCTCTCTCAATCTATACATCTTTGTTTGATTCTCTCCTTGTCCGCTGACACCCTTTGATTCACTGAAGGGGTTGTAACAGGTGAATGGTTGGCTGGACTTAGAGAAAGGTTGAAAAGCAGAGAGGATACACACTATAGAATGAGTGAGCACAAGGCCATGAAAGGTGCAATTAATTATCATCCAAGCATCATGAAATATTATCACTGTGTGCTGTTGCCAAGCCAACTGAGCCTCTGCATACTTTCAAATTCCCTTTCATTGATTTGACAACCAGTAAGGACGTGAGTCCAAAGTCATTAGTCTGCCATGTTACAGTTCTCTCTTTATGAAGGTGTGTGTGTGTGTGTGTTTGTAAATATATGTAAATTTCTGCCAAAGTTTCTTTAGTGTTATGTGAAATAATGCTGAGACAAGAAGTCGTTTTACCAATTAGTCGGTCAGCAGGAACTTAATTGGCATACTTTTTTGATAATTAATTGTTTCTGAAGTTTATCCAGAAAATGGGACAACTGTGTCTGGTTCGAGCTACTCAGATGTGGAGATTTGCAGTAAAGTTTGCAGTTTTTGAATGGTTGTCCTGTAGGGCTTTCAAACCTTGGGGTATTCCTTAAGATGGGGTATCATTTGAAAATAATCACACCAGTACCAATACCAATAACCTTAACCCTTTAAGTAAGGTTAGTAAGTAAACTGTCTTGATTTCTTAAAAGAACACGGGATGATGGTGATGAGCAATTAAAAAATAAATGACCAAAATTAGAAGGAAATTAATAAAAAGTTACAAGAACATTAACTGAAAATGAGCAAAAAAGAAAGAAAAAAGTAAAGTAAAACAAACTACAAAGAGGAGTGCTAAAAAATTACAACTCTGTTACATAATTTAAAATATATAATTACAATAATTAAAATTATATCTTTCTGTAAATTTCCCCCTAGCCTTTAAAAAAAAATCAAAGTCTACTAACGTTTTTGGATTTCTAGAACATTTCTTTCAAAGTTGTTCATAGCCTTTCCCCAATGTTTTCTGAAAAAATAAATCAAACCTATTTGCTCAGGTTTCAGAGTTTAAATTTTTACAAATTTAAATTCTGACCTGATGATGGCACTGAATGAAAGTCAGGGATCACCACAGTCATTTGACTTTTTTCTTTGGGGATCTTGAATGTTTCGAGCAAATTTCAGCAACCCATTAAATACTTATCAAGATATTAAACCTCAGGATAGTGCTAGAAGAAATGTCAGGGGATCACCAAAGTTATTAGGATGCGTCCTTTGGGCATCATAAATGTCTGTACAGAATTTCATGGCAATCCCACTGGTAGTTGTTGAGATATTTCAGTCTGGACTTAAAGTGGTGAACCATCCCTGGAGCCACATGTGAAATCTATATATTAATCATAACAAAAATAACCACTTACAGCCCTACTGTGGAACTGTGTGGGATCAGTCCGTGGCCCTGACCTCCTGACAGAGCCTCGCAGGTCCTAACACCTCTGTCAGGCTTGAGCCTTCCTCTTTGATACACAGCGAGACTGACAGCCTGCAGCCCCATGAGGGCTCTTCGCTCACAGTTAAAATTACATGACACAACCTGGCGTGCATGTTTGTATGTGTGTCTGGGTGTTTTTTTGTTTGGTGCTCAGAAAAAGTATAACAGTAAAAGAACAGGAGGCGGGAAATATGAGAAAGAAAAGAGATTTAAAGAGTAGGAGGGTGAGAGGCGATCAATAAAACTGTTTTTAGTGGACACTGCTGTTCCACTCAGCCGGTGTTTGCCTCTGAAGAACCATTTAAATCATTTTCTATCTACTGCTCTCAATAACTGATAAGCCTCTGGCCAAACTTCAATCGGCTCCTGAAAATGAAGGAGCAGGGCGCAGCTCTGTTCCCTCTGATGTTTGAACTGAGGAAGGTGCATCGTGTCGTAAAGCAAAGTGTGTTTAAATCCTGCAGGACCGCCCGCAATGGCTGCAGGGTGGACAACAAGAACGGTTGCTTTTTACAACAATTCAATGACAGCGAGATGCGGTGAGGTGAGCTGAATTATGGTACATGATGTGAAGGACACTGGAAGAGCACAACATTGGTTTGTGTACAGGGTTAAAGGATTGGATGATAGGACAAGCTGCTGAGATGGGAGTTCGCCTGGTGTTATAAATTAGCCAGCACCATGTTTAATGTGATTTGGCCCCTAGGGGAAGAGAAGGCCCTGTTCTCTCTGGGCAACTTATCCTCCAACTCAGCTCTGCCTGCATGAGTAAAGACTGGCCATACTTGCCCTGCTGTACCAGCCTCTGCAGACACTAGAGACGTTTGCTTACAATCCCCCCCAAATGCTTGAGCACACACTGTAGTGTGACAACACGTCAATATTCAAAAGAAATATCAGTAATTCCATTCTACGCTTCTTTTTGTCAAGATATTCTTGGCAGCTCAGAGTGTACCTATACTCAACATTAGTGTGTTGGGAAAGGTGTTTCGTATATATATCGCCATGACCTGAATTCCCAATGAGGATTTAAAATATGCAAAATGCAGGCTGCTGCGATAAAAGCTATGGTAAAATGTGCTCATTTGAATATGGGCCAATTATACGTACGTATCACTGAGAGGTCCTACCATCCATCTTATCAAGATTTTTCTTACCTGCACTTTAAAATCCCATGAGACACACTATAAGAATATTATATAAAGGGGTCACAGACAAAGGTCAGATTTGTCCCTTGTCTTGGTCATACTTAGCCATACAATGTGTGTGTTTATATGTACATAAATATCCTGTTTATGATCCCAGGGTTCCCTACACATTCACCACGATCTGAACATCTGCTACCACTAATGTATATTTTTTGAGCTTGACCAATCATTAGGAGTGCAACTGGACCTGCTCCAGTCATTTGTTTGTATTTTGTCTTGCCTATAGCTCTATTTAATTCATCGGCTCAGTCTTTTTGTTATTGTGTATTGTGTGTGGTCTTAACTGGTGCATGTGACAAATTAACTAAACAGAGTTTGTCTTTCTTTAATGAAAGAGGCTGTGAATCTTCATCCACTGTTTCGCTGTCCTATGTGAGGATAGGGACAGTTCCCCTATGTTGGGGACAGTGATATAAGAGTATCGCTACATTAGCTCCTTTCAGGACATACTCAGTACGCTGTGTGTTTGTGTGTGTGTGTGTGTGTGTGTGTGTGTGTGTGTGTGTGTGTGTGTGTGTGGTTTAGAGAGAGAGAAAGGGGCGGTGGGCGGCTTTAAAAGCAGACAGCTGCTGGCTATCAGAGCAGAGATGAAATCAGCAGTGAAGTTGTCAAGTGTTAGTAATCTCCCTTTGCCGTTTTTTTTTTTTTTTGTAAGCATCACAGGTTCATATTGGCCGCAGTAATCAGTGTCTAGTATACCAGTATAGTATTTTTTCATAGATACAGGTAATATGGATGACTAAATTTTTCTGTGCTCATGTAAAGACCATATCCCAAATACAATCATAACCTCGATAAACTTCATACATGGGTTATTCATGCCCATGTAAATGCACTCAATAACACTTCAAACAGGTGCCATAGTAACATCAAATCTCCACATTCAGCTCCCTGAATCTGCCACAATCAATTGAAACGCTTCATCTGTGCAGGAAGTGCAGAAAAACAGAAACTCTATACGAAACAGAAGATTTGTTTTTGACAAAGCTGCCTGGCAAGGTTTCAACTTGATAAAGGGCAGAAATTTCTAAGTGAGATGTTTGAAATCTGTTAAATTGACCCAGGTTCTCCTTTAAGAGTATTGCTTGGCATGGTAAATTGTGTTGATTGGACACAGAATCAAATATAGCAGTTGTATTCACACAGGCAGGAGGATTAAATGGCAATCTAATTACTTAGATCTCCATGAAAACAACCTCTCCGGAGGTGGAGGAACACAGGATGGGAAGCAGAGCTGTGAAGGAACGCACTGTATGTGGGAAGAATAGCTGTCTATAATATCTATTAGTGTTTTTATTTTTATTTTTTTTTTGTCAGTGTGTTCATGCCTTTGTGCCATGGTCAAAGTCCTAACACTTGTGTTTATGATATAGCAGGTCTCATGACTGGAGTGGACATATGGGTCCATAAATCATTTTTAATGCAGCCCAGTGAGGAGCCAGCCATGCACTCTTCAGTATAATCAATTTGCCCAAGAGTGTATGGCATCATCTCAGAGCCCGTCTTTAGCATAACAACAGAACCTGATCAATACGCTGCTGTGGCCCATGGGCATGGACTTTAAACAGAATACACAAGCTCCTGTTGTCTCTTGTCCTTGTCTGGTCCCACTTTCCTCAGTCTGAACCATCATGAACTCTTTCTTTTATCCTCCCTCAGTAACTTTCTCTCTATCGCACTGTTTCTGTGGAACACGTTATCTCTTCCTACCAGTGTGCGTTCAAATGAACTTGGGGATCCGACGCTTAATACAACGCTCATGACATTGAAACAGAATAGGAGAAAAAGGGATGAAAAGATTATTGCAACTCATTCCATCTTACCAGGTGATGTAATATTACTGAGAAAGGTGGAGAGGGATGAAACTAAGAAGTCAGAGAGTAAGCATGAGAGACAAATACAGGCTGGATGGGAAGAGAGTGAGACAGACGGGATGGTGCAAAAAAGCCAGGGGTTTGAAATGAATTCCGCTTATTTCAAAACCATGGGCCTTAAGTCGGGATGTGTCTTGACGCAGTAACCCTGTAATCTCATTTTCTTCACATTGCATTTAGATGGGCTAATGTGCTGATCAAACAGGGAGATAGATTTAAGTGCTTGTGATTAAGGGAGGCGATTGGGGAGGTCCCCACCACTGGGTATCATTGCTTACAATGGACTGTAGTTATACCCCATCAGTCCAATTTTGTCATTAGCTTGCATATCTGGCGATTAATCCAGCAACAGCTGATCATTAAACTCACTATCTGATGGTAAAACATTCTTTAAATAACACTGCAGTGCAAATAATAGAAGAGAAAAGAAGCCGACGAAGGAATGGGTATTTAAAAGGAGGGGGGATCTCCAATCTATTGTGCAAGGCTATGAAAATCAATTAAGCGTTGCTAAAGGCTGAAGAGCTGATTACATTATAACATATGGAAATTACTGAGCAGCGAGGCTGTCCTGCCGCACGACTCTGCTGGGGGAAGATATCTCTTTTTGTGCAAGCATAATGATGTTTTCCAACATGGTGGCAAGCCGGTAACCATAGTTACAAAAGTGATCCTCGGCAGGACAGACAGTGTGAAGGGACAGTGAGGACAACCAGAGAAGATAAGGCAACAGAAAGGGAAGCAGGGTGGGAATGTGAAACAGGGAGACAGAGAAAGGATGAAGGTGACGACAATAGATAAAGACTCACAGATGTTTAAAGTGGGGTAAAGGCCAGGAGAGAGGTGTGTATGACGATGAATGAGGCTTTTTTTGGAGAGCGGGGACATGACAGGAAAAGAGCGCGAGTGAGTAAGACAGAGACAAAGCAGGAATCAGAACAAGTGGGGGAGAGAGGTTAAAGACTGACAAGGTCCAAAGTGCCGTCTTCAATTTGTTCCGATCCAACAACCCACTCAGGGGAGCGGCAGCTAGGGGACGGGAAAATGCCAACAAAATCCGCTTTCAGCTAAAAATCTGAATGTGGAGCGACGCAGCAGGGACGGTGACAGTTTCATAAGGAGATGCTGATAACTGGGCCGGGTAGAGACTAATACATTTTTCATTAAAAGGCCTTTGGAGTATGTTTCAAAGATGAGATGATTATCTTTTCACTCAGCTTTTTTTTTTCTTCAAATGAAGTTATGCAGATTTTTTTTTCTTTTCAGTGACATTTAAGGTTTTTTTTTTTCCTATGCTGTTCCCAAGCCACAGGCCACTTTACCTCTTCTTTGTATGCTTCTCCTGGCAGATTGAAAGCTTTGCTTTTGATAAGAGTAGCAAATTTAATTAAAGAGCTGCACAAAAATAACAAAAGTTAAGATAAAATAAACAGCTACAGGGATCACAGTTGTGCTCTGAGCGCCAGGAATCTACAGGTTGTTTAAATATGTACACTGTGGATCTTTGAGAGGGTGTTTAAGGATTTAGGCTGACTACAATACAGTGATGAGCTTTGTATAGCCTGAAAAATACTATGATAGAGCACCGATACACGTAGCATGCAGACTTGAAAGGACACACACGATTGTATATGAATAATGATTCCTAATCTGGCGTCACAAACATGGTATCAAGTAGGATGAATGGTGTAAACATGTGCCAGATGAGGCATGTAAAAATGTTTAATAAAGGCTAGAAATGGAGATGTACAAACAGCGTTTCTGCATTTGAGCTCAGCTGTCAGTGTGAACTTTAATCTTTTGAAAACAAGTCATGACATTTGTGTTTGACTGAGCAGAGTAGCGTGGGATCTGACAAGAAACATGGCAGAGTGGGAGGGACTGACACGCAACAAAAGTTGAAGGAGCACATATTCGAACTTGCAATGCTCACAGTGTTGTTTGAGCCATCAATTTGAGACAGCTCTCACAGGTTAAACCCCGGCCAATGCCATTTACTCAAGATCTAGAGCTTAGACACATCACTGCTACAGAAGATGTGTTGGTTTGTCATTACTATGACAGCAATGTTTCTTTAAGTTTTAACAACTGCTACTTGATATGTGAAACTAGATTTATCACCTTGTAGTTGTATACCTCTGCTAATCAGTCAAGTTGCAGTTTACATTCATGTTTGTCTTGACTCACATATAGCCATGACAGCAGATACTGCTTCAAATATGGATGTTGTTGCAAAAGAGCTACAAATTCTAAAACATGGATGCTTCACACACATCTTCAGCTTGCCAGCAGCTAAAAAGATCTACACAATCAGCAGTGTAGATTCAAGTTTCAATATAAGTGTCACTGATTCAGTATCGGATCAAACCTCTCTAGTTATGCTCCTAAATTATGGCGTTGAATAATAGCCAGATAGGTGTTTTTGCAGAACAATATGTTGTCAGAGTGAAGCTGACCTTGACCTATTGGATTAATGATGTCATCACTTCACCATTTTATCCTAAAAGAGGTTTTTGTGAATAAAATTAATAAATAAATAATCATAATCAGCACATGAATTTTTGAGCAATGGCCAAAAAGGCTTTTTGTGTGTTCACAGAGACCTTTGACCACTAAAATCTAAGCTGTTTAAACTTGAGTCTAAGTGGACATTTGTGCCAAGTTTGGAGAAATTCCTTTTAGCAGGAATATCTTTACTGAGATATTGTGCTCATGAGAATGAGACAGACAACCAGAAAACTATGCCTCTGTTCATGGTAGTCGCCAGCATGGAGATGTAAAAAGTTGCATAAAGCCATTTTTTGGTAATTTTTGCAGCACCTTGATTTTTCAAACTTGATGTTACAATTTCAAGCATCTCTGAATATAAAAGTTAATTACAAATAAGAAAGACACCAATTCTAAAATAAATCTAAGAGGCACACAAACACAAGGTTAATAATAAGCAGAAAACATTTAAAGCATAAACTAAAAGCACATCTACTGATTATACCTATACAAACAATATTTGTTTTATTATCAGGTTATCGCTGTTACAGTGTACTGTATGTGTTTCTGAGACACATATCCCACAAAACAGATGCAGCATTGAGCTACAGCACTTCCCCTAAGATGCCTAAAAAATGTCAGAGATCCATCTCTCTGTGCCTTTATACAGTCTTAATTGGAGGTTTTTAAAGAGAAGAAAAAGAAGCAATGAAATACTCAGCATACTGCTTCACCTAGACTATGACACCACCACACACTCATTAGACTCTGACAAACACACAGTCATTGATCACAGAATCCTTTGATGCTGCGTTACTACAGTTATTTGAGCTGCAAGAGCCTGTTAATTTGGTTGTCCATGAATTACATTTAATATTTGAGCTTGAGCTCGACTTCAGAAGACATGATCATACAGTATTATACATCATGACGCAGAGGGCTGTGCTCACACACTTTAGGGCCTGACAAAGGAAAAAAAAACTAGTATAAAAGTGCTTTTATATATTAGACAAAAATATCAACAGTAAGAGGGTGTCAATAAAATGAGTCATAAGAAAGTGAAAAGATAATAAAATCCAAAACAGATTGGATAGAACAGTCCAGATAAATTATAAAAGATTGAGTAAAAGCATGTTTATAGCAAAAGGTTTTTTGGAATTAAGCAATACTGTCTAAAGGCTGACGCTGACTGCCAGAGCTCAATCACCCTCCACAAAAAGGTTGGGTTTTTTTTGGAAAATGAGGTAAGCTTATTGGCAGACTTGGAGACCAGTGCAGGGTAAAACCAAAACAAAACAAAAAATGAGTAATTCAGTCTCTTTTCTTGGCACCTGCTAAAGGCCTGGCGGCTGAATTTCAGACCACTTGTATGGCAGAAAGATTTTGAATACTTTGAGTAAAAAGAGCTGCAGCAGTGAAACAATATCCAGGCATGAATTGGTAAAGACACCTCATGAAAAATGTATTTTCCTGAGCGTTAAAATTCTCAGATTCTCAGCCAAACAAAACAAAGACATTGTGTGCACAGGGCTACATATCTGAATCGCAAGGGAGGTTATGGTTGCCTTTTAGTTGTAGTTTATTTCAGATTCACACATATTTACAATTCTTGGTTCACAAACAAAACAAGATCTGTAAACGGTTGTAGAATTTTGATTTCAAAGGTAGGGAGGGACACAGCTAGTAGAGGCACAAATCTGATTAAATTCATCAATATAGGTGAAATGTACAGAATAAAACCTCTATGGAGACAGTTGGATTTAGTTGCTTGGATTTAGTTCAGATTTGCAAGAATATCTGCCCTGATGAAAGCCCTCCACTTCAAAGCAGTATGAACATCACAATTTATCAATTTTTTCAAAGTACCAATAGTCAATCCTACAATACTGTCACATCAAAGACGCAATTGGGTACCAAAAAAAAAGTAATGTTCTATTCTGTCTCTCATTTCCAGCACCAATTAAGTGCTTTTAAGATTTAAAAATATCCATATATTTATCATGTATTGTGATATAGCACAAAAATATTGCAATATAATATCCATCCCATATCGCCCAGCCCTACATGGTAGCATTCTTATCAGCCTTACATAAATAAAACCATACAAGGAATTTACCCATTTATTTAAGTTGCACAAAACAGGTTGGAAGTGAACTTAACTTACTGATACAAACATGCAACCGCTTCCAAATGCAGACAAACGTGCATGCAGACACAAACTCTAACAGACTTTACACAAAGAGAAGCGGATTTATACTAGTGTAATTAACAGCCGGTGATTTATTGCTAATAGCTGCAGTGTTCTTGGCCCCATGTAAAGGCCTGAGTCAAACAAATGCAAAGTGCTGAGTGTCTGCTTCAGCACCCAACATTCACTGGAGTCACTGGCAGACACCCACATTAACGTCTGCTGAGTTCTTAACAATACCAAAAGCATCAACGTATATAATAAAAAGTGAGGTATGTTGTGTTGAAGTCCTATTCAATGTAGATTTTAAAAATAGCCACTCTGTAAAAATCTCTCAAAAAAGATGTCTTATGTAGCCACAGGCAATAATCACAGATGCCTTGTGTACTCAATCAGAGCAGGCAGCCAAGCGGCTCACCTTGACATTGCATAATCTCTCACAATGGTTAACTGCAGCGTCTAGCCAGGCAAATTGCAGTATTCATGAAGTGGATCCCGCTGCCATTATGTAAGTCAGAGTACCCACCAGCCCGACTCAGGCTAGTGGCTGGAGGAGGCTTTAGCAGATTAAAGTCCCTCTACACTTACCACAGCTGAGGCTGTAATCTGAGTTTCACTTAACAGAACCTGGTAGTCAGATGTGCGCGGGCGTGGGATTACAATGATGGCTGGTCCAGATAAATCCCCTAGCACCCTGGGGGAACGTGGAGTACACTGAGAAGGAAAAGACTCCGTGTTTTTGTGCAAAAATCCCACAAATGAATTTGTTCTGCATCTCCATTACCTATTGCTGATGCTGTAATATTGTGCAGCGGATCAAAGCAACATGATATAAACTAAAGTCCTAAAAAGCTTGCATCAATACCCAGGCTCTGATCTCAGTTTTAGCAAAGCAAATGATCTTCGGTTCAACCATCTCCAGTGACCCAGCACTCCTCAGTGGGAAAAATACTAATGGGCTTCCCTCTCACTTTATGAATCACGATAAGAATGCAAATAACAAAAACTACAACAGCCGCAGCAGCAGCAGCCAAAGTGGGCAGCCACATGCAATCAAAGACGATCTAAATTGGGAGGTTTTACTGGGAAATGAGGATGGAGGGAGCGAGAAATGTAGGTCGCTGTACCAGACTGAGCAATGCTGTGACAGATGCCTGAGCAGGGGTCAATGAGAACGGGCCCAAACGTAGATGCTTAATACGGTTAGAGGGAGAGTGTGGCAGTCAAAACATGTCAAGATTAAAAGAAGCGTGAAGGGGAAAGAAACCTGAGTGGTTTCAGTGGTGATGAAGGAAGAATACGCATGGTTAAAGCTATCAAATAAAAGCCCGTTTACAAATAATGGCCAGCCTGCTCCAAGAAATAAAGGCTGGTTGAATATAAAATCCAGATTTTCTTCTGCGGTGAGTATAAGGAAAATACAGTTATTACCCATTGGTGATTCATTCTGATCAATTCTGCAAGTGTTTCACAATAAAAGTCTTCCTTGAAATGGCAAGGATTATAATAGCATGGGGGGCTTTGATATGACTGATGTGAAGACAGTGTTTGGGTCGCATTAACAGCAGCAAATTAAAAAAGCAAGCCATAAAAACAGAACGAGAAAACAGGGAATACATGCAAGCAGCTTGTGTTTGAGCTGATTTTGTGTCTGTTCCTTTGCAAATATGGTAGAAACTAACAAACACGTACATGGTAGAACTTGAAGAGGATTAATAAGTTATTATCAAAAGCATATAAATATGATAGAATAAACTATTTCAGGCCAAAATTTAATTTTCCTTTTCTCTTTTCATCTTGTTTTGTTTGTTTTAGGTGTTTAGGTTTGTTTTAAGTCACAATACCGCCTCTCTCTTTTTCTGAATCTTTTTCTTTCTCATTATCTCATTTTATGGTTCATCAATGACTGTGTAACAGCATAAGTGTGGATCTGTATAAAGTGTAAAGCAAAGTATTATGCAGGTTTACATACATCTTTGTATACCTCATTTTGTTATGCTGAAACATATATTTGTTTCTCAATATAAAAGTCTTCCTTGAAATGGCAGGGATTATCACAGCATGGTGGTCTTTGATATGAGTCATGTGAAGACAGTGTTTGGGTTGCATTAAAAGCTGAGTTACAAAGGCAGCAGTAAAAACAAAGTGAATAAACAGGGAGGGTTTCTACTAAAAAAAATAAATACATTTTAAAAAAATATGACAGATGATGTTTAGCGTGTGCTGTAATAGCACCTGGATGAGGTCGTGTTAATCCCTGCATGCAGTGAGTGTCTGAGCTGACTTTGTGTCTCTGTTTCTTTGCTGCAGTGTGGAGCTGGACTTCAAGCAGCAGGAGGACAAGCTGCAGCCGCTGATGAAAAGGCTTTGCCCTACGGAGGAAGGCCACTTCCCCTCCCTGCCTTACCCCCAGGAGGCCTTCACCTCCACCCCAAAACGCAAGTCCAAAGCTGACTCCAAGAAGCACGCTCGCTGGAAACTTTGGTTCCTGTGAAAACACAGGACCGTCTCCTCCCCTCCCCTGCTACAGATGCACAGGATTTATGTGTCTGCCTGGTCGTCCATTTCAGTTTGGTTTATCCGTCATCTTCTGTTTTATCACATCTTGGCTTTTTTTTGTAGACCAGTATCGACGGAGAGCTCCAACACTGGATACTGAGCCCGTTCTCGGAGCTGACAGGATGCATAACGGGACACAAGTGTGGATTCCATGGAAAATTCAAAAATGTCATGCTTACCAAAAATGGATTCAGAGTTATTTTGAACTAATTTCTTCAAACAGGGTGTGAAATTACACCAGAGCAACATATTTGGAGATCAGCAAGGTGAGAAGACAAAATTTGATTTCCCTCTCCCTATTTGCATATATTTTTCTAGCTGACGTCTGCGGGGTCCTACTCTGTGATAATGGTTCAGTGACAGTCGCATTTCTATTCACCAGTTGGGACTTTTCTTCCCAGCCTCCAGGAGAGGTTGGCAACTCAACCATGATGCTCTGAGGTCTACATCAACAGCATATCACCGTATTGCAAAGCACAATTAACACTGTTCAGGATACATTTTTCTCCAGAGTAATTAAAAAGAACTATTTTGAGTATCATCTCACACATGTAGATCATCTACTAACCAGAACAGATCGAAGACTTTCATAATATCTAAAGAAGAGACCTAAAGGACAAAGAAGTCAGAGATGTTTATTGGAATTCTGTGATCAACTTTCTATCCATCTCTAAAATGTCTCCTTGAATCAACTGACTTTGAAGTAAAGAATGAATAAATAACACTTATTTTCTTAATAACATTTGCAAAGTTAGACGTCAATGTACTTTTTTCTATATAAATATATATCTATATACATTCACTTTAAGGTTAAGGGGGATATATTTATTTGAGCTGGAGTGAAGGGGGCTGTGCATTTCAAAAACTACACTGCAGTGGAGGTCAAGTTATGATTCTTACTTCCTTTTCATACATTGAACTTAGTTCTTACTAACCTCACAGTGCATATGGTCACTGTAAACCAATACCCTAAATTACGTCTGTACATTCAGACTTCATCAGTAACACAATAGAGTATTCTGGCTCATAAAAAAACAGGTTTAAAGGATTACTTCACCCCCCCCCCCCAAATGATCATTCATATATCAATAACTCACCCCTTGTTATGTTATGTTTGTTTTTCTCTCATGCCTCCATGTTGGACACACAATCCAAAAACAGAGAAGAATTCTTGATGAATACAAAAAGAAGGGGTCGGTGTTTAACTAAGGCAAAATAGGATTTATGGGTACATATAGCACGATTTTAGATGATATTTCAAAACAATCATTAAATTCATTAAAAATCGTTACCCCATGTTGAAATTCTGAATAGTTATGTTTTTGTCATTTACACAGATTTTGTTTACTCTTTTATCTAGGCTAAGACTAGATGTCAACAAATTTTTACTTTTCAACCTTTAATAACTGAAACCAAAATATCTAAATACAGATAAGCATATAACAGACATTTATTAAATGTCCTTTCAGAGTTAAATTTCTCAGAAGGACATCAAATCATCTGTTTAAAAACTCTCACAAAACCCAATGGGGAACTGAACTGAAAGTGAAACTTGTCTATGCTCCCTTTAAAGCCAGACTCCATTGACAAAATCAGTAATTAAATTACTTAACACAGAAGTTACTGGTCTACCACTGCCACCTTTTGTAGTTTTTTGTTATTGTGTGACTTTGGTGAATCAAACTAAACTTTCAAAATACAAAAGTGACACAAACTAACTAATCGGGGCTGTGGTAGACCAGCAGCTCCAGTGTACCGTGAGGTAAAATTACTGTTTTTGTCATGGGATTTTGGCTTTGAAGAGAGCACAGATAAGTTTCATTTTAAGCTCAGTATAAAATAGCAAGGTTTGCGAGAGGATGGCGAAGATAAATTTTTTTGGGAAGTGCTGTGCATACAGTTGGATAAATGAGACTTGGATCATACTGCACCAGTTATGTGAGAGTTTGCAAACTCATGTTTTGATATAGTTTGCTGATGTGGAACCAAATGACTTTGTTTCATCAAGAATTTTCTATGCTTTCCGTTTCTTCGTTCACTGAGGCTTGTGAGAAAACCATTTTTTTTCCTGAATTCAATGTAACATGGTGTGAGTAACTGACTTACAAATAGTGATATGGGCGGTGAAGCATTTCTTTAAAGATCTTTTATTGTTTCAGTCACCAAACCAAGTATGATAAACAATGTTGGTTCTTAGCACATGTGAGGGGTAACAGAAGATAGCTGTGATTGTATTGCTGCAGTATCCTGCATCAGCTACTCCATTAGCTACTGAAACAAAGCCAGAAAGACTGAATGTGCCACTTCTGATCACAACCAGGGCTTCTACAGTGCAGGGTGGCAGGCGTGTAGCCTTGCATGCATTTTAAAACCCTTCAATTTTGCAGGATATTTTCTAGCTTTTAAAGAAACAATTTTTAAAAAGAATGACTTTTTTTGTTTGTTTGTTTTTCTCACAATTTTTTTTTTTGTAATTACCAGCCTTTGCTCATCGCTTCCCATCTATTCGACTGTAAAGTAAAAACTCATGTAATAACTCTATACAGGGTTCAAAGACTATGTACAGCCAAAATAATATTTGCATTTACTATATATAAATATATGTTGTATAGCATCAAATAGGGCTAATACCATTTTAAAGAGTGGGAAAGCAGCCAATAACTAAAAGAAAACAGTACGCCTGCAGGAGCATGAAACCGAAGTCACTCTCAAAGCCAAAAACACTGCCCCAAAAGACAGGAAATGCACCAAAGTGGTTTCAAGGGGATAAAAAAAGGGTCTTTATCTGTCACAACAATACCTTGCAAACTACTAGACGTCACTGGTTTTACCCTCACACGCTCAAACATGCTGCTTTCTGTTGGCTACATGTGGTTCACACCTCCACTCTTGTACATGCCGAGTAGGTTTCTTTCAGTAGTTATGCTGTAGCATCAAGAGAGAACTAGATGTTTATCTGTACCTTAAAGAAGTGCAATTGATTTAATATGTGCAATACTGTGTATTTTATACTGTTTTTTTTTAAAAAAGGAAAAAATAAAGATATTTAATATGCAAAATATGAAAAATAAAAAGACATCTACAGAGCTCTCAAAGTCTGGAGAAGACTGAGTATCATTTGCGTAGCATAGTAGGTTGTTACTTTCATCAGGGCAAAAAAAGGGTCAGCTCACCAAAATTACAATAAAAAAAAAAAACAAAACAAAAACTGAAAAATCGATATGCTGCTTTTGAGGGTGCTTTCACACATACCCTGTTTGGTTAAAACAAATTCAGGTCCACTAGCCTAGTTAGTACGGTTCGTTCAGGCTGATATTTGCTTGAAATCAGATTCTGGTGTGGTTTGTTTGTGGTGTGAAAGCAAACAAACCAAGCACAGGTTTTAATGATAGACGAAATGTCATTTTAGCATCATTTTAAAAATCTAAACTACAAATAAATCAAACTGCTGATCACGAAATCTGTCTGCTATCTTATAATTGAACCGTTTAAAGTCCATCTATAGCCTTTGATGTATCTAAGTTAATGCATACATGTAACCATGGTAGCACATATGCACCTCAGAGAGGGCAGTTTCCCTGATTAAAAAGCTATCAAAACTGTCAGTATTGTAAACAACTCAGTGTACATTGTCAGTTCATTAAGTCCATTATGAAGTGTGTGACAGCAATCCCACAGTAATAAGCTCTAAATCTTTTGGTTCTGTTTCTATGTTAGTCATAATTCATAATGTGCAATCCAACTGCAGTCTAATAATAGCCCATTAATGACAATTATAATCACTTATTTCTGCATGAGCTCTTTGTCACACCAAACAAATATGCACATCCGGTGCATCAAAGTGCTGCTTAAATTACTGTCAGTCACCACAATTTGATTTCTCCATGTCTATAATGCAGAACTCCAACAAGTCAAAACAACAAGTTACAGGTCAGTCGCTATAACCTCATGTTTACTCCTTTGGTTTGGTTTGTAAAACGTCCGCGTGAACAGCAACTGGACAAGAACTAAAAAGCAACAATGGATTATTTTTCCCCCTGGTCCTGACCAAATAAACCAAACTACAAGTGTGAAAGCACCCTGAAACTCATAAATGTTTGTTTGTTTGTTTTTCTCAATGCTGTGCGCACTGAAAGTTAAATATCACTCACCTCAACTGTAGAAATCTCAGAGATAAATATCTCAAAACTTGGGCAAACAAAACAATTTACATAGATGAACACTGCTATGAGAAAATTAGGACATACGATATTTTGTAATTTGGGTGAGGCAACCCTGTTATTCAGGATTTCACTTAGGCTTAGTTTGAAAATTATGTATGCAAAACAATCAACTCTAATCTTATGTGATCAAAAGCAGGAGATAAGGTGAAAAATCCACCTTAAATCAGGCTTGCATCTCTTTGATGTAGAGGGGTGGCACAACACGAGAGCAGAATACAACAGAGGGATAAGCAGCAAAGGGCTTCTGGTGCAAGCAGTCAACCTGCCTTATCCAAAGCTTACACCCACAGCACAGTTCTTGCCCTCACCAGCCTTACTTTAACGCCAACTGCCTGATGTTGGCGCAGAGCAGCAATGAGGTAAAACCACGAGGTAATCCGGGGACAAAACTCTGAGTAAATGCCCCACAGTCACCCTCACATGCATGCAAAAAGCTGCAGGAACCAATGTTGCTTGAGGGCAACGCTGCCCTATCTCCTCTCACCCGTGGCAAGGCCGTCTCCACAGGGCTTCCCTCGGGTGGATGTTTACAGCACAGCACTGAGGGTACAAACGAGACACCGGGTGCAGCTTAGCATCTCGCATTCTTAGTCTCTTTAACCGCAGTCCACTGCGGTTTGAAGGTGTTAAGCACCATCACGTGAGTCTCTGTGGTTTTTACACTCCACTGTCAGTAAGCACACATCTGACATGAGTTGTCGCAGGGTCAATAAACCCAAGAGAACGCTCAGTCAAAGTTTCAGCGCAGAAGAGGAGAGGCGAGGTGCAGCGAGTGAGTGATAAGTGCACGTTTGAGGCATTATGATGCAGTGCCATATCTCACTATGCTTCTTTTCTGTAAGAGCTCTGCAGCAGTCTGGCCGGCAAGAAAGAGAGACGGAGAGAGATTCTGGGAGAAATACTTAGAAAGAAACAGATATAAAGGCAGAGATATAGAGAGTGAGTGATACAAAGAGCCAAGGATACAGGAGAGGATTCTGATCTGAATAGACGTCATTGAGGGGGCTTTGTTGCAATATATTCGGTCAGAGAGTGCATTCAGCACAGAACAAGCCCCAGCCCTTATAACTGGTCAGCTACATACTGTCAATCAATAGCACAAGTCCTTCCCCTGCAGCTTTGCACTCCATTCTTTCTGTACACTGCAGGAGAAACAGCAGAGTAACCGTGGAGTGCTGCAGCTAACCATCACCACAACCTGTTGTCAAAACTACAGCTATGAAAAGTTTAATTGGTCATTTAGATTACATTAAGGTAAAGCTAACTGTCTAGAAATGTTTCCCATATATCGTCAGGTCTGTTAGGAATACTATGATATTCAATTTGACATTTAATATGCAACGGTCAGGGTGGCTAACATGACAGAGAAAAACAAGGTTTGTTTCATTGGTTTGGTTGGAATTTTAAAAGCAAAAGAGTGTAACACATTGATTTTTCCTGCTGCAGCTTTTTACCCGTGTGCATCTGCAGGGCTCATCCAGCTGCTTAAAACCAGATGAAAATGGAAATCAAGGGCATACAGGTAGAACTTGGTAATTTCAGCAGGGACAGCCAAAAATGATTCTGCTACCACCCTAATGTAAATGTATTCACAAGGACTCATCTCAACCTGTGTGAGGTTGGACATGAATATAAAGATACAGCCTGCTGGGATGTCCGACAACGCAAATGTGTGGTGATGCTGTGTGAGTCGCTAACAGGCGTAGCACTGCGGTGACAACACACAACGGAAAAAAAAAAACGACGCCCCTGAGCCGTCACTGTGATCATTCTCATCAACATTCTGTGTCCGCCACCTCCAGAAGAGAGGAGAGGAGAGAGAGAGAGAAAGAGAGAGTGGCGGGAGACAGAGTAGAACGTTAATGCATAAATCTAAATGTAAGAGGCTGCCACTTAGAAGAACAAGGTCGGTGGTTGGCTGCGGTGTTGTGTGAGCAGCGGCGTGCAATCTGCTTGCAGAGTAGGCAGTAGTGCCCAGCGGCTGCAACAACAGTCCTCTGATTAGAAAGCTACGACGCTTCCAGCCCTTGTTAGAAATTCACACCAACCATATTGATTATTACGTGGTGATTTGGGGAGACGCTTCAAATGCAGCCTTTGTCCTCTATTATATAATGTATAGTGTATAAGTAAAAGAGAAAAAAAGAGGCTTAGCTGTGACCTCAAACTCCCACTGGGTTAAAGGACGCCCTGCACACTCATATTATACAGGTACTTAGAAATGTCAAGTGCAGCGGCCAGCTAGCGGCTGACAAAAGGTAGGGGTCAGTAGGGACAATAAAAGCAAGCTGGACATAGGGGAGAGAAGTAAGGTAGAGGAGCAGCTGCAGCACATGTATACAGAGTAGATAATTACAATAAGGGCAGCAGGAGGTCATTAGTAAAGCAGTTTCATTAACCAGGCTGCTCTGCTTTTGCACCATTCAGCAGCCACAGCTGGAAGCAGGGAATGCCATTTCACTAGCACCATAGGTGGGGTCGCTGAAAAGGTTGTTAGTAACAGTCTTGGGCCGTACCCTTTTTTTTTTACCTTCATACCTTTCTGGAATTTCACCTGGGTAAGTGGAACATGATAGTATCGGTGTGCGGCGCCAACCTGGCGAGTTCGCTATGTTCTGCAGGCAGCCTTCTCCATTTTCAGTCAACTCAATACACAACACACTCACGACATGCCAAAAAAAGGTAATATTCTTGCACCTATTTTCCTTATTTAACACAGAAATACGACCATACAGCTTTTGAATTCACATTTCTCTCCTTTACCATATCTAAGACTTCCCAACGTGTAAACTGTTGATTTTTTTTTCAAGGCTCATGCTACCAGGTTAGAGCAGTCACACTGACGGCGCGAGCAGCGCTGCTCAAGCACATCTACAGAGTCTTGCCATTGTGTTCTACATGACTTGCAGGACTTTTCAGAAAAAAAAAGGCAGTGAAAACGATCTTTTGATAACTATATTGCCTCTATAACACCTTTTAATACAGTTTCAGCATCTTCATCTGACAAAGAGATGATGAAATACAAATCTATCTGTTTTACTTGATCTTTCCTGTTTCTGCTTCAAAATAAAAGCCCTATGACAATGTTGCTGTTGGCAGAATCCCTTCAGTTGTTGAAACAAGGCATTTTACTGAAAAACATTTGCAGGGCCATTTTGTTGACAATGCAGTAGTTTGTCAGCTTTTTCAGTGAGTTGAGTATGTGCTTTCAATTGTGAAAATACAGTAATTATAAAAACAGCACTGCAGCAGCGCCACAACAACAAACGCTGCCAATGTGAACACACACTGCTCACACACAGTGTGGCCCAGGCATAACTTCCAAAGCACATGATGTGCACTGCATGCAAAACATCCTCATTACAGCCTCTTCAGTATGAAGTTAATAGAAAGATGAGGGTCCATGTTTTTGATGGTATTTAAAATCACACAGTCAGGATTTCTAAATACCCTGGTATATAGTAAATCTGTGATACCACCCATGTCTATAATACAAATGAAAGGAGTGGCCGCCTGGCTGCTTGATGAGTGTTGAAAGCCTTTTAGATAAAGAGCTAAGTTTTATATCTGATGATCAAAAGAACCTCACTGCAGTGAAAAATAACAGGAGGAAAAAAAACTGTAGGAGAGGAAGGTGAGCTGCAGAGGCTGCTGGTCCGAGTTCTGACAAAATATCTACCAGCGTACAATCCCTCTTCCAAATCCGACTTTTCAAACTCTGAGCGTGAGCCAGGCGGGACTGTGCAGAGTGTGTATGCTGTGGCATAACAATGAATAGTTTGGAGAGCTGGAGCAGGAGAGTTAGTGGGAGTCCTAGACCCCCTCCGGGCAGCTGGCTGGGAGAGAATGGGCAGCGGGGAGGCTTCAGCTCAACTCACAGCTTCATTAGCTTTACATTATGCAGTGCGAGGCACGCTGGTGATTTGTTACACAACAGAGGGCTCCCCATTTACGCGATTAGCTTGGTGCATTGCTGAAACATCTTTAAACAGAGGGAGAGATGGAATGAAGAAACCGCTAGAGAATCCCTGCTCTGAGAAGAATAAAGAAGTGAGGACACAGGGGACAAAGGATGAGGACGTATTATAGCACGGTGACATAACACACACGCTCACAAACACACACCGGATGATTAGTGTGATAACTCTGGCTGGCTTTTTTAAATCACTCTCTGCTGGTGTGGCTCGGTGGCTGGTAATAAAAGCAGATAAGCTTTCATTTAAACAGGTGATGCTGTTTCCTGCTGCTCGCCACACACACGATAAATAACCCAAGACAGCAGGAAAAAGGATGCAGCGCCAACCAGCAACAGCATCAATATAATGAGTCAGAATCATACGACTCCCCATTTTCCTATACAGACTTCAAGTCCAGAGAAAATGCCTCTCTCATCACTCTGCTGTATTTAAGTGAGCTGTAAAAGTATCTTTAAGTGCCCTCAGAGGAATGCCCTCAATCATAAAGCCTTGCATAAAAATTATATATGTTTATTACCCAAGTCTGACTTTCAAAGTCACATCACCAGCTACGTGCAGCTTGAACAAATACAAGCATCAACAGGATGTGATAGGATGAGTCAGAGAATACAGAAGTTGATATTCATGACTCAAAGAACACCAGAGTTGACATTCATTGGACTCTTCGGACTCATAAAAATGGATGATGGCATTGCCACAGAAATAAAGCAGACAGCAAAATATTTATACTATGACTGATAAGTGAGTTAATTGCTACTGAGCTCTAGCTGAGAGAGTGACTGGCAGAGGGATGCTAACGGCAGTGGAAGGGTACACGGTTAGTGTGATTAAATTACAGCAGCGAGCATCAGAAATGTTCTAATAAGTGAGTGATGATACAAACAAACAGGCAAAGAAACACACACACACACACACACACACACACACACACACACACACACACACACACACACACACACACAAAAAAAAAACTGTCCTGAAACAGCAAAACAAACACACACACACACACACACACACACAGATCGGCACACAAACAACCGGCTGGAGAAAGATATGAGCAGATCAAAGGCGCTCTCAGATTGAGGTTGTGTGAAAGAATTCTGCCAAGGTAGACTTTACCTTTAATGATAGCTTTGGAATGGGATTGGAGTTGCAGTGGGCCTGTGGGAGTTAAGCTGGTTGCGGTACAGAGGCCTCGAAATTGGAGTGTGCATGCGCATGTGTGTGCACACCAGTTTGTATATGTGTGATGAACAGAAAAAAAGGCAGCTAGTCATAGGTACACAGAGAGCATTTGCAGAAAATTAGACAAACTTACAATGTGAGGGGAGTCGCGGCCCATGGAGATGACTGTCCTGTTAACTGTCCTCAGCAGCTTCTCCATGACGATCTGCACATGCCACTGTGTGGGACCCTGCAGAAAATACAGTTCAGTCAGACAACTCAGATTTAAGATGTTTACGTCAGCACCATAACATAATTAGAGTTTGGCGTCTACATTACATCCTCATCACTTCAAATGTTAAAACTGCTCTTCAAAAACGAACGTCTTAAGATGCTTTGAGGACCTGTGGAACCTGACAAATGTGACCGATACAGCCAAGATAATTTATACACTGCAAATCCAAGCTTTTGGTAGGGAAAACACCCATGGGGCAGTTGCACCGTTGTCATAAGTGGGCAGATTTTCCACGGACTTGCTTATTAGTGAGTCTGAGTGAGCACAGGGCTGTTTCTCACTGTCTCTACCTGTCTGTTGGGGGAATCTTCTAAGCAGACCGAGCTCTGCAGCGTCAACCTGAACTTTTAATAATTTACACAGCTCTTTCTGCAGTTGAAGAACTCGTGCACGTCGTTCTGTGCATGCGCTCACACACAAACATTCACACGATCGCGGTGGAGCGCTGGGGAGAATAAACTATTTGAGGAGGGAGTTACAGAAATTGCCTTCCAACGCAGCAAGTGTGATGCACATCTTTCGTGAAAACCCACATCATTCCCACACTTTTCTTAGAAAAAAAATCCAGCCTTTATAAACTTCCTACACAAACCAAGCACATGAAATCCTGATCCTTGCAGTCTTACTATTTAATGGGGGAATATAAAATTAGATCCTTATTTCTAATAAGGTACAAGTTGTTTAATAACTTAGAAACTCAAGTTTCCTGGTCTTTGTGTGCTTGGAAGTCTATGAAGGTTTGCAGTGAAGGGAAGGTATGAAAGAGAGGGCAAGGCAGGGAGAGGAAGCAGCACAATGAGAGACAGAAGGAGTGTGAAAGGCAGAGAAAGTGGGAGGTAATCCCTCACAGGGTGGAGTGTAGGAGGCCGGGCTGTGGTGATCAATGGCAAGGAGTCTGAGAGGGCCTGAGGGAGGACATCATGAGTCCAAGCATGGAAGAGGATGAAACACACCCGTGAAGCAGCTGAGTGTTTGGGCGCATGTGTGTGATCATTTATTATGGAAAAATATTAGATGTTGAAATATGCTGCTTTTCTCCGTTTTATGCCTTTGTAAATTGAATGTTTTTGGAGGCTGTTGCTCAGACAAAACAAGTAATTTGAAAAAGTGACCTTGGGCTCTGAGAACTCTAATCAGAATTATTTAACTACTTTCTGCAACTTTATAAACTAAAGAGCTAATTCAGGGTGTCTCCGTGTTTCAGACACTTAATTATTAGACTTTTCAGACCTTTTGAAAATTATTTTTGGACCAATTGTCTTTCCCTCATTCAAGATTTGTGGGTAAGTATGAATGTATATATATATCAGTGGTCCTGTTCAGAGGTAGGTTTTACACTGAAATATGCTTGCTAGAGTGAGTTGAGTTAATCTACATTTTGCAATCAGGGCTGTTTAAATATAAAGTAAAAAGACAGCATTAGATCCAGTGATATGTTTGAAGACTTTTAACATAATAAACATGAACTTTCACACAAAAGAGCTTGACTCATTTTGACAAAAAAGGAACTGAAAGATGGATAAATTAAATTAGATAAAGTGTTTTGGCAAAAGGCCTTACAAATTCAGATGTAACACTATTTAATGATTTTTAAGGTCTGTGTATAAATCACAGAGCCTTCACCTTCTGCTAAACAGCATCGCCCTGAATAAAAGTACGTAGTTAAAACACCAAAGAGCTCAAAGAACAACAGCCAAGGATCAGGGAGAGGAAAACACTGAATTTGTCGAAAAAGAAGCCTATTAAACAAAAAATGTATGTTAATATAACCCAATACAGAGAGAGAGGATTGCATAGAAAGCTCCTAAAAATATTAGGAAAACTCATCTCTGATGTAATATTCAGAGAAAATAATCTGCTCAAGATCCATCCAAATCACTCATTTTACACAAACATCCTGCACTATTAGGGTGGTTAAATGTACATTTTATCAGTTGTTGTCCATAAATTATGTCACTTATTCGATGGTCAGCTGTTTATTCAATGGAAAAAAGGGGGTCCCTTAAAGGAAAAGGTTGGGAACTATGATGTAGACGGCATTGCTATAAGGTATTCTGGCTCTGCTTTACCATGGAGCACATCACCATATTCTTGGAGCACATTCATTTGTGTTGAAGATGGCCTCTAGCCACACTGAGCAATGAATTACTGAGCACAGCCAACTCTACAGGTTAGTAAATTAACGGTGCTGTAAAATGTGCTCCTTTCAGGGCAAGCAGGGCAATAAAATAAATTAAGAACAGCACACTGATTAGTAGCTATTCAGTAAAATAATCACAGTGGAAGCGTGCTCTTTCTTTATGGAGGGACTCCCGGATCCCCTTGTTATGCTGCTATTTATCCCAGAGGGAAACAAAAGTACAGAAAGCTGAAGAGTCGTGTTTCTCACCACATCCTTCCTGTAGAGCACCTCCAGTATGTCACTTAGCAGCTGGCAGCAAGCCTTCGGCTCCTCACGCTTCTCCAGGTGGAACTTCAGCTGGTCTGTCATCAGCGGCAGGAGGATCTCACGGCAGTCTGCAGGGACACGGGCAAATACACACATTCAGAACCGCTCAAAACACACGGAGCAGATGATGGATCGCACACACGGCATATGTCGTCGACACACTGTCGATGAAGACGCACGCAGCCTGCTGATGGCTTCCTTACAGCTCGTAGGATTAAATTAAAGCAATATACAGAATGCATTTATTAACTGAACAGAATGTGGTAAAATCTCCCCAAATGATTTAGAATAGTTACAATGGAACAGCATGAATTTTGGAACAAAAGCCAGTTAGAGCAATTAACATTTTCAGAGCACAGCCAATGATAAACAATTACCAGACCACCTAGTGACTCCGCATGTAAGTTGATCATATCTTGAAAAAAAATCTAGCTAAATTGATTCCTGTCCAATATTGCCCATTGCTGTGGTGCTCTTAAAATGTATAATTATTGTTTTTCATGAATCAATGCCTCTACAGCCCCAATCGGTAACAGCAGTAGTTGTACTGCTGTTAATGTCAAACCTTGTCATTTTGAAAAAGAAAAGTATGAACATGTTGAATAAAACTTTAATTTTCTATAGATGATAGAAAATTACATACTTTATGTCCCCTTTAAACTATGGCCAACATAATGATCACTATTATTTTGACAAATATTGGGACCACGATTACAATCACATTCATTGATTGGTTTTAGAGATAAAATCATTTCACAAGCACTGCTCTCGCTGTCACACTGTGTTACATTCCTGAATAGGCCAGGACCAACTGTTCAGTGGCCAATAATAGGATATTCATCACTATATAGGATTCAGAAAATTTAATTATTAGGGCTGCCCCCTGAAAGTTGAAGATTTGAATCATCAGTCCGAGACCTGCAGTCAACTGAGATAAATCATCCATATTTTCTCTCTACATCTTAGCCTTTCTTATCCTCAGGTGTAAATAAACTACAAATTATAAACCTCTTTTTAAAAATACAAAAATGTTATCTTATCGTTATCAGCCATGAGAAGCTGTATTGCATCCCTAGAAGTTGTACTGCTTTGCGGGCGGGCATGTTTCATGCACTCTTGCGCTTTTGTTTTTGCTTAACATCACTTGCCCTAAATTCGAACTCAAACAAGAGATGATGACCCATTTCAGGGGGCTAGCTCTTTACTCTCTGCTCCAGATATGTGATTTTCTTTTGTCCGTCTGCTCTTTTGTATGTAACTCTTCTACTCTGGACTGCAGACGCAACATTCAGAGAGGTTTTTTTTATCCACAGCAGGTGCACGACCAGCAAAACAAGAGCCCCAGAAAAAGGAAACCAAGACTTGATACCTGACAGTGTTTGATTTGATGTGCAGTTTTCTATGACTGGAGAACACATTTTAAATGTTAATATATCAAAGTTGGTCATTTTCATTCGATTGTGGGAAGCTAAAATCGGGAATGAAATTAATATTTGATTAATTGTGCAACCTAACTTCTTAAGTAGCAAGTCAGAGCAGCAAAAGACAACAACTTTCTTCCTAACTATGTTACAGTGAAAGTTACAATTAATGCAACCACACAGAAAGAGTTCAACTGCTGTAGACGGTAACATCAAAAAGTGAATTTCCATATGCAGAGGGTAGAGAACTTGGCTGGCAATCGGACATGGAGGACAGCAGAGATAAGCCAGAGAGTATTCTCATGGAAGGTAAACCTAAGGCAGACGGCTTCAAAATTATCATATTTTATATTAAACTTTCTGATTCCAATCTTGGGGTATTTGTGAATGCGTGTGGGGGTCGTATTTAAAGCCTGGGGACAAATACTGGAGTTAGGTTGGTCCAATAAAATGATGGAGGGGTATTGGTGAGGGAGTTAAGTGAATATCTTTTGGATTTGTGGGGGGAATATAAATTGATAACCCCTATGCAAGAAAGGAAAAGAAAAGACGTTAAAAATAAAAAACACCTTTCAAAGGCCCAATGCAGTGAGCTGACAGAGACAAGTATTGATATTAATGTCGTATTAAAAGAAAAGAACGAGAACAAAAGCGCAGTGAGTGAAATCATCACTGATACAGTGGCAGCCTGCAGGGACAACTACTCTTCAAATAACAATCTTTGTAATGAAAGGGTGGAGAAGCTGACGCACCAAAGGGCCACCCAGCAATAGATTTCAATTCACAATCAATACAATCTCTCTGCTTCACGGAGAACGTTACAGCTTTAATAAGCCAATCAGCTGGGACAAAATAAAACTTCATTACTCATGAAAACACACCACGCACACCACGCACGCGTACACACAGAGAAAGCTTTGCCAACTGTCAATACTGCTCAGGGCCAATTGATAAACAGCAGGATGTAACCCATAATGAATAGCATGAACTACAATGACCTCTTCATAAACAATTCCCAGAGGAATTAAACATGAATCATTTCAGTGTTTCCTAAAGGAGCTACATGTTTTTTGACTGAGGTGAATGCCTTCATGTCTTCAGAAGCCGTTTGCATTTCACTGTCAGTATTACTGGAATTAACAATACGCCATAAACCCACATGGAGACCATGATGAGGCTCTGTGATAAAAGGGTAATGACTGCATTGCGTAGTAACTAGCAATTTAACAAATAAAGACTCCTGGAGAATTTAAAATTTAATTTTTAATGACTCAGACATTGATTAGTGCATCAATTACACAATGGTTCTCTCCTAGCAATCTAGGAAATCTCACAAAGCTGCTGGACTTCTTTTGAATGGCTTTTAATAACAGTAATTCAAAAATAATTACCAGGAAGTACTTGAATAGAGTATATGAACTAAATATGGGGTTCGAATCATAAATCATTTCTCCAATCATATTAAAAATGGAGTTATACACAAAGTTGCTTCAAAACTGTTCATGTAAAAATAAGAAAATCAAAAAGCATCAAGATGAAGCCGGCGACATTTGCAAGGAATTAAAAAACAACACTAAAACCATATATTTATGTTGTTAGTTTAGGTCAATGCTCAAGCTTAGCATAGGTCAATGATGTGTTCAAGCTGAGTAAAAATTTAATATTGGGCGAGGATAAATTAAAATGTTATCATGATGATCGTGCTGTCAGTATGATCTTGTAAAATTTAGTTTAGATGTTAACTAGAAAATTTAACAAAAACAACTGTCTCAAGGAGAAATTGACGAAAGCTCACAGAATCAGCAAAGTTAGAAAGATTTCTCTGAGTTTATCCAGTAGTTGTCAAGATTTTTTACTTTGCTCCAAAGTATTGGACCTGTCGACTCTGCCACCCCTAGAGCCCAGTTAACAATAACCCAGCCCTCCTCAGAGGCTCTACCCAAACATGCATCGACAGAGTTTAGAGCGTGGACAAATGCTCTGTCTAAACATCTGAAAAAGCTCCACAAATCATTAGTGAACAGCCTCAGATGTCTGAAGGCAGTGTTGTGAACAGTCTGCCACATTACAGCCATTACTCACATATAACGTCCATTGGAAATCTTAAAAAAGGAATATTATGGATGTAAAGAGTTTGCCCTGTCGCGTGTTGGCTCGCCCTGACACAAAGTGACAACCATGTCTGCCGTTTTTATTTTTGGTGTGTGGTACAGCACCAAGCTATCTGCCTGATAACCGCTAAAAGCCAAGCTGTGTGCTTTGTAATCTTCAAGGATTTGAACACAAAAGCAAATCTCGTATCTGAGGGCGTCTAACATTGTGTGGAGTGTTTAATACCTTGTTTTCACAGGGCCCTCATTCCCTTTGTGCCTCCTCCTCTAAAAATACACACAGGTAATAACACACACTGCACATAAATGGACATAGACACGTGAGCTTACATATACACGCACACTCACTGTGCATGTATATGTACAACACACACTAGTAGCAGGGCGGGGAGTGGGACAAGCAGAGTGGAACTATCAAGCTAGTCCATGTGCGCTCTCCTCAAACTTCCAGCGCAAACAGATTTTAGACGCTACAGTGATTTTCCCCTTTAACACAGACCAGGAGAGCAGCTGACATATTTGTTCTCTTCCAATGAGCCCATTTGCAAGTGATTTATGCGCCCATCCCCGCTCTCTCCTTTTATATCATAAACAGTTAAGGTGACACAAAGTTATGGCTCAGAAATGAATAAAAAGACACAAAAAACTTCCCTCTTTTCTGACTTCATTAAGTTTCCATCTGCAGCAGGGAATTGCAGATGCATACCAATCACATCCAGCGCAGCATTTCAATTTCAAACATATAGATGAAACCCAGGGAGAAAGGGATGTCATCTTATTGTCTAAAGTCGACATTTTGAGCAGAAATAAGCCCATCGGGGACCGGAAAATACTAATTTAAGACGTGCTTTTACACAAAAACAGCTAATATGTTAATCATTGTGCAGCCTTCAGGAAAGAAAACACTACGAACAGTGAACACATTCAGTGTTTAATATGGAGCGTGTGGTGCTAAGAAACTCCCAGTAAAGGTATGAGCACCCAGGTTGGTGCCTTTCATTTGGCTCCACACATTCCAGTACATTTCACTCTGGGATTGGCTGCCAAGGGAACCTTTCAGGGACCACCTGGGGATCAGGATGCATCTAACGATGAGTCCCAAGAGCATGTGCACTCACTACAGCTGATTAGACTACCTTAAAAAGCTGCCTGGCTGAGTCATTTCCTCATCGCAGTGATCATTATCTGTAGTAAAACATCTCCAAAGTAGAGCTCAGCTTGATTGCGATGTCGAAAGGATGATTTCACTTGGCAGTTAGGCCTTCTCCATCACTGGTTTGCACAGTTTAAAAACACGCATGCACCTAATCGGCTACTGGAAGCACCAGTGTGTGGAGCTGTTGTGAGAACTGAGCAGCAGGTAGCCTATATCTACATCACAACAACGAGTCCTCCAGCTGATCAGCAGGCCATTCGCAAGCATCAGGGAGGCTTGCCTGTGCACAATTACACCAACAGATCAATAGTAATGACCAGAGCACCACACACTGAGCATTCCCCTTCGATAGTTTCTCACGAAACTCACCAAACTACCAATTAGGCAACTCTATGTGGCTAAAATATAACAGGACTGGATCATTAGAGAAGTATTTCACTGCTGGAAAGATGTTTTTTGGGTGCCTGTGCAGTAGAAAGACGCAAATACTTTTAAAATCAGTGCAAGATGAAATGAGAAAACTGAGAATATGGGATGTGGCATTCACTATTGCTTAAGAAAGGGGTTCCTACACATTTTCATGGACAAGATTTCCAGGTTTTCCGTGACTATGGGAACCCTGTTAAGAGGTAGAAAACCTACAACTAAAAGCACTGTGCCACACTGGACCAATAAATGTTCCTGCTGATGATGTGAGTTCCCCTTTGGAAGACAAAAAAGCAGCCGGCTGGTAACAAACCATCTCATATTACAGTTAAATAATGCACGAAAATATGTTTCTGAAAGCACTGTAGGCGAGAAATAGGCAACACAGTTACAGAATCTTTGATCAGCACTACTTAGTTTTACCGTTTGATCCGTTTTTATTCTTCCACCATTTCCACAATACAAGAAACAGTCTGGCGCCCACTTCATGGTCACAAACTCTTGTATTACAGCCAAACATTGCCCTAAAATGTGTTTCTGACTGAAGACATTTTAGGCAACAAAAAGGTAATACAGTAATGGAATTTTGGTTTACATTCAGCACTACTTGTTTTAACTGTTTGGTGAGATTTTGGTCTGAGTTTGAGAGAGAAAAGGAGGATGGCTAACTGTTGATCTGCTTCTACACTTGTTGTGTCCATGGTGACTGTGGGCATCCAAAATAAGGAAGTACAATACATAGAGCAACAGCACAAGAGCCAGCAATCATCTGACTGAGTTTTGCAAGCAAATGAATGGGAAGATCGAGGCGCTGGTGAAATGGAGGGAAGTATACCATAGTTCATTTACACAGGCTACTCACATTGTTATGATAAAAAGCTGCTTGAAAAACAGCAAAGTGTCCCTTTAAGTTTAAGGCTGAGACGTATACACTATGTTCAATATCAGGCTGGATTTTTCATTAATACAAATGTGCCTTCACACCTTGTCCAAACTTAAATTTCATAATGTCTTTTCTTTACATTTAAGCTGAACTGAACATGCTACTGATGACAGAGGCGGAGAGCAGCCATGCAAGTGGATAATTGTTGTCCACTTGTTTTACGTTAGCCTAGCGCTCTGAGGCATGTCCTGCCAGCCGCATTAAATCACTGTTGCTATTTCATTGGGTTAGGGAACTCTGCATTTAATTTACCACCACAGGACAGTATGTGTGTGTGTGTTAGTGCATTTGTCTCTAAATTAGGACCTAACCTAACATGACCCCAGAGGGCTGCTGCCTCTAGCAAAAATGTTTGGCCCCTCAACCGTCATTGGGACAAGGCCCTATTTGTAGGATGCCGCAGGCTAGCCTGGCTGCGGGGAGTAGAGGCTGGACTAGTCATCAACATCCCTGCAGTTCATATTTGTATGTTGGCTACTACAACAATGCCCAAAATACACAATAGTGTAGTGCTCATGTGTACTGCGAAAGTGTGAATTTGTATGATATTAAGCAGAGTTTCCCCCAAAAGCTTTCAGTATAGTACCTTTAGAACCAAAAGTAATACTTGCAAACAGGTACCTAGATCTGTTTAGTGTTTCCACCACAGACAGTACTCTTGCATGTGGTCAGGGTTGTTATCACTGGCTGCTCCGGCCAGCAGCACTCACTGTGTTTCCTTGTTGAGCCATGATAAAGTCTTCACCCCATTTATTGTCCACAGAACAGGGCTGCACTGTGACATTTTCAGAATAAAAAAGAGCAGGCTAGAGTAAAAGTATCTCTCTCTCTCTATGGGATATGTATAAATAGCTGGTTTGTGTATTGACTCCTTGTCAAGCAAGACCAAGTCCCTGGTAGGTGCGCCAGGCTCTGATGCAAATTTTATATAGTGGCCAAAAGTGGAATTACACTGTCAGGGCCGGTCATGTGATGCCCACTGGCCCAGAATGACTTTTCCCCATTGACTTACATCTTGAAAGAGACATCTGTAAATCAGTAAATAATGTTTTGTGAGCATCAAAACCCACAAAACGACTCCTTTTACTATCTAGATTAAGCCATCCAGTTTGATAACTTGTGGTAAATCTAAAAGAGTCGCAAGATTATTTTTTCCAGGAAAAAAAGCTCTTTTTGCTTCATGTGCCAATGAGCAGCTCTCATAGGAATGAACGAGGCCCCACCTCTATGGTTAAATCCAGACTTTCTTTAATACATCCATGGGCAAGAGCAGGGGTTTAGTGCTGGTGAAGCATACCTGGAAGACAACGCTCTGCCAAGTTTTTTTTCTCCAAGTGAGGATTAGAATATAGTTCACACAATCTGGTTGTTATTAATATACTTTTTTTTTTTTAAAGCTTAAAGATCCACTCATTACTTGAAATGTATGTCACCCAAGAAAATCAATAAAAACAGATGAAGTGGTTTAAGTTGTCCTATCGAAATTTAAGGTGTGTTGATGAATTAACATTGTCAACTCAGGCATTGAGTAACATAAAAAGTGAAAGTTCCACTTTAAAAAATGCCAGCAGTCAGCGCAGTAAGTTTAAGTATTTTCTTGTCAGTCTCTGGCTGCTGCTGCTAAAGGCTGCAAAACATCCTCTCATTTTAGTTATAGTTTACTGATTTATGAAAAATTTGTCATGGTATGAGCAGTGGTTAAACCAGCCAGAGCTCAGCCCTGAGCACAGAGTGTTGATTCTCTACTGACCAATGAAAGGGCTGCAGTGTTTATAGCTCCACCTTTCAGTACCTGATCTGTGTGCTAGGTACCCCAAACGGAGGGGTGACAAAAATGTGGATGGTTCCAAAGGTGCTAAAGGTAGGAGGGCAAAGAAAGTGAAAGGACGCCTGATAAATACAAAAAAAGGATTAAACAGTAAAATACAGAGGGAATGACTGGCTAAGACTTGAAGACAGGGCAGATGGGAATACTGATATTCTAATACAGACAAGCTCTGGTGATTTTAGCAGTGGGATTGCTTAACTATCTTAAATAACAATAGGGATTTCCACTACGCCTCGCCAATGACCTTTAGTGTGGGCTAAAAACAGAGCTGGCAAGAGGAGGCAGGTGGTGTGTGTGATTGCTTATATTATTGCACCATGAGTGAAGGTGCATGCACTGAATAACTGTGAGTACAGTTTGTGTTTGTGTGTGTGTGTGTGTGTGTGTGTCTCTGAGTGTGTTAGTGTGTGTGTGTGTGTGTGTGTGTGTGTCTGAGTGTGTTAGTGTGTGTGTGTGTGTGTGTGTGAGAGTGTGTTCTTACCGTGATGAGCAAAGAGATCACTGTGGACAATGTCAATCAGACAGTCTAGCTTCTGTTTCACCAGGCGACCCAGAGGAACCTTCAGGATGAACTCGGTGAACAGCTTGCTACGGAGACAGAAGGAGGACAATAAAGACAAAAGGTCAGACTGATCAGGCATCTTGGGCTGCTTGACTGCTTCCCATCACGAGCAATCATCCAAAACGCAATTAAAGGCCCCAAACACCCACACAGGTACTTTTCAGATATTCTGGCAAGGGCTGGAGGAAATGACAATATGAGACAACAGAGATTTGTCAATGGACCCAGAGGAACTAGCGTGGGATAAACTACGAGAAAAGCTTGCCACCAGAGATATCTATCAGTGTATTAGAGGATAGAGGTCAATGTGGCAAATCAATAACAAGGACCGTGATTGTTTCACAGAAGTTTTACGTGATGATTTTTCTTAATTTCTCAGGTATTTCTTCACATATTTATTCATCTGTTTGTTTTTTTTATTATAAAAGATCTTGACTAAATGACTAATTGACTGAATTGACTAAATCCAGAGAATGTGCTATATCACAAAATATATTGCTATTGCTAAAGTAATGAAATATTAGATATAACTTGAGCTAAAAGGTCTATTATTGACTTTGCAAATACTAATTTGACAATAAAATCTCAACACAAAGTCTCTTACTAGACGTTTTTCATGGAGCTTTCATCCACATCTCATGTCCTTCATCAGCACATGTACTGAAATCAGATCACACACTCTGCACTACCCACCCAATATCGTATGATAGTTCAACAGTACTGTGTGTGTTTCTGGCAACCTGAGCTGTAATTATCACGTCACTTTCTGAGAGCCTCCTTGATAGTTGGAAGCATGTCACTATAGTAACCTGTGCCAACCTCAGCATGACTAACACATGCAATACCTGATGATGAGCATAATTTCTTCCATATATTGCGTCTAGCAAAGGAAAATCTGTAACTTGTCATTTATTGAAGCTTTACTGAGATTACGCAGCTGTCCGTCATGTTTGTTGAAAACATTGTTACTGCATTGCATTGCAGTAGTGCTGCGTTAATTCTGCTACCGACAATTATGGTGAAAAATTGTTTGTCAACTACCTTATTTTAAATGATGAAGATGAGATGTTGACAAGCTAAAAATAATGCTTGACAAAATGTATGTTCAATTGTTTACAGGACAAAAATGTTAGTGTCGGGCTATCATTTAAATGAGGAGAACTTAATGATTATTATTTTTTATGAAAGGTATTAGAAAAAAAATTTAAACTATAAACGATAATGGTCGTGCTTGCATCTTCTAATGCCTTACAGGCAGGATGAGACTGAGCTCCATGAACCTGGCTAACTCAAAAAAATGGTCAGTGCCAGGATGTTTCACTGACCTGCGTGAAGATCATCCAGTGTGTGACCACTTAGATGGTTAACAGACAGGAGTTTTACAACACTTTTCTAACCTTAAAGACCACTTGTGTTGTACTTTACAACACAAGCACACAAGAAATGTAGGATTCGGATTCTCGCCCAAGGAACATTTCAACATGCAGACTGCAGGGACTGAATCACCAACCTTCCTTACGATTGGTAGATGACCATGACAACAACTGAGCAGACTCCCTGTGCTGATGAAGGCCACAAGATGAGGCTGAAAGCTGTACAAAACATCTTAAGAGTTGATCTTGAGCCAGGAAGTTTTCGTGAAATTATATGTACCTGAATGAAGGATTTCATTCATACGGTCCACACCTCATGTTGGCTAATTTGACCTTTTTTTTATGCAAGACACTTGCTAAGATCTCAAGACTTTATATACTCGAAAAATGAAAGTCTAAATTTCCCAAAAGGTTTAACAAAACTAACAGCGGAGTCAAAGAAATGTCGATCAAGCACCGTCTGGACACCCACACAGTCCTGAGAAGAGTCTAATCAGCCCAGATAAGTGAAAACACCTGTGTGGGTGTTTGTGGCCTTCACCTTCAATGGCTTCGCTAGACTTTAAATGTTGCTTCTCTCTTCACAAAGCTGAAGGATTTCTAGTTCTATACTGCCTTATATTCTAGTGCATACTATTCAAATACATATTTTTATTATGCTTTTTTTAACACAACTAACATGTAGCCCAAGATCAAACTGTATATATGTAACAATTCAGAACCTGAAAGATAAATCTGCATTCATGCACACACATAAAGCCGACAGTTTTCTCCTCAATGAAGAGGCCAGATGCTTGTTGTGCTGGCAAGCTGAGGCTCAAGGAGGAGAAAAAAGGTTCTGGCAGGGGATGAAACACTCCCCACCCCCAAGGCTTCAATTTAGTCGCCTCCAGCTCAGACGCTCAGCCAGGTTTGCCCCAACAACAGGAACAGCTGATGCCACCTTTGCTCAGGCATAAAAAAAAAGCCAGGCCTGTGATTTATAGGTAAGTGAATGGTTCATAAGAACCACAGCTTTCACAATTAGAGCTAAAATCAAAGGCTTTTCTCATGTTGATTCCTCTAAAATTACAGTAAAGATGGCACTATTTATCATTTACTCTATTGGAACTGTCAAACAGGACAGGTGTGACCCAATAATTCAATCAAAATTTCCTGATAGCCATCCAAAAGGTCTCTCCAACACCACAGACATGCCAAATTTGTGTTTTGCTGCCCTTCACAATATAGCTGGACAGCATATCGATGCTTTGACTGCACACTACAGGAAGGCAGTGCGGGGGAAGTCATCAGTTATCTTAAAAATCCCAATTGTTGAGTGTGCCTTATAATTAAAGCACAATTATGAATAAAAACTTTGATTCAAGTGAAATGAATCAGAATCTGCATCACATACTGAGAAGGACATCCTGAAATAAATCGAGAACGAAGAAAAAAAATATCACTCTAAGAAGCTGTGAGAGCTTAAAGGAGAGACTGTGCCTGGTAGACAGGATGAATGGACTGAAAGACTGTCTTCCACCTGTGACAAAAGACCTCCCTTCACTGTGGCTGCGATAGTAGTAGAGCGGAGCCGAGGCCAGAGGCGAGGATCGGCGGTCCTGTGTGGCCCAGAATCTGCTATGGGAATGGCTGCTGCCCAGTTGCTGTACATGGGCAAATGGAAGGGGCTTCTTGCTGAGTGCTTGCAAATGAACAGGCAAAGCACATTTCAAGGTCTGGAAAAATACATTGCTGCACTACATGTGCTGTCATAAAAATAGATCCCAGTGTCAAGAGTGTTTCATAAGATTAAAATATTTGTTGAAATAATGTGAGGTTTCGACTCAGACATGTGATTAAGCGGAGGTGGACAGATCTTGTCAGAATCTCATCTCACGTTCTTTGATTATTCTGGGAACTAGATGATGCTGTAAACACTTGTCTCAATCATCAAATATGTGGCCTTTGTTGTGTGAAAATTAACTTGTGATTTCATTTCAAAAAAGTGTATTCATTTCTCCCTATGTTCTCGGCTGTAGAGTACAGAAGCGTTTTAGTGCCACGCCAGAAAGAAAAAGAACAGTTTCTTGTTTTTATGTTCTATCAAAATATTATATTTTTCTACTAAAAAACAGAAAGAACATAAAATGTCTTGTAAGAACAAGTACATTTTTTAATTAGAACAAGAAAAGTTTGTTTTTAGAGCAAGAGAAGTTTTTTGTTAGAACATGAAAATACCTAGTCAGAACAAGTAAATATCTTGTTAGAACATGGAAATAACTTGTCAGGACAAGAAACTTTTCATGTTATAACAAGATACTTTTTTTTTTCCTGGCATGGCAGCAATATGCTTCCATAGTAGAGAACCTTACACTTGGGCTGGATATTGTTTTAAAAATATAATACCGGTACTCTTGAAGTTATACCGATACCAATAGCGTACTTCATTCGATACTCATAATGGAAGGGCGAGAAGTATAGCCATAATTTTGAACATTTTTGGTGGAATCTCTGCATGCCGAATTGCCAACTCAAATACACCAAGCTCAGCTTCACCACACACACACTGTACTGGATGTAGCTGCTGCAGCGGGAGCGTGAGCTCCATGCTGAGGGCAGTTCTGAGAGTCGGCTCAGCTGCACACGCACAGCCACAGGGCTAAGTGATGGCAACACATGGCTAACATTAACTCACAAATGTTAAAAGGTTGAACAACAGCTCGGTGTCAGCCGTTAGCCTCTGTTGCAGTATCTGTGGGCAGATGTTGAACTGACCAGGAGGAGAGCGATTTTGAAATGGCAGCAACACAAAGTCGGCTGATCCAGGGATGAGTCGGCATGATTTGGGATCAGACCCCACTGCGTGCATGTAGTATCAAATGTAGGTATCACTTGACTTTCGATACTACTTGGTACTTAGTACTGACACCCAGCCCAAATACACACCCTTTTTTAACCCAGCATGTAAAGCCTCTGATTAATGATTCAATTATTTTGAAAGGGACCCAAGAAAAAGCAGCGAGTGTGCCTCTTTTGGCTCCACCACTTTCTACAAAAATACTTTTAATACAACCTCTATTCTGAATTTCATAGGAAAGGAGTAATGTTGTTTTTACCGACAAACATTACACTCAGACACTCATGTCTGAAGCAACCTGCTGATTTTCCCCATGTGTTCGTCCTATTGATGCAACTGTCTGTGTACAGATGCAAATTTCATTATGAGACAATCATGACAAAATCAGTGTGACTCATGTATGAATATATTAGTCTGAACTAAATATTTACAGATGATAAAATGTCTGAACGAAATATGTGTTTTTTAAAGACTCATTTGCAGCTGAAAAGTATTTCACTGAATACATTAATGAAGCTTTCTTCATATATTTATAAATATAAAGCTCCATAAATGAGGCCATTCTCTTTTTTTCTGCTGTGTCCTTATAGCATAACAAATTAAAAATATTCAAATGGGGCAGAAAATCATGGGAACACCCATGAGGCCTTTGTCACAAATGAAAGGTCCTCTCAGTTTCAGAATGCTGCCCAAAAAATACATGGAAATTAAGTTTTGGTCACTTGAATTTTACAGTCCAATCACTTCTATAATCTAAGAAAGACTCTTTCAGGTGATAAGGATGGATTCATTTTTGTTTCCGTTTTGTTCAATATATAATTTTGTACCACCGTAACATCAGCGTGTGATACTCCAAAAGTCATTTATTATTAAGACAAGCATTAAGCTGTGGCAGATGACATTCACGGTAGACAACATTAACTGAAATGGACACTTGAGGGGAGCAGTCGATGGGTTTCCAAGGCAACCTGAGCATGTTTAACCGCTGCCCATCACAGTACAGCTACTGAATGTTGAGTTGTTGAATAAAAACAGCCTGGAGAGCCAGACACAAAGTCTTTGAAGCAGAACAATATCCCATCAGCTTGTTAGGGATTCATCTAAACATGAAATTTTAATTTAAGTGGACGCTTCGAAAAAACAAAAGCAATTAAGATCTCTCCTTTCATTCTCCGGCAAAATGACATTTAAGTGCAATTTAGACATTTTCCAAACATTTGCTTTAATGTGCTGCCCTGATGCTCTTCAACAACACCCCCTTGATTTGAGGAACTCACAGAAAGATGCAAATTAAAGTCAAGTCTTACCAAAAAAAGAAAGAAAGAAAAAATAGCACAACTAATCCACAAAGAGCTCAGGTCATCTCTGCCACTGGATACTTTACCCTCACATTATAATTGTGTATTGCAGGTGCCAGTGGGTATGTTTACATGCAAACTGACTTTCCACTATTACACCAAATATGACAATATTCTGAGTTTTGTGAGGGTCATGTAAACAGCATTTTCAGTCTGAATCTACCAAATAAGGCCCTTTTCCAACATGTGAGTTATGTTGGTATTATTCAGAGTTTTTTCAAGACATGAATACAGTTCATCAATATATGCATGGAAATGAATGTACACCAAGTTTTTAGTCATACATTAGTTCTGCAAATGACGGCCAATGTCTTTTTTCTGAATCAGGGCAAAAGGTGAAATACTGTGTGCATGTTAGTTTAGTATTTGTAACAGAGCATGAGAAAAGACAGTTGAAATTACCTTAGTTCCTTTGGATCAAAGACCAGCTTGACATCATTGACAATGGTGGGAATGTACTTCAGTGCAGCACCCTTAAGAAGAAAAATAAAAGAAACCATTACTGGGTCATTTTCAGCTCCACAGTAATTAATTCAGTCACTGATCGACATAAGTACGATAAACCATCCCATATTATAAGTAAGGTAAGAATAGTGTCATTGTATTTTGTGCAGTTAATTGTAAATCTGTCCAATTCTGTGTCCTCCTTTTCTGTTTCACTAATGAAAATAGTGTACCTCTTAATAATTAAGTACAAACTGTAGTACACATTTTGCCTCCTGAGGGTGATAAATTAGAAGAATTAAACAGTTAATGACCAAGAATATTTTTTTATAGATGAGCAATATGTTTTTGCTGGACCATTTTGACATAATGTTTGAACTGAATGATACTATGAGTGGCTATACTTTAATCAACTCCTTCCAACAGTATCCTCATTTATTTCATTCAGTCTAGCTGAGGGCAAGGGGGTGTAGTTAAGACTCGTAATAAATAAACTGGGACCAAAGGAAGATCTCTCTGTAATGAAACCTTGATAGACACAGCCTGATACAATCTACATTTACCCATCGATACTATAATAAAGACATCAGTTGTGTGCACCCAGTGGCTGATTACAGAGCCATCCATTAATAATGGGAATGATTAAGCAAGCTGAAACTTCCCTCTCTAAATGCCTGCTGCTAAATGCCGGCCAAGGTGGGTTGGGGTGTTTATACGGCATCTGTGCAAATTAGCAGCAGTGCCAGTCTGTCTCACAGAGGTTGATTAGCCATACAGCACACTGAACATTACCCGCTGCAATCCACTGTTTGTTATTGTGCATGGTTTATTTCGGAAAATATGTGAAAGGTAATTAGCAATGTTCAAAGGAGGAGAAAATACTTTGTTACAGACTTCAGTAAATGTAATGATGTGAACAAAAACTTAGAAATTCTGTCTGAAGACGATGTTTCTGAACATCTCTGCAGACACGAGCAGAGACTGAACACAGTGCCGGGTCTGAAGCTTTATTTTTCAAACATGAATGTAGTTATGACTTCCAAAAAAAATCCTGCCTCTAAATCAGGGTTCCTACAGTTTATGACAAGGCGGATTAGTTAGATTATTTGTGTCAAATGTTGAAAAAAAAACAACCCTTTTTAGAACACATGAAAGACATGAAGTATCTATTTAGTTTACCAAAGGAGGTAGGGAATATCTGGCATTTCTGGATGGTTTTCTGGGCTATTTTGTGTGTCTCAATCTGCATGTGAGATTCCACTACTTTGATTCCCATCATAATGAATGAAGGAAGAGGCATTTATTAAATTATTTGACAAAAAAATATATGTTACCAATTATTTTGAGATTTACAAAGCAAAAAATGATTAATAAAATCCTACTTTCCACATCTGAGCATTCTTTAGACTTTTTAAAGAAATAACTCAAGTCAATTTAATACCAATAAAGACCTTACTTTTAGATTAATGAATTCAATCCCTTTTAAGACTTTAAAGGATCTGCGGGAACCCTGTCAATAGAAGTTTTTTAGTACTTATGCATAACTCAATACCCTCACATCTCTCTGCAGACAGAAAGGGGTAGGGAGACTGAAAGTTGGATTTCAAAAGTTGCTGTTCGACTTTGATTCAATTAGAAATCCCGGCTCTGCTCAACTGCATCTGTTTACTCCTTGAAGAAGCAATTTTAACAGAACCTCTTTTTTTACTTTGTTCTCAGCAACAACTTAATTCCCACCTGTTGTGCAGGGATGTGATGTGTGGAGTGTCAAAACAAGTCTCAGAGGAGCTCTGCCTCCTGCTCCTGTCCCAGAAGCATGCATTCATTTGTGTTTGTGTTTGTGTGTGTGTGTGTGTGTGTGTGTGTGTGTGTGTGTGTGTGTGTGTGTGAGACTGTGTGACTGTGTGTTTATCAAAGTTTTCCACCCATGTGTTTGTGTGTGTCGGTCTGTCCAGATGTTCATCAGGATTCAGACTTGAGGTATGATGGGACTGCTCATTAGCTTCCACCTGTCACAGTGCTTTCACAAGGGCGGACTTGGGAAGGAACCAGGATTCCTCGCTTTCGTGCCCGTTCCTCAAGATCAGTTTTTAATTTACTGACAGTAAAGCTAATATCTCACCCAATTACACAGCAACTGACTCCTAATTGACTCCTGAGCTTCTCCTATGGTTGAGCGTGCACATGGATCTACTGTAGGTGTGCCAAGGTGCATGCTCACTGTGATTATGTTATCTCTAAAAGCATAGGTGTGTGCACATCAACGTGTGTGCGCACGTGTGGTTTCGAGTGCTTCTGCAAAATAAATATATGCTTGCTTCGTATCTGGAGTCACTGAGTTTTGGGTCAAGGACAATGAAATGCAAACACAATGGAAAAGAGCTTAAAGGCGCAAGGAGCAAGGCATTGAAATAAATACCTTGAGGAGCAGCTAAAGGCCAGAGGAGCCCCAGGCCACAGGACAGTCAAGGTCAGAGAGAAACAGAGAGAGAGGAAAAGCACAAACACACATATACAGATATACACACACACACACACACACACACACATATAAGTACAGACAGACAAAAGAAAACAACACAGAACAAATATACATCATGTGTGGATGCTAGAAAAATCCGGAAGGTTAGGGCTGCACAGAAAAGCCTTGAATGATTCAATGTTTGATTTTTGTTGCTGCAGATGCTTTTTGGTCAATAACTACAAAAATTTTGAGGTTCCAGACTAGCCCTAATCTTCAAGGAATATTTCAATAGTTTGGTAAATACACTTACTCACTTTCTTGGTGAGATTTCGATGAGAAGATCGATACAGCGCTCATAAATGTGCGGTAAATACTGTATGAATCTACAGCCAGTAGACATTAGTAGTTCTTAACCTTAGAATTAGGTCCATATGGTGTTTTATATATGTTACAAGTTAAGTAATGAGCGAATAAGCAGTATAACGTTCTGAAACAAGTGGCATCAGAGCCATTGCTCAGGTCTAGACTGTGCAATCCACTTACTCATCCTAGTTTGAGATGAAAAACTCCCTTGACATCATGAAATGAAAAAACAATTTCTTGGTTGAAAAAAGAAAAACTAACCAATTACAGCCACAAGCAGGACTAACACTGTAGTCAAGCAGTGCAACGGAATCAATGAGGAGTGTTAACAACAATGGCGAGTGTTACAGACAAGACTAGTCTCAAGGCTGTTCAGAATCGGCATGTCTTCTCAATATCACCTAACATCGTAGTTTGTTCTACTTTGCTTAGCTCAACTCTTAAAACCCCAGCAAAACCAGTATCTTGGCATTGCTACACATGAAATTATATTGATGTCTAATGATTGGTTAGGGAAAACTGAATGTCCTCGATAAAAATCAGTTGTGTGTGGATGCCCAATAGACACAGGCCGCATTTACACTGCCTGTTCAAGGCGGGAATATCACACCGTTATGCCTCCTCGCCGTTCTGTAAATGACGTACAGTCGCGGAAAGGGGGGACAGACTTGCCTCTAGGCCAGGATAGGAAGTAGTAACAGCACCATAATGACCTTTGTGTAAAACAGAAGGCCAGAAAGACATGATCCTGGGCATCACGGGTGTAACGTTTTGACGACATGTTTATTTGTGCAACCCACCGTGGGAGATTCAAAAGCAGCTGTTAACATAACGAATAATTCCAAGAAGAAATATTTTGGGGTTTGTTGCAGCCCTATAGTGCGGTTTCTGTGTAAAAGCGGCTAAAGTGTTAGACTGGAAGCCAAGCTACGTATTGGTATTTTGCAGGCTTACTTTCAATTTCAATCCAACCTGCAAAAAATGGTGACGGGGAATAAGGTTTAGCTAACATTATCAACACATTATTTGTGGTTTAACAATCTAGTAAAGTAGAAATTTGTGTGTGCGATGAGCAGGTGCGCTGAATGGATGGAGCTATTTTGCATATTCATAGATCCATACATCCTACATGAGTAAAAGTTACATCTGAACCATTTTGGACATGAAGTGATTTTTTTCAAGGTAAAAAAAATACATTTGCAATTTAAAGAACAGAGATGAGCTTTTTTGGGTTTAATAGATGCCCAGAGAGTACCTATAGGAGATGCTCTATAATATACATAGTTTTTTGGGTTTTTTTTATGTGCAGCCCTAACAAGGTCACATAAAGAGCAAATGACAGTAAAGATCAGGAAAATCTGCACAGAGAGATGTGACAAAGGAGGAGAAAACAGATAAAGACTGTCAGTAAGAAGAGGCATCACATTAACAACACACAGAGCCCAAACATTAATTTCTCATAAGCTGCTGTATTAGTTACATCTAACAAGACAGATGCATCTCCAATTACAGAGCATGTCATCCAAGAGAAGTCACAGCAGATTTATTTACTACTCACACAACAGCAGTTATTTACTATTCACGCAGCGGCAGCATTTTTCTTGGCACTGAGTTAGTTTGAGCGATAGTGTGCAGTTGGACTTGTGTGATAGTCGGCCTACCTTCACCATGCCAGTGTTCTCTGAATTACTGTTCATCATGTCATTAAAGGATGTGAAAAGGTTCCTCAAGGACTCCATGAAGTCGGCCTCTCCTTTGTTCTCATAGAGCCTGGGAGGAGATGAAGTAGAGAATTACATTGGCAGATGATCACAAGGCTGTTGTTTGTTTCATCCCTGTGTAAACAGCCCCACCCGCACTGGAAATAACAAGAGTTTGATGCTTCCCTGTTAAATCATTAAAAGCAGCCAGCAGAATGGCCCGTGTGTGTTATCAATGCAAATATTACTGGATCAGAGCCACAGACATCACTCTTGCTGCCAGCCAGATTAGCATTTAAAACAACATGACAAGACCCTGAAGCACCTGCCTGCTGTCATGTGGAAACAAAATTTCAGAAAAATTAATGATCTATGCTAATGGCTCTCCTCGAATACTATGCGAGGAACAGAAAGCAAATGTCATGTAAGGGTTTAGTGGCGTTACTTTCTAATCATTTCTAATAATGTCTGGGATGTAGTATTACTGATGTCTCATCTGTTACTTTGGTGGTGTGGAGCAAATGCTGCCCAGCGACTGCAGCGAGTAAAAGCCAGTGATCACAGAACAATTGCAGAAAAGACTTCCCCCAATTTCTAAGTGCATGGGGAACACAAAGCAGGGTTTCCTCCATAATCCCCCAAAAATGCAAATGCATTTTATCCCACTTGCAGAGCCCATAAATCTCCACAAACTGGGTATTAGCTGAGCCACGTTGCGCTCCCTGCAAGGTAATTAAGTGTGTCAAGCACTCAGATTTAATGAATTAAAAATTAGGATTTGTGAGAGAAATTGAAAATGTTTGAAAACACACACTGGAGCAGAAGGAGCCAGGTCAAAGAGGGGTGAAGTGTTTAGATTGCTCCACCGCATCAGATTTCACTGGCTTTCTTCCAGAGAGGAGGGTTTTGTGGTGCTACAATCTCTCATGGGGCTGCGGGTATTACATGGTCCAGGATAGTCACTGTTGAGGGCTTACAGAAATCATAGGATTAGAGGCATCCGTCTCAGAGCTCCCACAACAACAATTACTTAAAGCTGCTTCTCACCTGCAGCACCAGGGCGCAGAGTGAGCTCCTGACAGCAACACCAGTCTCAAGTCACAGGGGGGAAGTGTGTGATTAGGGCATCTCCTCTGCCGTTTCACAAAAAATGTTCCACTGGCTCGCAATGAAAAGCCGAACAGGTGCTGATGTAGCCTTGGCACCTTCTAGTCAGAGCTGCAGGAAGGGTTTCAACAAACGCAGCTTCACAGCTTTGAAGAATTTCTAACTCTGAGTCTAACCTGGCAACAACAGCACTGATACTGGCAACCAACCAAAGCGAGTGATTCATTGACAACACACAGACAGGAGGTCCACTTTAAGGTTTAGCTGTCGTTCATCCTGCGACAGAAACAACTTGACACACACTGTGAACATGGACAGCTCTACATGAGAGTGACACTGCTGTAGTGTGATATGTGAGGTAAAGGACGAAGCGTCCTCCAGACATTGGATGGAAAACCAATCAAACTCTGCACACTCAATTAGACCGGGATCATACATCAGCCCTTCAGCCGCCAACAGCTTCATTCTGCGGCTCTACAACATTATCATCCATCTAACATCTCCACAGCCAATTATAAACACATCCGTATAAATTACCTCACCATAAAGACTATTCACTTTTACCAGTTTCAACTTCATTCCACAGCAGTGGCATACTGCGGAGAACACTGCACATAATATTGATTTTCTATTATGAAAGCTAATGAAACAAAGTCTGATCTAAGAAACAACTAGAGCAAGAAAGAAATGCAAACTACTAGTAAGAAATCAACAAGTGATGCATGAAAATATTTATAGAAACAACCAAAAAATATTGTGTGAAATGGTGGGGATCATACGTTGGTTGCGTGTGTGTGTGTGCATGAGAGAGTGTGTGTATCTGCCTGTCCACAGATAATCTCACAAACTACTGGATCAATCAGCCTGATATTTTTTGTGCACAATTATGACAACTATGCTCAAGAATCTCTTGTGGTTGTAATGATTAATAAATTGTTGAACAACTGTTTTAATTACTATTTTATGTGAAATTGGTCATGATACAAGATAAATAAATCCCCACTTTCGTTATCTTTCTGTACACTACAAACTCAATACTGTAAAAAAGCCAATTTATGAATGTCATAGATCAAAGATGTGTGGCTGTGTTTTAGTTATTAAAAATACATTAATCCTGATAATTAAATTGTATCTTCTGGAACACTCCGCGGTGCGTCTGCTGGTATAACAAGATTTGTCTGGAGTTGCTGGGTCAGCTCTGACCACCAGAATGCAGCCACCAGATGGAGATCTGAACTCGACTGAACGCAATTTTCTTGTTTCCTTTTTTTAATAACAATGTGCACACAGTGCTGGTACAGAAAAAGCCACTGAATACACGCCTCCACTCACATGGTCGGTCTGCTGTTTCATCTTTGCAGCCTCGGTTTGAAAATGTGATCTCATATCTGTTATTTAATAGCTTCGGTACTTTCAGTACTATGAAACGATTAATTAAAGACGCTCGTATCATTTTAAATAGGGTATCAAGAAAGCATAGGTACTTTTGATGGCCTTAGTGTGCATAATGAAAGTAGGACTGCATGCATGTGTGCAAATATAGACGTGTTGTATATGAAATATTTCTGTATGACAATAAATGTATCCAAATTATTATTAATGTACTGGCCTTTGTCACACAATATGTACGTGTTGCATGTGCATCAGGACGTACTGGTTAAAGAGGACTCTAGAGCGGACGATGAATTTGAAGATGTACTCCAGAGCCTTCATGGCCTTTAGCAGCTGCTCCATCAGCTTCTCAGCGTTGTCCACATAGTTCTTCAGAACTTTGGTCAGCTTCCTACAAACACAATCATCAGAGTCTGTTAAATCTACTAATCACAATATGGGACATAATTTATTCCTGTAAATGTCCTTGGTCTGTTTGTACGGAGGGTAATTAACTCACGTGTACGCCAGTGTGGCGCTGAAATGCTTTCGAATGTAGGTCTCCAGAACAGGGTTGAAGTGCTGGAACTTTCTGTCAGCTATAAGCCCAATTATGAACACCTGTCAGAGAGCAAAGACATATTCATTAAGATGTGAACCACATGGCTCATAATGGAGAGCAGCAAAAACTGCCTGTCTTACTCAATATGCTGAAATAGATTGGGAAATTAAACAAGATTGCATTTGAGCAGAAAACCATTTTCTATCAAATCGCTAGCCTGCAGATAATCTCAGACCCCGACAACACAATTTCAACCTCCTTCCTCTGAACAAGAAAACTGTTCTTTTGAGATGTACCCCACAATGTTAGGCGATGACATGGTAGATAGGATTCTGCCAGACACTTTGTCGGCACTTTGGATACAAATACTTGGTTTAATACATAACAAAGGCCAATTTCTTTTTGCCTTCTCCGTGCTCCATCTTGCAGGAAAATGAGACCTTTAATGTTCAACAAACAGTCGAATGAAATGCTACCCGGGCGCTACAAATTCATGCAGATTAATGCAGCAGTGATACCACATAAGATGCGGCGTGTCTGCACTACCTCGTGTAAATTATGAGTCCAGCTCTTATTTACAAACAATAGCGAACAATTTATGTGCTGCATTACACACATTTTATATTGTTTGGGTTTGGTAATCTAGCACATGGGGTGTAAAATGAGACAATGACTGATGTGCTCATGTGTGACACAGAGTACCCCGAACAAATTTTAAGGTTGAAGCCCCAAAATTTAAATTTCACATAGATGTATACAATGTAGTAGGCAGATATAACATATACAGAGTAAAACAAGCCTCTTGGAACTATACCCTAAGTCAATTTGCATTTCCCTCGCTAGCGAAGGCATGATCCGCCCTGTTCTCCTTCTGATTGGCTTGTACGCATTGCCTTTGTTGGTTGGATTGGGTAGGTTTAAGCGGGAGGAGTGAAATTGGTTAGGGTCAAATGATGCATTTTTCTGTCACTTTACCTTTTCATACTTGCTTACTGCTGTTTACATTCTGTATATAATTATTATTTTCATTACATTTACTTTATTCCTGTTTACATGCAGTTTATGAATTTCCAATACTGTCTACATCAATTTATATTAATTTATTTATGTTTTAGACCCGTATTTGCACCATTTTAGCTCTACGATTCAGATGTTTTTTTCCTTGCATGATTTTATTTTTCAGAGATATTTAATGAGCACTATTGGTGAGTGCCTGAGGCTTAAGACTTTCATTGCCAACGACTGCTTCTCTGTAATTGTTAATTTATTTTAAATTTTGATGGTGAAAGAAAGACAGGACAGGCAGAGGAGAGAGAGGGGCTGACAGGCAGCAAAGGACTCAAGCCGTGTCTGCTCCAGTAAGAATTCAGATGTAATGGTACATGGTTTACCTAGTGAGTTATCAGGGGAACCCAACTGTTGAGAATTTAAAAGAAAAAATATTTGAACAATGTTTAAGTTTTAAAATTAGTGTTTAAGTGAGTTAGCATCCACACTAACTTAAAGGTCCAGTGTGAGGAATCTAGTGGTGAGGTTGCAGAACTGAAACTTCTCCCGTGTGACAAGCGTGTAAGAGAACTATGGTGGCCAAAACAAATCCACAAAAGGCCCCATCTACAGCCAGTGTTTGATTTTTCTACCCTGTTAAAAGGGTTTTTGGGGAAGTTTTTCCTTAGTGACTGTGAGGGTTCAGGGACAGAGGGATGTTGGATGGTGTAAAGCCATCTGGGGAAAATTGTGATTTTTGATAATGGACTTTATAAATAAAATGGACGTGACTTGACTATTCTGGGCTCCACATGTAGATATAAACAGTTCATTATAAGGTGATGAAAACAAAATGATTATTAGTTATGGGTAATTATGAACTCATGACAACACAGTTATGAATATTATATACCATTTCTACCAATATACATCTCCCTAAATCCCACACACTGGACCTTTAAGATGGAGAAATCGCAACTATTTTATAACCAGAAATGCATTCTAACATATTATTAAACGTACATGTCGACCACAATGTTAAGTTTTTTCTTTTTAAATCCAGTGTACTGAAGTACAGGGCTAGAACAACAAAAACATGTGACTATCCCAATCCTTGTGGACTGCACAGCAATGTTGCTAAGAGAAATGCAGGTAGGCGTCCCAGTTGAGGCATTTTTCTCTGAGGCGTACCCCTGGCACAAACTCAGCATTCTTGGGGGAAGTTAAAGTATGTACATTGCATACTTCTAAACACATCCTGTCACAAAACTAGCTTGTGCCTTTCTTCTCTTGCACATTAGAAACTTGTGCAGTCAATAACGACTCTTTACGATATAAATAAATAAAACGCACAGTGCATATGAAAAGATTAGAAGATTATTTTTAAGATGCTTTGATGGTTTACAGTTTTATCCCGAAACAAAACAAATGGATTTGTTACCCACTTAGTTTGGAGCAACAGCTTAAAACAGAATACAGGTTGTTGCAGACAAACGGGTTTCTCTTGAGAAATCAAAAGGGCTGACACAGAGCAAAGATGCCACTCAAAAGAAGTGTTTAGCATATGAAAGATCTGACAACATATTATATTTGCATCTGAGCTGTGAATGCATCTAAGTGTTTATCCCCACTGGCATGAAAACCTCTGCTGGTATGAATTCTTCTACTGTTGCTGTTTGCTTCTTTGCTTACCAAGGCATCGAACACCAGAGTATCAAAAGTGTCACTGTCAGAGTTCTCCATCATGATGTTGAAGAGTGCATCCAGTGTGTCTTGCAGAAACTGCAATAACAGATGCACAGCATGTTATGGCAGGCAAACAATGAAACATAGCACTAAAAAATGGATATGGAATGTCTCAGTCTCAAAGCAAAATGGCTTTTACTGCTCTTTAAATCAAACTGAGTCAAATTGATAGTCATTTCCTTCTTTTAGGAAAGACATTTCACATCCAGCTGGTGACATTAAAGTGAAAAATGACCTTAGGCCAAGTGAATTTATCTGTCATATCAAGAGGAACAAGACATAAAAATCCTGATAACAGAGTGAGATGTAATAAGACCCAATGAAATACATGATATCATTCAAATCAAGGATCTTTGACAGAGAGTGGAACCAGAAAATCTGTAGCACTAAGCTTTAACCTTGGCATTGAGGCTATCTGGTGAACAAATACATCCCCATGGGATCTGGATAAAACAGTTCAACTCATTATCTTAATACTGACATTAATTTTTTTTCAAAGTATTGTGTATCTTAAGACATGGCAAAAGTATGTTGTAGTTGATGTTCAGTGCAATAAATTCTGTTATAAAGACAAAAAATGTAAAACAAAACATTTTAAAGGAGCAGTATACAACTTTCAGGGCAGATCTATGAGTCAAAGTCTATCCTGAGATTTTCTGTACGTGGATTCTCAACATAGAGGTGGCTGAGCTGGCGGCTAATGGTGCTAACAGCGGTAACTGTGCTGAGAGAGCTGACGGTGTTAACAATGGGGGGGGAAACAAAGGGTGGGTGTTGTCAGTAACTGACAATAACCACTTTACGAACACAGTGCAGAGCCCAGGCGTCTGCAACCAGCTGTACTATCAAAAAAATCTGTCAGGAGCCACACAACATATTTGAGCCTTATAATGAAGGTAACACATCCTGATATGTCTAAATTAGTCTATCAACATTAGATCACTAAAAGTGAGCGTTTAAATGAGCATTTGAATGCACTAATGCAGTTGAAATGTCTGTCAGTACAATAAATGGAGAAGCTCGGATTACAATACACACAGAGAGAGTGCCTTTATTCTGCGCCCAGGACACGATTACTCTCCTCTTTACATAGCAAATAGCTGTGAACGCTTTTTTAAACCTAATTAATAATTTTGTGAATATTAAATCAGTGTTTGTTAGATATCACTGATTTGGAAAATGCTGTTCATTTTTTTTCCAACATGGTACTATATGACCCTCAGGCGAGGAATTCACTGAAAGATGATTAACAATAATATTGAATTCTTATCAAGTTCTAATCCCAAGTAATATGAATTCAAACATGTTGAATATGAGCCCAAGTAACATGTATGGTGTAACCTAATGAACTCCTGCTCTGACAGTGCTACTACATGTGTCACCCATTACACAACCTTTACAGCTGTTAACATGAGCCAATACAGTTGCAAAGAGACAGCAATAATTTCACTGTCAGCAGAACCTTCAGAAACACTAACTATATACACCCTCCTTCTCTGGGGAAACATGCTCCATTTACTCAGCCAATTCTGAGGCGATGTGAAAACAGATGTAAACGTGTCGGAAACAGAGCCATCACTCTATACTGTGCTTGCTCTGTCATCTCAGGATGGATGAGATTCATCACGCTCTCAACGAGAAGCAAACATGGTGTGCACTATGCAGAGTTTAAAGCACGATTCGATCTCACAAAGCAAGGCCAGACTGCATGACAGAGACGAGGGGGGAGTGACCTGTTCACACAGAAACAGGATCACATTTGGGAGATTAAATAAAGGGGGTATTATGATAAAAACACAGCTCTAAAACCTCCCAGGATTTATCTATGATCTAATCTTTATGCATAGTATCTAATGTACAGCAGACACCTATAAGAATGTACTGTATACCCCTGTTGATAAATTGTCTTTTAAATGCCAAGCTAAAAGTGTTATCTAATTGCACACCAGCAGCCTCAAGCGCTTTGGGGAGATTGAGTGCTAATGTGGTGGTAATAATAATAATCACACCCCTGTGGTTTAATGAACTGGTCCAGCTGTGGTTGACACATCTATCTGGTCTGATCAAAACTGTCTGGGTGAAGGACTTGTCAGATACGCTGCAATGTGCCTGACCCCCCAACTAGTCCGTGCTAAACTTTATCAAGAGAGTGATTTATTCATCTGCCCCACGCTGAGCTCTTAAGGGGCCTGCCTATTCTTCTGACAGCAGGTCATCGCCTGCCCTTCAGTACACCGTGTGGTTCTGTGTGCTCCATCCTCACTAGAAAAAAATAAAACAACTCAAAAAATTATCACCCTGTTCCCTCTGACAGGCAGTGAAATTATTTGTGAAACTGCTTCAGAGAAGCTGTAACTTTAAGGAGCACTAAGGTTTGTGACTGCATTGTTTATGTCACCAGCTGCTGAGACTTTTTATGTTTTGTGTTGTTAATCTGTATCCAGACAAACGGATGAGGTACATTTTCAAGGATAAAACTTAAAGTGAGTTGAGAACTCTACAATAAAAGGGCCTACATTGGTATTTTTGCTTACTGTGATATAATTTCTTTAGTATCTTTGAATGCTTCACATCCCTGAAATACTGAACCAAAAATTTCTAAATGTGGAAAAACATGAACAACATTTTTTAAACACGCCATAAGTTATATGAACTATGTACCTTATTTAGTTTTTTGAGATATGCTTATTTTTATGAGCAGAGTACAAAGAGGTTTGGATAGTTTCATTATTCATTTCTCTGGCGCCACCACACATACTTTAATGTAATGCAACGCAACGTAACGTCACCACAGCCATGATGCCACAGAAGCCTTAGCTTTCTGCTGCAAAAAGAATTATAGTTTTTGTTTTAGATTTATATATATTGGAACCTAAAAACAACGAACGTGGTCGTCCAAAAAGGGTCAATATCATTGGTTTTTGCTCCAGCTTTGTATGCAGACGACTATTGTGACTCATCATTAAAGCAAAGACAACAGATATGGGTAGTCAGCAGATTGCAGGATGACTTTCGTCTCTGACCTTGACAACCTCGCCACCTTCCACCTTCATCAGCTGACGAAGGTTCTGCTGCAGCAGGCTGGTGTTGGACCGCCACTTCAGCAGGCCGAGTAGGTCCACTGAAAAACACAAACAAACAAGTCATTACCAAAAAGCACAGCGTGAAGTTCGCCTTGCCATTGGTAATACAGCGTGAAGAGAGATGGAGAGGCAGACAGAAATGACAATTAAGGTTGAACATTTGAATTTAATGAGTGTTGTGAGGCCATTTGTTTAAGATGTTTCCCCCCTACACACACGTCGGTTTATAAATTTCCTAAACACAGCGTTAGTCATTCTATTAGATCTCTCACTTTAATCACGGAAAATGAATTTAGGCACAAGAGGATGAGTCATGATGTGATTAATCACGCTCAGGGGAGCGCTTGTTCAGACCACCTTTGGCAGATTATCAAATTGGGAGCTTTAAAAATGCACTCATGTCAATTTGTTATGGCATTGTGTATGCCAGCCCTGTGAACAACAGTCAGACCTTTTCTAAAGTTAAAAGACATTTGAATGATAATTGATAACCAACTAATCCTTCAAACTATAGTCCAGTCCGATTGAAAAGTATGAAGAGAAACTTGTTATAAGCCAAGCATGCATGGAAAAGGCAGCTGAATTCAGGGATCCATGGTTTTCAGATGAGCCCTGCCTGACTTCTTCCTGGGACCTTCACCTCGAGCTGCTCCCTCTTTCTGCTCGCCATGCCTGATTGGCTACAGGAGAGCCAATCAAGCATGGTGAGACAGTGATATATACCTATCATCTGCAGAGCTGACAACCTATTTGGGTTTAGTCACAAGACCCCGTCTAAACTACCAGGATCTCCCTCCACAAGGAGATATAGATTTGAAAATTGACAGTGTAGCAGCTCAGAGAGACAAATGTAATGAAATGAGAATAAATCAGGCAGCTTGGTCCCATCAGGGAGCTGCTGTTAGAGGCCACACCATCTGTAGCACATGGGACAGCGTGTGTGGGATCTAGTTTGCAAGGGAGTTACAAGAAGACAAATTATATCTGCTTAAGAATGGATGTCTTTGTCAAATATAAAAGCTGGCAGATGGAAAGTGCTGGAATAATTAATTCTGGGAGAATAGGTTACATTGTCACTGTAGTGCTAAAATGCAAAAGACTTTCACATTACCATTTGAATGTTTGTTTACAGTTCATCTTGCCTGACGAGAATTTTCTGTTCATTTTTTCAAGTAAAAACAACGACTAAGTAGTAGTCTTAATAGCTTGTTCTTTTTTGCTTTAATGGTAACAGCCTTGTTTTTGATTATAAAGTTGAAAAGTGCAGTTTTTTTAAACACAGTGATGTAAAAAAAGCTTAACACACAGTATAAACCTCACTTCTCTACTCAAACTATTTTAATGCAATATTTCCCCCCGACAGCTAAGGTAGGTAGAAACAAGATGTTCAAGGGGACCTATTATGCCTACGTTATGCCGATCGATAGATCGATAGATCGATCGATAGATAGATAGATAGATAGATAGATAGATAGATAGATAGATTTTAAAGACTTAATTGGTGATTTTTCCCTGTAGAAATGTACCGCTGGGACTTCAGGAGGGCAGCTTAAAGTGCTAAAACAGAGACAGAGGGTGAATTCTGAGCACAGACAGTGCAAGGAAAATAAAGTGGGTGTTTTTCTTTTCAACATTAAAGCATGTAAACATGCTCTAGTAAAGACAAGCATGAACCTGAAAATTTGCGTAATAGGTCCCCTTTAACACACTGCTCACCAGGTAAGGCCCCCTCCCAGCTCTGCTGTCATTAGATCTCTGCTTCTCCTCCAGCCTCCGTTCAGTGAAGCACTCTGCAAATACCCAGGGAAGAGCCAGCAGCCACTTCACACAAGCTCCCAGAGCTGGGAGACCGCATGCATAAATCTAGCTTAATTAAAAAGAGTGTTTCATCTCAGATGTGGGGATCAGGGATGAGGTGTCATGTGTATGAAGCAAGCAGTCTGTTGCAAGGAGCATTCAAGGGCCGTTTTTTTTTTTTTACTGCCATCCCTGAGTAAGTCTCCAGGAGAAAGTCTGGTGAGGAACCAGTTACCCTGAGGTGAATATAAATTGAGCAATGATGGACAGTGTAGACACACTTAGCACTGCAACTAATGATTATTTTCATCATTGGTTAATATGTTGTTGTTGTTGTTATTTTCGTAATTTTGCAATTAATCAATTGTTAACTTGTTTTGTAAATAACAAAAAAACATCTCAAAATCCACAGAGCCCAAGGTGACATCTTCAAATCGCTTATTTTGGTTGGGATGGCAGAGATTCAGGTGGTAGAGCGGGTTGTCAAACTAATGGCTGGGTGCTTTGGGAAAGATGCTGAATTACAACGATCACAATGGTCAGGCAGCACTTTAGATAAAAGTGCCACAAAAATTCAGTCCATTTACCATTGTCCGATCAACACTCCAAAACCTGGATCGTGACAATGATACACCCCAGAGAAAAGACGCACATCTTCACATTTGAAAAATGAAACAAAGGTGTGAATGAGGAACACTTGCTTGATGAATGATTTTAAGGATTCATGATTGTCAGATGTAGCCGAGAATTGTTGACTATCAACTAACTGTAAATTACAAACACTGTTAGGGGGTGATGAGGTGTCTAAAATTTAAAAAGAGGGAAATTAGAAGAAAAAAAACCCAACAAATTCAACATGATGATGGAGGGATGGGTGAGTGACTGAGTGTCCGAGCTTATGAGTGATCAAGCTGTTTAAGTGGAAGTTTTAAAGAGCCTCTAGGTTTTAATAAAGCAGGCAGACTCCGGCACAGTCGAAGAGATTGGCTCTCTGCATTGCTTTATTAAAAGAACTCAAACCTTTTCCTAGAGCTTTGGCGTGGGATGACATCCCGTGGGAGACACACACGCATGCAGACACACACACATGCATGCACACACATACACACACACACACACACACACACAAACCTCTCTGTTTAATCAAACTCAGTGTGCGGTGACGAGGCGGCCTGATCCCCAAGCACCTATTGGTGCCTTGCAAATTACCACCACAAAGTGCCAGGTAAATATCAGCAGTGGAGCTGCTCTACCGGACTGAATCTTCTCACCTGGACACACACTGCTGCTCATGTCTCTCACAAAGGTAAAAACAGAAAGTGCAGAAAGGAAAACAAGATGGACAAATGAGGAGAAAGGATGGTGCTGACTGATTTTTTCTTGTATGTAATACTGTACATCTACAGTTTAGACAAGAGATTGAGCTACTGATATTACTTCCTTTTCTGGTGTAATCAGTGTGGGCAGGTTGTGCTTCTGTAACTGAGGCTGCTGACATCACCACCCACTGAGCAGAGTAGGAGGGCACACACGACTGTATTTAAATGACAACTTAGACCGCAGACTAAACTTAATAACCCTCAAAGGGAACATTACTGTAACAACACACAACGCCCCCCTCTTTCACACAATATAAGCATTAGCACTTTGCAACAAAATTCTCCTCTTGTCCCAGACAAGAGGACCAGGGGAGATCCAACCAAAGCCTGTTCTGGGTCTGCAGTGACCTCATTACTTGGCTTTATGAACGTTTATTGTGCATATTATTGGGGCCTAATTTAAGAGAGCAACAACAACAACAACGAAAATACTTTGCTTCCATGCAGGTCTCTGTTAGACAGCAAAGATTTATCACAAGGCCACACGAGGCCTCTGCATTAGTAAGTGGCTGGCAGAGACATGATTTCTACTGATGATTGACGCAGACAGCTGCTCCTCTTGATCAAAGCCAGTCAGGTGAGAATCCTGTGTTTCCAAAATGTCAGCGAATCAAGATTAACATACAAAAGGTCCTGAGATGGTTCCTTAAGTGCAAGAGGCATAAACCCTTTGTAACCCTGACAGTCTTGCAATGTGAGCAGAGACACTAAAGTCACGTATCTTGGAGTTTATAACCTCAAATGCTGCGTGAACAATGCAACGCCTCTGTTTACTGATGTAAAAACTTGTACAGTTAATTTCTGAGAACTAGGAATACGACAACATTGCTAAAACAACAAGAGGTGAGTGAGACACACAAGCTGTCAGTCGACATATTTTTTTTACAAACTTCCAGACTGGTCAAACATGGAAGCCTGTTGTAAACATTCGTCATAGTTTACAAACTCCTGGTTCAACTCTGACCTACTGTACTTGCCACAGTTGTGCATGCATAGTTGCCCTGTATGAAGTTAGGGATTATCATGAGCTCGCTTTCAGCTTTACCACCAGATACGGTGGTTTGGATAATCTGCTTGAATTGTTGGCTTGTTTACAACCTTTTAGAGCATAATTTTCCATGCCCCAGAGTGATTGGGCTGTTCCCAGATCAAAGCAGTCATTTTGGTGAGCAATGTCATCATAACTTATTGATAAAACTGTAATAACGCACAATTATTCTTTAAAAATACTTAATACTTGAAGAAAGCTCTTGCATGTCCTCATGGTGAACTAAGAAGCAGGTAGGGAAGGACTGTCTTTTTGGGAAGCACTAGGCATACAACTATGAGACTTAAACCAAACTGCACAAGATGGATGAGAGTTTGAAAGCTGTTGTTTTACTGTAGTTTTGCTGTTGTCATATATGGACCCCTTTCACTTCAACTGATCAAGAATTTTCTCATGAGAAATGTTTCTCCACTACTTCAGTATAACGCACTGTTAGTAATTCATACACAAATGCTCATTTGGATGGTGAAGTATAATTTTATTAAAAAAAATATTTTGGAAAAGACCTAGGTGTATTTACTAGACCACAAGTTGCTGATCTTCTCTGGCCTTATCTTAAATTGAAATATAAAGCCACATATTCCTGAGGAGGATCTAAATACTGAAAAGGATTATAACATATTCCGCACCTGTAGAAGTCAAAAACAGGTTTTTGGTGCTACTTTTTACAGAGATATAAAAGGATTATTCGGTGAACACTCTAATACCACAAAAGACTGCAAAGTGCTAAACCACACACAGCATCAATTTGTTTCAACAGCTGAGTCCAAATATTTCCTTTCATGCTGCCCTTGCTTGACTATTTAAAATTATCTTTGCATTACCATGAATAAAAACATAAGGGCACGATGTACGCCTTACTTAATCAGGGTGTTGCTCTGGGCATGTAAAACAATTAATTTCAATTCGAGTCAAAGTTAGCCTGCGGTGAATCTGTCCTTTTCCTCATTCTCACTCTCTTTCAGGCGTGGCCAAAAAACACAGAGAGGAATGAGGAAGCTTTTATTTTGGCTCTAATTAAAATGGTGACTCAGTCCTGAATACCAAAAAAAAAAAAAAAATGCAACAAGGAAGCACAATGCATCAAGCGCAGAGGAAAGCAGAGCAGACGTTTAGGATGGTTGTGTTTGGAGTAACTGTGAAATCAGAGCTAGGAGCACTCGACCGCTCAGAAACACGCACACACACACGCACACACACACACACACACAGCAGACCAGCTTTTCACACAATCCACACTCAGACTACCACTATGTCATGAACACAGTCTGGAAAAACCAAAACATTTAGGAGGGTTTACAGTCATGTCTGTTGGTATTTATAGACATGTATGAAGGCTGGGGGAACACAAAAGGCCAAAATCCTTAATCCGTGCGCCACAGGGCAGAGATGGGGATTTCCTTAGCTTAATAAGAGCAGATCTTCTCAGCACCATGGGAAATACTCTGCCAGACTGACAGCGGTAAACAGAGCAGAGCTGTCGTCCGCTCAGCAGAGAAGGACTGAAATTTACTGACAGACATTGACTGATAGAGAGAGTTGAGGAGGAGAAAGTAGGTTAGAAGGAGAAAATGATGGAGGGAAATCCTTGAGCGAGGGCAAACGTCCAACATGTGGACACGTGTAGAAAGCAGGTGGAAGGAGTGAAGGACGGCAGACGTCCCGGAGTCCTACTTTAAGTGATATATAGTTACTGTGCATGGATAATCTGTCCTTCAGAGTCAGAGGCTGTGACCCAAAGCTGGTTTCAAAATCAAGGGTCTACTCGGCTAAACTACATTGAGAAATATTTTCTTTTTTTCTTTCAGCAAGAGTGCTTTTTAGAAAAAAATGTGAGCCTGCTGGAATTGTGTTTCTTTGGGCTTCATACATTCACAGGTGCCGTTAGGACATATTCGCTGAAGGGAAGGGTGGTATGCTGGTCTTTTTACTGTCGCCTAGATCATGTTCTACCACAATGTGGATTATGCAATGCCATCACTGTCGTTGTCAAAGTATTCTACCAGATTAGAAAGAGGACGCATCCGTAGAATCATCTTTTCCTTATTTGTATTAGTATTCCTTAATAGTGATACAATACAGTTACTGCAAAAACAAAAACAAAAAATGATATGATATGAATTTTGGGTCATATGGCCCACCCCTAATTTCTCTGTTACAGATTGGGATATGTGTCCACTAGGAAGCAGTGTTATATTTAGCAAACCATAATGTAAGTAAAAACATAAGTCCAGATTTAAGCCCCTTTGTAGAGAAAAAAGTGAAAGACAACTAAATGCAGAAATGAATAAATGCTGTTACCGTTCTGTGTGAGCTTGGTGGAGCAGACCAGGGTGGAGATCTGGAAGGAGTCCTTGCTGATGGTACAGTTGCCCAGGTTCTGGGTGTTTTTCCCAGTGGTGGGGTAGCTCTTTTCCTCCAGCTCCAGCTTTGTGGCAGGAAGGTTCAGGTAAAGAGAAGAGTCCTCCAGCTTCTTAGCCTCTGCCTGGTTTTCCAGGAAACGGAAATTTATCAGCATATTTACAGCTGAGGTAGTTCAGTGATCGATTTCATTTTTTTGAATAACAGAAATGTTGTAATGAAGTGTTTAACTTTTCTGCCTGTTGCTGTATGTCAGAGTAAATCTTTGACGGCAGTCTTGACGGAGAATGGTAATGCAAAACATGAGAGAAAGAAAAATTTAACTAGGGAAATTTTCCCACATTAACTTTTTAATTAACATAAATGGGCACAGTAACGCAAAGGTATCATTATACAAGAGATTTTAATTGGAAAGTAATTTCATTTCACTGAGGGGGTGATGTGTGCCAACTATACAATTCTCCATAGAAGGCAGTGAAGCTATTACTACGGCTGTCACTAATAAGCCAATATTTCACCTTGGTCTCATCCCCGCTGTGTCAACATGGGGCGGCCTGGCGGGTAGGCAGCCAGTTATAAACACACCACAACACCACACACTGACTTCTGGCTGTGTTATGGCCTATTTCACGTTTACCTTGTACACGATGAGATCATGCTCTCCGTCCCTCAGAGTCGTCCCATCATACCTCATCAACTTCACAAAAGACAAGGCAAATATCTTCTCTGACTTGTCTCTGGCTGCGGGTGGATGAAAAGAAACACATGAGGACAGAGGAGATGTTGATCATTGTTGTTTACATCTGAAACTGACTGTGTATAAATTTGCAAACAAATTCACCAATATATACAGTGTGTGTTTATCAAAAGTATGCATCTTCACTTAATCAAAGACAACATAAGAGCTGTTAGAGACTCAACTGCAGTAAACCAGGCGGAAAGGTTGGCATTACAACAAGTAATTAACAAGCTAACGGACAAATAAAACAGATAATCCCAAATGTAAATGTCAACACTACAGGCCCTGAGTCAGCTCCTCGGTTGGCAAAAAAATCTAGTGTTCCCCTCTGATGTCTTCGGTAATGCTGTGACTGTATCTTTGCATGAGCCGGTTACTTATTTTCTACTTTATTAAGAGCAGTTATGCATGGCTGTGAATGAACTGTGCAAGGCAAAGAGCAAGTGGGGGGTGCAGTGATTAAAAAAAGTTCAATAATAATCTAATATATAAAATGAAGGAATAATTCTCTTTATTATGACTGATATTCAGGCAACATGGTTTGAATTTAGATTTAGATATCACATGTGTCCACTTCCTGTTTGCATATGAATATACCATCTCAGCTGCAGCTGTGAACAGTTTGTGTACTCCCGCTATGCAGGAGAAAAGATGCTCATTGCTTGTGTGTATGTGCACACACACATGTATGACTGTTTTTGGAGTTCTTGAGGGGGAGCGCTGCATAAACAAGCGAGAGAGTTATGACTTTGTCCTGTAACCAAGCACATTGGATAGGACCAAATATATCATCATTGTGGATCAACAAGCTCAAATTTACGTGCAGGGAAGACATGATTCATGGAAGTATCTCGTGCATTCTATCTGCATAAATCCCCTCATTGGTTTGCTGCCTGCAGCCTCGCCGGTGAATAATTGCTGGGCAGGCTTGAGAGGAACCAGTGGAGGGAAAACATTGTACGCATGCCACCCAGTTGAGAAAAATGTTTAAGTGACTTCCTAAGGAAAGGAGAAACTCTGCATTTGGGGAAAAAAAAGGTCACTTTCAGGACAGAGCTACTTTTTTCAGCCAATCAAAGTTTGTGTGGAAGTTCTGTAGACTTCCACCTCTAAGGTGGGCTGTCACTTCAGATTTATGTTGAGTGTACTGTGCCACATTTTAAAGCCTACCCTTTACCCCACTCACCAGGTAGTGGCATAATGACAGATGAAACAGAAGTGAAAAGATGGCGGGGATCTCTTACAGCCGCGGCGGCATCCGTGATAGCAGCCATCAGTCTGATGAGGCCTGACAATGTTAGAGTGCTAGTCTGATGCACTGTGTTAAGAGCTGACCTGATTCTGAACCAGGGGGCTGAGATACTGAGCGAATGAGCTCCAGTAGTGGCCTTGATGAGCAGCTCTGTCACTCTGTGTTTCCACTAAAAGTTCAGTACTAGCTAGGAGCAGTGGAGGAAGCAGGAAGGACACAAGCAGATGACGGCAGAGGCGGACAACTGAAAGGACTTTATGACAGACCATCTCTGTTCTGCTTTTCTTCAAGAACTTTTCACATGTTGAGAGGTTCATATTACCCTATTACCGAGAAAAGAGCTTGGCCAATAGAATATATTTTAAAGGAGCAGTATGTATGATTTCGGGGGATTAACTGTCATGTAGCAGTGAGGACTGCAGCTTGCATCCAGCTATGTGTTGCAACACTGTTGTTCGGAAGCTTAAAGTCTACAGCAAAAACACCAACACTTCCGGCCCAAGATGAGCCAAGTCCTTCAAAATAAAAGTACCATGGGTCCCGCTTTGGTTTATCTAATTATAACGATACTAAAATTTATTGTTAAAGTAATATCTTTAACTGCCTTTGTAAAAAAGCTCTTTGTAATGCTGTTTGGGGGAAAAAGTTCTATTAATAAAGATTGTTGGAATTATTATTATTATTTATTTATTAATATTGTAAAATATCATGATATATATATGATATGCTGATATGATATGATATGATATGATATGATATGATATGATATGATATGATATGATATGATATGATATGATATGATATGATATGATATGATATGATATGATATGATATGATATGATATGATATGATATGATATGATATGATATGATATATGATTAATATCACAAAGTCACTGATTACAGAGTCGGTAAAGAGCGCATTCACAGGCACACTAGTATCCTCAGTATGGTTAGGCACTGGAGTGTCCCTGCAATGTGTTTGCACATGTGACAGGCGGATAAATTGCATCAACGACCAAAAGCGAAATCCAGCAAAGTGGAAAATGCAACAGATTCCACAGTGTTTGCGGGAAGCCAAAAATCCAAAAAGGTAACTCAGTCAGTGCAGAAATGACAGAATATGACTTTATGCCTGAACAGATGCAGACAATCACAAACTTGGATACAGTTAGATTCATGTGCATAGGGATATGAATGACCAGGTGTCTCTATGATGGCATATATGTGTAAACATACTCACTAACAGATAAATACACCACACACTAACCCATATAATCCAGCAAATACACTTTTTGTAAAATATCTTTATATTGTTAATTGCCAGTGACAAGTTAAAGTTTGGGAGCATCAGCATGTCCCTCCCGTCCCAGAGTCACTTGAGGTGAGCCAGTTTCTAAAGCAACCGTCACAGCAAGATAACAGCAAGCCACAGAGTTTCAAAGGCATGCCTCCTAACAGCATTAGTCCCTGCAGAAGCACGGTCCCAAGCATGACAAGAAGGCTCTCCAAGTGGATTATAAGCCAGCACTGAGCTCTGAGACCTTGCCATTTCCACCAAACCACCTGCATGCAGGTGAGAAGCAAACAGAGCTGAAGGATTTTGGAACTAGAGGCTTACAGCAGCTGCAGATTACTTTACGAGGGAAACAGTACACTTCCCCGTGCTGATATCCTCTCAATTCTTGTCTTTGTGCCATATGAATTGATTGTCCAATACATATACACCTGTCATGGCTCCCACTACTCCACCAAAATCATTTTCCCTGAGCCGCTCCGGCTGCTGCAGGGATGGCCTCGCCATGTGGTGGGCAGATGGGATGGCAAGGCTGCCAGTACCAGACTTCCCTGCCCTCTACACCCCCAAAATTAGAAAGAATGTTAAAAAACAGAAGGACATACAACACTAGCTACATTTGGCTACACGCTGGTCCCAATGAACAAACGAGTCCCTTCAGGCATTTTTCACATCCCAGCTGTATTGTCTGACACTTCATGATGCTGCTTTGTGCAGGGGCAGCCTAATACCTCTGATTAATGTGACAAAGGGTGAGCTTGAAAGTATTTATCACAGTGCAACACATCTGCTTGGATTGGATATCTTCCATTATTTTTTTGCTTTGGATAGATAGGCGGCCAATTGTGCAGCTGGTCATCGGCAAAACTGATTATTCACACGCTGACATTGGTACTCACAGTCCTGTGATGAGCGGTGGCGGAAGGTGAACCGCAAATGGCTCCGGTTCACGTCTTCAATAGGGATAGCAACCTGAGACCGAGAGGGGGAGTATGTGAGACATGTATGGCCGTGAACACACACTCACAAAGCAGATTCTTAGACAACACCGTGGGCAAAATAAACCCCAAATTGTAGATTTTTATACTGTATAGACCGAAATACTGCTACGTCACCCTTACAACAAGTTACTTCCGGAGAAAGAAAATGGCAACTGTTTTGAATTGCAACTGTAAAATTTTAAGATACATAGTTAAACATGTTGGTCAAATCTCTCTGATGTGTCTGCTGTGCTTATTTTATGTTCTGTGCTGCTTTGCTAACATCTATAAACCCAATCTACAGACACGAAAGATTTACAATGTATTAATGTTGATGGTGCTGCAGCAAAGTGTAGTTTAGCCACCCAAAAAATTCAAAATTAGTTTCAAGTGTTCAAAATAGCTGATACAGGCAGTGGTAGACCAGCAACTCTGCTGTTCTGTATAGTAAAATCATTGTTTTTGTCAATGGAGTCTGTTGGCTTTGAGATAATGGCGTCAGTTCCCCCTCAGAAAGGGCTGTCTGACGGCAAGGTGAAGTGGTGAAAATATCCTAAATATGATCTTTATCAGGTGATTAGCAGTGACCTGTAGGCTAACAGTACAAGCCTGTGCTACTCCTCTGTCTGTACTGATATTAGAGGAGCGGTAACAAGTGCAAAAACTGAAGTAAATCTCTGGTGCCATTTGCAAACCAAGGGGGAAATGCAACCTGGAAATATTACAAAAAAGTGGGACTGTCATGCAAAAATCAGCCATAACAATGTAATGATAGCTAGCTAGCTAGTTAGCTGCTGAGATACTAGCATACAACCAGCGTATTTCATTATGCTTGAGATATAGCAAGGGCTGAAACTACATTGTATTACATAATACAATGGTTATCATACTTAAAATACATTTGAGGGTTTCTTTTGTTGCTTATACAGCCATCTTACAGATGATGGTCTCACTTGGTTTTGACATCCTAACCCTGGGCATGAAGCTGCACAATAAAAGAGTAAGTGGTATGTGTTAGGGGAAAGAGGTGAAATGGGACTAAGCCTTTATGAAGTTTGTCCATTTTTATATGTGAGCAAAAACATGCAAAACCCTGGCAAAGTTCTTAAAGGGACATGGATCATTTCTGCTGCCACCACCTTACGCATATGATTTACTGTATGGTTAAATAATCATCACTGTATATCTATGCTTCAGAGCTTCATAGAAGAATATAAGAAAAAGAAACCATGAGTAAGGACAGAGCCGCACCTTTATTGTTTCAAACCAGCGTGGCTGCTTCACTTGGTAGTAAATGACAGACTTGTACTCATTGATCCCGTCATCTCCAGCTCCAGGGAAGATCACATTCTAAAAAAACAGAACAGAGGAAGACAACACACAGATCAAACAATGTGACTGGTTATCTGGGTATACGGGATGGAGCTGTAAGTCACATTCAAAGCTGGTAAAAATCGAGATAGTTAAGCTATTATTGCTCTGTCAAAACATTAGCACATGCTCCCAGCATATGGAAAATTGACTACCACTTGTTTCATAAAATGTAGTCCCTGGGGCAGAAAGCAGAATGGCCTTTTAAAGTCTGGATGCACTTTATGCATGTGAACGTGCCTGTTGGCTGCCACTCTCGTGACAGCATTGTGGAAATAAGAAATAAATTAGAAATTAATTATTTAAGGAGGAGGGACTGTGGCTCCCATGCATCGAGAAGTGGAGGGGAGCCAGGCACAGGGAAGCGGACCAGCTGGTGCTGATGGATCCAACCATATAAATTGGTCTTCTTGGTGGGTCCCCTGAGTTTCAACAACAGGTCAGGGTGTGTATGTAAAATACTACGCGCCCCCTGGGGGATTTGGCACGAGGGCTGGAGTGACAGCTGATGGCACGCATACCTTGTTTTCTATCAATCTGCGCTCAGCCAGCCTTCCTCTCTCCTCCCACTACTCCAGCTGACTCCCTGGCCTGGTGCTGCTAAAATGCTCCGACACTAATGGCTTCTGACAACCAGCAATTATGAGGAATAACAGGCCCTGTCTCCCCCAGCCATGCTGAGCAGATCTGGGGGGCAGGTGCTAGCTGTAACAACTCTTCCCCTTTTCACTGAAAGGCCAGGATTTATGACAGCTTCAGATTTTTGGAGAGACGAGGAGGGAGTGTGGCCGAGGTCTAGCCATAGGTGAGGGGGGCTTTGTGGGAATGTGCTAATATGTCAAGGTGATGAGAAGTCACTGTCCAGCCTCTGACTACACAACATCACAAATCCTTTTTGAGATAGGAGAAGGATGGCAAAACCCAGAGACAGGGGAGAAAGAACAGAGAAGAATGGAGGAGATAAGAAGGCTAAGACAGACACATCCAGAGAGAAAGCCACAAAAAGTAAAAATTGGCAAAGTAAACCTCTTATGAAACTTTAAACTCCATTTTGCTATTTTCAAGTGCCTTGTGTATAGGGATTTCTTTATTTCATTAATTAAGTGGCTGGATGAGAGCACATTTTTTGTCCTTTTGAGTATTGCGATGGTTGTGACCCCATCTAAGGTTAGGGCGAATTAAAGAGAAAGATCATGCTGAACCAACATCAGACATTAAAGTGACAGCATCTCTCTCATCTCAGAAACAGAATTTCCTTCCTGCCAATTAAAATCCAGGAAGGAAGAGGGAGAATTTAACCAATTAGCACTGATCCCTTGAGAACCTAACAGATGAGACTGAGCACTTCTGTGAAAAGCTGCAGGACAAGATGTTGAAGGGAGCCCGAGCACTGTCAGGACAACACGACCATGACATCCATAGATGTGATCAACGTCACTTGATCACTGTCAACGGCTGTCACTGACTCTAATCATTACAGCCCAAAGGCTTCGACAGCTTTGCTGTCATTTTGCCTCGCTCCTTTGTATAAAACCTACGAACACAGAATCGGGGGCAGAGTTGTTCCGCGTTTTAGCCAGCAGCGGAGGTAGTTACAGAACTGAATTGAAGTGTTTGGTTTTTTTTTTGGATTATTTTTTCGGGCTTTTATTGCCTTTAATCGATAGGACAGTGTGAGCGTGAAAGGGGTAGAGAGAGAGGGAGAGACATGCAGGAAAGGGCCAAGGCCGGACTCGAACCTGCGGCCGCTGCAGCAAGGACACAGCCTCTGCACATAGGGCGCCGCTCTATCCACTGAGCCACCAGGCGCCCCAATTGAAGTCTTTTTGAGAAAGTGTGAGCTCAGCAGGATAATATGAGTGTGACATTTTTTAGGTTGTTTTATCTTTGCGACCCAACACTAAAACACAGGTATGAAGTCTGGGAGCTCCTCACCCTCCAAGCAGAGGAGGAGATTAACCACCACTTAAAAGGCTGAGTAATGTTATGCCATTGTTTTTGTATAAAAAGTGCCTTGAATCTTACATGTCACACAAGATGCAGACACTGTTGTGGTATGTAGATATAACAAATCCACAAAAAACAGTCCGGCTTGCTTCAGATGGTAGGCTGTACTTGGTTTGGCTCTGCTGTTTTAAACATAGCCACGATCACAAACTTTCTTACTTTACAGCTAAAGAGTACACTAAAATATTTTTTGAAAACATGTAAGGCAAAAACAGGCAATGCAGTCACAAAATAGTGAATTATATTTGATCAGCGCTGCCTAGTTTAACAGTTTGATCTGAGTTTCTTGTTGTGACAAACCTCATTTGCATGAAGCTAAAGTAGAGCCATGATTAAGCATCTTAAAAAAAACAGGGCTGCTGACTGAGTATATCTGGGGCTTTGAATCTGCCGAATTGTACCAATCGATCTGTGTTTAAAATCAAAATTGCTGAACACTAAGTCATAGCTACTGCAGGAGAACTTAAACAGCCTTCTTTACAAATTAAATTAATGACTGATTGTATTTTTTATATGTGTATACTCACCAGTATTTAGTTTGGTATCAGAACCATAATTTAGGCACAATACTGGCACAAGACCAAGACAGTGAAACAAACTTGTTTACTGCACTGAAGATGCAACAGGCTATATGTATACAACACTGTTATATAATAAACACAGTGTAGCTGCTGGGAGATATTCAAAATAGACTAGCAGACATGCTATGCTTATTCTGAGTCTACAATATATATAAAATTGCAAATAAATTGTAAGACAATCAAGAACATATACAAAAAACAAGTGTGCAGCTCAAACATTCAGAGTCCTTAACATCTGTTTTTCACCTCATCTAAAAAAAAAAAAAAAACGAGCCAGCAATGAGACCACAAAGCACTGTCTAGTCTAACTATTGTCAGATACTGTACCATCTGACAGAAGCCAGGATCATCACAGCTTTCCTTCTGTGACTTCAGGACTGCTTTTACAGTATAATCACCACTGATCCTTACACTTCCACTGCCTGCTGTGCCAAATCACAGAGGAAGCCTTTCCATCTAAGACAAATGTGTATAATTGAGGCAGCTATGGGTAATAGCGTTCTCCTCTAATTGGCCGTTTGCAGGGGGTCTCCCCACGACCACCGATGTGTCATTCCAAATCACTCCTCCATCATCAGTCCTTGTAACTTTCACTCTCACTCGAAGAGCAGAGTGTGAACATAACAGCATTAATACCTGTTGAATGAAACAGAATTTAATACAACAGCCTTGCAAAAAATGATTAGATATACCTGAACTTGCATGTTAATGCAAACTAATACAATCAGTGGCCCAAAAATCACAAGAGATTTTATATTATAGTCTAAACAAAAACTGACACAAGAGCACACACTCCCACAGACACACACCTCCTGCCCCACTTCTTCCTACATACTTCTCGTGTCCAACCACTCTAAACGTCTCATATCCCCCATTTACTGATGGCCTCTGCAGAACAAGAGGTAAAGGGTTACAATAATTAAACATCAGAGAAAAGGGGTCACAGGCTCGAGACTCGAGATGAAACAAAAGCTTTATTTGGACATAAGATGCTGATGGGTTAGTACGTGATTAAAAAGTAGACAGCACTAGGGAGCATAAGTCCATGAAACGTGCTCCAACTTGCAATTTAGCAGCCACAGTGATGATTTATGTCCATTGTTTGAGTCCACCTTGTTTGATTTTCTAGAGAATGTCAATGCAATTACTGGCGCTAGGCTGCAAACCTGGATGTCAGACTTTCCCATCAAAGCCTACCACAGGTATGACTAAAATTAAAAGAATTAATTGCTGACCTTCACCAAAATATAATTAAACGACCTCTGGGCCGAGGGCTGCAGATTTCATCTAAATAAATATGCAACAATTTGAGACAGCTTGCTAATACACAAACAGAGAGGGAAGAAAATTGTCCTTCTAACTTCATTTGCAAAAGTAATACCAGAAGGGAAATGCTGCTTTTACATCTCTCATTACTTAAAAGTTTAAAACTATGCTTCCTGTCCGCATGCTTGCATCTGTACTCTGACAATGATAAAGGTTAATTCCCTCAGTGGTGAGCCAAATCTTAGGCTAGTCAGTCAACCACAAAGCACCAATACTGCATTCTGTCATTTTTTGACGGGTGACAAAGGTGCACAGTCTGGCCTGTGTATCACATTGCTTTATAGGAGTCCTGGTCAGTTAAGCAGCGTGCTGAGCTGTGTGAGATTAAAGAAAGCCCGGTAAATCACAGACTGTCTGAGAGACCGATCGGCTGTAGCACTTGTGTCCTGAATGCTGAGAATGAGCTGAACCCAAGAGAAATACCAAATAAGTAAGTTAACATTCCTCAGTCGTACCTCCAGTTTCTTGCCGTCCTCGTCATAAACAGACATGGTCACTTCGACGTTTTTGGGTGTGGTCTTGCTCCCCTTGTCAAAATCCCCCAGGACCAGAGTTACATAGATGTCATTTCGCACATCACCTTTAGCAAACAGAAAAAAGCAGGTCAGGTGGAAGGAAATAATTACAAAATTACCATTTGTATATCAATTACTCACTGTGCTGCCTTGAATTCGTGAAGAAAACTATTTTTCTTGATGTCTCCATGATGAGCGAAGAATCCAAAACAGGCAAACATTCTTCATGAATTGAAATCATTTGGTCCACATTTAATAACGGCAAAACTAAACTAAAACATCAGTTCCTAAACACTCACACAAGTCATGTAGGATAGTCCAAGTCCCACACATTTTACCAATGAATTTTCAAAACTTTCTGATAATATTTTTGCACATATTGATGGTAAGTAGTTTATATTGGGTACATTCAGGACTTTATAGTGGCCATAAGGCACATTAATGAGAATCTTACTCCAATAAGCTAATGCAGGCATTGTAGCAAAAATGTAGTGTAATGTAATGCAGAGTCTTTAACTAATGTTTGATATAGTTTTGCGTTTGTTAAACATGGTTCCAAATTTTCATAAAGAATATTCGCCTTTTTGGATTCTTCGTTTACCATGGAGGCATGCAAGAAAAACAAAATTTTCTTCACAGAGTCAACATAACATTATGTGAGTAACTGATATACAAATGGGCATTAAATGGGTGAAGTAATCTCTCAATGGTCTTTGTGGAGCTCCAGGTTCATACTTTGCGATATATATGAATATTACTGCACAACTCATTCAATCTTAGTTGGCGTAATTGGATATTTGGCACCCTTTACTTCATGGGTGACTTCAGTCCATTAAATGACTAATGTCTTCATCAAACCTTAATAAAGTGTGGTATGTTCTCTTCTCCCTCACATCCATTGAAAGCACAGTTCTTAATTCTCAATCTCTTTTTGAAATTATGATGTGTTCAGCCTAGAAAAAGACGACTTGCAGAAAGAGTCAGCCAAGGTAAAGCTTTGAAAAAAAAAAAAAAAACTCAACCTGGCATGATGATCTCAGGAAAGCCCATCTTGCGAGCCACAGCTGTTGATCGGTCCACCAGGTGAGGGAAGTCTTTCCTTATCTGATGGATGTCTCCAGGAAGCAGCTTCAGAGTCACCCACAGGCCTGGTGATGAATTCAAGGCAAGGAGGGGAGGGACAGAGATAACGTCAGGAGAAGACAGCGTGAGAGCAAACTGCCCCAGGAAAATACTAAAAAGAGATTTCTTCTTGTGCTTTGCGGTGTCAGTTGTCAGAGTGACATCTACCAGCTTGAGGGCAAGAAACTAAATAGATGCTGCCCTTAGGGATGTGATTAGGAAAACATAATAACAGAGAAAACTGTGTGTGTGTGTTTTCCTTGTGCTCGGTTAAAAGTGCAGTATAGTGTGTAGGTTGTGCATTACTACAAATATATGGTGACATTAGAGAGCTTTGTTATTGTAACAACACATACATATCACAGAACATATTTAAATGTGTTGAGCCCAGAAAATTGATGCCAGTTTGACATCTAAAGTAATAATTGTAATATGAACAATGTATTTCCTTTGTGGAGTACTTTTGTCGTTTTCATCGTTCTTAACATAATGTATTGTTACTGTAACTGCGAAACAAGTCACACAGACATGGGCTCAAATAAAAGGTCTACTTCTTAGCAACAATGCTTGGAGAAAACAAATAGGTAAATGTTTCACAGAACACAACAAACAGACATTTTTCAGCAGCCTAAATGGGAAAATTTTAAACAAAAAAATTTAAAATTTTCCTTTCCAGTGCAAAATTCATGATAATGTCCCCAATGCCCCGGACTTTTTCTTTAGGCACTTTTTATTCTAATATGAGAATAAGTGACATTTATTGTAGAATATTTAAATCATGCAGTAATTCCCAGACTTACATAATCGGTCTTGGAAAGACCTGAGAGTGCAAAGCTTGAGAAGAAACTTTGAATAATTCTGAAACAAAGGGCCTTAAGGGGTCTTTCATGGGTCATATTTTCTCACAATTTTAACACCAGAAGCTGCTCTGCATCAGCTGCTGCCTCTTTTCTGCAGACACTGCATGGTGTGCCAGCTTCAGCTCTGCAACCACACTCTTAATATTTGCTCAGGAAAAACAAAGCAGCACAGACACATACCGCTGAACAAGACTGAAATTGACAAATAGGGGGGGGGTCCAATTAAAGCAGTGATCCTGTAGTGCGCACCTTCACAGGCCACCAAAGTGAGCGCTGCCTGTGAACCCTGAGGCTTAATTCACTTTCACTTTACAGGCCCCATATTGTTATGAGTGACACATCTCTCACTCGCCAAGCTGGAAGCCTTTTGATATGCGAGCGTGACCGAAACAGCTGCTCTCAGTGCTCTGCTGTTCTTCCCAGTGTGGGCCGGAGCAGGCCTGACATTTATCCAAGTACATCTTCATAGGGCATGACAATACCACGGAGGCTGTCATGTTGTCCCCCCTCTCCGCACAAATCCCTTCGATGGCTAATGTTATTCGTCTAGCCACAGACATGTCAAATCACTGATAACATCCAGTCTTTGCCGAAGACTCACCAGCTTAATTAACAGCAGGATTACTTACATCCTGTAGTCATGGTGATGAGGGCAACTATTTATAGTATGAGCTGTGATTTATAGTGCGAGCACTTGACAAAGAATTCTGTTCTTATTAGCAAGATGAACAGTTTCAACTCTCTGCCTGTAAATTGGGGGTAATGGTACTTTATATGAAGCAATCTAAAACACAGTATAAAAGAAAATTACATTAGTACAGCAGAGTGCTGTTAAGAGAAAATTTGTCACGTTTAATATTACCCTCTCATCTTAATTACAATCCTTCCCTGAAATTTTTTTTACATAGATAACAGCACTTCAAAACAGATGCAATTCTATAAAGAATCAATGCCAATGTTGAGAATAACCAAAGAAAAGTTGGAGGAAAATACACAATCACAACTACAAACTTTTTTATTATTATTCTATTATTTTTTGGCCGATATTACATTCCTCCGTGTCCAGTCGAAAGCAATATGTGCCAATAACAGATTTCTAGAACTGAAAACAAAAAGATTGCATCAGCGTTATGAGTGTGTGGCTTCCCCCTCCTTACTTTGATGTCAACCAACTCTGATGTCTACAAAAATCCAAAATCAAGCCAAGTTTCTTATAACTAAGGACCACTGGGTATTTAGTGACCTAGTTTACAAAGCCTTGTTTCCACCAAGAAGTCCAGTTCAGTTCAGTTCAGTTCATAACATCTTAGAACAGTTATTTTTGCATTTTTATTGACAAAAGTTGTGGATGGTAGCAAAAGAACTGCTCCATCAGGGCTGGGTATTGTTTGAAAAATTCAGATACCAGTTCCTTTAATGTCATGCCGATACCTATTGAATACTTTATTTCAATACCCATAATGTGAATGGACTATCATGTTTACCATAAAACTTCAATTAATAGCCTGGGCCTTAATTTGCTTTAATCAGTTAAGAGGTAAAGATGGAAAGGGAAGGATTGCGACACCTGGTATAACGACACAATACCTCTTTATGCTCTTAAAACAGATTAGCTGACCACAAACAGAGTGCAACATTGAGATTTTGTTGAGTTTGTGACGTACGGTGACGAATGACATTAAAGCAGTTGCTGCAGTTGCTGCTGCTGCTGGATGTTGGCTTCATACAGAGGAAAGTTATGAGTCAGCCCAGCCGCACACATTCAGTGACAGGGCTCTTAACACCGCACTGTTTAAAAAAAATTAAATCAACAAGTTTAATGACGGAGCAGAGACTGCTGCTGTAGCTATGTGGCTTGTGCTTAACGGGCAGACGCTGAAGTGACCGTTAACCGGGAAGATAGCAGGTCTGGACACAGCTGTGACAGAAAGTCTGCTGATCCGGCGGGGAGATGGGACCACCAGACCCCCCGAGCAAAAAAAGATCAAACTGAGGTATATTTTAACTGTATGTGTTTCAATACTTCTTGGTACCAGGGTATGTCGGTCGATACCTTAAAAGGTAGCCCTACGCTCCATTATGTCCTGTTTTTTTGTCACACATCTGTGTAAGTACCTAGCACACTGATCTGATACTAAACTGTAGAGCTAGAAACACCAAAGTTCATTGTCAGGTCAAGAGTGCATTGTCACTCTTTCTCTACAATGACTCAATGCACAAACCCTTTATGTTTTAAAACCCCACTGGTTGCGACAGAGACTGTAAACATTCTTTTTTGTTCTGGAAATGTTGGGGTGCAATCCTGTTGCATGGATGATCAACAAGAGGCATCATCCGTGAAGAGGAATTACAATGAGAGCTAGATAAAGAATAGAGTAGCAACAACCTCACCTACATTTAAGGGTGCTGTTTTGGTGGAAAGCTAAACAGATTTAGGGTTAACGTACAAGTCCATATAGGTTACACTCCACCAAACCTCTCTACACCGAGAGGTTTGCTGGAAACACAGTTTACGATGTTCATAAGCCTTTTATCAGCTGGCTAAAATCATCTTATAACATGAAGAAGGCACATTTATTTATAAAAGTCTGACAGTAGTGTTGAGTTTCCTTCCTGAGGCTGGTTCTTGTGTCTGAACTTTGCACTGTACCTTGGCCCTTGTGATTGACCTCTTTGGCGGTGATAACTTTGTTGATGACTGTCTGGAGGAAGTCGTTCTCCCCTGCCACCCTGGGTGAAAAACGGGAGATGTTCAGCTGCTTGTGGCGAATGGCGTCATCCAACGCTAGCCTGCAGTATGCACACGACAGGCAAACACCACAGAGAAGAAGAGATGGCAGAGAAAGAGGAGGAGGAGGAGTGAGGCAGAGGAGCCACAAAGTGATGGTTGTGAGGAGGGGAGTGGGATGAAATAGACGGGAGAGACAGAAAGAGACACACCGAAGAGTGACGCGAGTACCGTGACAGACACAAAGCCGCTTGTTAGCAGTTAACAGTGAGGCAGGATGGGTGATGAAAGAAACACACAGAGAAATCATCGTTTAGGAAATTATGCCCAGTCTGCATTTATAGCGTCTCTGGAGCGGTGGGAGGCTTGACCTGCATACGACCTTTAAATGACTTCAAAGAGAACTACTTAATACCCCGAGCTGTAAACTCCAGACTGTTCCCAATCTGAAGCAAACTCTCTGCTTTAGTGAGTGCAAACTAAAATATTACATCATGTTTTGCTCTCCACAGGGCTTCAGGTGTAGACAGTACCATACTGATTGAGACGAGTGACGTACAGCGCATAAGAAAGTAACAGATGTGCTCTGGGAAGCACCACATGTGTGGCAGCTGTGAGAGAAATGTCTGAGGTGGGCAGGGGGAGACATCTGCAGTAATAGGGGACTCTAAACAAGCAGAAGAAGTAGAGCATGGAGGAGAAGACAGTGGTGATGTCAGCATGGAGGAAGCAGTAAAGGATCTCTGTCACTCAGGCTGTCTTCAGCGCCTACAGCCTTGAATCCAAAACTAATCCAAGCAAGAATGTAGAATAAGGGACAACACAAGTTACATTCACGGGACAAAACATTGTACGACAACAGGGACAAGGCAAGTTCTCCCACAAATTTGCAATAATAACATTTTTGAAAGTATTTGGATCAGATTTTTGTTTTTTAAGTTGGACGCAGTGGGACGCTGAAACGGTTTTCAGGACATGACGGCAAGAAGAATCTGATTTCATGATCATTATCAACTGTGCTGATTATTTTTACTTAAAGAGACAGTTCACACCCAAATCAAAAATACCTATTTTCCTTCTTACCCGTAACACGATTTATCAGCCTAGAATGATTTAGTGAGAGTTGCAGAGTGGTAGATATATCAGCTGTATTGATGTCTGCCTTCTCTCCAACATAATGTAACCAGCTGGCACTCCAAAATGCCCAAAGCACCAAAATACATTTAAAAAACTCAACAGAAATAGACTGCCTGCTTTCCTCTGCGCTGTGATACGGCTGGCAGGTGTAGTTCAGTGGCAATAAAATAGTTCCTACATGAAACTGCTCACAACAAGTTCTGTGGACTAGCTTGAGTAACCGGACTCATTATTTTTGCAAAAAGACATTGCTGTTGAGTTTTCCAAATGTTGTTTCTTGATGTTTTGAGTATCATAAGCCGAGTGCAATCTAGTTCAATTGTTTTGGAGAGAAGCTAGACGTCTCTATGGCCAATATCCAACAACTGGCTACTCATACCAAAACAATCTAGACTGATAAGTAGTACAGTTAAGAGGAAAAACATGTATTTTTGTTTTAAGGCGAACTGTCACTTTCAGATTAATTGATTAAAAAATGTCAGAAAAGAAGGAAAAATGTCCGTTACACCTCCCCTTAGTCCAAGGTGGCATCTTCAAAATGCTGGTTTAGTCCCACTGACAGCAATGATATAAAACGGACATTAGCAGCAGGTCCTCAAATTTAAGAAGCTACAATCACTGAATGTTTGTCATAAAATGGCTTAAATAATTAGTCAGGTGTTGTTAATTTTTTTTTTTTTTTTTTTTGGTCAGGCAAGTAATTGATCATTTCGGCACAATGTGAACTTCTGCAACGAAAGCATTATCTAAATGCCGGTTGGTTTGATTCCAGATTACATGCCAGAGATGAGCTCAACTCAGACTTAATGAAGGAGTGTCTGGAACAAACAAGAACAACAAACTTTTCAGCAAGATTTCAATCTATCTGGTCCATTTCTGAAAGCTATTTCCATTTCTGTTTGGATGCCAGGAGTCTATCTCAATTATATCACTACGTCAAACCCCCGCTAAATGACTTCCTGCCTCTGATGGCCTTGAAAACATGCGCAGTCCTGTGTGGTGGAAAAGCTATTTCAAAACTTCATCAGTTCAAATTTCACTGGCAAATATTCACAATTGGGACATAAATAACGCCTTGTAGAACCTGTTCTTCTCTTCACACAGGAGGGCACTAATTTCCATGATTTATGCTCACAGATAAAACTGTTAAGTGAGGTGATCTGCCAGCTAAACTGCCTGAATCTGAAGCCTTTCCAATTATGCAGGAAATCACGTTAAGGAAAAGGTTACTCTGGCTCTGTACGCAGTCCTATGAGAATGGCAGCAGTTAATGAGATTGCCTTAATTGAGTCAGCAGGGAATAGTGGAGCGCTACTGTCTTAAAACCCCCGCTAATCAGGTGTCAAAAATTCAAGACTTTTTAAAAATGAAATAAAATACAACCGCTGTGTCTCTGACATGCTGTACATACTCAAAATAATGGAAATAAGTGTAAGAGCAGAAATATATCAGCTTTGCTATTTTATGCAACATTATACAAAGTTTAAAGGAACTCTGTGCCCACTTATGTGTGAATGTGATTGATTTTGTGCAGCTGAACAATCCACTTACGGCTGAAATGGGATAAAGTGCTGCTTGTCCTCATCGTCCATTTTGCCTGTTATGATGTCGGTGACATCCATTACTGTGAAAAAACAAGAAGAGAGGGTTAAAACATTCTCAAGGCCTTCAGAGGAGAGCAGGGCTTTGAAAGAGCTACAGAGAATGGCATGGCAAGGCTACATCGGCAGGTTATAGCAGGCAATGACAGCTTTTCTTCAATGAGCACTAATTAAGGCAGATGCTAGACTGCAGTGGAAAAAAACATGATGGTGGTGCCTACGTAAGGTGAAATCAAGTTAATCCTGATTTCTATGAACTGCACAGAGATCACAAAAAGCTGAAAAAACAGTGATCTGACTTTAAATACACATTTCATGTAAAAAAAAAAAAAAAAAAAAAAAAAAGGGTAATCAAATATCAGCTGTAAGAGTAATTTAAGACACCCAGAGAGTCTTGTTTTTGCTGACCTCCACTGATTTGATTTTTTAACTTGCTGCAATGACATACATTTGTGCTCTGGGACCCTGTGATGTCATTGTTGGATGTGGTTATAACTTCGCCCACACCTGACCACAGCAGGGTGTGGTTAGGTGAACCGGGCTTCAAACTTTGAACCAGAGAGGGTGGCAAAATGCTGCTTTTCAGTCTGGTGTTCAGTTAAACATAGGTTGAACATAGGTTACAACATAGTATATGCTACACATATTCATATACAGAAATGTTTGTAAATTTGTAAATAGTGTATTATTAATGTATTATATAGTGTTACTTCCTTTGTTGTTTTCAATCTTATTTCCTAGCCTGTATACTAGGCATTACACTGCACAACTTTTATAGGGTAGGCTGCCAAAAATAAAATGCACTTTGATTACCTTTAAAGCATATAAATCTAAATATTTCTGTATCATGACGTGGTTGAACATTTTTTCTTGCCTCAAAAAATGAATAATGAATGAATAAAATAGTAGTTTCACACATACACAATTAGTTTGATTCGTTTTTTTTAAGCTGACAACTGGAAAAACCACAACGTCAGGTCCGTATTCATATGAATTTGGGGTAATTGGCGGCAATAATAGCAGTGAAGTCTGGTGAAGTCTCTGGAACACTGTGGAAAGTCTGCTTGAGGTCCCTAGTGGACTGGTTGAGTTGAGCATTTGAACAGCCCTCAGCGGTCACAGACGTCCCTGGAATGCATCCGCAAAGTCCGTAATTTTGCAAGTGTGGTGAGGTCAGGATATTTGGATTCAGCCTCTTTAAATGTCTTTACATTTTTACAACACTTACAGCAGTGAACAAAACTGGATCTTAGTTAACAGCCTCAGTGACTAACACAATACAAAATGGGGTGACATAACACCGCTAGAATAATGACTCCAGTGTTAACAAACAATGCATAAATACTTTTGCTATTTGCCAAGCGTGCAAATTCACGGGTTGAATATGACCAAAGGTGAACTTTGACCAGCAGAGACCGACACCAAAACAGAAAACACATTCTTGAACTGGTTCCAGTTGAAGTGAAAGAGAGATCCCAGCACATATTTGTACTGACAGCACCTTTACTCTATTACCTACAAGCCAGAGGTCAATCATATAAAGGTCGTTATTACTGTGTCTCTAAAAGAGCAAATCTCAAAAATCACACTGTGTACTGCTGCAATGATGATGACATTTAAAGATAAGCCGTCATAAATCAGGCTGTCATTTACCACCCCTTTAAGTGGCAATGGGAGAAAGACACTGAAAAAGGGGTATAATTTTCTCTGTTGTAGAACTGTGGGCAAAACTGTCTACATCTAAAAAAACATCTAATTAGTTTACGATATGCCTGGCACCTTGCCAGCAGGAGATAAATCAAACTTTAATTCTTCTTTCCACTTTTGCTGGATAGCTATGAATTTTAGCCAAATACATTGACTCATCTGGGCAAAGACTTTTGCACAACACTTACTTTGAAGTGTAAGGCAAAACAGGGGAACTGTTCTCTCTGATCTGATCTCACGCTCATGGGGATATTGCAGCGGAGCCAGGGCTATGAAGTTCTGAAATAATCAGTGTTTTTAAAAGGTGACCTCCGACTACAGTAACACAACTCATGCCTTGCAGCGCTTTTTTTCCACTGAGTCTCTGTGTAGTTTGCTTCACCTGCCACTCCGAAGGGTCTTCTGAGTCCTGACGTCAGCTTTTTGGTGTTGTTGTCTCGTAGCTCCATGCGCCCCACTCTCACAATCTGACACACAAAGCTGATCTTCTCTCTCTTCAGATCTTCACTGCCTAAGTCCTGAGGAGAGAAAAAAAAGAAAAGCAGTGAAAAAACTGTTGATGTTATTGCCTAAGCGTCTGTAACAATGACTTATACTTTAGGCAGACAAATTCAAAACTATTACAATCAGATTACATGCATACCCCTGAAAAATGAATTGAGATGTAAAGCATTTTTTCAGGTCACAGCAATGCTAGGGTGCACAACAACTGATCGATTAGAGGCACCCTCTTAGGTGAAGATGAGTTTGTGTTGAGGGCAAACGTTTCACCACAAATTGCTTCAGCTACATCTGTGATTGTGTCCACAGATTCATTTCCTGTGGGCAATCCCTTCCAAAACTAGCAAAGTGCTCCCAGTGGGTGCACGCTGACCCCTCTGCCCTTGGGCTTCCATTAGATAGAGGTGACTGCCTTGGTAAATACATACAGCGAGCCCAGCTCTTTCTGAGAGAGCTTAACAAATACAGGCTCTGCAAACAGGCTCCCACATGCCTCATAACATGGCTGAATAAACAGTGGACTACCACAGGCGAGCATGCGCACACACACAAACACAAGGACACTCATACAGGCAAACACACTCACCGTGAAGACCGCCCGTAGATTATGAAGCTGGTCTATGTCTTTGACCAGACCTGAACTTGACCATTTCACCAGGTAGTTTTCACTGTGGGGAAAAGACGACACATAACTCGTCGATATTAAGTGTGTCGCGGTCCATTAATCTGTGATGTCATCAATGCAAAGATCACATAATCTTTTTTTCTATTATTTCTTATTTCATTATTATTAGTTCTTATGTTTGCCTTTATTTAGCAGACAGCTGAGATAGACATGAAAGGTGTAAGAAAGACACACAGCAAAGGCCTGCGGTTTGGAAACAAAACCTGGGCTGCAGCGGAGGCCTCAGTCTAAATGGGGCAAACACACTACCAGGTGAGCTAGAGGTCACCCCACATATCATCACCTTTAAGATACGTTATTATTTTGAGAGTCTCACAGCATATCTGCGTCACCGTCACATAGCGCCAGGCAGACAATGGCAAGCAGCCAAGGAAAAGACAACAGTGATATAAATCAGCAGTGTTGAAGCATTTTAGATCTCGGAGAAAAGACAGGTGGACAGACAAGAGTATGTGCTGTATGCAAACAATGCCATTATGTAATGAAATACTGAATTTGTTAAATATTCTTGCTTTGAAGTCGTGTTTTATGTGTGTTGTTGGAGTCAATTTAGAGTAAACTTTATCGTACTCAACTGGTTATAATTTTTTACAATTATTTATGTGACGTTCTTTTCTTTTACGGCCAAAAACAACAAAGTAAGGGGTGGCGGCCTCTTCTGTAAAGTGTTAAATAGGGATATGAAATCATCTCAAATCGATAGTAGGCCCTCGAATAGAATAGAAATTATATTGTGGCAGACTTTGTGATATTGGCAAATATCATATTGTTGTCCAAATAATTGATATAATATCATATCATGGTGAAACTAGTGATTTACACCCCCAGTCATCATCTGTCACTGCAATTTCTCAGATTCGTGCAGAGACATCTATGACACAGCAAATTAAGACAATCAGTTGGCTTGCATTAACTCGAATTTCCTTCAAAGCTGCGGAAGCCTCAGTGTTAATCCAGACACCGATCCGCTTGGGAAACAAAATACATGACTGATGTTGGATGCGAGAGAAAACATTCCACAGCCGAGCTGCTCTACTTGTGATAATTTGCTGTCACAATCATAAAACAATGGCAAATCCCTGGGAAGCAGGCTGCACTCGTTCTGGTCACGTTCCTGCATGGTGTGTGTGTGTGTGTGTGTGTGTGTGTGTGTGTGTGTGTGTGTGTGTGTGTGTGTGTGTGTGTGTGTGTGTGTGTGTGTGTTTCCAAGTGTCTGTCAGTGTTTGTACTTGCTGATGCTTGATTGTTCTGGAAAGTATGCGTAAATCTCAAACATCAAAAGCCATCTAGACATATTATCTGGTCCATAATGGGCATTAGTTTCAGTGCCGTGCTTACAAAGAGCAAATCTAAACTCATCACCACTCAATTTAGAAACACTGACTGTATTTGACCGTGAGTTGTGATGATTGCTATGAAAAGAAATTCCACTGTCTGAGCTACAGTCAAATACAGGACATGGATGCACAGTTCAGACTGCAGCTCCAGGCACATCATCTATACAATTTCCCACTAACAACAGACACAGACTTGGATTTCAATTACCAGTGCAACAATACATATAAATCGTAAAACTAAAATGCTGCAAAAAGCCAAAAAAAAAAGAAAAAAGAGAGAGAGAGAGCGAGAGATAAGTGAATATGCACTCATGGTTTTACCTGATGAACTTGGACTCCACTGGGTCGTAGAGTGACATGAGCACCTCTGCGTCCTCTCCGATCTTACAAACCACATTTTTTAGAGTCACAAAGAGGGCAAATGCTGGTGTGGAGGCAAACTTTGCTTGCCTGGTCAGATCAATATTCTGCTTCTGAGACTGTCGGAGGAAAAGAGAGATATTGCATTCAATACTGGGCATTCTTCCACAGCTTTCTGTCACATGCAGTCAGACCTCAGGCCTGCGTGGTTTAAACAATAAGCCCAGGAGAAGATCTAAGGATTACTAGGACAACATCAGCGTGTGGATTACTGAATGTCAGCCGCTGCCTCTGTGTCTTTCTGAAAATTTCACAAGTTCAGGAGCAAGATTTAACAATGTCTATAAATGCTTAAGAATTTATTATAATATATTCTGTCCCCACTGGAATAAAGAGCCTTAACAATCGCTTGATCTCCAGAACTGCATCTATCTGCAGTAAAAGCAAGACTGATTGCATGATTCCTTGGACGCCCTTCAAAAATATGCCGGGGCCATATCATTAATATTTATCAAGTTGACCTGGACACTTTCTTATTGCCTATGCATATGCAATCAAGACCTCTGGATGAGAAGGTCACGTAAGATGAGACCACATAACTGCAGGGCACTTAGCGTCTGACAGTCCTACATACTGCCAACTGACATTCAGGTGAGGGATGCCACTGATGCGCCAAGTAAAATAGACAAAGAATCTGGCTGAGCTCCTGACTTTCTGTAGAAGCAGTCAAGCGTCTTTGTGTACCAGCAGTGGCCTCATTATCCACACCTCTATACTGAAGTTGTGCAAATGCCAACAATTCCATTTTAGATGTGACTACAGGGGTTCTGTTTATTTTCTGTGCATTTTTCGAACCCTCAAACACAATTTGTCCATTAGTTTGATTTTTTAATAGCCTGTGAGGTTATTATTTGACAGTGGTCATTCAAACAACAAGTCATCTTTCCTTAAATTATGATTTTTATTTTATTATTATTATTATTATTATTATTATTATTATGCAAATGGATATCTTGATTCATGGTTTTGAAGCAGTGGGATTATTGTCACATGTAAAGCCAGACCTATTTCCACAGTGTTGCGTCTGGAGGCACACGTTATAGTTCTGCTATGTTGGTATTTCTTAAAGCAATCACAATCATCTTGGGGGGAGCAACATCCAGGACACAGCAACATCACCACGGTAAAATAGTGTCAGGGGAACTTGCTTTGGAGAATTTGCAAGATGGGAACAGTCATTAAAATGGCAAATTTTCCGCAAAAACAATAACAAACAGATGTCAACTGTGTGATTTAACTTTTCTTGCACATAAGCTCTGGAGAAGCTCACTGGACCCACGATAGACATTAGATTTGCTAACTGGATGTTGCTCTTGCAGAACATTATTATGACAACACAACAAATGCTCTTGTTAGTGGAATGGATCAGTACATTGGTATAGTCAAGGTCTTTGATGCATGCTGCTGCCAGGGTAAAAACACGCTGCAATTCAACTCCAATAGGCTGTGTCAGAAAACAGATCTACATCAGGCTTGAGAGTCCTATGAGACGGAGTCTGGGCTTTTCCAAGGTGCGTTCACAAGTTGTTTTATACATTATAGATTTTTACAACAATACTCTGAAAGAACAAAGCAGGCATGTGTATTTAACAACCCAAATCTTAATCAAAATGTCCCATTTTTAGTGTGTAGGTTGTTAGCTTACACTAAGAGGTTGTTTTTGTTGTCTCCCATAACAAAGTGGATTTGGAAAAATGGTAAAATGCACATAGCGGAGCAGGGGAATGGGAGAGAATGCCAGCTTAAATAGCCAGAGAGTGGTAGACTTACAGCTACGTCAACATTGCGTAAGTCAGACTACATATGAACAACTAAATCTAATTGAAAATACAATGCACAGAAAATGTCACGTTAGTTTTGCAGGTATTTAGTCATTAATTAAAGTACTGACCAAATTGAAATTTTGATGTCATGATGGTTTTCAATAAAAATAAATTCACAACAACAAAATTAGAGAAATTTGTCCTCTATGGGCCTTTAATATCTCCACCAGATTTCACAGAAATCCATCCAGGAGCTGGAATATTTCTATTTGAACCGACCAACCTACACTGACATCACCAGAGCCACACTGCTAGTGTGGCTAAAAGTTTGTTTTATTCTTGTGCCTAAGGCCCTGTATACCCTGTGCGATTTTGGGCTTTCCCAAACGAAAGACAACCAATGTGAAAGAAACATGGTGATATCTTTGGTTGTGGCTCTAAAATGGTGGTCCTACGTCGCACAGGGAGAGAGGTTCAAGGATGGTCATTGTCACGGTCTTATGATCAAATTCTGACAGTGTCAGAAATTTGGGATGACCATCTCACTGTGACTGTTGTTATGACCTACGTCTACAAACCAACCAATAGAAATGCAGCATGAAATTACGCACCAATCAGCATGACACTGCTTAATGCTAATGGATATTTTGAGCTCTCGTTGCAAAATTTGCATGCTTGCAAGTTGGCCTCTTTTCCCCAGCCACAACTGCGTCCACTTTCTCCTCCGTCTCCTCTTCTTAACCATTTTTGAAACACATAAATGCCACAATACCGAGGGCATGATTCATGTTTGTTTACATTTTGCTCTTATCACAACAGCGGTGTAAATAGATGATGCACACCGACAATGTTTTGTTCTTGCGTATCGACGATGGACATACATCGTATCCCGCGATTCAGTAGGCGTTAAACTAAAATCTCACAGTCTGTAGGAGACTTAAGGATGGAGCAGACACTCCTCACCAGAGGGGAGCAGTCTCAAATGAAGACAAATGAGGGGTCATGTCGAACAATTATCTTGTATGATGAGCAGTGTTAACCCTTCTACCCTGCCCTGGTTTTGTTTTCCTAACGCAGAAACTGTAACTGCACCTGTTTGACTCTGACTGAGACTTAATGAGCCAGAAAGAACAAGATCGAGGGTGCGACTACTTTCACATCACACTGTGTACTTTGTTCACTCACAATGTACACTAATATGCTTCTACATTTCTTTAATATTCTCTCTGGATAAAGATCACAGTTTAGCTTCAGGAGGAAAAGGTGGTGACCAAGAGGCAGGACTTAATTCTTTCTGTCTTTACCTTCTCCTCCTGAATCCGGTCCTCGATTTGCTTGGAGGCCGCCTCATGTGCTCTGAACAGGCTGATGGTGCTGGTGAGCTCTGGGTCCAGGATGTTTCCATCTTTGTCTCTGACCACCAAATCAAGATCTAAATACCTTGAATGAAAATGGGAAAGAGTCAATGAGTGCAGGATAATGAGAAAAAAAAACAATAGCATGCCACAAGAGACAAGGTAAGTATTGTGAATATGTCACATTTATGAGGGTGGAAACCAGTACACATTAAGTGCATGCTGCCACTGTTTTGCCTCATTTTCTCCTCATATTAGACTCCATTCAGCTCCACTTTTTTTTTTCAAAGCTCACCTACTTTGTTCAGCTCTTTCTTCTACAGAGGGAGTCCAGACCACAGCATGCTGCCGAACATGCAGTCAATGTATTTCATCAACTCATCACTCCCTGCTTCTGCAGAGCCAAAAGCCATTTCTTTACCTGGCCAAAGGTTTTAAAGTTTCATCACAGGAGGAGAATAGAGCTTCACAATTTTCATTTTCAACCGATTTTCTAGGCCCACTGCAGACACAGCAGGAGCTGTCATTTCATGATGGAATACAGTACAGTTAGCTGAAGCTAAATCCCTCTAGTTTGTCCTCAAGCTAAGTGATGACCTGTCATTTTCTATTGACTGACACTGCTGACCTATTCCAACAAGAGTCATTTCAACGGATAGATATGAGGATAAAGGGATATGAGCTCTGGGGAGGCAAGGAGGAGGCTGAAAGCCTCTGAAGACTGGATCCTCACTTGTTGCCGTAGTCTATCTTGGAGGTGACTTTCTGTTTGAGCTCAGTGAGCTCGTCCTGTGGGAGGGTGCCGGACAGGATCTGGGAACGCCATTCGATGAGGTCATAGATCATATCACGGACAGAGTTGAACATCTCGCGTTTGTCCCCCTGACAGCAGAGACAGACAGATGAACGTGTGAACGGTAAGACATTTAAAGAATACAAATGCTCCAGTGTCTGAGCTGTTGACTTGTAAGAGTACTTGTTAATGCTGGCAGGTCAGACATCTCAACAGGAGCTGGTACAGGACAGTGAAGGTGATCAAAGCTCTTAATAATTGAGAGCAGGTTGATTTACCTTAGGCCAAATTCAACAAAATAGATTGTGAAATGAAAAAATTCATCCAAAAAGAGGTGGGCCAATACTGAATTTTTAAGGCCAAAACTATTAACTATAAAATATGTTTCACTGGCTAATATCTTTATCTGTTGTTTTTCTGTCAAGATAACAAACACTTAAACAGAGATAACAAAATCTTGCAATTGAAAATGTAACTATAAATAAAAACATAAATACGACAAAATATATTAAAATTAAATTAAGAAAAACAAGGGACAAATACACAAACTTTACAAATTCAGCCTACAAAATATTGAAATTTGTAAGTTTGCCAGATGGCAGGTCAATACTGATACATCTGTAATAAGCTCATACACCACATAAGGTCAACCACCTAATAAGCCCTGATATTTCTTTGCCATTTGACATCCACACATTGTCTTACCTCCCAAAATACCACAGGTTTCACATGAATATGTGCTTCCAATTGAGATTGGACAGGCTTGCTTACCACATATAAGTCCCTCCATATTGTGGCCCACTCCCGCAGTGTGGTGGTAACCTCCTGAACCAGAGGCAGCTCAGTGGGAATGACTGTCTCCTTTTGCCTGCAGCGACAGGGAACAAATTTTATACAGTGAATCTGTGCCCTTTCCTCCCCAAATCGAGACACAGTATTAAACATGTTGCCCGTTATCCAAGTATATTTGTTTATTTTTTATCTTTTATTTACAATTTTATGGAAAAACAAGTATCTGTTTCTCTAGGTTCTCAGCTGAATTCAATGACTTTGAAGTTTGGAGTTTTTTCCTTTTTTGTGCTGTGCAAGTGAAATCAAAGAAGACAGATCAAAACAAAACAGTGCCACAAGTTGTGCAACAACAAACCCACATGTCACATCATATCAAGAGCAGACCTCTTCACTGACACAACCTCAGAGGGCGCCGACATACAACTTACATTTTGTCTCGCCAACAAGCTTCTCAGTAGGTCAGAAAGTAAGCTGAGAGAACAAACTTCTCATCTGTTTCCTATTTGTTTTTAATGTTGCTGTCTTCAGCTCAATGCATGACTATATTATAATATAATTCATCCTTATCCTAATACACAACAGTGATTAAATAATCTTATATACAAATGCAACAAAAGTAGAGGGAATCTTCCTGTTCGTGAAAAAAGTGGAAGTGGAGAAGTACTAACCCACAGCCCTCGACTGTGGCCTCTTTCAGGTGTATATAGCAAGCAGGAAATATGCCCTAGAAGAGGAAGAAATCACAATGCAAATAACATTATCATATAACAGGGCCAGTAGTTAAACAACTGAGGCTGTAAAGAGTAACCTTTCAGTAATGGATGTGAGTGTGTGAAACCTTTGTTTAGTGGCCACTCACCTTCTTGGATTTTCTCCTTAGCCGATGCCCTCTGTACCAGTCTGACGAAGAACAAAATTGTGTTACATTTAAGGTGCTTTTCCCATACACAGTAAAAGAAGACTTAAAAACTCTGCATTAAAGTCAGCATTTGAAGGGGAGACACTACAGGTAGAAACAGATTTTTTCATGCACTGGTCAATTGTGAGATTTGAGGTGTTTTTGCTTCTAGAACATAAGAAAATGTCCAAAATACACATATAGATGTTTACGTTCAGATTTATGTTCTGGAAATGTATGCAAAAAGCACATACTTAATTAGGTAATGCCTCATTTGAATAATTGAATAAAAAGTTTATATTGCAGGGCTTAATTATCAATACTGAAAAATGATTTACTCAGTCATGCAAACATTCATCTACCAAATGATTTCCTGCAGCAACAGATGACAATCATGATCATACGTTGAGGGGAGGGACTGCCCACTTCTCTAAAGGGCAGAGCATGATTTGCAACAGAAGTACATCGCTAATTGTTGTGCAGAAAAACATCATCGGACCTTTGTTTGTCTTTCTGGATACCGGTCTGTTGTGAAATTAGACACTTTTCTGATTATTGAGGCTTTGGCATAATAAGCCATCCAAACAATGGCATGATGCTGAGAGGACAGCAAGTATGAAACAGACCTCGAGCCAGCAGCTCTTCCTCAAACTTCTAACCTTTGGCAAAAGTCCTAGCTATAGCTCTATTAGCAGCTACTAGAGATAGCTCTGTGGCGAGAGAGCGAGTGCAGGAGGAGTCAGGAGTTGTGAGGCCAGAATGTGGAGGGTTTCACAGAAAAATAGTTTCTCTAAAACTTTAGGGTGTCAAGGACTACATTACTCTGTCTGCGCCTCACGACAGCGCTGTTACAGCATGGGGGCAAACTCTGCCTGTCAGAAAGTGTCCAGCAATCCAGCTCTGTTATCTGAGGACTAGGGCTGCTTACTGCAGCGGTACGTCTATGGCAACCTTCTGTAGTTTCAGTGAACTGCTCTGACTCTTAATGGTAAATGATCTGCACCTGCACAGTGCAGTATGGTATGGAAAAACCATGGATGTATGAAAAACACATATGATTTCCAATATGACCATTACTACAGTGGCTGCGTGGCCAGTGATCACATTTAGAACCACATAGAAAGTGGCTCAGATCTGATAAAAAAAAAAGAAGAAAGAAATCAGATTTCTGTGTCCTCTGAATAAAATAAAATCTGTATCACATCAGAGAGAGAAAAAAAAATCAGATTTGGGTCATATCTGCTTTTAATGTGAATGTAGCATAATTCTCTTAATGTGAGTAATCAACTGAGGAAGTTTCACAGTGAGATCATTTAGCTAAAAGTTTTACCAAATTTACCAGTAGTGTCTCCCCTTAACATGTTATGTATCAATTCACAATAGAGAAAGACAATAAAAGTTGAAAATAACACTGTGAATACAGCATGCCTCGCACAATGCAACAGTAGCAGACAGAAAGAGAAAGAGAGAGAGAGAGGGGTTGCTGCTGCCTTCATTTACAGGAACACACCATCATAGTCATCATTTCTATATATATTTTATGTTATTGAACACATGTAGAAACATTTGACAAAACAAAAGAGGTACTCGGGATGACAGGAAAATAATGCCCAACAGTGGCGTGTCAGCTCTGATCATGCATGTCATCAGTAAGCCCGTTCTCACCTTCATGTGTCTCAAGTATGTGCACTGTGTCTCCAATCTGCAGCGACAGCTCCTCCTCTCCCCGGGCATCGTAGTTATAGATTGCTGGAGAGAGATGAGAGAGGACAATATAAGGAGGAGGAGATATTACAGGAGGAGGAAAAAGGCAATAAAGCGTTTGGCTCCCTTGTGGCGCTAATTGTGTGCCATTGCAATGTGTAATAGAAGCATCACACATCGACAGGATGTCCACCCACACAGTCTGACACAGTGATGGTTGGGCCTGGCACCATCGATGCTGTAATATCAACACACTTTTACCGCCCACTGCAAAGAAACCAATAATGAGGGAGAACGCCAAAACAACAATAACACCAGTGGAGAACAGATTTGCTCAGAATTACAAGATGGAGAAAAAGAGATATTAAAATGTTGGTGTTCCTGATTTTCTGAGACGTTTTTAGACAAAACAAACCGGTGACATGAAGATGTTTAGTTCTCTCACCAACACTACAACAGCATATTTCTGTTTGCAGTGTTTGTCTTCTAAATGAATGGGAATCAATAGAGCACATTACAGGTGGCTTCCAAAATTGGCTGGCAAATCACCAACACATTCTGGGGAGTTAAATGATGTTGCCAAAAGGAAAAAGAAAAAGGAAAAGTGTGCTGGCACCTGCAAAATTCACTGTAAGGAATACATTTTAGCAACAACAAACCAACTCTTTTTGGGACAGGTCTATATATATATATATAGTCCATAATAAGAAAAAAAATCACTCATTCCATGGCCTAACCTTAATCAGTTTTATTGGGAAACAGAGGCTTGTCTCTTTGAAACCTACTTCCATCACTACAATTAACATCTTTATTATCGTTATTCAAAAAAACCTCTGAAGAGGATTTTAATTTGTAAAGATTACTAATACTTGAGGGATCTGTAATTATATTACTATGACATCTTTTCTAAAACTTTTTTTCTTCTTTAAATAAATCTGTTGTTATTTCATAGGGGGTGTATTAAAAAAATGAGAGAGAGAGAGAGAGATGCACATTCCAGTGTCCTATTAAGTGGGTGGTAGATCGAAGAAATTTCTGGCAGAGTAGAAAAAAAAACTGATCTTCCCCTTAGAAAGATTTTAATACTGTTTATTGTTTTGAGCCTATGACACTCTCTCAGACTTCAACAGTAACTTAGACCTAGACGTGTGGGTTAGGGTACGAGGTTAGGGTCAGAAGCCTGGGAAAACCTGCTGACTTGAAATGTTACACACACTAAAATCCTTTTAACAAGGGCTACTTGGAGTGCACATTTATTGGTTTCTACTCTGTGTGGTATCATCATAAGCCATTTTTGGATTCTAAACTCGCCTACACAATGTAAAAGCTTCTTTAAAATACTTGCTGTCTTTTTTATATACAGGCACATGTGCAAATAAACTAAACTTTAGGGCTGTACCCAACTCAGAATTATACCAGTCGAGTTGGACTTGGCTGTTCATTACGAATATTTAACCATTCATTTTGTTTTCCGTACAAAGTTTTAAAGTCTGGATGGGCTCCATGAGACATTCAGTCTGACAATAGTATTCACAGAAATAAGCTAACAGCACTAACAACCGGTCGTAAATGTGCAACAACCTTTTTTACTGACACATTAGATTTTAATCAAATGCCAGAGAGTGTTGTAGTAGTCTAGCATTAAATTGCTCTGAGCATTAAATTTACCTCTTTTTTCAAATTAAAATCACCACACACTCCTCTCCTCCTCTGTGCCACTTCCTGCATGTATGCACCTCCATGTATCAAAGAGTAGCGTGAAAGTCAAGAGCACTCACTCCGCAGCAATATCTGGGGACCAAAAGGTCCCTAGAAGTGCACTGCTCAGCAAAAAAAACTACTGCTCTACTTGAAGCAATCTCAGTCCACTGAGGGTCTCCGACTGATGATTTAAAGCTCTGACTTTCAAGGGGCTGCTCTACTTAACTCTCCACCAAATTCAAGCATAATCTGTTAACACATATTTGCAATATCCTGCTAACAAAAAAAACTTCATTAAGACCACTGTGGACTCCATTTTCTTGCAGATCTACCAATACACTTCAGGCTATTCTCCATCTACTGTCAGAGCTCCATCAGCATGTCAAGGTCATGACATAACAACAATAAAATCTTGACTGGTGGCACTTGTTCTCTCATTCAGTGAGAGGTGAACAACATGTTGCTGTCAAACCAGCCATGAACGACACCTGTCTTTCCTACAAGGGCCGACACACACGTGCACACACACAAGCACAAGCAAAATCTACGCACAACCTATACACTGACAACATGAGGGGTGGCTGTGCTGATGGAGGTATTCGTTTTGCGAGGACACCTGCAGGGAGGAATGACACAAGTAAGTGTGTGTGTGTGTGTGTGTGTGCATGTCGTGCTGGGCAAATGCATGCAGGGCCACTTCCACAGAGGTTTCAAGAGGTGAATGACGACTTAATTAAAAAGGACCCTCCCTGCAGGCACTAGAGCCTTCCCAGCTTGCTAATGGTACAAGTGAATCGACCGTTTTCTCCTACAATCACAGGAGCTTATTATATTTCATTACCATATCAGGTGGCACTCTCTTTTTTGTTAATAGTAAGCTCTTAAGTTGTTATGGTGGAAAATTATCGAGAACAAAGGGTTTCTGTTTTTGTCGCTTTTGCTACTGGGGTGAAATCGTTTAATGTATTCTACTCCCACACGGGAGTCTTTTCTGTAACAGATCATCTGAAAGTATGTGAAGTCAACAGTTCTACTTTGTGTTGTTTTAAAAAACAGCAAATCCTGGGTATTTGCTTCTATGATCCAAACTTCAAAGACCAAATAATTAATAAATTCAGTGAAAAAATAACCACCAAACTATTTGGATTTCTGATCCTATACAGGGTAAAAAAAAAAAATAACATAAGTCCCCCGCCCAGACACGTTTTAAAGCTAAAGTTGGTAACTTTTATAAAAAAAATAATTTTCCGCCATATTTGCTGAAACTCTCACTATATCCATACAGCAGTACATGAGAAACATATCTTTTATTCCTCTGCCTCCTCTTATTGCTTCTAACAACCCCATCACACCTAAATGAAAACAACCAAGCAGAGCTGAGGAGTCTCTAACAAAGCTGCCAATAACTGCATGTGAACTGCAGTCTTACTGTCAAACTAGGCAGCGATCAAATATGAATCAAGATTATGTTATTGCAATCCCAACTTTTCACCTCAAATGTTTCCAGACACATATTCTATTGCACTATTTAGCTGAAAAAATAAGAAAATTGGAACATTGTGGCCAGGCCAAAACTTTCTCACTTCACAGCTAAGCAGTACACTAAAATGTGTTTCTGAAAATATTTGAGGTGAAAAATAGGCAATGCAGTAACCGAATCTTGATTCACATTTGAGCAACGCTGCCTAGTGTGACTAGTTAATCAGCAGAGATTGACATGATTGACAACTGGATTAGAGACTCCTTGGCCCTATTTGGTTATTGGTTATTCCAGGTGAGACGCGGTAGATTCTAGCCAATGCCAAGAGACGCAATAGGAAGAGGAGGAAAGAGATGAAAGACTATCTCATTTAATACTTAGTGGATGTCGTGAAAGTTTCAGCAAATATGACAAAAATGTTTATGTATTTTTTTAAAGTTACCAACTGTAGCTTAAAAAATACTTATTCTGGATCTGGCCTCCTTGGTCCCTGCCCACCAACGTTGCCTGCAGTCATTTTTGTTTTCTCCAGCTTCGGCACAGCACTAAAATGAAGTGTGGAGATAGGTGTGGCTACGAAAGACTAAGTAGGTTGACCACTGAAAGAGCAGTGTGCATCAAGATTAACCCAGGCTTAAATGAGGAGTCTGTTGTGCACCAAAGTTGGCAACTAACAGATGTGTCAGAATGGTGTAGTTAGCATCTGCTATTCCTTTATGTTGTTTTTTAGTTTAACATGTAGGCTAAAGGTGGCTGACACTGCATTAGTTACTGTGGAGCTTTACTTTATTTCCCTTTATTTTATAGGTTGTTTTTTTTTTCATTAGGGTGTCTTATAGAAATAATTTATGCATAAATCAGGGAAAAACTTTCTAGGGTATATATTTGTTGTATGTGTTTCGTGTGTCGTGTACTGTTTTAATGTATTTGAAGATACAGTACATATAGGGATAAATATTTGAGGGGAGTTTATTATAAGTTTTTTTTTCACCTGTACACCACATGATTAACGTGATCCAGCTTTGGTATTTAAAGATGGCGCCTTTTCATATTAAACTAAGTCTTACACCACTGGTGGATGTGTAAATAAATTGCACATTAAGCAGCTTCAGAGTGCAGACTTTTTCATGTTGTTGACTGCTTCTCTGCAGCACCGCATTTTTGACATGCGTGACTACTATGCTTCTCATGTTTACTAAACACTACAGAAAATACTGCCTAAAAAAATGTCTGTGCAGTAGTATAATACCTCCGACTGTCTGTAGCTGAAGTTCAGCATGTATAGCATACGTTAGGCAGCCAACAACTTCACTGTGGAGGGCTGGAAATGCCGTGTGTAGCCTGTTTCATTCAGCCCTGTGTTGTTTTGTTATCAAAGTGTATGTGCATATACACGTGCATGACCACAATGCATTTCGCCATCCCAGAACAATCCAACGAGCCCAGCGAATCCACCAGAACACGAGCCACGCGCTGACAATGGAACAAAGACCCCAGGAAATGAATTCAGTGGTAGCACACTGGGATACAAAAAGGTACCTACAGGGGGAGAAAGCAACAAAACAATCAAAAGGGAGGTGGGATTAATCTGCGAGCAGCCATCAGAGAGCAGCCTAGTCACTGTGCAGCAGGGTGTGCTCAATTAAACTATCATTAAAAGTGGCCAGAAAAGCCTGCAAAGCCATCAACTGCTGTATCTGTGTATTTGTTTGGAACTGGGTCACAGGTCCAGCTGATGCAGCATGTTATCTAAATGGCAGGTGCTGGGAGGGAGCGGCCCAAACAAACAGCGCTCTGATAGATACATAAAGCATCATATTTCATCTAAAAATGAAAAACTGCCCCTGTGATCACTGCAAATGAGATTAGGTCTTACATCAAACAAATGGGAGCTCAGAGAACTGGGGAGATTCTCACTGGGCAGGAGGTGCAATCACAAAATGAGCGCAAATGACACCCTGGGAAGATGCTGAGTAAATGACAACCATCAAACACAAGCCTGACATGTGAGGCAATGATGGTGCAATTTAACACGGGAACCAAAGTGATTCTTGTCGCGTGGGGGTTGACTGACAGCTCTGATTACTCATAAACCTGTATTTGCATACCCAAGAGTAAACTGATGTCAATTTGGAAGCAGTGAGGAAGAGAAAATCCATCAGGAGGAAAAAGACAAAGAGGATGAGGAAGTGGACCATATTGTCCCTGGAGAATGGAATGCAAATGATTTTTTTTTTTTTTTTGGAAACGTGATAAACAGTGGCATCATTTGCCGGGGGCTCATTACCATACATAACCTCTTGCATAAGGCTGTGCAAACTCAGAGAACATTATCATCAGAGGAAACAAGTCAGGAATCAGATTACTGACCTATCCACTTAGCCAGCTCACGTCTACGCCCTCTCCACAATTATAAGCAGACTCATATAAACACTGCTCTGATTGTAATTCTACACTTTGGGCTCACTAATAACCTGCACTAATCCATGCAGAGTATAACATATCATTACACTCAGATAAGAATACAGTATTCTGATGAAGGAGGGGTGGGAAAAAAAGCAAGAAAGAGAAGTGCACAGAAAATGCTCACTGGAAAGAGACTGAGCCTCTTGATGTTTTGTATGAAGTCCCCGCGGGCTGCGAGCCCACAGAGAGAGCCAGCCAGGAAATCCCAGACGAGAGGATTCTCTGGGAGGAAAAGGCAGAGAGGAGCATGAGGCAATGCTCAGTCTGGTAGGGCTGGCCTTTTGAAGAGCCTCAAAAGCAGAAAATCCTGCAGTGTCAAGCAGCAGGTAGGTGACATCAAGGGCCCTGACCAGCCACGACATAACTGTCTGGCCAGAGTGAACATCCTGAGAGAATTTTTTTGCAAACTGGAAAGAATTTTGAATTAAAGGAGTATTTCACCAATATAAAGAGTCATCACATAAAAGTTGTCCGTTTCTACAATAGAAAGATAAACAGAGAAAAACGAGGGTGCTTTTGCCCAAGACCAGAATGCATCACACCTTACCAGACACTCTCACTAATGGGTGATGCAATGTGGACTGGTCCAAGTGAACAGTAAGCTACAACATGTTTCTTTAAGCATTTGAGGTGAGAAATATGCAACTTGGTTGCATATTTGCATGTAGATTCTATATTTCATCAGCTCTGCTTAGTTTTACCATTTGATCTCCATTTTCCAGCCTCTATTTTCACTAAGCAGAAAAGCAGGGTGGCGCTGTGGAGGCCACTCCCTGTTCACAATCTCCTACTATTACAGCTAAACAGGGCGTTTAAAAATTTTTTGGAAACATTTTAGGAGAGAAATAAGCAGTGCAGAAACAAACTTGATTTATGATCGATCAGCGCTACCTCCTTTTACCGTTTGATCAGATTTCAGTCTGAGAGAAACAGAGAGACCGATTACTCTCTTGATCAACTGCAGCATCAGTGGCGTGCACAGACTTTTTGAAGGGCAGGGGCGAAAAGGAAAAAAAGGGCACATATAGCGTGTCCTCGCCACTGAAGAGGGCACTTTAGACATGTTTTGGCTCCCAAGAGGGCACTTTAGCGCGCGTTGCGCGTAATGTGAAGCACTTGGTGCATGTAATTTCTTTGTTGTAAACCATGTTTGGCTGCATTTCTTGTATGATATGTGCTATACAAATTAAATTTATTGTTTTTATTATTAATATTAATATCAATATTAATATATTTACTGTGAGTTTCCCAAAGCACTGTTTAGGCTAACTGTTTCATCCCTTATCAATACTGATTTATTTTAAGCTAACATTTAGTTACATTTAGTCCTTGTAGCTTTGTTTTAGCTAAGAAATAAGAAATACTGAATTTATCACTCTTTTTTTCACTTATGTAAAGTGTAAACAACCTCAAATGGTGTACAACTACCTAACTTAAAGTTATAACATGAATAAATAAAAATTAATATTAAACTGTCTTTGATGCTAACGTTCTATGCTAGGCTAGCTAACGTTGGTTAGCATCTTACCTTGCAACAAAAGAAGTTGGTTTTCGGTTTTCTTAAATCTTTAATGGATTCAGCTGTCAGTGAGGTTTTCTACAACAATTATTCCATATCAAACATCTCTCTGTTTGTGTTTTTGGCTTCAGAAAAAAACAAATCCAACCTCTTCAGTATTTTCCCTTGTTCTGGTCTTCCGCGCCAAGTTACGGTTGCTAACGTAGAAGTGGATAGTGGCTGTTCTTGGTAGAGCTTTTGCTAAAGGTCAACTGGCACAAAAATGATCAGAAACGACTTTGACATTGCTTAAAAAACACCAAACATTACCTACTTGTAGCTTCTCGACAGAACTTTATCACAGTAGAAAGTTTGACTTGGAGGAAAAGCACAGGTGTTACTAATAACACTAACGATGGCTGTGTTCTATTAAGAGAGTCCCAGTTAGTGTGACAATGACTCAGCATGCACAAATACCAGGACCCTGACATCAAAACAGCTAAATTTAATTCAGCTATAATTAATTTAACAATTTCCACCTGTGACAAGTTGAAATGTCTTCTGTGGAAAAGGCCTTGAGTAAAAATGTTCTGCTTTTTTGTCTCATATGATGATGAATTGAAGATTTTTTAAAGAAAAGCTATTTAATTAGATCACCCTTGCCTTAAGACATGTTAAAAGGGACTTTTCACTATTTTGTGACATTATAATGACATAAATTAATGAATTGAGGCAATATAACTTATCTGTAATGACAGATCATTAGTTGCAGCTTTACTTGGCTCCTAAAAGTAGCATTTTAACCTTGCTATAGTACCTGGAAAAATATCAATATAAGCATATAAGCAATAATTAGATAAATATAACAAGACTATAACATAACAATGATGACTTTTTTGGGGTTAGTAGCAGAATGGCTGGTAAATATGGTACCAGTTATCAATAATGCAGGAAATGAGTAATGATACCTTTTCAAATATACAGAATTTTTTAATGTACATTATCCCCCTAATTATACTGTTAGCAAAATTTAAAAACTGTTCCTGATCCTGTGGTCTTTCAGTTCTTGAGTCTATGGTGTGTTAATGGACAAAAAACTGACATATGACACTGACCTCAAAACTGAGAATAATGAAGTGTAGATTATTTGGTAAGCAATTAAATAAGTTCTTGTATCATACCAGTTGTGCCCATTTGTTTTGCCTCATTTTGAGCAAGGGCAAACAAAGACTGCGGACAAAACATCCCAAGCACGTATGAGACAAAGTGAAGGAATCGTGGAGAAAATAGTAATACACAGTAATAAAGAGCAAGGGAATATGAATTTAATACAGTGCTTAAGCTGAATGAGGAGGAGTTCAATAAGCACACAGCGGTCTGAGAACGCCCTTTTCCAGGCAGCAGGACTGAATAGAGGATGATTATTACACTCCAGCTGCACTACGGGTCTCCGAGGCAAGACAGAGGAGTCAGCAGAGAGAGGTTACACACACACACACACACACACACACACACACACACACACACACACACACACACACACACACACACACACACACACACACACACACACACACACACACAGTATTCTCTAAAGGACGTATCTGACTGTAAACAACTGACTGACTGACTTAAAATATGTAAAATTATATACCTCTTACTACTTAGAACATAAGACTGCATGACTATATTACACATCTGACCATTTAAAGCTAATGTATATATGTTAATGGATTCATTAGGGAGCTTATTCATTTTAAAGCTTCACCCTACACAGTGCATTAAACTTCCTGGGAAGAGAAGATGGCAACATCCAGACGACCCATCATGCAAGTCTCATTTTTGAAAATGTTCCCTAATTTAACAACACAGAAAGGTGTCTTTTGAGACTGGTTCTGTAATGCTGATGATGCTACATTTTTACCCACCAAAGTCACAAGTATCTGCATGATTTCAAGGGCAAGATTTTGAATATGATGAATTCCTGTGAGGGGCCGGATTTGGCTCCAGCAGGGGCAAAACGTTTTTTAAATAAGCCTTCAGAGGACACGACTGGTGTAGTAAGACAAGCATACCCTTGTCTGACATCAACCTGCTGAAGTCATTTGTATGGGACAAATGTGAGCTGAGTGAGGTGCCGTTGCAGGTGTTTACTGTGTTTTCCTGATGAGCCCTGCTGGTGGTGAGACAGAGCTGGCTGCGGTGAGCTCAGCTGTGGAGCTGACAGGTATTCTTCAGGGATCTGCCAAATGCTGTTAAGGTAACGTGAGGAACATCGGCCTGGGGGGCGAAAGGACCGGGTGTTTCTACTGAATCTATGCACTGCCTGTGCCCTCTAACTTACTCCTCTGTTGGACTCTCTCACCACATAGACTACTTGCCAGCAAAGTCAAACCGCAAATGTTGAGTACGCCCAAATTAATGTTATAGATGTATAGTATGGGTCCCAAACATTAAGAAAATATGTTGGGCAATGTCCATAATTGCATATATTTGCAGAAACACATATATTGACAGCACTTAAGCAACTGCTTGGCCAATTTGGACACTGTCTGGGTGGTTTTTGGAGATTACTGAGAATGCTGAATCCATTTCTGATATTTTCAAAATTCAAAATGGATTTTTTAAACCAGAAGTCTGCATGTTTTAACTGCAGTTGGGCTGGTTTTGATTAATTTTTATTCAGTTTAGACATTTTAGAGAACACTAAATTGACTCGATTAGACAGGTATGTTGGTCCATCTATTTTATGTTTTTGAAATAATTGAAATAACTTCACATCAGTTAGAAATTGTACAATCTTTATAAACACATGAATAGAACAATTCTAATTTTTAGACCGTTACTATCTAACTGACATATTAGTGTAAATTGTGCAAATTGCCCAACATATGCAAGTTCCATCATCTTCTTAATGTTGGGAAGCCATACTATACATTTATAACATAAAACATTGGGGTACTCAACATTTCCGAGTCCAAAATAGGGCTCTAAAGGCTGGCAATAGACTAACATACAATGATACACACTTAAGAAAGTCAATGGGAGAGCGGGGTGAGGAGAGCAAATTTGTGTGTAAAGCATTCACAGAAGGAAATTCACGTGTATTCTGGCATTCATCAATGTTAGTAGCTCCAATGTGTTCATAGGTACTAACAAAATCTATACCTGCCGCTGACCACTCACAGTGCTTGCGTAAATAAGGAATGCTGATAAATATTGCTTGTCAATATAAGAAATTACAGTTTTAATTCATATTTTGCACTGTTATATTCATAATACACAGATGCCTTTGAAACACTTAAATTAAACATTAGAGTAGAAATATAATGCATTTAGCCAAATTAGTTGCAATATGTGCAAATCTGCTTGTAGATTTACTAACTTTCATGAATGAGACCTACTGTGTGTATCCTTGAGGTCAAACAAACGTGATGAATACATTTCCTCCAACGCCTTTTCAAATCCTGCATGCTTACAGCCAAATTTATTAGCTTGCTGTCTTCTTCTCTGCCTTTGCATTTTTTTGCAAATTACCACCACCTTAAATTCATTGAAATAATGTTAAATCATTGGTAGGAATGTGAATCACGTCTCCCGAAAGGTTAAATATTCCACAGGGTACCTTAAATATTTAAAAGCTGAAGGAGTTGAGCACTTCCAATCAAATTCACAATATATTCAGATTTTTACATTTTTCCAGATACAGTACTAGGTGTGATATTCAGCTAAATAAAGAGTGTTTCACATATTAATCTTTAAAAAGAAGGAGAGGGAGGCGCTCTGATGATCCGGAGGTTAACGTGGTTACAATAAACCTCAAGGTCCTCAGTTCAAGTCTAGCCTGGGAGCTCATTCTCTGTCTCTCTCTCCTCTCAGACACCGTCATCTCTCTACTTTCAACCAAATGAAAAAGGCCACTAGAAGCCCCAAATTACTTAATACTTCATAAATTTCTATTCTTCAGGCTATGCTTTGGCCTGTAAAAAGTCAGAATATATGGTGGAAAAATTCACATCTGTTTCCAAGAGCCCTAACCAAATGTCTTGCTTACTCTGACTAGCTTTACTACACCCAAATAAATCCATTTTAAATTCTATAAAACAGAAAATCAAGAACCAGAGAATGTGGCAAATGACCTTTCTGTTTTTCTGACAGGGACAATCAGTCTGACATATTTCAATTTTTCTGTTCATACTGTCCAGTGAAAATAATTCCTGCCATGTCCTAATTGAATGCAACACAAGCAAGCGCCAATAACCAAATCCATTTGATTGCCTTGCTTTTTTGTTGGAGAGTCCTCAAAGCCTACAAGCAAAGCAGTGTTGCCATTGTGAGCTGAACTTTTGATGGATGCCCTGTTTGTATTTGTTTGTGAACGTTTCTCTTAAATGACTGGCACTAATAACAACCTAGTTGCTGTTGGCTGAATTGTGTATCCTTTCCAGTAAATATCATAATATAAAACATGCTTTTTCTGTTTAAAAAATCCAAACTTAGGAAAACAGCAAGGACTCGCCCATCTTATAAAACATTGCATCTCAAGTCTGATCTGGAGCGCACAGCTGATAGGTACGAGCACGGCTCAGTGTTAATGTTTTTGTTTGTCTGTTTGTTTTCACTTGGCTGATTGATCAAGTGGCAGAAAAACCTACTTGCCCAAAGTCAATTTACACTTGTCTCTAATAAAATTGTTTGCTGTTAACTGTTTTTTGGGAAATGATATGCTGTAGTAATCAGTTTTGCAAATACATGATTTTCCTTAGCATTCATGTTTCATACAAGCACTGGCGAGGCTCCAAGGAGAGGTTGTCAGCAGCCCTCTTAGCTGCCATGCAAGAGAGATGCTGTCAGCGCTTGTAAGGGTATGTTTCTGGGAAACTTGACATGCGTTAAAAAAAACTACCCCATCGTCTGATACGTCTTGCTCTCAAACTAGTAGCAAACTGCACAATACATAGTTAGAGTCTCACCCACATTCTCTCATAGCACCAACCTGAACTTCTGTTTCCATGATAATTGAAATGCTCGCTTGCACTGAATCTCATTAACTTTGTCTTAACCAGAGTGTCTAATTGGTGCTGCACTGTGCAACTCTTGGAGATTAATTTCTCCCATTTGTCTGCGCATTGAAATCTTCCTGGACACATGGACTGGCACCAACAGAAACAGGGCTCAACTGACATAATTCTGAGTTGGGTACAGCCCTAAAAGAAACTCTTAGTTGATATTCAAACATGTGGACAAGTCATTGTTTCGGCAATAACCTAAACTTATTCTTACATGCATGATACTTTTACAATTAGGCTTTTTATGTTTCTGTGTGTGGTAAGTCTGTCAGAGCCACAGATTCATTGTCTCAAGTAGAATGTGAACGAAGCCCATTAGCAGGGGATAATTGTATGAATGATCTCCAACAGTTCAAACACTCAGGTGTCCCCTGCAGCACAATTGTTGACAAGATAAAAGGTGAACACAAAAGGATCAGCTAAAGACTAATAAAGCTAAGAGCACTCAGGTAAAATTGCAGGCTGTGATTTAGAAGTCTTCAGATTGTTTGAAGGAGTCTGGAGATATTTCAAAGACTGGGAATTTACAATTATTCTCATTGCTTAAATTGTTTTCTATTATTAAGGAGATCATTTCAAACACTTAAAAGGAATGAAAGCCTATAAGTAAGTTATTTAAAATAGGGGTGTAAAGATCAATCGATCTGGATCGTTATACCTATTTAATCAACAACAATGTAATGTGATCGATGCAAAGTAATAAAACATCGATTTCAACAATGCAAAGTATTAAAAACATCGATTCATAACATCATCTTTAGGATGTGCCTTTATTTTGAAATTCTGGAACAGGAGGATGGCAAGTAGCCAAGAGAAAGACGATGAGGATAACGCTATTTACTTGGGAATAAGTCAGCAGTGTGAAAAAATTTTGGATTTCTGAGAAAATAAAGGTCAGAGCACATAACAGCACATACATATGAAGGACATACCTGCCTGGACGGGCATCTGCTAACCTGTTGTAGCAACATTAGCTGCTCTGTTTCAACAATATTAGACTAAAAAAACATTCATGCAGGTTGAAATTGAACCATGCTGTTCTGTCAGGAGATACAGTGACGATAATAAGTATAAATATAATAAGTATAAATACTACAGGTAAATTGGTAGCTAAACTTTGCTTGGCTAATGTATACAATGTAAAAGTGCTTCAGCTAATACTGTGTGACAGGCAAAAAAGAAATAGTTTTTTCTATGAAACTTGACTGTTATAATTGGGCCAAAGTCTTTACTTTTCTTATATGTTCTTGATAATCCATGTTTGGTGGTTGTTGGAAGAGGGTTGCCCTTAAGTTTTAGAAAAAAAATCATAATTTGGGATAAAGTAAACACTTTTCTGACTGAATGTCTTGAAGGTTAACTTATGTGTGTTAGTGGAGCTAATTTAAAGTTAAATTTTACTGCACTGTAACTGAACAGTTACAGATATTCACATTATGTATGTATTGTATGTATTGTACAGAAAGGGGAAAAGGCAGCTTGTTCTGTAACAGAATGTATTGAATGGGCAGATGATATTGTTTTATATCTATCGCAGCCCCCTGAATCGAACTGAATCGAAATCGTACTGTGGCAGACTTTATGACATCTGCAATTATCGTACAGTTGTCCAAATAATTAATATAATATTGTATCATGATGAAACATGTGATTAACAACCCAAAACTAAGACACACAGTGATGTTGTCCGCTGGGGGTTTGGCTGCTTGCAATACATTTGGTGTCAGCTATGCATCATGTTCGTAGCAGGGGAAAACATGATAATTAATTTCAAGTCCCTCTCTAATAGGGTTTAATAAGAGGTTTAGGCGTTCAGACGGAAGCCCGATGGTTGTAATTTAGAGGCAAATGCAGACAGCGAACCCGGGGATTGTGAAATACCAACAAAATCACCACGTTTCTTCTTAAACCAATTATATACAACAGCCTTTTAGCTTTATCTGCAGTTGGAAAGTAGAGATAATGCTATTGTAATTAACCTGAAATTAATACGACAGCAGCTGAGCTTGGAGAGAGGAAAGCCCCAGGTCTCTCTCTTGCACTCTTGCTCACTGGTAGGACCAGATTCCTCCTCCCTCTGACTGGAAACAAGCAGGAAATGCCACTCGAGATTAATACTGTATCACAATAGATGGGACCTTTCCAGTAGGCCAGAAGGAAATACTGATGCTTTTCATGGCTACAGGAAGATTAACAATACCTCTCTTTAAAAAAAAGATAAGGTAAACAGAACAGTGTAAAAATATAATAGTGTACAACAGAGGATGTGTGTGGGTTCAGGGCATGAAGAGAGAAGAAAGGTGAAGGGAGGAGCAGGTGGAGGAAAACTACAACGTGCCAGATCTGGATGCCAACAGCAGTAATACCTTTTGGCAGAACTTCCTGCCATGCACCCAGCTCCAGCACAGGCCTCAGGGTGCAATCTAACGCAGGCCGATTCTGCCTCCGCTTCCAATGCCTCTGCAGAGCCTTTAATTGAAAATCATCTTCCCAATACAACTGGGAGGGAGAGCAGAACGTGGCTCATTACGGAGCACCGGGCGAAGCTTTTCTTTCACACAGAGTTTCTCACACAGCGGTCTCTGGTGTTATTTGTGGCTCTGCAAAGCAAACCTGTCTGCACTTTGCACAAACATCTCAAGAGCTTCAGAATAAGAAAACACTCTGTATGACACATTGATTCAACGTGCAAATAATTTATCCTGAAAATAATATCCAAGACATTTTTCCACCACAGTAAATGCATCTTTTGTTTAACAATGCGAACGGATCGCAGGGTCGTATTTATTCCATCTATACCCCGTTACACAGCATGGAGAAGTAAATTGGCAGAATCCACACAGATTAGCCTTTTGCACAGCAAGAAGTAGCTAATTATTTCCTGCCCTGTGTTACATCTCTTGTGATACGCATGCTAATGAGTGCATAATTACCTTCAAATATTTGAAGAAACTCGGCAATTGACTCAGCAAGTTTGCTTTGAAACCTCTACAGTGGCACTCTGCCAAAAATGTGGCTTCACTGACAAACATATGATGCAGCACTTGACCTTCGTCAGATGGTATTTGCCACAACTAGCAGTGCGAGTCGAGCAAAAACAGCCATATGCAACAGGAAATGCCTAGGATCTGTTCTCCGTAATGTTATTTATAATCACAAGGCTGAGCCTGTGTTCTACTGAAGCAGAAGTCACACTGACAGCAATGAGAGAGCAGCGTGGCGTCAATGCTTTGAAATGTCCTACAGAAAAGAAGAAGGTCGGGAAGATCAGTAATAATGTTGGAAAAGGTTGCCTGCAGTCACCCACTGCTTCTAACTGCCAACATCAAACTGTCAAACAGCCTTAAAAGCTAGGCAGGCGTTCTTGCACAGCAAGAAACATTCAGAAGACAACTGGTGAATGAGCGCATACAGACGACACTGCAGCACCAACACAGGATCCAATTTAGCTGCAGAAGGCAATTCTTAATTTTTGTCAACTCTACCCGCTTACTTCAGATCACCTTTTAAATGTTCTGTTTAATTTCTGGAATAGATGACGGCAATTATCTCCCAGTATAATCCACTGACCCTTTCTGCCTCCCAACTAGTTTAGTCACCCAGAGAACACAAAGATCTAACAATTAATTTTGCCTCAGCTGTTGAAAATATCTACCACCCAGCTGTCCCTGTTGCAATAAAGTATTTTTTATAATAATAATAATCATAATAATAATAAAAATAACGTTATCTATATTGCACCTTTAAAAACAGAGTTTACAAAATGCTTTGACAAACAAGGCAAAGCAGAAGCAAGAAGGGTTTCTTACAGATACAATTTAACTATCAGAGCCAAACGATAATGCCAAACTACAAAGTCAGATAAAATTGAAGGTATAATTAAACATGTGATGAGGCAAAAACATATTAGAGAGAAGGCATATGATAATGAGAAGAGTCATGAGAGTCAAGTCAATGAGATAGAAACAATCAAAAAACAAAAATAAACATAACAACACATACCAATAAGAGTAAATATAATTCAAATGATATAAGCAGTAAACATGGAAATAATAGTAATGATAATAGAATCATTCACATTCAAGACAGAATAAAATAATAAATCGAAGATAAATTCAAAGACAATTTCAAATAGATGTATTAAAGTTGACTGACTTACAAAAGCAATTCTATAAAATAGGTTTTAAGAAGTGATTTAAAAAGAAGTCATTGATTCTGTAAGCCTCATCTCCTCAGGCAGATCACTCAAAAGCCGAGGGCCCTTATGGCAAAAACATGGTCACCTTTAGATTTTAGTCTTAACTTTGAAACAGTCAGATGGGCACTACTTAAAAGATCTAAGTCTGCAAACAGGCTTGTATGGGGTCAGCATTTCTGATATGTAGCTTAGAGCCAGACAAGCTTTAAAGGTGATCAATAAGATCTTGCAATCAATTCTGAAACCAACAGGAAGCTTTTATAAAAGCAAATGTGGTGTACCTGCCATGACAACATCATCAACATGCCTTTAGAAATTAACCTATGAGCAGCGGACAATGGGTTTTCTGCAGCACCAAAGCCGGGAAGTCTGAACCTCTTCCGAATTAATGACTCTTCTTTATATTTGCTGAATTGCTCAAAACAGCTGATGGACCTTGATTCCATATCTTTCCAAAGCAACAGTTCAGTTAAGATGCCATTATTATGCATCTGCATAAAAGCTTCAAAGAGAAAATTTAAAAAAAAAAAAAGTGTTTGAGGAGTAATCATTTCCTTCTTTCCTGAATTAAATTTAACAAACACCTTTACAGCCCCATCAATTGTTTCATTTAATAACTTAATTGGAGTAGCACAGGCCAGACGCAAGCTCTCGGAAACAATTTGCAGCCTGCAGCAAAACCAAACAGCACGCATCTAATGATGTATTTATAGGCTAGGTTCCTCAGTTGCCGTGTTTGCTGAGCCTTTTTTTATTTGTTTACTTTCAGTATCTCATAGGTTACGAGGCTGCTCAGAGCTAACGCTTGTGGTTTCACAAATGACTGTTGAGCGTTTCAATTGTGGGGGAGATATGTTTAACTATTGCTCCTGAAATGTGCAAAAGCATGATTGTGCTGTTCTGATCATGCAAAAGATACCTTCAATTATCATAAGTTTGGGCATAAGTCATGGTCCATACACAGTGTAAAATACAGAGTACACCTACAATATAGCAATACAAAGACAGTTTTAACAGAATTAAGTGACTGACAATTATTTGGGGACTTTAAATGTGATGCATTTCACCATCAGGATTTCTTAAAATTTTCAGACTGGCCAAGACACACTTCCATCACACAGAGCATACTGGTATTCGCACCAAGCCCCACATTCAGCATCATTTGAAAACACTTCAACTTCAAGTATACTACAACCCCTAATTGACACTATCAACAAACACATGAAGCTCAAAGTAAGTCTGCAAAATGGCTTTGCATTGCACATATTATTATTGTAACAAACACTCAGTGGTCTCTATCAGCTGGACTGTATACTTGACTGTACAAAAATGCTTGTAAGTGAACAAGTTGACAGATGCATTAAACCTATTAGAGGTCGTTCAGTTTTTTTAGTTGGGTTTTTTAATTGGTTCTTCATGCATTTACATGAAGTTTGTTGCTAAAGTGAAACAGCAGTCCCAGCACTGTAAAAGCTAAATTCCTGAATCTGTGACTGGGTGAATGCTGTCACTTCCTGTTTCAAATTCTTAGTTCTCTCATGTTTTGACCTTTAACCTGAGAACTTCTTTAATCTTTATTAATTCATTTGAGTATTAATCACTTTTGACTAGCATATTCAATTCAGCAGTTAGGCTATCTAGTTTTAATGAAATCAAAGATTGCTCATCTTTGACAATAAATTGTTTTCCACTGTGTGTGGGGTCAGGAATGATTGTCTTTTCAATATTCCATTATTGGTGTTTAATCAGCCTTTAAAAACTGGTTGGTCGGTCAACCTCTACAAACTCTTGAATTTTTATGCTCAGTAGAGCTGAAACAATTGACAGAAAAACAGTATTCAACTTTGAACAAACACTAAATCAGCTCATTTTAGTCATGGCCTTATGAAATTCCACCATTTTTTGATGTTTTATGAATCAAAAGTTATTGAGAAGGTAATGAGTAGACTAATTAAAAAAAACAATAATAGCTAGATACGCTTATCAGTTTTGTTCTAGTTGTATCAACACACACACACAAGCAAATACAGATGAGGGGGTTCAGTGTTAAAAGTTAGGAAGAAAATGTGATGACCAGATAAGAATTCATTGCATGTCTCCACAATCTCTGTCTTCTTTTTTAAAACAAAAGGGACACTGAGGTGTCAGCTACGGCAGAGAGACGACTTCATCTAAATCCCTAAAGGTTGATCACAGAGTAGAGCTGCCACTCACTGAAATCTAAAACTGCCTCAGGGGCCCACCAACATCTGAGCTGCATCGCTCTGACTTTATCAAGTATTTAGCCAGACACACACAAACACACACTCACACAAACACACACATAAACACACAAAAGGCCATTTCATCAAATGCCAGGCGTACTGAAAGGCTGTCTCTTGCTGCACGTGGCAATCCCGAGCCTGTGCGCAACCACAATCAATGACTGACACCTCCATTACAAGTCCCCAAACAACCCCAGGGACATTTGAAAGGTGACAAATGCAACATTAATATGGGCTGCAGCTGATATTAATGTTGACATTTTTATAACCTGAATGGCCTCATAGTTGTTAAACCCAATGATTTCTGCCATGCATAAATCTCAGCATGTGGGATTACAAGACTCAAAACCAATACAGTATAATGACTGGAAAAAACATAACTCTAGGGAAGTTTACTTCGGCAAAATAAGTATATTCAGTGGAGAATGTCTTTCAGCTTATGGGACTTTAATAACAGCTTGCACATTGATGCCGTCAGCGCTCATCTTTAAGCTATGCATACACCCCGAGTCATACCTGCCAACAGCTCACAGCTAGACTCTGTCTTCTGAGGTACTTGGGAAGTGATTCTACCCAGGGAGCTGGTCCTTTTAGCCCATGTTGACCCACAGAAACAGACAGGTCGTCCGGTGTCAGCTCACCCACTGGCAGCTTGGCACAGCGTCAGCTCAGCTGCAAGCTCATCATCACTCTGGTAGAATAAAGCCTCAACCAGAGTGGTCAGCTAGATGTTGTTAAGAATACTAAATACAGACTGAGTTTAGAGCCTTATATTCATTGCCAATTCTTTTCACTGTTTTTTATTCCAAGACATTTAAATTGGTTTCCACAAAGCAAATGCGCTGCTTGTTCTTTCTTAATACAGTCTACTCTGAAGAAAACACTAATCTAAGGAAATACATGCTTCTTGATGTTTATGGCTGAATATGTTAAAAGTACAACTCACGCTTCAAAATACACTGAATAAAAGTAGAACGCAACACTCAACGTTTAGTCGCGTGTTTATTTGTATCTGTCAGGGAGCACTTCTCCTTTTCCAAGATAATTGGGCCACCTGACAGGTGTGGCGTATCAAGATGCTAAATTGAACAGCACCATTATTTCACAGGTGTGCCTGGGATGGTCACAATAGAGGGCTAATCTAAAATGTGCATTTTGATCTCACAACACAATGCCACAGGTGTAGCAACTTTTGGGTGAGCCTGCTATTGGCATGCGGACCGCAAGAGTGTTCATTTCACGTCATTTTCAAAAATTTGGCAGTACATCCAACCGTCCTCACAACCACAGACCATGTGTAACCATGCCAGCCCAGCACCTCCGAAACCATCTGAGACCAGCAACTATAAAAGCTAATGCAACAGTTTGTTTACACAACCATAGAATGTCTGCACAAACTGGTCTCAGGCGATCTTATGAGTAAGAAAGGTGAATGTGGATTTCCTCGGCTGGCTACTGCCAAATTCTCAGAAACTATACTGAAGACAGCTTAATCCTCTTTCCCACCAAAATTAGCTTATACACACAGGTTTTCAAGAACAAGTAAACCTGCTAAAAATAGGCTATAGACTGCATTCTCACTGACAGTGGCAGACCTGAGTACATAGCTCTGCAGCCAGGCAGCAGACAAGTCTGTCTGTGTGCCTCTGTGTGTGTGTGTGTGTGTGTGTGTGTGTGTGTGTGTGTGTTCGTGCAACGTCATGGACAGACCAGCGAACAGGTAAAAAGTGGACAGAAGCAGAGACAGAGGTCTGTGAAAGCTTAACAGTGGTTCCTTCTCGTTATCTCTTACTTATTCAGTCTCTCTTTCAAACTCAATGCAGACTAATTTGGATCAATGTTTGAGCACTGCTCAGGTGGAGATGGACAGTAATTAGTGATGGGGTGTCATTGCATCTCACCGGTTAAGGAGCTGAAATTAGTGCAATCATTTGGGTGGTGTTGTTTTTCCATCAATGCCAATCACAGCCGGAGACAATAAATACCCGGGTCTACTGCAGAGTCATTTGATCCAGGTGTGGATTGCATTAAAAACCTGGATGTTAGCTGTTTTTTTGTGCATTTGGAACTAAGCTTTATGGTAGAGAAATGAACACTCAGTGCACCGGCAACAGTTGCCACATCTGTTACATTGCATTGTGTCATAAACTGCACATTTTAGAGTAACCTTTAATTGTGACCATCCCAAGACACACCTGTGTAATAATGATGCCATTTAATCTGCATGTTTATACACAGCACCTGTCAGGTGGATGTATTATGTTGGAGAAGTTCTCAGTGATACAGATTGAAACAAACTTATCAACAAAATTTATCAAGAAATTAGTCTTTTGTGTACACAGACAAATTAGGCAAGAAAACATTTATAGTAATCCACAGGTAGGATACAGCAAAAACAATTACTTTAAGCATGGTCATTGGTCAGGCCATCATAGTTTAAGTCATTACAAGACGAGATCCTTTAGGATTAGGGTGGCTTCTGTGCCATTTGTTAAACTCTCCTCACACATGGTGGCAACCCTGACTGACTGATCACTACTCATTCCTTTATATTAAATTCTAATAACAGTGCTCAAATAACTGTGGCTAAAAATGACATTGTTCCTATGCCAACCTAATAAAGTCATTTTTTAAAACTTTGTCTTAGAGGAAAAGTGCTTTGTCTTAATAATCCACAGCGAATTGCATTTGGTTCAATTCTGGTGATCATTTTAGATGAAAGTCTAAAGATGTTAAACTAAGCTGAAGTCAATGAGTATGAGTCAACGACTTCATACAACCATGTTAAGTGCCTGCCTGATACAATATGGTAGTTGAAAGGCTCTTATGTATTAATTTCAACCAGCTGAATTTGAATTATGTAATAACACACGTCTACATCAGTGACCTTTGTTTCACATTGACGTGTTACACATCATTAGCCATCTGTCAAGCTGGCAAAAGCAGCACAGCAGGACTCCTTTCCCACAATGCACAAGCTGCTTGGCATGTCCGCAATCAATACTCAGGGCACTGGAGACCGCCTGCCTGTGTAGCAGAGCAACAGGAACGACCCACATCAATCACTCAACCATACGGCGTCATCATACATGATCAACCCACGTGTGTGTGTATGTGTGTGTGTCCTTTCGTCTTCATGTCTCTGTGCCTTTGACAAACTGCTAAGGAACATCACGGTCCATTGTGATTGTAATGGAGGTCCAAGCACACTCTCGCCTACATGAGTCACCTTTCACTACAAAGATGCTCTGTGAAGTCGCATTATGTCACTGTCTGCCACCATCACCAACAAAAACCAACTACATTTAAGTTACTGAGCAACCATGAGTCTTTTAATAGTTCAGCATCAGGAAGTGAAATCAGTTTTCTTGACAGTCAGAGACTGCACTAATTTACAGACAGTAAGAAAAGGTTTGCTCTTAAAGGGACAGATCACGACAAAATAAAATTTTAAAAAAAGTTCTCTTACCTTATGTGCTATTTATCTATCTAGATTGCTATGGTGTAAGTTACAGAGTGTAGGAGATATCGGTCATAACAATATCTGCTCTCTTTTAAATAGACTAAACTGGATGGCACTCCGCTTGTGGTGCTCAAAGTAACCGGGACATGATTCCTTGAAGGAGACTGTTGAGTTGAGGACAATTAGTTTTTTCTCATGCATATAATTTTTAAAGTTTATGGCTCAGTGGGATGTTCAGTGTGTAAACCAATTAATGGAACTAACGTCACATTGCAAATGTGCAACATTTTTGGCCGACACTAGATAACAACAAAAACCAAAGACTGTTGTATTAACTTTCTGTGAACTTTAAATTCACCACTTCTCAGAATAGAGAAGAAAATGTTATCTCAGAGCCTTATGGTGCCGTCTCTCTCTCCCTCCGTGCCGCTGCCTGTATGTCCGCAGCTGCTTAAAACAGAGTATCCTGACAATCAAGAGCACTCACTCCACAGCAAAATCAGGAGACCATAACAAAAAAAACGACTGTTTGACTTGACGCAATTTCAGTCCACTGGGGGGTCTGACTGCTGATTCATATCTAGATTCATATATCATATCTTCAACTGTCAAGGGGAAGCCCTAAAAATATGTACATTTGATTTGAAGGTGAACTTCAAATCATTCCTTCATTTCTACAGGTGTAACCGACATATTTCTGTATCCTATAATACAGAGAAACATCTTGCTAAATCAACATTAAGGCTTCATACCAATGATGACATATATCAGCAACAACTAGACAAGTAAAAACAAAAACAGCTGACATTAAGAATGAGCACCAAAAGTCCTTACAAAGAGTACAAATGATGACTTCACAGGATGTTGACTCATTTGTGATTCATGGCATTAAAATTTAATAGCTCTCCAGATTTATTCAACTGTCACTGAAGCAGCTCCACATTTTGTTGTCAAACCGTTAAACATTCTTGCTTTGTAAAAACTATGGTCACAGCAAAGAGACGGATCAAATTTTCACCTGTGTAAGTCCGAGGTTAACTTGTTCACAACCGCTTTCCCCCCTTCTCGCCTCAACCTTTTGGATGACAGTGACACTTGAAACAAGATGTAGAAGTGTTCCAGCTTTGTCTCAGTGGTGAGCCAAAAAGGAATAGTGTGGAACCACTTAGCTATGCACTGATTAAATAGGCCAGCTGTCATTTGTCTTAGCCACCATCTCACAGCAAGCCATTGGGAGCTGTACTATTAGAATTGCCTCACCAAGCAGCGTGGCCCATAGTTAATATATAATTCCCTTTCAGAATGAATAATAGCAAAGTCATACTGACCTCCAAAGAGAGAAGGATGACGGCCAAAGTTTTGACTAAGACTAAGAGACAGTGTCTAATGAATACAAAGGCAATGCGAGTTTCAAAATAATTTTTGTGTTGTTTGTCCATATTACCACTTTATATTCCTAAGATGACCATGAGCCTAAAAGTTGACCACCCTTTTGGCATGCAGTTTAATATCAATGCATGATTAGTCAGCAATAAACTTTTTGGTCTAAGATTAGGGTTTTGAACACATTTATTCATTTGTGGTGGCTCACCATGATTAAAACATCTGATGCCACACACTGATTTTGGATTTTTGGAGCTGCACCGTTTATAAGGAGGGTTACTCAAATAAATATATATAAAATGAAGCAGCAGAACGCCAGGCGCAGTGGAAGTGAAACTAAATCGGTACATGTACTCTAAAGGTCTGCAGCAGTTGCTCCTCTCATCCATAGATATGATCAGCTCTAACTGGATCGACAGATCAATCATCCCCCCCGGGACTCAAACTCCAAAAACTGCTGCTGAGGAAAAAAAAAAAACTCAATAGGAAGTCAATACAGAAGTTCTTCTGTATATTTATGTAAAGGCAACAACATAGAGTTTGATGATTTTTCTAATTTTAACTTTGAATTTATGGTTTTGTAGGCTATTTGAAGCCTGGTAGTTAATTAATACATTTGAAATTGCACTTCTCATTGTTGCCAGCCAATTTACATTCCTATTCTTACAATAGATGTTTGATGAGTACACAAGTATTCTAAATGTATTTATTGTGAGTACTTGAATATTAATTACTTTAAATGCCCATCCCCACTTACGACATACCATTACTACAGAGATGCTCCGGCCTACATATCATATTCCAGACATAAGGGAACACACTTGTTTGGTACAAACTGCAGCAAAAATCGCATAATCATTTTTATATTTTTTTCAGTTGAATTAAATGCAAAAATTATTTAAACTGGGACTTAAATCACAATTAAAGTATCTGCTGAAATAATTGCAATATGATTTTCTTCATATCTTGCAGCCCTATAAGGTATGAATCATCAGGTTTAGCACACAGGTAGCTCAAATTGTGATGTAATTGGCACCAAACATGTGACAGTGAATATAAATTAGTCACAAAGTTGTACTTATGTTTATACAAAGCATGATAACAGAGAGGGTTTTTTGTTTACAGATCAGCAGGACAGCTCAATAAATGCAGCACAGTGACATTAAAAGGGGATAAAAACAACTAGAGCAGGATGAGTTCCCAGGTGGAGGCTGCATGCAGCATCCTGCACGCCGACAAAAACAAATAATCCAACGGCATGATGCACAAACTCATAAAAGTGGAAATAACTATGTTAGCTTAGCTTTCAGGCTCCAGGTGATCGCTCAAGAGAGTCTCAGTCAGCAGCACTTAATAAAAACACTTTCTAACCACACACATAATGGTTATCACACCAAAGGAAGGACGATGACACAAAAAAAGCTAAGATTTCACACTCTGTGCAGCCTTTCACTTGCTACTGCAAAAGACGAGCAATTTCTGTTTGTGCTGTTTTATTTATGAGCAAAGGTGGCTGATCATTAACACGACCTGGTTGTAACACAGACCAAACAAACAAAAATGAAACCCCTGGCTTCCCTCCTGACAAGAAAAAAAATACCCCCCTCCTCTGCTCGTCTCTACAGCATCTCCTTCCTTCTCCTGGCTCCTTCCTATTAATCAGCTGCTTTGTTTCACTCCGGTAAAAGCTCTCTGTCTCTGATTTTGTCAGTTCAGCTTTTTTTCCCCAGACAAAGTTTAAGTGTAGGCAGAGAGAAATCAGGTGCCTTCTTCTAAAAACTCAGCTGTGTAGTTAATATTGTTGAACGCTTTGTTATGTCAGAATTAATAGCTGCAATATCTGGCAGAGAGAACTGCTCTGACAAGAGCCACACTTTTTCCTCTTTTCATATTTATTGTGCCGTACGTGAGACGAGGCGTTTTCTGAATGAAATGTAATGAAAATAACTCCGAGCACATGAAACCAAGAAGCAAACTGATAAAAGGGAATGACACAAATTTCACTCCAACACCAAATAGCTTCAGCTTACGCCAAATAAGAAAATACAAGGTAGGGAGTTTCATGGGCAGAATTTATGAAGTAACGGAGACTGCTTTTTAATTGCAACCATATTTGTTAGCTTACTGCACTTTGTGGGTGGGAGATAGTTTTCTTGGGTGCAGGGCGGGGGCTTTCACAAATTACTCACGGCCTCAGTAGAGAGACGAAAGCGACTGCGTCTCTATTTTCTGCTCCCAATGTGTCACTCACCACTAACCTGTTCCAAATGAGAGCTGTCTAGAGTTGTCAGTCCTGTTGGCCTTCAGTCTGCCTGCCACACACCAGTTTAAAAATATGAATCACAGCCACACCAGAGCGTGTGACGTTTAGAGCTCAGTGTGTACGTGTGTGTGTCCAAGTGTCGTCTTAGATAAGCTCCCACTCTGTGATCTGACCTACAGGAAGTAGCTTTTTCCTTACTGTCCAAACTAACTGTAACCGGAAAAAGACTAAAAATATTTTGTACAATCATGGCAATTTTTTTAACATTCTGAGCTGGTATTATGTTAGATTACTTAAAGCTAAATTACAAAGTGAAAGGCACTGAGAGGTGGAAAACATTTCTCATGACAGCTCACAAGGGTAATTTGTGCCAAAGTCTTAACAGCGACATGTAGATACAGTAAATAGTCCTGTTGCTTAGTGTTCCCTGGTTTGCTTTCTAGAACCACAACCCTCTGAAGTCTCTCTTAAGGAACAGCAACATCCTGATGAAACAGAATTAATGAGACAACACTTGAAATTAGCATCAAAAAGTATTTCTGGTTAATTCATCACTGAGCCGGGAGACAGCTAAAAAACATTTCCCCGAGGCCCTGTTAAATCACTTTTGAGATGCCACAAGAATAACTAGGCTTCAAAACTCCTGATCCCTTTGATTTATGCCGGGCTGCTTGGCATTTGACAAGAAAAGAGCAGTGTAATGAAATTAGTTCAAGGTCAAGAGAGATATGATTGTAACATTTCTTTGACGAATGGATCGCCATTCTCCTCTTTTAAGATATGAATAGGGGTCAAAGAATGAAGTTAGGCCTCAAGTCCAAAACCTCAACTTCCATTTCAAGTTGGCCAATAATACTTTCTGTGTGTGACTGCCTCATGAATGCGGATGATTTCTGTCGATTCAACAGATCAGCTGAGTTAAATGAGCTGATAGGCAGCATTCTGAAAATGCCAGTAGAGCTGAAGACAATGTTGGATTAGGAGGTGGAGCTAAAGCCTCAGGGTAACAATTATCCTGAGAAACAATGTAAAAAAGCAATAAAGTCAGTTGCCTTTGGTGGGGTGAGGAGGATTCTTGAGCATTAAGAACATGAGTCCCCAAAATCAAGTCAAGGTGCCCACATAGCAAACCTTGTTCTATGGGTAGAAAGCGGATTTCCATTAACCCTCAAATTGTTCTGCCATCCTATTTTGTTGAACTTGTAGCATTTCTCACATTGCTAGAAAGGTGTGTTTTTCTGATGCAGTGGAAGAGCCATTCCCCCCTTTTCTCATACTTCCTGGATAAAGGAAGCTCTGTCATTTATGAAATTAGAGAAAAAATTAAACACTGTCTTCATGGCATAAACTTAAAATTCTCTAAAATATGGCTGTCCCTTAAGCTGGATGTTGTTATATATTAATGAATTTTCATTACCGTTGCATTTATGTGCAAGTTAGAGTTTATTACTGAGATGGGGCTCATTTTGGCTACTTTATATACACATGGATAGTGTATAACAATGCACCAAATTTTACAAAATGGTCATGTTTAGAAAGAAAAGTCTCTCCTGGCAAAGTAAGATGTATTGTCAGGAAGCACACTGCATACAAAAAATGGCAAAAATAGTCCCCTTAGTCTGACATTATGAGCTACTATCTTGTAGTTACAAAAAAGATCTCATAATTAGGAGATCGAGATCTAATAAATAGGATCTAGTAATTGGCTAACTTTGGCTACGAGATAGTGGCCACTTATGGCAATATCACATTTAATCTGCCTATATTTCCTTTTCTTTATGAGACAGCGGGAAATTTAAATGTTACTTAACGTGGACGCCATACATATTAGTATGTCAACACTGCACAGGCATCTCAGTCATTGGGATTGTTCATGTGGAAAGCCCAGTCTGACCTGCTGGAAGTTGCATTCTTCATGCTGAAGTAGTTGAACCGCTACGAAAAGCTTTCATTATAAGATCTTTTCTTATAATTAATAGATTATATTTCTTTTAATTATGAGAATAAGTGACATTTTTCTTCTTTGAATGTAATTGGTTTCTGAACTACTTTAACTGTAACTGTAGAAGAAGTTAAAAGTTAAGTTAAAAGTGTATTAGCTCGTGAGGGCCCTGACACTCCACGGCAACGGTCTGCAGTTGGTCAATGTTGGGCTGTAAGTGAGTGATTTTAGCATGTTGAATTTTAGTCAGACAGTGGCTGTAGTCTTTGAGGCGCGTTCAGGTGCAACCCTACACAGGCCTTGTGAGGCGACACAACAACAGACCTTTGTTGCCACTAATTATTTGATATCGGTTTGGTGTGTCTAAGAAATGTATGGCCTTAGAAATGTAATCAAGTACAAGTATTAAGAAGCACAAAAAGGAAATACTCATGTAAAGTACAAGAAAACTCTGCAGGACCTTTCTTATACGTACATAAATGTACATTCCACTATTGCTGCTGTATATTTACATATTTGTTTAAGGGCAATTTTCACTTTTCCGGTTGTTATACATCACAACAGTTGAGGCATGGCAGTGTTAACAAAATCAAAAATGATATTTCTAGGGCTGATGCAAATGCTTTGAAGCTATGATTGTTGCCATGGTTATCAATGTCCAAATCAGTACTCTACTGCTCCATTTTTCTTTTGCCATTACCCTAAAAATCCCAAATTGCCAAGATATTAGGAAACAGAAATTCACTTATTTATTCTGCATCAACATCAATTATTATTTATTCTCAGATAAACTCATTTAAACGTATTGATAAAGCTAATTTTGTGACTCAGACAGTTTAACTACTGTGAAAGGTTTAAAGATCCACTAGTAAGATGTCAAAACGTCAGGCGTCTGGAATAGTTTCAAAATTTACAATGATGACACCCAAAAAGTCATGTGCCAGATACACCAAAGCAAAGTGACATATGTGATCCTTCCCCAAAGAAGTTTTGATTAATGGTATTCAGGACAGCCCTACATATTCCTGAAATAATACTTTGATATTTGGTCAGACAGGTAGAGCCATGAAATGTTTGTTTTACCCAGGGAGAAGAGCTCAACAATTAAGCCCAACAGCCATAAAATAATACAACTTGTAACACCAGAAAATACACATTTACATCATAAGTAGTTCTTTTTGATTTTTCAACCATTTTAATGATTAATAGAACTTCTTCATTGTGAGGATTTTCTGTTTTGTATCAGTGTTAAACAAAACTGTGCTTTTATCTGTACTTTCTGAAAGACTAAATAATTAATAATTAATAATTAATTGAAAAATAACTGATTGGTTCAATGGTAATAAAAATAATCCATAGTTGCAATCCTAATCATGATGTTACCATAAAATCAAAGCTGTTTGTCTTAAGTCAAAAAAATTATAATAAACAAATACACTACCCAGTGCTGACTACACCCTTCTTTTGGGTTCACTGAAGAGCTCATCTGATGTTGCTGAAGCTAATGAGCTGGTGCGGTCTTTTGCTGCCACACAGAAGAGCATAAAAAAAAACAGAAAAGAAAAAGACGAGAAAACTAAAACCATAAATATTTCATTGAGTTATGTTTTTTTTTCTCAGTTATTACTTTGACACAAATCTAACATGGTTTAATTCCCAATATTGGATATTGTGCATGAGCTAGCTGTTGTGCAAGGCCATGCTTCCACAATCATATTGTAATGTAAATCTGCTGGTATGATAACAAAGCCCTTTATTATCACGGCTATGCTCCATGTAAGAAGACAGTAGCGTGTATTATTAATACTGCTGTGAAAAGACTAAAGGAGAGGATCTTTCTGCATCCACTAATAAAGCCATGGAGCCATTATGAAAGTAGTAAATGGTATGACAAAAGTTTTGCTGAAACAGAAATAGGTCCACAGTGAGTACTGCCTGCATAAGAGGTCTCACAGAGTGCTCATTAGTGCTACTTGGTCAACACATGAAGTATTAAAAGTGCAATAGCTGTGCACCCTATCAATCCTCTGCAGCAGTGATGGGGCCGCTGCCTCTCTTTCGACTAATGACTCATCCGCTCTGGCGTTCAGTCGACCCCGTGAGAATTTTGAGAAGATTTTTGAAGGCCTTCCACTTTGAAGATCTCATGGATATTTGAGAATATACCCTGGCAATCATTAGCATCAGAATAGCATAATTTTCATACGAACTACAGCCAACCATAACGTGACCACAGGCTCATATAGCTGACTGGCCTGGAAACAACAGAGCTCATTTGTAAGCTTAAGTCTGAGACGCCAATCAGAGCTTTGGTGTAACCTGCTGAACTCATCCATCAATCAGCAGTGCACATACAGGTGCAAGCCCCTCAGTAATGGACACAGCTAAAAGGGGATTAAGTATGCATGCAGCGGGGTACATCGCACACATTAAAAATAACAATCCATTGTCGTGAAACCTGATTCTTCTGGAAAAAAATAATGTGACTTGTGCTGACTGAACAGGATCAGGATGTTCCAGGGGATCCCCAGAAAAATCAGGATTAGTTCCATTACACTATTATTTTAGGCACTCAAGCACAGCACAGCGAGCCTGTTTATCCATGACTATGTTACTCTCATATTTCAAACAGTCCATCAAAGTTAAAGAGACAGTTCACCCCAAATCTAAAATACATAATTTTCTCTTAACCGTTGTGCTATTTATCAATCTAGATTATTTTGGTGTGAGTTGCAGAGTGTTGGAGTTATCTGCCGTGGAGATGTCTGCCTTCTCTCCATTATAATTGAACTAGATGTCACTCAGCTTGTGCTGCTCAAAGTGTCAAAAAATATACATTTGAAAAATTCATCAGCAATGTCTCTTTCCAGAAATCATGACCCAAACACTCATTATAGTCCACAGACCTTCTCTCCTCATAAATACATCTGCCAACTTTATCAACTTGCAGAGGAAAGCATGCATGTATAACCACGTTCTAGGGAAGGCTGCGATCACGTGGCCTATGCGTTGAAGGGAGTAATGAAAATAGTTGTGTAAAGAGCACAGGTTTTATTTTAGCAGGCAGGTTGATTTAGTGGATGGGTCAAACAACACAGGACTTTCCCCCAGGAGACGGGTGACATCACTGTTGAGTTTTTCAAATGTATTTTTTTTGGTCACTTTGAGCACCACAAACCGAGTGCCATCTAGTTCCATTAAATTGGAGACAAGGTTGGAGACAAGGCAGACATCTCTACGATCGATATCTCCAACTCTGTAAGTCATAGCAAAACAATATAGATTGATAAATAAAACTAAAGGTAAGAAAAAAACTTTTTTTTTTGGACTTTGGGGTAAAGTGCCCCTTTAAATAGCTCTTAACCAATATAAAATGCTTTAAACATTTCTGGCTATCATGTCTTTATCAGTTTGGTTTACAAGGTTGTTTCCAGTTTCTTTAGCTATATACAATCCATCAGTTCTCACAAGAGAAATAACAACACTCTTACTGTAATCACAAACATGTGTATCATCTGTTATGGAAATGTATTCAAAAATTACATCTAATGCCAAGAGTGCCAACAGATTTTATGGTCCCTGGGGCCAAAATTTAAATAAATGAAACCTTGTGGGTTGATGCAAAAAAATTATATCAAGTTCCTTGAAAGATAAGGTTTCTCGGTGCCTGCAGTCATGATGCAAAAGCATGTGCTATAACTGTATTGTACAAGCTGACAGTGAGATGAGTGATTAAAACATAAATAGCCTAAACATAAATATTCATGTTTGCAATGGCATACAGAGCACATTGTTGGCCTGTCAGTGTTTTTGTTATTGAATCTTTTAAGTAAAGATACTCCTGATCAAATATTGCTCAAATACAAGTGAAAGTTGCTTTCATCTTTCATGATTTCAAACAATTATGCTGCTACAGCAAGCTTAACACCGACTGATAGGGACGGGGATGGTTGCAACACCTTTAAAAAAAAAAAAAAAAGAAACTAAACCCAATGACAACTAAACAAATTTTCTCAATCTTACTACTTTTCTCAGCATGCCAGGAGAGTTGGTGAAAAAAAAATAGCAGTGTGCTTGAAGCAGGGAAAGTATGGTCTGTCCCCAAAATATCATGTGCTCTACCATGTGACATTGAGAAAATAAAAATAAAATAATAATAAAGTAATGTATCTATCTCTCCCCTTTCACTCTTAAAAAAGCTGTCCTGTCTATTAAAAGGAAAAAAACACAAATATTATTTTTTCAAAATAAAATCAATGCAAAACAACAACAACAATAATAATAATAATAATAATAATAATAATAATAAACATACAAATGAATAAAATATAAAATAAAATAATAATAATAAGGAATTACGTGATATAAGTTTTTTTAGTTGCTATTTGTAGTCAAGAAATAAGGGTACTTTGGGCCAAAGTTCGAGAGCTCTAACACAAAAATTCTGTTATAGGCGCTGAGACAAAAAGTGTTACAATCACCCCCAGTCTCCCCTACTGTCCACCAAGCTACAGTTGCTATAAGTGATGATATACTGTATGTTGAGTGTTGAATAATCGCCTACAGGAGAAAGTGGCAGCTGAACGGGACAGTGTTCTCAGGCCAGGGCGCCTAGTTTCAAAGTATTTTGAGGAAGTGGCAAAACCAACCACAAAACACAGACTTTCCCAGTGTGTAAAACGTGACGGCATACAAACACAACTCACAAAATACACAGTTACAAGTTGAAAGTAGCCTGTAACTAGTTAGTTTGCAGCGGAGGCCCCATAACACAGGAAACAGCGCTACAACTAGGCGCGCCTCTAACAATTCCCAATCCACACACAGTCCTCTTCCTCACAATAGACACACATTCCTTGTTTTGCGTTTCATGCAAAACTAGCTGGCAAATCCCCGACACGTGAGATTTGCATTCACACAGTTAAGGCAGATTTGACGCTTGAAAACAAACCCCACACGAGAAACGAAACAGCCGGTCGTTTTCTAACCACAATCCTTCCTAAAAACTTGTGCAAATCTGAGAGCAGAGAGCTAGGACGAGCTAGCGATGGAGCATGCAAGTTTTCTTACGTACCAACACCATACTTTTCCTTTTTAGTGGGCACCCAGCGAGACATTCTCAGTGTCGAGGCTTCCCCGAGTTGTCGTGTATCCGGTTAGATAAAGGTCCAGATGTGACCTCTGGTTGGTAATGTGGACTTTTTTCAGTTTTCTCTGAGCTTTGGGAAGCCACTCCGAGCAGCCATTTTCCACCAGTGACAGGACGCTCCGCAAGGGGGAGGAAGGGAACACAACTTTTTCAGCCTGTAGGCGTTCAGACAGTGGGAGTCCTGCTGAACTCACACTGCTGTTTATACTGAGCCGGAAACTGCTACAGGACCGATGCAAAGTGTTATATGCATGATGTCTTGACTCTACATGCATCTGCTGGAGCATATCTTTATAAATATGAAATTAAAGGGTGAAAAATAAAACGTAAAATTAAATCACTGGAAATCACATCCACGGATACCAGCGTTTCCAATCTGAGGGACTGGGCCCCTGAAGGGGTCACAAGATAAAATGTAAGGGTCGAATTTTTTTTTCACACCCTCTGATATTTGATTTTTTTTTTTTCATGCTTATTTGAAAATTAAATTCTGGGAATAACTTATTCACATAAACTGGGAGAAAGTTGGTTCCCAACATGGGGGTCAAATCCCCTCATGGAGTCACAAGATAAATCTGGAGGTTGTCAAACAGGATTTTTGTTTGTTTCTTTTTTCTAATCTTTGATTTTTTTCATGTAAATTATTGGAAAACTGTACCCGATTACAACTTATTGAGAAAAAAAAGCAGGTGGAAAGTTTGGTCGACCCTTCCAAAACCAGTGTTTCCCAACATGGGGGTCAGGTCCCCTTATGGGGTCACAAGATAAATTTGAGGGTGCTAAACTTTTTTTTTCTCTTTTTTTCCTCTAATCTTTGAGTTTATTTTCATGCAGAATGTTGGAAAATGTAACTTACAACAACTCAAAATATTAAAGAAATAAAAAAAAAGTTTGGCTGACCAGGCCAAAACCTAGAACAGTGGTTCTCAGCATGAGGGTCCGGTCCCCCCATAGGGTCAAAAGATAAATCTGAGGGTCGCCCAGCGCTTTTTGTTTTCTCCAGATTCTCCCACAGCACAAAAACAAACAGATTAGGTTCACTGAGGACTCTAAAATTGCCCGTAGGTTGTCTGTCTCTTTGTGTCAGCCCTGTGATAGTCTGGCAACCTGTCCATGTGATGAGAGGTTACAAGATGACATGACTTTAATTTCAGGGGTCAAAAGAGAAAAAAGGGCAGGATCCGTTGCTACACAAAGACAAATGTTTTATAGAGAACAGTTCATGCTTGACTAATTCACCTGGTTTTATTCTGTTGTACTATAAAATATTTGCAAAAAAACACACAACACAAACAAAACATAGATATTCAAAATGAAGAATTCAGTTGAGTATGGGATTAATATCTATGATTTTAGAGACAAGAATGAGCTTCACTAATACTGCTAATAGCAATGGTAAATGTATACAGCCAAAGGCATATCTTTGGTTTGAAAAGTGGGGAGGGAGGAAATAAAATGAGTCTAAAAAGACATAAAATAAAAAAATAAAAGGATGCAATTTTCTTTGCCGAATGAAAAATGCGATATGCATCCAATTTTCTTAGATTTCTACATACATTGCGTAACTACGGTAACCAAAACTAAATTCAGGAAATAATGAAAGTGGTCATTATGCTAAATTCTGCTAGAATAGCACTAAATAGCTAATATTCTGTGGCATTTTTTTGGAGTGCCTCAGAGCAAAGTCAGCAGCTCAATTCACATTTTCAACCAGAATCTGACATTTGGTCAAACAGTAGCTTATTAAGCAGGATTTTTATTGTTAAAAAACAGAAATTCAAAATGTACCCCTGTATAGAGATATTGAAACAGCATATGGACAACTAAAAATAAGTAAAATGTAAGATGGTATTGATGTAGTGCATTATGTACAATTTGTTGTAGTCTGTCTGTCTTTTTCTTTACAGCTATAATGGAGCTATTGTCAAAATTAGACATGTTCTATGTGTCAGTGTGACTCAGTGGTAAAACACACAGAGATTGTTCCTCTGATTGGCTCAACCACAGAATTAGTATTCATATGGTCTCTGTCCATTTCCTTTCCTCTTTCTGCTTAATAGTGAAGCTATAGGAGCCCAAGTGAGCCTGTTAGTCTGAGCTGTGATGTGTTGAACTGATAAGAGTTTTTCCTCAGAACTGCAGGTGCTAAATAAAAGACATCGAAGGGATGCACCTGGTGCACACATTTGAATCCACTCATCTTTATTTATCTTATTTGCACAATGTTGCATCCTATGATTGCATCCTGTCTCCTTTCAAACGTGTGACCCCGTGCCCTTCTTTATTCCCTTGTCATGCTGGAGTATTGCCAGCAGAGGGCAGTGCTGCTTTCAAACTTATTCTTTGAACCTTGTTTAAGTCTTTCCTTCTTGCTCATTTGATTGGTTTTAATGTTATCTTCCTGACAGAGCAGACAAAAAGATGCAAATTGCTTTACACTATTGCATATTCCTTCTGTGTGTTGCTTCTCAGCTTGATAAGGTGTCTTAAAACAGGTCACAGCCATTGATATTTAAGCTATCTCTGTCTTATCTCTGACTTTGAACGGCTTGTGGAAAACGTTATACCACCGAGTGAGACTGAAGTTGCTTTGAAAGACATCTGGGGACTGTTAATCCGCTGAGAAACACTGAAATTCATTAAACATCCAAGCAACTGCCAATTCTATTTCACACAAACTTGTATCTTTGAAGATCTGTGTTAAACTGCCTCTAAATAAAATCTAAAGCAGAATCTTGTCTATGGCTAGAGGCAAGTTTCCTCTGTCTTGTAAATACCCTTCACTCATGCATTGTGGGACATCATGTGGGTCGCGGTTGCTTATCAGAGAGGACACTGGCCCATTTTTTAAGACAGTCTTGCAAACGTCACATGGCTCGGGTTAGAGGCTTGAGGATAGCAGCGCCTCATCATCAGCCACCAACCACGAGATCACAGGGACGAGCAGAAACGGGGAATTCAACAAAGAGGATTTCTGGAGCACTAAGTGACTCATGGAATAACACGGATAATCTGCTCATTAGTGATCCTTTATCATTTGTAAGGACGTCTGAATGTCAGGAAGTTTGATTCGCTCTTTTAAAACATTGTGGCTTGCATAAACCCAAAATGAGACAGTTTGATAATTAAAGTTTTGAATGTTAATGATGTTCTTTGTTTAAATAGAGATCTTGTTACGTCAAGTGTTGCATCAACAAGTGTTTGTTTTCGCTTTCAGCCCGCCCACCCCTCTGTCTCTTCCCGTCTCCCTCTCTGAATTAGATGTTCAGCCCTTATGCTCAGTGACTCTTTTGTTCGTCAGAGCATCCCTCACATTGCTACATGCCTTACTGGAGACAGTACCCACTAGCACCTAGTTTATATCAAGACAGAGAGTGTTTACTTCCTAAACACCAAGGACAGAAGAATTGGAAGCAAGTGAAAAAGGATGGTTTGGTAAGTAATAGTATCAGCAGCACTGTGGAGGAATGTAATGAAAGCTTGAAACTGTAGTATGGCTTATGATCTAGAATAATTTTCAGTCTTAACAGTATTCTGATACCTTCTCATAACAGATCTGTTACGATGACCTCCAGCATTCTTGTAGCTACTAATTCCTTGCAGAGTATTTCTGGCATGCCTCGTGGTAAGAGGTCCAGCTGAGCCAGGGGAGTCTAATACCTCCACTGTAAAGGGCTTTTATTGTGGGCTGCAACTCGAGAGCTGTGAGTGGTTACCTGAGCTCCAGAGGGATGACTCTCCGCAGGCCAGCTGCCCACCTACGAAGAGCTCCGAGCTGGCGGAGATCAGGAGATGAGTCCTACTGGGAGAGCTTGATACCAGAGGGGGAAGTTTTGCCCCGTGTTTCTCGTCCTCATCATGCACCTCGGCCCCAGAGTGCAATTGAAGGGCGCCAGCTGGACGGCTGGCTGGAGCACCTGCAGAGGATAGAGAGCGAACTTCTCAGAGCCCCAGTTCATGATCAGGTTCCAGCTTTCAGTGATCGGACAACATCCATGCCTGCTCTCGACAAAGAGCCGACAGGACGTGCCTGGAGAGAGCCGGGGATTCGTTCCTTCAGCAGGGGTTCATCTTCATGTGGGAGTCCCAGCCTGTGTGACAGTTCACTGGGAAGCCAGGAGTCGCTCCAAACTGGGTTTCTTCCCCACCCAGAGCGAAGAGGAGGCTGGGAGAGAGCTCATATGATGCAGACCCCAAAGAAGGAGCAGGCTCAATTTAGTAATCTTGCTCCAGTCAAAATTGGATGGCTGCCGATCCAAAGAAGAGTGATGATGGTGGGCGATGCTTGCAACCAAAACCAGTTTTTGGACCACTCTGCTGGCCAGGTAAAACATAAAACACTTTTACAAAAGCCTCAAGCATATACTCCAAAAAATCTTTAAAGTTACTGAAAATCTTCTATCTACATTTAAATAAATAAGATTCGAATAATTAAGAGAAATACAGACATTTGCAACCTTTTACCTTATGAAATTAAGATACCCTGTTCATTTTGGCAGGCCTCACCACCAGAGCTGTATATGGTGAGAATCTTGTGATATGATACATGTCACCTCAGAGGGGTTATGATTCATTAAACTGCAATACAGTAAGCAAGGTGCACCCTTTATGACTCTTTGTTTAATATGCACATGGTCATAAACAGTATTTTCAAAAAAAAAATGGACATAGTCACTGTGGTGCCTTGAATTTGGCATTTTGGACTACGCCATCTTGGATTTTTTTTTTTGCCAAAAGTGACCATATTACTTTAGGAAGGCGAGGATAATCCAACGCTAGCTGTTAGCATTGTGAGCACTGTGCATTAACAGCACAGTTAACCGTTATAATGCTAATTCAGTAATTTGCTAGCAAAATGCTAGGGTTGTGTTTTAGCAGGAGAATATATTTCCCGATATGTACGGGGATTACAATTCATTGTGATAAGCAAGGCGATATATCTTTTTAGCCACCATGACCACCTAAGCTATCGGTTTGTGGCCCCCCATTTTGAAGCCTAGACTTTGGCATTTTAGCCTTCGCCGTCTTGGTTTATTTGAGCTCAAAGTGACCCTATTTGGCCCAAAGAGGCAGCCCCGGTGCAAGTTGCTAGCTGGGTTACCCCAGTGCATTGACAGCTATGGTTAACTGCGACAATGCTATTGCTAATGTGTGCTAGCGAAAGACTTAAAACAATTAAAACAAAGTGTACTTACCGCAAAAATGAAGCATCTTACTCTGCAGAGCAAGCATCACAGACGGACCTCGGACCCGTGGCTAAGTTATAATAAAATGTAAGAATGGGAACAATTACGTTCACGGAGCGGTATTTTCTTTTTCGACGGGCGCCACTACTCCAGTTATTACGGTAAGCGTTTACCGCCTCAAACTAGACAATAATATCTATTGTTGACGTTTTGCTGCGCAGAACCGCGGAAGAGAAATGTGGAAAGTGAGATGATATGGCGACTTCACTGTAATACCTCCATGGGATACGGCCTGCTCCAAAGCAAGGAAAGTAGAAAATAATTGTTTAAAAAGAGAGAGAGGCTGCTCCACCCTGTAAGCCTTAATTTCATTTTGCTCGGAAAGTAAAGGCAGTAGAAAATAATGTGAAAAAAAGAGAGAAAAGAGGCTGTTTGCACTTTTAAAGGGATTATGGTCTGTCTTCTTTGTAATGGAGGCCTGAAGTTCATTGTGTTGGGACTAACTTTATGTAGAGGCAGCTATTTGTTTTCCATGCAAGTGCCTTAATGTGTCTGTATGTTAAAATTGATGAAAATTGACAATAATTATCGTTGAAATGATATGGAATTTTATGTTGTTGGTTTTATTTGATAGACAGTATGAGGTTTAGGAGCTTTGTTGGGAGGTTTTAGTAGTAGTTTTAGTACCTGGACCTCTTTGAATTTTAGTTGAATACCCCTGCTGTAGAGGGTCTTTTAGCACAACCAAATGCTGAAAAAAAGACAACAAAAATATCACAGTTAGCTTTAGTGATCTGAAAACACACTGAAATAGCGACAGTTAAGGCTATGCCTATACTTTGTGAACTGAAATTGAAAATTGAGTCTAGGATATCACCACAGTTATGTTACTTTAACAACGTTGTGGCAGTGGTAGTAACTTGTGAATGGACATTCAACTATAAAGGTGGCCCTTAATTATGCATAACTTTAACCCTCAATAACATTTAAAAAGATGAGTCTTACACAAAAATTCATCCCCTAAACAATTGTCATGAAATGGGAAAGTAGCTAAAAGCATTTTATTTTATTTTATTTTTTAATTTATTAATTTTTTTTTTTTTAAATTGTACAAGGCAGTAAACATGTCTGTTTGGTATTTTTTCTGTTGCAAAGTTTGCATTTTTACATTGGTGTCTATGGAGACTAACTTTTGTAGCCAGCCCCAAGTGGCAGTTTGAGGAACTGCAGTTTTTGGCACTCCTCTGTTGGCTTCATTTTCATTCAAATGGCTGTAGATAGATTACAACACTGCCATCTAGTGTGTAAGGGTTAAACAACAACAAAAAAATCCATACAGTTTCGCAAAACATAATATTGAAATCTACAAGTGTATCAATATTTCCTTACACCCTTACTCACTACTCTTATAGGAGATTTATTTTGGAGCACTGAGAATTCTTCTCAGAGACTCCTCCTGGCACAACATATGTGTCTGTGCTTTAGGGTATCAACCTGTTAAAGCAGGCCTTTGCAGAGCCTCTGGACTGATTTACCCTGGATTTGGCTCTGACATCCTCTCAGGCTGTGTGACTGTGATTCTGACTTGTTAGTGAGACAGTGTAAGCTCTGCAAGTCTGAAGGTAAAGTGCTGTGTAATGGAGGTGATGGCGCGTGTAGTGCCAGGCAAGGCAGACTAAAACACACAGAGTGCCACAGAGAGCCATTTGTAGTCAAGTCTCTGTTACCCGGGGAGAAGGCAGAGCTCCGGCATCCTTTGAAAACAGCTTACTCTGCAGGAACTCCACGCATTCTCGAAAGGTTTACGACTCATTTGGAGCTGTGGTGGCAGAGATTGAGCTTTGTGCCCTGAGAGGATGCAAGTCAATGTACAGAGAAACTTCAGTGGGAGTATTACCCAGTGAACTGATAATGTGACTTCAAAATCAATAAGTTGCTGCGCTGTACCAGAGGTTCGACTGAATTGATGCACACAGTACATCCCTTCCCTTGTGACTCCTCAATGAAAAGAGAACATTATGTGAAGTTGGTGTGGAGTTTTTTTTTTGTATTTTCCACAGTAACTTAAATTAAAAATCTGTTGATTTGAGCTGATATTTATGAGCGCAAGTTCTGAAAGATTACACTTAAAGGAATAGTTTTTTGGTGGAATACACCTCACTTTCTTTGCAGAGCTTTACATGAGAGGATTGATGCCATTTACAAGAGTAAGAGTGTTATTGATCTTCTCATCTAACGCTAAGCAAGAACGTGTTTCTAACAAATTATCAAACTTTTCTTGTAAATGTGTGAGATGCCATGTTTTCTAACAAAGAAAGTCTATTTTTTTAGGTACTTTTTGTATGAAAACACATTTTCTAATGAGCCTTTCTTACAGGTGAAATTGAAACAAGCGATCACTCCAACATTTCAGAAAAATCGAGGAACAGCCAACAGGCACCAGGGTATGTAATGCCATGCAATTTGCCGTATCAGTGTACAATCACTTGTATAACTGCCAACACATGCACAATTATGCAAGAGTGATCATTATGTAAGAGTTGTACCTTAAAGCAAGTACACCAAACCAAAATTAAAAACATGAAGCACAACAGAGAATTCTCAGAAACACACAAAGCTTCTGTTTCAATTGATGCTTAGTGCCTGATCAGCACAGGGACAAATATGACCGTGGGGTAACTACAGGGGCCGGGTTAGCCAGAGGCAGAACAAAAGCTTATTTCAGGGCTGACTTGCCACACAGTTTACCTGCCTCTAATCAGCTCCTTGCAGCAGTGTTGCCCCTGTCCTCTTTCAAACACTCCGCACTGACAGAGTGTATGAACACTTTAAACAACCCCCGCAAAACAAAGTCAATTTCAAGTACAAGTGGTCCCGACTGTTGTGCCTCAGTATTCTGGCAGGATTGCAGGTAAAGGAAATAGACGTTGGTTGGCTTGAAAAGCGGAGGAGAGGGAGGAGGAGGGAGAGGGAGAATGATAAGGAGAGATGCAGACTGATTGGAGAAAGAGCTCTGTTAATCTTTGGACATGGCAGCCCCACACTCGCTGAGTTTGATCTGAGGTTTGATCTTTCAACCCTGTCCTTGTTTATACATAGATTATCCTTGCAAGGTTCGGGGCAGTTTGCAGAAATCAAAGTAATCCATCCATGGCAGCAAGGAACTTTGATAGAAAGGACTGATGTTTTAAAGGTAAAGTTAACCCCAAAATCATAAATAAACATTCTTCCTCCTACCTGTAGTGCTGTTTATCAATCTAGGTTGTTTTGGTGTTAGTTGCAGTGTGTTGGAGATGTCTGCCTTCTCTCCAATATAATAGAATTAGATAGCATTTGGCTTGTGGTGCTCAAAGTGGCATAATAATAATAATAATACATTTTAAAAAACTTAACAATAATGTTTCTTTCCAGAGATTATGTCCTGGTTACTCAAGCAGGCTGTTCTCATGCACTGTTTGTACTTATACTTACAAAAAGTAATGCACCGCAATATATATATAGCACTCAATCATGAACAATTTGTGTAGAATCCATGTACTTGGGAAGGCTGCCTTCTCATGACCAATGTGTTGATGGAAATAAAGAGAAAGTTGTATAAAGAGCAAAAATCTGTCTAGTGAGGCAGTTTGCATAGTGGATGGTTCACAAAACACAGGACTTTCTCCCAGGAGAGCGGTGATTGTGTCCTGTGTGAAGTTATTGTAGGGTATGTTGTCACCGTGTTTCTTTTCCTAAACCTAACCTATGTAACTTTTCTTGCCTTAACCTACCTTGTGTAATTTTACGTCAAGTACATAGCATGAAAGCGCCATTCATTGGGCACTAATTCATAAGATAACCTACAAACCGATGTATGTGGATATGTTGATTCAAGATAATCCACAGACTTTGTTGTGAGCAGTTTAATGCAGCAACTATTTTCTTCTATTGTCTTACCACAGAACTACATCCATCAACTGTATTACAGTACAGACAGCTCATGTAGTACCACTGAGCTAGCTAGGACACCCGTAATGTTTACATCTCTTGCTGTCACGAGCGCAAGCCTCTCGTCCATGAGTAGATTCGCACTTCCTTCTGCATGGTGACACAGATGGTAATTTGATAGAAAAAAAAGTTCTAATACATAAAAACTGACCACAACAATGTCTGTGGGTTATCTTGAGTCATGATTTCTGGAAAAGGACATCGATGTTGAGTTTTTAATATGTATTTTTTGGCGCTTTGAGTACCACAAGCCGAGTGCCATCTTGTTCCATTATATTCGAGAGAAGGCAGACATCTCTGGACAATATCTCCAACACTTGGAAACTCACAACAAAACAATCTAGATTGATAAACAGCGCTGCAGGTTAGAGGAAACACATGTATTTTTTGTTTTAGGATGAACTGTTCCTTTAAATACCATGAATCGTATTAACATCACTGCTATGTAAAAGATAAATGCACAGGCTGTGTCAATACAATGAAAAGTATAATCATGTCTTATTAGATGTTGATAAAGCTCCATATAATACAGGTTAAATGTTCATATTTTCAGTGAATTCACAGGGAATAAATCTATGCAGGTGCATGTACACAACAAATTGGCCGAGGCTGATATCCCAGTCATAAGCGGAAGACAGATGATCAACAAGAAACAAGAACCTCTGTGCAGGACTGAATCCAAATATGTCTTGTTTCGATGCTTGCTGCCTTTACTCAGCTGTCAGTACATTTAAATCCGCAATTCCACACCCGACACCAAATGAAACTATCAGAAATTCTAACCGCAATTATTCCAACAAGAGCTGACTCGGTTACACTCCAGCTAGCAAATGATCCCACCTCTTTCTCATTCTCTTTCTCCCTCTTTCTGGATGTTGCTGACAACCCTTGCCGAAGTAGTTTTAATCAGGCTTGGGGTCTTATTGCAGACACTTAGTGCCCTCTCCCTCCACAAAAATCACATTTAACAAACTTAAAACGGCCTGATGTTAATGAGAAAATGATAATAAAACTGGATCTTGTGCTCCAAGGGCCTTCTTGTTTAGACAGGCAGACCAATTTTCACCCTGCTCACACGTACAATTTAGATAAAACTCACGAGGATGGGGAATAAATTGGGAGGGTGGGGACTTTAGAGGGTATTTGCCATATGGCCTTGCTTCTTTATTTTCCTCTTGGATATGAAGCTGCTGTTGATTTAGAAAAAAAGGTTATTTGAGCTCAGCTGTGAAGGTAATGAGAGAGGCTCTTTTCAAGGGGGCACAAGTCGGTGTGGGGCCTTTTATGCAGTAATGGCAGAAACCCCAGACCACCTCTAAAGACGATCCTTTATTCTCCGGATGTAATCACATTTGCAAAGCGGTGCAATTGTCACATTCTCTCTTGTTTTTTTCCCCTTAAAATGGAAAACACCGCACATTACCCACACTGCATTCAAGGGGTTATCCCAAAGTGAGAGCCAGTCGCCATGGTAACAGCAGCAGGTGGAAATGCAGCCAGGCAGGGAGTGAGGGTGGCAATAGAGTATCAGTCAGGGCTAAGAGGCAGACCAGTCAAGTCACTGTGTCTCCTGAGGAAGCAGAGAAGTGGCTCCGGGGTGGTGCTGGATTCACTTTACTGTGCCAACGTCAATTATTGACAGTGTCAACATTGCCACACAGTCAGAGGAGTGTGTGTGTGTGTGTGTGTGTGTGTGTGTGTAAAAGAGAAAGCGAGAAAGAGGGGGGGGCATGTCTTGTGAGGAATGTGACAGGGGATCATTTGTTTTGCCTTTATACATAGATGGAGAGGTGGAGAGAAGTCACACCAGTCCGAGTGTTTTGGGTGTGAAGACATGGCAGACATCTGATCAAGGCTCTCCTAATTTTAAACAGGTAACTGATAACCCAACTGCTGTGATTGTTTTTCACATTTTTTTACAGCTCAGGAGATGGTGGATGTTAGTGGATCTGTGTGTGATAGGGAGTGCATAATAAGTCTGTCAGCATACTGAGAGGACATTAAAGTTCCAGTGGATTCAGGGGGATATACTGGCAAAAACGAAACATAATCTGATATGTATGTTTTCTTTGGCGTGTAATCACCTGAGAATAATAAATTGTTGTGCTTTCAGTACCTTAGAATGAGTCGTTTACATCTACATAGGATGATATTGCACCACCATGTTACTACAGTAGCCCAGAACAGACAAACCAAACACTGGATCTAGTTGAAGCTATTCGTGTTTTGGTATTTATTTGCTTTTTTTCCTTTATAGGCGTTTTTGCATCCGCTGGCATACTTGAAGCCTCTGCACAACATAGCAAAGCATAGAAAAAACACAGATTTTTTGTGTGAAACTGCTTTATGCAGTGTTGTTTTTACTACTTTATCACCCATCTATCACCCATTGAGGAGAAAAAGACCTCTGGAGATAATTTGGCTCCTGGTAAAAACCTGCCGAAGCTCTACTTTTTTAGTTATCAGAGAAAAAGGTGAGCACACATTAGTAGGTGCTAGACTAATGGCTCGTCTCCAACATGACAAACAATGTAAAAAAAAAACCAGATTTTTTTAAATGTAAAACTGCTTTATTCCTTGTTTTTACCAGTTTAAATCATCATTTTGAAGAGGAAGGGAACCTTTTTCAGATAATTCTGCTCCTGGTAAAAACCTCCTTAACGTCTGGATCTTAAGTTATCAGATAAAAAAACTGTGGACACATCAGCATGTGTTAGGCCAGCAGCCATATGCAACGTAGGAGAAACACTGATTTGTAATGTGGAACTGCTGTATTCAGTGTTCTTACTAGTTTAAATCACATGGGTCCATTTGTTTTGGAGAGGAGGAGACCTCTGCAGATCATTCGGCTCCTGCCAAAAACCTCTTAAACAAAGTACACTGAAGGAATTCAAACTGGGAGAAATTTCAGCTGGTTTCATTTTGCAGTCCTCACCACTAGATGCCATTAAATCTCCCTAAATCTTACACAGTGTTCCTTTAAGTCGTCTATGGTTTTATGTTTATGTCATCCTTCCTGATGCTTGGGCCAGTGTCTTCAATTTGTAACCATGATAAATGCAATGTTTCAGTGTTGGCTGGGTAACACTCATAATATAAGACAAACAAAGGGCCCCATTTATCAACACTGTGTTGAAAAAAAGGTCAAAATTCATTCCTGCTGGTAAAATATTTAAATTTTCATACAAACAGAGGAAAGTTATTCATTTTTAGTCGCTTGCTTCCTACATATTCTGAACCCATATCTTTTCGACAAGAGTCTCATTTACATGAAGAAATAACAATAAATAATCACTTGTGTTCACAAGCCATCACTTTTAAAATTGAGGGAAATGACACATATTTATGATAGAGCATCCCATAGGATCAGTGATTAATTACAGCTTTTCAGATTGTTGAATTTAGGATTAAAAAACAAAAAACACCATCTGCAGAACTTGGAAGAGAGGCTAAAAAAATCAGAGAAAAAATATATCAGGTCAAAGCTTCAGTAGGTCATCAGAATGCAGAGCAGTCACTGAAATAAAAAAGAGAAATGACTTAGATCAACACAAAGGCAACTGGCTGATGGCACACTTCTTTGCTTTATGGATCATTATCGGCACAGATGTCAGTGTCTGTATGCTGCCTGTCTGCTGCTGCTGCTGCAATTACCCAGGACTTTGCAAAATTAGATATTTGTACAGATGGCAAACAATGTCTAATTGTCACCTTATACTGGATGTAAGTGCGCTAAATTGTCTGCAGCTTTATTTAGTACTGACTAACTGTCATAATTTTAAGTTATCTAATGAGTGGATTTGTGTACGTTTGACTTTGATCATATGAGAAATACATCAGTGGTATATAGTAGGTGTCTTTTTACTTCAAAATTTGTTCTCTTTGGTTAATATATTTTATTATGTATTTTTATGCAAAAGCACAGCTGGTTAAATTTTCTCAAACATAAATTTGTAAATTACATTCTTAGTTTAGAAATGAGCTTCATGCAATGTTAACAAATTAGGAATCAGGGCAGTATGTCACATCATAAGCCTGCTGGTGATTAGACATATCGCCACGCTCCATAAAGCACCATTAAAATATTCTGCAGCGGCACCCACGGAATTTTTTTATAGTGGTGGGCAGCTGGGGCTACTGAAAATCTTATGGTGGCATCAAGCAGCAACCAGCAAAAATCAAGCAAATGTCTAAAGTGCCAAAAACTGCAGTTCCTCAAATGACCACTTGAGGCTGGCTCATGTTAAAGGCACGTTAAAATGCCAAACTTTACAGCAGAAATAAACATGTTTACAGCCAAGTGCAAAAAAATGGAAGTATTTTTATATCAGTCATCCGTAGCCATAATTAAGGACATTCAGAGGTGTATATACTTGTGGACGGCGTCTGAAAGCAACAAAAGTAAAGCGATGTAATTCCAGGTTTCAAAGGGTTACAAAAATGCATGCTGATATACTATGGTTTCTTTTTTAATAGGTAATGTTTCTAATCATCTAATGTAACATTTTGAGTTCCACAATAACCCTGTTTTAATGTTTTATGTATATATTTTAGTGTAATTCATTGTTTTTCAAATAGGCTAGTTGTCATTCGTTCCTTATACAATAATAACTTTAATTTGAACGAGTACATTGATTGTAAAGAACAAAACATTTACTGGAAACAAGCCTACTCAAGTTTAAGTGATTAGCGATTGTATCAGGGAACTTGTGGACTCCTGGCCACCCCTTAGTGGCGCCACTGATTCTAGCCCAAGAACCAGAATCTTTGCTTTTTACTTCTCGGTTTCTATTGAGGATAGAGTCTCATTGTGATTCTGTGGGGGATAAGTCACGCTGTGTGTTGGCTCTGCCTGCTGCTGCTTCCATTGCTACTGGGGCATTCACTGTGTCAAGCATAGGGAGAGTCATCTGACTAAAGAACAAACAGCAAAGCCCTTAAGAAAGACGAGACAGCTGACCCGCTGTTGAAACGTTATATTAGAGAGATGTCATATTGTCAATATGTCACGCCGTATTCAATGAGGTTATGCTGCATTTTCTGTAGTTGCTGCTTGAACACAGGAGCTCAAATTGGCAAGTACAAAACATACAGCATATGTTTTATTGTGTTCATTAATGACAAAAGATTTAGCAGGAGACATTAGCAACAACAGAAGGGTGGGCTGGGTTTCCATGCATAATTAAGGATATTTATCACATAGAATCTCTTTTATCCACATGCTGTAGGTGCCAGAAAAACGCAGCTTTCCTGCTAACGAAGGGGACAGACCTGTAGGCTGGCAAGCTCTGAGGCGAGGCTGGAATACCAACAGGGTGTCGGCTTTCCCTGGAGGCAGCCGGTCCAATGAGCTCCCCACAGGGACCAGCTCAGACCCCAACAGGAAGTCGTCTCTGATGAAAGCAACCAACACAGACCCCCTCAAGCATACTCCTCTGCAGCGAACAACTTTTGCTGATCCCTGCAAACCAAACACTCTGCTTCAAGGGACAAATAACACAGATACGTACAAGTCACCTTTGCGGAGAACTGGCGGTGTTCAGCCAATGAGAGCAACAGCCCCGCTGTGTGAAACAAACAGCATCTCACAGCCTTCACATATACAGACAAACTCTGCTGTAACTACACTCATCCCTCACAACAAAGCCGGCTTCTCCTCCATCACCATTTCATCAAGGAAAGTAAGCAGATCGGCCAGTTTGCCCGGGTCCGGCAGCCACTCTTCCCGCTCCAGTGAATCCCCTTCTCCGCCATTAGCACACCAATCCATGGATGCAAACTCCCAGCAGGTCACAGTGCAGAGGAAGGCCACTATAGTCAAAGTGACAGAGCAAAGGACGATGTCCAGCCCTGTCCAAAGCACAGAAACAGCAGGGACCCCACCAGCTAGCCATGGTTTGGATACAGTGGTGCACAGACGAAAGGCTACCATCATCAAAGTGACAGAGCACAGAGAGAGCTACAGTCCAGCCAAGGCAGGATCTGGGACGAGGCACCCAGAGTACAGACACAGCTACTCAGAGGGACTGTACAAGGAAAACAGCACGTGGAGTCAGGGAAATCACCACAACGCAGCACCTTCATATCACAGTCTGGATTCCACAAACTCCGCACCAAACACTTCAGATGTCGCAAAAAACAGTGGAACACTACACAGATCCACGCTGAGTCTTTTTGTGAGCAACCCCCCTGCTATAGCAGCACCCGCTCCCTCAGGGGTTTCTCCAAAGGCTGTTGGACCGAGATCGGACAGGCCGCACAGACCACTGAGCTGCTATGGCAATATGTTTGGACACACTGAGCCCAGCAAGGAGAATTTGACACAACCAGCTGCCAGGAAATGGAGCTTTGGGCTTCCACAAGAGACCAAAATCAACCCTGTGAACTTCGACAGTAGTTTCATCAGCAGTCAAACAGCAGTGAAAGAAGCAGGTCAGCTAGTGGCAGACACCCTTAAGCCAAACGGAGCCCAGAAAGAGAGATCGCCGCCAGAGAATGCGGTGAGGAGCGTGTCCCCCTGTCTAACGCTCATCAAGGCCCCGGGTAGGTTTCTCTGTCCCACTCTGACAGTCTTCTTGTCAGCACACAGGCTCCCTTTGTCTCTGATCTACATTTTCAAAGGATGGCGATGTCTAAATATACACCTCCTCTGTGCCATTCGCGTGTTCTAGCTTCAAGTTATTACACTCTGTAGCATTCTGGGGCCGAACTCTCAGGTTTGATATTGTCTTTCACCTTTGATGTCTTATTGATAGGCCTTATTAGATTGCGTTGAGATTATTCCTTTATCTGCTGCCTTGAGCGCCATTGACAGTCATGCCAGATATCTGTGGCGATGTCAAACTGCTTCGCCTAGACACAGAGGCCCACTGGCACCTACAGACGCTTTCTCATTTTCACCTTCTTTCATTTTCCCACGCATCCCTTTGCATGTATAATCTATTCTGGTCCCTGTTTTCACTGACAGCACAGGGGAGGAAGAGAAATCACAAGCTGCTAAACATGGTGAAAATAAAGTATCAGGATGTGTTAGAATCAATTTTAGCATCCAGATCCTGCAGTGTAGCTATCAGATTTGGGTGTTTTCTTTGTAGTAATCATGTTGTGTGGAAAAAATCTCTTTACATAGTCATATTGGGGGACTCATCAGCCATTTGGGGGCCAAAATCCAGTCTCAAAAAGCTACTTTTTTACTTCAGGTTTGAGGCTTTTGTTCTGGTTAAGGTTTAACTAAGGAAAGCAATGTTAAAGGAATAATATATGTCCCTTACCTAAGCCAAAATTAAAAACACAACTCCCTCCGCAGTGCTTACTTTTTTAAAAAAAAAAAATGCCTGACCTGTTTTGCAGTATACCTCCCCCCCTCACAAGTAACAAACAGTCCCTGTCCATAAACACCTGGGGAGGACAATGCAGCGAGTACAAGCACATGCAGATCATCTAATCCAGTAAAAGTCTACTAAGGTGTTTACACGATGGAATTACTCAGCTTTCAGTCGACATATCTGGATGTGTTAGTCCAATTTCAAGAAATTCGATTTAGTGCGATTTCAGTTAGACTAACATGTTTACATGAATTTTAAAAGTTACGTTTTAGTCAGACTGACACAATAATTGAATTATTTCTAACATCATGTAAATGTACCGTGTGTTATGGTGAATTTGTAAAGAATCAAACAACAGAAAATTTCTGAAGAATCGAGCAAAAGGAGGGCCACATTTAACAAAAGCAAAACTCTATCACAGCGTCAGTTTATAAACTTCTACGCAACCTGTGCAGTATAATCTCGCTGAAACATCACTATTTTAAACAAATGTTCATGCAACTAGCATGCCTGGGTAGTTAAACTCTGCTCATGCGTTCCATCAAATGCATGAGCGTAGAAATGCTACTCGTCTGTGTGTGAGACGGAGACGGTGTTTATGCGGATGACACACCAAACCAACATCAAATAACTAAGAGGCAAGCAGTGCATTGCAGACACACTTGTGTCAGCTTGTTCGTTCTGTGCCAGCGTAAGAGGAAATAACTCTCCATGCCAGCAAATGGCGTTAGTCTGTAATCTCCATTCAAAAAGGAAACTGGAAGACTGTCATGATGCAAGTTAGCCAGTTAGCCCATTAACAACACAATCCGGTGTTGAAAGAACAAAACATTTTTACCGTGTGCCAGTAAATAACAACACAAATCATCAGGAAATGCTTCTTCTAAAGAGTTCAATGGCTAATCTTACTTAAGTTAAAGGGCCTTTACTCCAAATCTGTAAGAATTTTCTCTATTTTTGGATTCTTCATTCACTGACTCCACAGTGATGAAGAATCCAAAGGTAATAAGTTGGTTTTAATATTGAAAAAACACTCCTCCCAGCACCTCCACAGTTCAGTTTTATGTCATGATAATGTAGTTTGCACAAAAATCCAAATGAATGTGACTATTTGTGGTTTCACACAGGGTTATGTGCTGGACTATTTCTTGGCCGGGTACAATCAAACATGTTAACTGATGAGCCTGGATTTGGACAGAGCCAATTTAGCTGTTTGCCTCTGCTTCCTCTCTGTATGTTTTGCTGAGCTAATCTTCTTTTGGCTTTGGCTTCATATTTAATGTAGAAATATAAGAGCGGGATCAATCTTCTTATCTTGGCAAACTTAGTGAATATTTCCCAAAATGTCAACGCTTATTGCTTTCAAGTTAAGGTAAACCTCTATGGAATGGCTGCAGAGATGTTTTAAAATGTTTGGCTGCAAGTGCAAGTCTTAGTAAATTGCACATTAAGATGCAAGTTCTCTCTATGCTTTAGTTAAATAATGAAATATAAGATGTTGGGCCATGCAAGGCCTGACTGGTGCTTTCTCATTTTATTTTTATTGCTCCAGAATATCTTTGCTTTAACTTTTAAGACAGTTCTTTAGGCAGTCAAGTCACAAGTCTTTTTCTGTGACTTCACTCTCACTGAAGTCAACTTTTTAAATCCACAGTTCTTCAGTTGGTACAATATCCTCACAATTGAAATGTATTTTGATGATGCAAAACTATGGCCAAAATGGTCAGCTCAAGCTATTGTTTGGGAACTCTGAATATTCAGGTGAATTAGTTACACTAGGAAGGAGTTTTCTGCTGAGCGTGTGTGTTTTTCCAGTCACGATGTCTTTTCTCTGTATGAAATTATTAATTATTCCTTAATCACATTCATTAAGAGTGTCATCAATTAATTACAGAGGCCTGAGGCAACATAATTTAAATTCAACGTTTGATACAGTCAACCTCCAGATGAGGCAGGACATTATGAAATGGTGTTAATATCTTCCTGTGGTGCACAGCAGCCAAAATGGCAGCTCAACAACAGCCGGTGTCACTGTTTTACTTACTCTTCACTTACATCAAAGTCCTCTCGCCTTTCAGATCCCCACTCAAATCAGTCTCAAGAGGAAGTGCTTGCCCTCAATGCGGCTGCCATCATAGCAAATATCAAACTCCAAAGACAACTCAGTAAGAAGAAAACAAATGGCAATTCTAAGGAGGACTCCACTACATCACCTCGGGAAAATACAGGTATTATTACTCTCTCTCTCTTCCCCTTACATGTATTCGTAATTTTTCACCCTAATAAAGCACTGATCTTTGTTGCAGTTAACTGAAAATTCGTGTTACAGAGCTACATATTTAATTGCATCAATACAAATCCAGTGAAATTCCTTGGTGCTTACATACTGTGCAGATTTGACTCATACCAGGAACTAATATGTCATGGCAGGCCCAGAGGGCTGTGGCGCATTGCGCCAGGCATTTGAAGTCATGGCAGGTGTAAATGAGACGCAAACAATTTGATTTTCTCTGCCTTGGTAGTGACAGATGGAGGGAAATGTATGAAGCCACAACCTGATCAAAGAACAATGCAGCGCCGCAACCAGCCTCATGCTGCATTTGCTGCACTCAGTCCTGACCCTGAAAGGTCACCTCAAGCTATTTCTCTTCAGGTGAGTTCAGAGGTTTTTTTCATAGCCAATAAAACAAAAGGTTTGGAATTTACTGTAATTCTCCAAATAAGAGTCTTTGGCATTCAGATATGAAAGAAGATTTGCGTGAGATCCTGCAGATCCTGTGTCTGTTTGTACGATATGTTTGTGTGCTGCAGCCAGTATAACCAGATACATTACATTTGCATGTAGCCCAATGGTCAAAACTTTACATTTTAACAATGCTTTTGTTAACATGTGGTTAGAGTGGAGCACAAAAAACATGATTATAGTCAGGGGAAAAAAAATCATGTTTTGGTTAAAAGTACCCAGTTTTGGGAGCACAGTCAGGAAAATATTGATGTCTCTGTAAAAATCAGTTTTTATACCACTATCCCCTCTGCAAAAACAGCGATGGATCGCTGCAAACAATCCCATTTAGTGCCTTAAAAGACCATGGAAATACAAGAACAGGTCACTAAAACACAATAATAGGTCTTTACAAAAGACCCATGTTTGGTGCTTAAAAATCTGCTGGTCACTACAAAATACCTTTCCTACATTTAATGACCAAAAAGCTGCTGTAAAACAGTGAAAGGTTGCTACAAAACACCAATGTTTGGAGCCTAAAAAGTTGCTGGAAAAAACAATGACAGGTTGCTACAAAACACCCATGTTAGGTGTCTTAAAATCCACTGGAAATACAGCGACAGGTGGCAACAAAGCACCCATATTTAGTGCTTAAAAAGCTGCTGGAAAAACAGCGACAGGTCACTAATAAACACCCACACTGAGTGGCTAAAAAGCTGCTGAAAAACACTGACAGGTTGCAACAAATCACCAACATTTGGTGCAACAGCAATAACTCACTAAACAACCAGCTGTGGTGTTTGTCTTGAACAGTGTTCTGCAGCTCGGAAAGCGTCCTGCCTCGGTGTCATACCATCCACCAAAGGTCAACTCATACATAACAGAAATGTGCCATATGAACAGTCTCTTTCAGCAACTGGACTGTAACCAAAGACTCCTTTTTCTTGAATTGCACTGGAGAAAGCAGTTATTTTTAGAAGAAGAATTTTTTTTTGTTTTCAAAATGTTGTTAATTATCTAACCCTTCAGTTTTATCTTAATCGTCTGGGGACATATCGACCCTCAGGCTGCCAACCACTGAAGTACACTACAATGTCAGCGAAAGGGAATGACACTTTTTTACTGGCTTAAGAGTTGTCCACGGGGTGCCCCAAAGCTATATTCTAGAGCACAGGGAGTTGTAACTGGGTAGTTGCACTTAAGTGTTTTGTCACAAAGAGCAATATGTTTCTGGTTTTGGCAGGACGCACTGCAGAGGTCCAGACCTGACTTCATCACTCGTTCCCAGGACAGACTGCGAGAGCTGGAGCGAAGGGCGCAAGAGAGGAGGGAGCTGGCGTGTTCTGTAGACCCACGGTCGGATGCTGCTCTCAGGCAGAGGAGAGCCCACAAAGCCCGATGTGCCTCTCTGAACGGTACTGTGCCAGCAGCCACCCTCACCTCTCTCATCCACTGTGCTGCCCATTGTCCTAATGCAGCTGCAGTGGCCGTTTGCCACGTCATAATCACACACATACAGACACTGGACAAAGAGCAAGCGGAGGTCATTTTCAGCCAATATGGGTTGTTTTTCAAGACCAGTATTTTGGGATTTAAGCTGATAGGTACCATTTTGCTTAATTTGCACAATATTCACACTTATGTTTTGCTTGCTAAAATCCTCTAATGAAATGAGTTAGCAGCAAGCTCAGTGATCTACCAAAACTGCTCAGTGAAAGGAGTCTATACTTTAAACCCTTTGAAACTTGAACAAATTGGCTTTATTTCGTTCAAATAATCCTAGAAATTACCCAGAAAATTATCATGATTACCAAGTAATTAGTAGAAAGTTACAAAAATACCTGAAAATTACCAGAAAAAAAGAAAGAAAGAAAAGGAAAAAAAGGAATTGACCTTAAAAAAGTGCTTAAAAATATTAATTATAAAATATTAATTATTCTGTAACATAATTTTAAATATGTAATTATGATCAAAATAAATATAGTTTTCTGAACATTTTACCTAGCTTTTTATTTTTTTTAAATTCTAAATCTACTAAATTATGCAATTTGCAGGACCTTGCTTTCCAGGTTGACATTTATGTCATGTTTTCAAGAAAAAAATCAAACCAATTGGTTCGGGTTCAAAGGTTTAAAAGGTTTCTGAACGCAGTACGAGAAAAGTGATGTTGATCCAGGTTTCAAAGGTTTAAGTACATAAATTGATTTACAGCTAAATGAATCAACAAACTGAATAAAATGCACAAAGACAAGAATATATAATATTTGGGATTGATCACATAACATGCCAAGTATCTAAAATGTAATTAAAGGACGCTTCCAGCCTGACATATCATCAAAACTAATTTGAGGCTGAATGTAAGGGGAAAAACTTGAAGGGGAGAAAAAAAGAGAGGACTGGCACGCCAGGCAAAGCTGTGACTAAAAACAATAAAATGTACTTGAAATAAGATATGAAACAAATGGCTTTATTGCATATATATATATATATATATATATATATATATATATATATATATATATATATACACACATATATATATATGTGTATATATATTGTTTATGCAATTACTCCTGTGTTGAATAACAAGGTTTCAGAATAATTGCTGGCATAGGATTTCAGCAAAATCTATTTCTGTGACCTTCAAATGTCATTAAGCTCTCGACACAGCGTTCAGTCTGATAAGATTTCTATCCGTAGTGCCCGGCTTCACAATAAACAATAAAGAATTTAAAGATTTGTGTCAGTGATTTTGTAGCTCTCTCTGCCCTCTACTGGCTGTGATGAAAAAATACATCAGTGAGTCAACAACAGCAGTGAAAGTGACTTTTTTTTTTTTTATCACTGTGCACGTGTATATGGGAACTCACAGTTCTGGCACGACAGTGAAGTCATATTTCGTAAAATGTCTTAAGAATCTATTAGAGAAGGTTGAATTCATGTCCTTATTTAAAATAATTTTGTCTGATCTTTCGGGAGATTGCAATATGATCATTCTTTTATGTAAGAGAGGTGGTTTTCATTCTCCTCAAACATGAGAAAAAGCTAGAATGATTTACCACCATGCTTTTGAGCCTTCAACTCAATCAGCATTGTGTGTGTGTGTGTGTGTGTGTGTGTGTGTGTGTACATGCTCTTGTTTCCAGATAACCTTTTCAAACCCAGAGATAGAGCCATTACAGGGAAAGAGATGCTGCCGAAATCTAAGCGGTGAGTTCCGTCTCAATCGCTACCTCGTCTCGCTGTCAGATGCCTCGTCTTTGTAGGCAGACGCAGCCTTATCTCGCAGTGCTTTCACATGTGAAGGTAGAGCCTGTATCAGTGACATCTCTATGCAAAATATGTTACTTTTATTCATCTGCCAAGACTTTTGCACTAATGAAATGTTTTCTCTCTTCCTATTTTTTTTTTGTGGTAGATATTCCTTTTGATTAGGAAGAAATTTTAGACTAAGGTGGATTTATATAGAATAAAGCGGTGCATGAATAGTGTATGACTGTACCCTATCAATTAAAAAAACAACTAAATTTAAATAAAAAAGTGGATTATTTTAAGAATTGTACATGACTAAATTTGTTATTTATTTTTGGATAATATACTTTTTTTGCTGTATGTAAAAATATCAACCCTATACTGTCATTTTTTAAAATTATAAGAGTCACAAAATTATCATTTTGTTACAGTACGCTTGCAGAGGTGAAGAGGAAAAAAGAGGAGGAGAAGAAGAGGGAGGTGTGTTTGAGCAACAGACAGCGAGTTGAACTTTTCAAAAAGGTAATCTCAACATCTTTTTGTCAGAACACAGATGAATAAAACCCATTAAACCTCACTAACCTGTGGTCAAACATCATTCAAACCCCACTGCATGCCAAACTGCCAAATATATATATATATATATATATATATATATATATATATATATATATATATATATATATATATGTGTGTGTGTATAATATTCCTTTTAGTGGAATATACAGTATATGACTGTATATGACAGAGGTAGGACCAAGTCACTGTTTTTCAAGTGTCAAGTCAAGTCCCGAGTCCTAAACTTTAAATTTCAAGTCTTAAACAAGTAATTATTCAAGCATCAAGAGGAATAACACAGTTTACAGAAATAATGAATGTTTTCAGAATGTGGGCCTAAATGCAGAATGGCAGGCAGATTGTAAATTTAAACAAAGGTGAGCTTTAATGCTGATGAAATCTTCAAAGAGATGCAGGTAGTAAAACTCAAAGTACAAAAGAAATACGAATCCAAACTAAGATAAAGCCAACAAGGAACACAGAAGATACACGACTCAACTCAAAACAAACTCCATACTATAACTGAATATTAACAAAAACACAGGATTGTGACAACAACTTTGTTGGAAGTCTTTGCGTCTCCACCTTGCATACTTTGTATACTGCAGTTTCTAGTTTTTGTAGACAAATGAAATTGTCTTTGGTATAGTTTTTACCAACTGGTGCTCAGTGACTTAACTTTAGTTCTTCGTGGTTCTCCTGCAGCTTGATTGGATGTCATCACATTTGTTCAAACAAAGTGGATCTGGAGAACTAACGTCAGTTGATTCAGGAAATTAATGTAAATTAATGATTTGTGACACTTTCTGAATAACCGAATAAATACATTTTTAATCTTTTGGCTCGGGGGAAGGTGTCAAGTATTTTTAGGTCAAAAGGCACAAGTCCAACTGTCTTTTGTGTCAATTTAGATTCAAAGTCGAGTTACAAGTCTTTTTTGGTTTTGTCAAGTCTAAGGTCAATAAATTTGTGCCTCGAGTCTGACTTGAGTCCAAGTCATGTGACTCGATTCGACACCTGTAGTAACAGAGAATGTGGAATAAGATGAGTTTCCTGCCTTAGTATGTAAGGGAGAAAAAAACTGTATATTAAGAGGTTGAAGAAAATACACTTAAATTAGTGTAAACAGACAGATTCATATGTTCTAGTGGTCATCTCTTAATATTTAAGCACCTCGCCTGCCTATTTTGATCTCCCTGAAGTTCTTCTAAATAAATATGTATGCAGAAGTGATGTACCGAATCACCCGGAAAATATGAAAGCAAACCACCTAAAAACAGCTCGCCACAGTGTTAACAAGTACTTTAGACACTGAACAGAACATTAATTGTGTATATGACCCACAGGCAATTGAGCAAGTAATAGCACACCTTCACATTTTTCAGTAATGGCCAACAATGTATTCCTCTCACAGCAGTGCAGCCCTTGAAAAAAAAATGAATGGCTTGAGATCGCCTACTGAGTCCATCATGGTTAACTGAAAAATCTTTGAGTGTAACACATGAGGTTGAAGGACAGTCATATAAAAACATGAAAAATACAGACACAAGGGGGCGGCTGGGATGCACAGCGTATGTATGGATATTATTCTGTTGAGGGAGACAGGTTGGCCTTGTGGGCTGAATAACAAATTGCAATAAATAATATAAACAGAGCCCGATGTTTACTCTCTCACGCACAGTGATTGATTTGGGTCTTTATCCGCTGTCATAGCGCTCTGATGAAGCAATTTTGTGGTCAATTTTGAAATAGGAATTCACATTTTTATTGAGTCTCTGGTCACTGTTTCTCAATTTTTAATCAAATCTGCCCAAATCTGATAATAATAATCGTAATTGTAGGGTTGTGGGAATTTTTTAGTATGTGCAGTTTTTATTGTCTCCTTATTTTTATCTTCTTGAAATTTTATTGATTTTTATCAACAAATAATTAAAAAAGGAAACAGCATATTTAATTTACCAAGGAGCACAGATACCTATACAAGGTTATATTAATAACAACAACAACAATAATAATAATGATAATAATAATAATAATAATAATAATGATGATGATAATGATAATAAATTAACAAATAATAATCTTTTGGTTATTTTTTTCTCCTGCTATTGTTAATTCTGCGTATTTCTAAAAAGAGTCACATTACACTGAGTATTGAAGCTAATGAAGGATTTTTTGAGTTTCTTTGCTTTTAATACAGTCAGCTTCTTATACCACTAGAGGTCGCTGCTGCCAAACTTTTGCTTTTTTTCTTGCATATCTCCCAAGAGTTATTCACAGCAGCTTATCTTTAAAAACTGTGCTTCTTTTTGCATGTGAAGTGGATGTTTTTTGTGTAATAATATATCAATAACTATCACCCAGAATAGATTTTGATTTGCTGGAGGAATTGTAGACTCATTTTCACCCTGCACTCTCCACCCTTTCCCTCATTATGAGGAGAAACTGTCAACAGTCTCATTGTGCCGAGTGCATGAGGCCCGTGTTCCCCCCGAGAAACAAAAGGCCCTTCAGTGACAGAGAGAGCTACAGTGCACTGCCACCATTCAGCCGAGCTGCAGGCGGTGTACGTGCCCTCACACAGCTGCTCCACCCATACTGCTGCTGTGGCAGATAACATGAGGAAGAGGGGCCGATGCCAGAGATCAAGCAGGGCACTGAAAGAGGGGGTGAGAACCTGAATATGTGGGTGAAGGGACGGCATGAGACAAGGCTTCACTCCTGTATCTGTGCAGGAAAGTTTCATCCTGGAGGAGAATGCTTCTGTGATTGCCTCAAGTGCAAAAAAAAAAAGCCACACGTTTTTGTGCAGACTAGACTGGTGATCTATAGCCACCGAGTGTTTTAGTAATCTGAGTATGCTGTTTTCTTTTTGCAGAAACTGTTGGATCAGCTTCTTCAAAGGAGCAACAGCTGAATAACAGATGAAGAAGATGACATGACAAAGCCTGGAGCATTGCCTAACAGACTTATGAAGGGAACTTTGACCTTCGACAGTACTGAATATGAGAGAAACTATCAGTGTAGGTCATGATAGTCATGATAGTCAAGTCCAGCTGTCCTTTAGCCCCTATTTGTTTCTCTCATGCATTACAACCATTACTTATTATTCAAGTTACGGAGCTTAACATCTGTTTTTCTGAAGGATAAATCCATGGCAACTTTCAAAAGTCCAGACGGTCATTTAACATTGCTTAGTTTACCGCTGTTTTGAAGGTTTTTCCAGAACCATCAAAGACTCTTCTGCCCATCTGGATAAAAGATATATACAGTATATCCTGATGCACAACAATAACTGAGGACAATCTGGCATTGGGATCACACCAGCTGCAATACAGCAGCCAGGGGCGTAAAGTTTGGGGGCAATGGCCCTCTTTACTTCTTACCCCCCTTCTTCCGGCACCCTTGCTAGTGTATTGATGTTTGTATAATATGTGACTCCTGTTTTTTGTAGATTTGAGATAATGGATAAGAGGTAGATTAGAGGTAGTGGATAAATGCCACAGGCAGTTTTGAAATGTTGCCTTTTTACGCGGAGATTGTGAAAAAGGTTCGCTACAAAGTCCCCTATTTATGTCGCCTTTTGTGTGTACACAGAGCCAAAAAACAGCAGCATCATTCCTCTCCAGTGTGTGATTAAAGACAGCATGACAGCATCAAGTAAAAGAAGTGTGACGTTTAACACAACAGCGTCAGCATCAAGTGTGACAGTTATATGGCAGCTGACCTCGTCTTTTACTCGAAGGATAAGCAGCTCCCAAATCTCATTGTTTTCCCAATTAAAATACATTCAGGGCTGCTTTTCTGACTCTTTGAGTCAGCTTCTAACTGCAGTTGGCTGCTTTTTAACCCCTTTAAAACCTGAGCAAATTGGTTTGAATTGAAGTGTTTTCTTTTTTTAAAGAAAAGTTACAAGAAAATTACTTGAAAATTATGTTTACTTTTTAAATTGTCACAATAACTGTGAACTGTTATTGTCATAATTGTCACATTGTTCTTCCTTTTTTGATAATAGAGAACAAAAGGTTAATTTAGCACAGATAGCTAAGAGATCGCATTGTGCTGTTAATTAAACAGTTTAGCACTTAAAAAGCACAGCAACGTACTTGTAACTCTTCTCTTCAACAATTCCATAAGTCACAGTGCATATCATTATCACTCAGTGGCATTAATACACAATATTTTTACACAGCTTTGCAACTCACCTCCGGCCCGTCTTTCATGAACTGGCAACATTTCAAAACCACAAAAGGGCATTATTTATCTTTTACTTCCAAGGGAGGGCACCCTTTAGCTAACAGATTTACACAAAAAACAAATTATGGCAATTGGAATCACATACTAACAAACACTGTTAAACTCAAATCACAACAATATTTGAGCTTCATTTTGATCTCAGTACATACCTGTCAGGTTTCGTGTCTGCATCTTGCAAGACTGTGACTCTATACTGGTGTCAAAATTTGTCCACAGACCGACATATAGAGACACAGACACAGAGAGACCCACAAAAAACAATACGAGCTGTTGCACAGTTGTCACAGCTGGTAAAGACTTCTAACTTGTTTCATTTGTTGTATCTCTATAGTATTTCCTTATCCAACAAAATAACTTATGATGGAGCTTTTTAATTTTTAATGTGTTGCACTAATACAGTATGAAGATATGTCTATTTTTTGATAAAGAAACAGCAGTTCAGGCCAGGTGAACAGCAGTTGGGTTTTTTTGTGCCGAGGACAAAATATATTCAATTCACTTGTAAAGAGGAGTCCTTAAATTCTGGAAATATCTTCAAATAGCGCTAAGTGTTATTAAAGGACCTTCTGGGGTTTTTGAAAGATTGCCATAGATTTGTCTTTTTAGAGTAAAAACAGATGCTAATCAGTTCTCTTCGCTGCCCTTTTGGTATTCAATTACAAAAGAAGATGGCCAAAATGAATGTAAGAAATGATATCTCAAATATGACTGAGCATCATAAACACACTGGCTTTTGATGTAAGATACAAACCGGTAATGTATGCTGTTTATCGGCGTAATCTTGTTTTCACTTGATTGCAGATTGCCTTTCTTTCCAGAATACTTCATATAATGGGATGCAGAGTGAGCTCTCAAAGCGCTGATGTCCTCACACAGCCACTTTCACATGATCTCATGTGATGTGAAACAGTGATATAAGACAGAATCATTCATTATGCTTCACAGAGACCTTTCCAGGACGATCTTCAACCGTTATCCTCATTATACAACCAATAAGCAGAACGAAGCCTGAAGTGGGCTCTGCCATCGCTCAGTGCCAGCTATTAACTGTAAGATGGAGGAATGTGACCTCCTCTCACTGGAAATGCCCTGTTAATGGACAGTGCTGATTTGAATGGAGCTTTTGTCCCCGTCTTTGTCTCATGATGGACTGGGGCCCGCCATTTCAGATTTAGATTTGTGTGATCCAAAGTGAGTGTGCTCAGAGTGCTAAGCATAAATCAAAAGTGAGATGTGGTGGTGTGAGATATTTATTTTTTGAAATAACAGACAGCAGAGTAGACGCTCTTCATTATTCTTAATTATTATTTTACTCATTAGCCTTTAAGTCGGAGTTCTTTCACAGTCCAGCTGTTTCATCCATCTAAATTTACACTGATGTCTGGGAGAAGACAGATGATTGCCACTGACTGTTTTTGTAAACCTTATTTTATGTTAGTGCACATGCATGTGTGGGTATATTTTGATGATGGGAGATCATTAATAACATGGTTCATAATTGAGATCATTAATACTCACTTTATTCTTTCTGAAGGGAGTAATTTTAGACTAGAAAATAGAATTAGACAGCTATGGATCATGGCTGCTGCTTGAAAAAAAGTTGTTTTTTTTTCCTGTGAGTTGTCTCTATTCAACTTTTCAAAGATTTCACCATGTAACGTAATTCTTCAGGTCACCTTCAGGTGTTTTGTATTTGAATAAATTACATGTATTTTATATTTGAGTTGTGTTTAGACATGTTGAATTCTCTTCCAAATATGACCGTAAAATGTTTGTCTGAACAACAATAAAAACAGGCAAAATAGTTACAAAGAGACACAAAACAACAACAAGGAGCTGCAAAAAGACCGCATATGACAAAAAATTGCCTCAGAGACAAAAAAAACCACAAGGAGACAGGAAAGGTGAACAAAGAGACACAAAACCACAAATAGATAACGAAGAAGTAGAAATAGATAATAAGAAGTTGTGCTTTTTTTTCCAAAATCCAGATTAGATGGGATAATTTCCATGAAACTGGGATTTATTATCATGTATTATCTGTCCTAGCACACACAAACACAGACAGACAGAAAGTCCTATTTTACTGCCTGCTCCTCTCTGCACCTTATCTTCCTTCAAGCATGCTGGTTCTTAAAAAAAAGAGCGAAAGATCAGCTCTTTGTAGCACCCTTCAGCCAAATGTTGAGTTCCAGTGAAATCCGCATGCAGAGAAAAACCCCTCTGTAGTCTTTTACTTCCATTCATATTTGATCCTGAAAGAAGTTTTGAGAAATTGAGGTTCTTTGAGCATCATGACACTCGGCTGCACCCTATAGTTCCTATTTCAAACGGCGTAAGGCAACAATTAGATATGCTGCTGTGACTTCACCTTGAGTCTTCATGCAAGGATCACCTCGAATGCTGTGTATCAATTTTCTCCTGTCGGAGGAGAAAAAGCGTTCAGGGACCCAGCCTGCATGTGGACACCTGCCTGCATCCCCTCCTGAAGTGGATGTCCATGTGGTGAAGTGCCGAGAGCACTCACTGGAGAGCATTGTTGAGAGGAGCCACAGTGTTTGAGTGGGCCGTGTCCATATGGACGTCCATATACAGAAATCCTTTAGTGTATCTCAGAGCTTTGATGATAAGTGGAGTTGGCTTTGAGTCTTGTGAATATATTTGATGCTGATATATTAACCTTTTAAAACCTGAATCGTCATCAGATCTTTTGTGATGAGTCTTTTAACAAGCTTTTAGACCTTTAAAACCTGAGAAGATTGGGTGGATTTCTTTCAAAAACAGCTTATCAGCAACTTCGTATAAAATACTGCAAATTGCAAAAACTTATTAAAAGGTAACAAGACAATTGCCTAAAAATCAAAAATCTACCCATCCATCTATCTATCATTATCAAAAAAGAAAACTAGAGGAAAATGTTCTATCCAAAATTATGTAATTATATATTTAAAATTAGGTTACAGGGGAAAAAAAGATATTTATTGTTATTATTATTTCTTTCTTTCTTTCTTTCCTTTTTTTAAAAACTTTTTACTAATATATTGCTAATATTTGGGTCATTTCTTGTTGCCCATTGCCTTCTTTTCACGTTTTTTTGAAAGAAATCAAGCCAATTTGCTCGGGTTTCAAAGTATTTAAGGATAACTACAGTATGTTTCAAAATTCAGACATGTCATTCCAATTGTCTTAGTCCGAAATACAAAAATATCAGTAAATATGAACAACTCTTTCCCAAATACAATAACTAAACAGTTAAAACTCTGATTTGTGATGTTATCAGATATAAAATCTGAAAATACTCCATAGACAATAAATTAGGAAAATGTTTCAGATGGCAGTGAGAACAGCTAGGGGAAAGTTCACACATAGGTATTGACTGAACCTTCCTTGGCCATGGAAATAACACATTGGTAATCTAAATTTAGGCAGTGCCTCCATTCAAAATGTTAATGTGTTGAAAGTCAAGACACTTTTTGGTGTCTGTTCTGCACGCAGAGATCATATTGTCCAATTTTTGGTGATGTACCAAGAAGTGCTGCCTGCATAGAGTCAATCTTCAACCCGATTTGCAAGTCTCCATTGTTTTCCACACAATGCTGCTTTCAGCTCACTCTGACTGAATAACAACATGTATGCATAATAACATCTGTGAGTAGGGGCTGTGTGGGTTATATTATTCAAATTTAAACTCTGTGTGGGCTGCTACATTAAGTGTGCGTCTGTCGAGTCCGTTTGGTCAAGTTAAGTAACGGATTCCAATAGGGAGGCCGGAAATCAAGTGGTGTGCCTTCAAAATAAAATGCTATGGTCATGCTACATGTCCTGCACCTTTAAGGGCATTTGAGGAGAAAAGGCATCCATTAAACCACGGTAATTTGACAAAATGATTTTGGGATGTCCACTAACAAATTTTGACAGTGCAGGATTCAAAATGTCTTTTTTGTCTGACCATCAGTCCAAAACATAGCCTCCTGTGTTCAAATATTTAAATTGTACTGACACAAAACGTAGAAAAGCAGCAAATCCTTACTCTTAAGAATATGAAAACAGCGAGTATTTGAATTTTTTTTTTAATCAAACAGCCAAAACGAGGTCCATGTAGCATAGTTTTCTTTTTTCTTTCTTTCTTTCTTTCTTATGAGCTTTCAAATGCATCTCACAGAAAAAGCATCCGAAAGATAGGACTTGATTCAATATTATTATGTCCAATAAACATTTCCAAAGTCAAGAATGAGCTTTTATGAGTAATGTCTGATAAATTAAATGTTGTCATGATTGGCCAAAGCTGAGGACCAAGGGCATACGTTTTGTCTTAAAATGGAGATACACGTGAAATTTGGGGTTTGGGGTCCTCCCCAGGACGTTTTATGCATATTTTTTTTACCCCTCCTGCATCAGTTTCTTTGAGAGGGTGCAATGCACAAGGGGATGTGTCCCCTATGTCCCCCAAAATTCTGCATCATTGTAGAGGACAAACAAAACAACATTACAACTAGCATTTAAGTTATTTCATTTATTTTTATTCATTCATTTATTTATTTTTTTATTATTATTTAATTAGTTATTTAGCGCAAGACCATATCACGTGGTATGGAGAACAAACATATACAAAAATAAGAGACACAGCGTGACTAAAGTACAACAAATGCTACTTAAACAAAGGAAAGGCACTATATAATTCATATATTTTTGATATAATAATTCATTAACTATTATTTTACTCTGATTATACAACCATTATTGGAAAAGAAAAGTATAATTTACAATTGAGGTATTTATTTTGAAAGCTGTGACCGGAAGCTTTACTTCAGTAGTTCCTGTGAGTTTGATAAAGGCTCGCTCACTAAAAATGGGCGCTGTAGGTGGCTTTAGGACCTCGCGGAGCGTCTCATTGAAGCACATGGTCCCCACTCATAAGACAACACTTCTCGGCAGTAATTGTCCTGGAATTGATGTCATTCCAGCGGGCGACCGAGACAGCAGCGCCTCGTGAAATTTGTCAATGTTTCCAGCGCTCGCGCTACATTTCCCTCACTTTTGCGCGCGAGTCAGCGTTTGACTCGGACGTGTATGTGTGTGTGTGTGTGTGAATGGGGAAAGTGCAGCCGTGGAGTTGAATCAGCTGTCCTCGGGATTTCCTAAGGCAAGCCGCTCACATACTTGATCATATTTCAGGAAGTGGTTTTATTTTTGGGGGGTTGCTCGCGCGCATCAGCTGTTGTTGGATTGTATGATGCTGCAGTGAGACAGTTGGACAGTCCCGTCCACGCTTCAGCCGGGCATCATGAACCTCGGGAACCTGAAGTTTGTGATTTTGACAGCACTTCAGGCTTTATGTGTCTCGGTGTGTGACGGTGTGCTCCCCAGATCTGCAGAAGGTAAGATGACAAATGCATTTTGCTTTTTTTTTATTATATCAAAGACCTATGTGCAAACGTGATGAATAAATTGTGTTTTTAATTGACAGTATTTTCACCTAAAAACATAGAGAAAAAGCTTTTATGTGCATCTTGAAATTAACCTGTCTGCATCTGTCATTATGCATTTTGCCTGCTATGTCTATTCTATTCTATTCATGTCTCCCCTTTGGCTGTTTTGGGTACATCATGTTTTATGAAAGCCTGTGAAAGTACACCAGACTAACAGATCTGTAACACATGTTTGGGCAGAATGAGGCAAACAAGCTCACTAAATTCATGCCTTTCTCTTATTCTCTCCGATAGATCAGTGTGAGTGTGTGTGAAAAAGCAGAACATAAAACTGAAGCTTGCAGTCCATCCACCTCAGAGGAGAGGAGTCGCTGTATAATTGATGATGCTGAAACTCTCTTTGGTAATCAGTGGTAGCACTTGAGGCATTTCGCTGGTGCTTCAAGCATCCCTCAGTTTTTCAAGGCACTTCAAACATACTTCAATTTTTCAATTATGGATGAATTCCAGGGTTATTTTAGTGGCAAGCGTAAAAATAAAAGTCACATTGTTGGTTTGAACTTAACAAGTCAAGTAGCTTTTTAGAAACCTGCACTGTCAAATCTGATTAGTTGATCTTTGAAACCGACTCCCTTGTATAAGGAAGTTAATTAAACTGTAATCTTAATTTATGTTTACTTCATATCTATGTGTTAAGTTTACTTGGTGTTTAGCTGAATTTACTGAATTTTGTGAAGTTGTTGCAGCATAAAAATGATGAAATCAAGTTAGTCTGACTTAACTTGATCATGACAAAGAGGATTTTGCCAATGATAATTTAGGAGATCAGCAAGTTCTTTTCTTAACAATTTAAGAAGACACAAATGTGATTGACTAGTTTGCAACCAGCAGAATAGAGGTATATTTCATGTTGCTTGTTGCTTAAATTTAGAAAGATTGATTTAACTTAACTTGTCATTTTTTAAGTTGCAACAACTTCACAGAATTAAGTAAATATAACTATGTTTTAAGTAAACCTAACAATTAGATATTAAGTCAACATAAATTAAGACTAATAATTCAATTTACTTACATTTTTCAAGGAACTAGAAGAGTTTTTTTCAAAGTAAAATCAACTTGTCAGATTTTACAGTGTATAAATTGTGACAGGGTTCTCACCTTCATTGGAAACCTTGAAAAGTCATGGAATTTCACAATCACATTTTCCAGGCCTGGAGAAGTCATGGAATTATTGGAAAGCATTGGAAGTGATGGAATTCTGTTATATTTAATGAAATGGATACAGTAATCTTCAGTGGATAACCTTCCATGTAATGGAGAATAAAAGTACATTTATTTTCTCACGCTGTGGACTAGGGTTGCAGCGGTATGAGATTTTCATTGTACCATAACGGTCTAAATATCACACAGTATACGGCATTACATCAATACTATTATTATTATTATTATCAGTTACGATGAGCCTTAAAGGAATGAAAACAGAAAGTTTTTTTTTTGGATTGCACAAACACTTTACTCCAATTGAAACTGGAAACAGTTTATTTAATGGAAGTATGTGCAAAAGGTAATTTAGGGGGAAAGAAGACGCGCAAAAGAGATTCTCTGTCCGACTGCATTTTTTTTTCAATATCGTAGATAAATAAACTTACACAATATGATAACCGTCAACTTTCATACCACGGTATACTGTCGATGTGACGTTGCTCTGATAAGTGTCGGAAATGTGTCACTTTTTCATTTACCATGAGAACGTTTCTTCATCGTCTCTCCACGGTCTCTCCTTCATGTTCGCCAGCTGTCTAAAATTCTGTTTAAATAGAGTTTAAGTTGGATTTGCTTAAAAAAACACCAGACAAGTAGGTAGTCATTTTATGCATGAAAATGTGTGGGAAACCTGGAAATGTCATGGAATTTTACAATCAAATTTTCCAGGCCTGGAGAAATCATGGAATTAGTTGAAATCAGTGAAAGTTTTTTAAAGTAGTGGAATTTTCTTTTGTTGTGTTTTAATGAAATAGTTACAGTAATCTTTAGTGGATAACCTTCCATGTGATGCAGCATACCAGTGAATTTTGAGCAGAGTTTGAATCCGATATGCTTGAAAAACACTAGGCAAGTAGGTATTGCATTGTATGTATTATTTTTTAAATTATGGGTCCTTGAAAATCAGAACCCTGCTGTGCTGTTTGTTATGTTGGTGACATCCCAGCAACACATTAAAAAATAGCTGCTCCAGAGCTCTGGGGAAATATCCAAATGTAATGTCAGGGTGTGTTTGTGTGTTTTTCTCGCACACTGATCGCAACCCTTTGGCGTTGCGGCTCATGACATCTCAGTCACCAGTGTTCCATGCCCCAGGTGCGATTCAACAAGGACGCCACACACAGTACTACAGTATTTGGTGGAAGAGATGCACTCGTCGCCTACAGAAAACTTTTACATCTGAACGCGCTGCCAGTCGTGACACTCACTGCAGAATCCTGGGAATTAATTACCAGCAAGGGCAAATGTGTAAAGCTCAAACTGGGATCAAAGCGTGAGGAAGTTGTTCATTTATTCATCAACAGTTCGTCATCATCCGAAGTTGGCCTTGATCGGTTCGCTCTCGTGGGTTTAAACTCGTTAAAAACCATCATCGCCAGTTCATCTGTGTGGGTGCTGCTGGGAACGTAGGATCTTTATTGGCAGGATACTTGACTGCTCCGGGGTGCTTCGGGCAGATTGGGATAAATTTAAGGAGCGAGCGGTGTGAGCACGTAAGTGCTCAGTAGATTCGGTTACATTTAAAGGAACAGTGTGTTAAGATTTTGGGGGATTTAGTGGCATCCAGTGGAAAATATTGCAGATTGCAACCAGCTGAAACTTCTCTCGGTTAGAATTCCTTCAGTGTTTATTGTTCTAGAGGTTTTCATTGAGGCGATTTATCAGCGGAGGTGTCTTCTTCTCCGAAACAAACAGACCAGGTGATTAAATTAGAAAAAAACACTCAATAAAGCAGTTTCATAGGGATGCACAATATTGGATTTTTGCTAATATTAGATGTTCTGATATTTTTGGACTCATTTTGGCCAATTGCCGATGACGATATATGCACGTTTTTCCACCTAATTGCAGGGAACATCAAGTCTCTCCTGTAGTGGAATTTACATATTACCCTCACTCTTGGCCCACTGATGGCAAATGCAGACATAAAATACAATGTTTATAAAAATGTACACATTTATTGGGCAAAACCAAAAGCTACTTTAACATAGATTACATGTAGAATGCCATATTTATTCTTAAGTCATACATTTTAAACAATACTTTGAAATTCCTCCCACTTTAACTGGCTTGTTAAGTCTGTTAAATAGCCCAAACCAGACCTATTTAAACTACTTAAAGTCGCAAAACTAAAGCATCATCTTGTCAGTCATATTGGCAGAAAAGTTCATTTTGGGCTGATGCTGAAATTTCATTTTACAGCCGTTATCTGCTGATACAGATGACGTGCCGACATTATCGTGCATCCTTTTCATGTTCAAATTCAGTGTTTCTCCGATGCTGTTCGGCACATCACAGACAGGCTGCTTGCCCAGCACCTGCTAATATGTGCTCACCTCTTTTCTCTGAAAACTAATGATCCAGACGTTGAGGAGGTTTTTACTGGGAGCCGAGTTATCCACAGAGTTCTCTACCTCTCCAGAACAAAACTATTCATTAATCATTGATTTAAACCAGTAAAAACACTGAATGAAGCAGTTTGACATGAAAACGTGAATGGCCTGGCTAGAGCCAGTGTTTTTTGTCCCATTTGGGCTACTTCAGAAACATGGTGGTGCAACATGGCGGACTCTGTAGATGCTGACACACTCCCTTTGTAAAACGGCTCATTCTAAGGTAACAAAAACACAATGTTTTATATTTTCAGGTGATTTATACACCACAAAAACATACTTATAATATTTCATTTTTTACCCACATATCCCCATAAATCATACACACTGGACCTGTAAAAGACAAAAAGGCCAATTGAGGTCGTTAAATCAGCTCAAATGTGAGGTTCAGCTGGTTTTCTCTGTCTTACATTCAAACTGAACACTTTGGACTGTTGGTCAGATAATAAGCAGTTTAAAGATGTGACCTTGGGCGTTCACTTGTGAGTGGAATTTCTCACACTTTTGGACCATTTATAGACAAAATGATTGTTCAATTAATGGAAATAATGAGTTGCAGCTTGCTTCATGTTAAAGGATAATGAGTGTGAATCATTAATGCTCCCTTTTATGAGTCTCTACTCTGTCTCCAGACTGTGCAGACTTTTGTCTTCGCTGTCAGGAATCCAAGACTGCTAAGAAAAGATGCAGCAGTTCAGCTCCGTGCAGCGTCATGTTTGCATACATATTTCATGACACCGCCCCTTGAGCTTTCTTGATGGTTTTCCTCTCCCTGTCTGTCTCATGCATGCTGCTGTCCTAGCCGGGGATCATTTGTGAATGATTTCCTCCGATGGTTGACACACTTAGTGTCAGCCAGTATTTACTAGCCAGCTGTACTGCTTCAACCAACATGACTCTGTCTGCCTCCAGCTCCGCATGCAGCTTGCGTGCTGCACGCTCAGACAAATGAAAGTTGAGCTGAGAATATATTTTTGGACTGTAGTAAAACATTCCTTCAGCAAACAGTGTCCTCCCCGAGAGAGACATTATCGCCATGATGTGACCCATCACAAGTCAGAGGCATTTAGTGTCTTTTCAGTATGAATGGAGTCAGATCTTCCAGATGAGTTGTTCAGGATAGTTAAGACCCAGGACGCCGGTAAGAAGAGTCGATGTGTGCTTGTGCATTAAGACAGATCGATCAACCAGTTGCTGTTCCACAGTGGGGATATTTATTTATACAAGAGGGGGGAAATTGCTGGACTGTGCTCATGCGGCCTAACCCTACATGTGTTGCATTCATTTCTTCGAAGCTGCTTTGGACTCGTTTGACCCTCCCATCAAAAACTTAACACAAGAGCTGAAACACGATGCTGGCTCTGGACTTTCTCACTGGACTTTCACACCCAGTCAGGTCAGAGTTGAGCTCAGCGCAGCTCTCCCTGAGCGTCTTCTCTCGTCTGGACGGAGAGCCCAGTTGGCTCAGATATCTCCTGTCAGTGTCAAGTCTATCTGGCTTTGTTCAAGTTCCACCCCATCAGTGTTTCACGAGAAAAAAAAAACAAAAAACATGGACATTTTATAAGCCTGTTCTGGTCAGTTTTTGTGTTCTGTTTTGCAGCACTTTTAGCATAATGAGTAACATATGCCATTTATAATGTCAGACAGCTCTTTCTCTGGCTGCATGAACAACTAATAACAACTGGATTCCATTTAGATTAGCAGTTCCAGGGTTTTGCTTTTCTGTGTGCTGGGTCACTGAAATGGCTTACTGGGACACTTAGAGGTCCAGTGTGTGGGATATTGGCAGAAATGGAATATAATATTCATAACTATGTTTTCATTAGTGCATGATCACGTAAAAGTAAGAATTGTTGTGTTTTCGTTTCCTTTCGCAGGAACCGTTTCTAACTCACTCGGCACCCATTCATTCCTTTCAAATGGGAAAGTCCGACTGTGAATGGAACCATCAGCCTAACGTTATGTTTGCTGATAGCATACTAACTGCTCAGAGCTGGAAACAGCTAATGCTCCATCCTTTAACATTACTGTAAACAGGATTGGTGAGTGGTGAGGCCGAACAATGAAATAAATGTGCTCTTACTGCTTTCTAATCATTATAATGAGCTAAAAGAGTTTGGAAAGTGCTCTGTGGAGCTAAAGGGAACTGCACGATAATCCTGTGTGGCTTGTGACACCTTTTAGGCTGCATTACATGTAGTCATTTTTTGTGGAATAATATTCATTTACGAAGCCTTAATATTCCTGAATTACCAAGTGTTTGCTTTTGTTTTACTTTATCGGGATGTCTCAGGTGAAGATCAAGTCAACTTTACAGTGATAATGGCCCTCAGAATTTTAAGTCTTTTTTTAGTATTTAGCCATTATCACCTCCTCAATTTAGATTGATTTTGATAAATATCCTGTCTAAGTGGTAGTACCAGGCATCACCTTGAGTCACACATTTTTAATTACCAGGAAACTGAGATTGCATTTCTCACGTTGTCCTTGTTAATTTATTCATTTTGTCTGAAAATTGAAAATATCATTTTCTAACTTTTTATAATCCTGCCACAGCAAAGATTTGGAATCAAGAACACTGCATGTAAGTCTAAGGGAAACATTTATAGCTTGACTCCATGAAAACTTCAAGTCGTTGTCTTCCACTGAGATTTAAAACACAGAAATTTATTTTTTAGCTTCAGATCATTGATCTTCCAGCCTGGCATATAGCATCAGCCCACAGTTCACCTCCCATATTCTTCGATGAGAAAGGACAAGCAGGAACAAGACAGGTCACCTCCGGCTTCTATACCTGAGTACGATTCTGACAAATTGGCCTGAACAAAGTTCTGCTGCAGCTAGTTTCTTTGTCTTGTGTCTATCTGAGTTAGGTCCCACAGGCGGACTTGTGATGTATTTTTAAGTGAAGCAGAGCAAGCAGCACATCAAATAGGTGTAGATAGATAAAAGTTTCAAGGAGAAACTCAACCAGTTAAGATTGTTAAATGTTAGGGTTGGTTGTTTTTGGGTTTTCTTATACCTAGTGAAAATAGCAGTTCTTGGTTTATAACATAGACTATACATAAATATGGACAACATGACAGTTCTTCCAAAATGTAACTTTTCAATCTGGATCGCCCCCTGGTGTCTGACTGCAGTATAGGTCATAAAGCCTGCCCCTCCTTGTTAGTGAATGGGCCACAGGCCAAACTAAAAACTCAAAGTACATGCCAAATCAATTTTTCCCAAATATGGCTCCTCACACTGAAGGTAGTTCTCTTCACCCAGAGTTTTGTTCAAGTGTTTGTTTTTATGATAAGTTTGGTTTTAATGAGTTATTAAATGATACAAAAAGGGGATTTCCACCTTGATTGACAGCTTTGACAGCCAATCCCTGCTCTCGCATTCAATGAAGCTGCTCGCGATTGGTCGGACGGGTGTGCTCCGACTCCAGCTCTCCATGACATCACCAGTGGCAGTGCCTGTATCTCTGATATTTTAGCCTCAGTATCTTTATGTACAGTCTATGCAAAATACAATCTATGGTTTATAGTATAAGTCGTCGAGAAGTATCTGAAAGCCACACTTGAGTAAAAGTCTAAATATCTAACCAGAAAATGACTTTGGTAGAAGTTAAAGTCGCCTATTAAATATTATTAGAGTGAAAGTGTTAAAGTGCCTGATATTAACTGAAATTAAGCAATTTTATGGTATTAAATACTATAGTATGAAGGTAAAGTAAATGCATTCATCTGTTTGTCCCTTCTTTCCTGCCCTGTTGCTGTTAGGTAACAAAAACTCTTAGGTGAAATGTAGTGTAAAAGTAAAAGTGAAAGTTGACAGAAATATAAAAACTAAATAGATACTCCCAAAAAAAAAGCACTGTAACAAAGTATTATTATTTCGTACCATTACCTATTACCTATTACCTAGTATAACACCCGAAGCTCAAGCTGATGTCTTCAAATTGCTTTTGTTTGATCGGCAGTCCAAAAACCAAAGACATTCAATCCATAATGATAAAATATCGCTCTCTTAAATGAGTGGAATAGAAATATCGATGCACTGACGTTGTTTTTGTCGTTGCAATCCTATGTGACTTTTAAAGACACTTTCTCCTCTGATTTAATGACATGGTTGCCACCACATACTGTAAGACTTGAGGATCTTTCTTTGATGATATGAGAGCTGCCCCCCCCTCCCCTCTCATTTTCTGTCTTTCTGATGGGGCTTGAGGTTTTTTGTTTTGTAGTTTTTTTGCACTTTGAATGCACGCCAGACATGTGCTTCCCATGACAGAGAGGTTTTCCAGGGCGCTGTAAAAGAAATCCATCATAGGGACCATATTAACAAGCTTTCACACAGCTCTGCTCCTGAAGCTGTCTGACTCTGACCTTTGTTGCTAAGGCACACGGGCTTCATGCCAGGCAGCGTGCACAGCCCTCGCAGCAGGGGGAGCGTAACAGTGTCACCCGCCGGGGGCATAACGGCACCGGTTTCTCGGACAACATTAACCTCCTGCTGAGCCAAGGGGAATTTTTGCTGCAGGACCATCTATTTCCCATAGAGTAATTATGTGCTGACATCATGTGAGTGTGACAGTAAATGAGTTCAATATACAAGGTGGGGGAAGAGAGAGACAGGAGAACACACAAAAGAGCTATTTACCAGTAGAGGGAGCCCAGTGTTAAATGGCATGATTATAACCCTAAATATGTTCTAAAAAAAAGTCATCCGCCTATAAATTCAACCATTAACAACTCTCTTAGCTGTGACTTTTGACACACTGCTACCTTATTAGATTTGATTTAGGTAGACCCTCAAATTCCCATTACCATGATGTCACCTACAGGTTTCTATATTTGCTAGTTCGACCCTCAGGGTGTTGACATAATGTCCCCCAAACGGGTCAGATGTTTTCTGTGGAGTCAAGCCAAGATTACCAGGCACTTTTCACCTTTGCTCTGTAATCCCCATGAACCCTGCACTGTGAAACAAATGACAGGGAGCAAAGTGAAGATTAGTCCTCCAGGTGATCAACAGAACATTAAGGAGAAATGTCTGTGTTTTTCAACCTGGATCCTGTTTTTCCATGTTTTGTTCGTAAGTGACCAATGGCGACAACATTTTTTTTAAATTGGTCTAGTATTGAGTGCGAGGGCTGCAGGCGAAAGTTGCAAAACAAGCTGCAATGTAACAATTCTGAACCATCAATATCGGACCACTGAAAGTGCTCGTATTTGTAGCCGACAGTTTCACATTGTTTTCTACGGGTAACATTAGCTGTTTTCAGCTCTGACAACAACATTATGTGATGTCTACCACAGGATTGAGCTCATTACCGTCATAACTGCAATTTTTTTTTCAGGTGCAAGTTACAGATATGGGATATGAGTTGCGTTGATACGCGTTGTTTTTTCACGATGGTGAGGGAAAATCCGTACCATCACAGCTCTACCTTACAGAGATCAATCATTTTGTTTAAAGAGTGATATCAACCAACCCCGAATTGCTATTGCCATAAACAGTAATTTTAATGTGTATGCAGCCAACATATTTTCACATCAAACTGGGTGAATTAAGGGTTTATTTCAACCAAACCAGAATTGATAATTATTGGAACAGTGAAAGGATGAACTAAGATGGTTTATATGAGTTTTATTTTATTACTGTTGACTAGGCTAGGGTGCTATGTAATATATCATACCTTCATACCTTCCTGAAATCTCCAGGGGTATATGGTATATGACAGTATAAGTGTACAGCGCCATTTCGGGGGCTGTTATTTGTTAAACAAAAGCTCTTTAATAAAAAGGTCTCTCTCTGCATGGTTTTTGTGCAAGGTTGTCTGACACTAACATTAATAATCAGAGCCTGTCATTTATTTAAACATGCACTTTTATCGGACGCGAATTGATTGTCATAGAAAAACTTTTCAATTTAAAAATATTTGAATGGCACAATAATAATTGCTTGAATGTGGCATGCGAGGGAGCTCCAGAGGCCTCTAAAAATACTTAAACCCCAGCCATGGATGAATCATGCAATCATACAATTACTGTTATAGTACATGACATTCAAATAATTAAATATTGAATGGTTTTCACATGAGCCACAGAAATGATGGTGCACATCTGTACATTAACATTACATAGCAGCCTGTTTTGTCACTGTCCACTGCAGCTTGCTCAGTACTGGACCAATTTTAAAAACTGTTGTTCCCATTAGTCACTTACACACAAAAACATGTGAAAATAGGATTCGAGTTGAAAAATACCAAAGTTACCCATATCAGTCCTGCTTCCAAAATATGAGAACTTGCTGCTTTTTTCTGCTTTATATCATTAAAGGCACAAGTAATCATTACTTTCATCAGAAATTAATTGGTGTTTTAAAATCTGTTTTTAAGTCCATAAATGATAAAAAAAAAGGGGGTAAATGTTCATCACAAGTTTTCAGAGCCCCAGGTGAAATTGCTTGTTTTGTGTAATCATGTGCCTCAAGGATGTTCTTTTTATAAGTATATAAAAAGGCAACAGATGCTCCAATTTAAGACACTTGAAACCACAGAAATGTAAGTAATTATTTATTTATTTATTTTTTGGAAAAATGTCTTATCTTGTTCATGATTAATTCTCTTTGAATCAACTAATCAGTAACTTTTTGATTCACTAATTCTTTCTGAGTCAATAAATTTAAATTGAATAGGTTTGGGTTTGGGACTGTTGGTTGATCAAAACCTTAGACTATGAAATAGTGGACATAGCCACTGTGACATAACTATTGGTTTGTGGACTCCAGTTCAGCATATTAGTCACCACCATCCAGCTTCGAGTTCGGGATAATAATTGTCACCATCTTGAATTTTTTTGGAGCCAGAAGTGACCATATGGACAAAGGGAAAATAGTTATAGAGAAAAAAAAACGTTTTTGTACCAAACTGTAAACATTGACTTGCTTGTGGAGCCAGCCTCAAGTGGCCATTAGAGGAACTGCAGTTTTTTTTTTTTTTTGCATTTCAACAATTGGCTTCATTTTTCAGCCCCAGATCTCATTGCCTGATTAAAACAAGCAATATGAAGACATCTTGGTGTCTTGGGACTTGAGAGGTGCATTTCATTATTTGTTGACGTTTTCTAGAATAAAAGATTCATCGTTTAATCAAGAAGAGGGTTGATGGAAGAGTCAGTAATGACAATCGTGATTTGTCACAGGCCATATGATGAAAGGAAGAAAGAGATAAGGAAAGGCAGCAGAGTTCATTGCTTTAGTCTCCGAGGTCATTTATGAAAGAGCGTCTGCCTCTTCCCAATGTATCATTCATCATTCTGTTCCCAATCACCATTCTGTTTGAATTAGCATAATTTGCCCACTCTGATTGATGATAAATCGAGTTTGTGGTATGCCTGTCAATCACTCATTATTAGATGCACAATAGCCACAAACATTAACGAAGTTCCCCCCTATGGACTGATGTCAGAACGAACTTTTGGCTGGATTATGTCCTCAATTCAGTCAGTGCTCTGATTAAAGACACCCACCAAATATGGGTAAAAATGGCCGTGGATACACTCTGCTGATGGAGAAAAAGTGATCATTTTATTAGATTTGCTTTATCAAAAACACATTTCCACATGGACCCCAGGATTTTTATTTCTTTTATAGCTTTTTTTTTTTTTAAATCTGTGTTGTGTCATAGCTCTGCTTGAAACAGGCCACTTTAAACTCATCACTTGGCCCTAATTATTTCCACATGCCCTTATTTCAAGCCCATTTCCTTCTAGAGGTTTGAGTAGTGACTAAACAGTGTCCACCCGTGTCAAACAATGCTGGAATCATCTCAAGTGTGTCTCGTCCGCACTTATGTTTGTATCATTCAGGGGATTTTCATATGTCAAAGAGTGTCATTCAAGCTGCCAAAGGCGTTGTTTTTCATTTTCAATGTGACATATTTTCAAGATAGGAGAGAATTGCTGTCAAAGTGACTTTGGAGTGTGTCCTTGTGTGTTTTTTCCTGTGCCAGCCATCAGGCAAGGGTGACTGTGATTAGGAGTGCTCTTTTATTGATGTGTGCAGTGCACGTGTGTGTAGTCTGTATCGCATCTCTATGAGGACCTGTGTACATGCGGGGGGCATGGCCTCATCAAGTGTGCAGATGAAAAGAACAGCATGCCATTTTCTTTGGAAAAGCAAAGATTGTTATGAATATATTATTCCATGGTTGCCTATCAAGGACTGAGTTGCAGCTGCTTGCGAGAAAGCAGGCTCTGGGGTTTAATAAAGCCGAACAGTTGTTGATTTGTTTTGGTGGTATAGAGCGAGAGGGGGGGGAGAGAAGGTCTGGAGATATGAGAGGGCAGTAAGAAAGGATGTCTTGACATCTGCAGAGACATGAGGAAGGTCATGTGTTCCCTTGGACCAGCTGCTGGTAGGCTGTGGAGAATGCATTAATTTAAGAATGCTGATAAAACAAGGACATTGTAAACTGTGAAAAAACAGCAGGAACCATAAACTACCCCAGCAAACTTAACCCCAGCAGATTTGGTTTGGCCAGCTAAATGGCTAAATATTGAGGTTAAAATGGGCCAGAATTTTGTTGATAAATGAAAGATGCCAAGACAATGCTTTGGCAACAACTGCCATATCATAGCTAGATGTCTGCAAAATCCTCAATTTTTCTTGTGAAAGACTAGATAAGTTTGCCTCTTTATGTCTCTAAAACCTCATTTTGACTTCACAAAAAAGCCTGCTAACACCTGGCTTTTGAATGCGATGGGGATGTGTACAATGACATTCATTAGGGTCAACTGACTCTGCAGTAGACACAGGTATTTATCGCCTCCACCTCTGATCAGCATTGATGGAAACACAACACCCAGGTGACATCCTAATTTTAGCCCCTTAACCGGCAATGTACAATAAGTGCCGCCAATAATTAATCTACCCAAGCAGCGCTGAAACATTGATCAAAATTAGGCTGCAACAAGTTTGAAAGAGAGACTGAAAAAGTAAGTACTTCACAAAGAGAGGTAACCACTGGAAAGTTTTCAGACCCCTGTCCATACTGCTGTCTACTGTTTACCTGTTCGCCCGCCTGTCCATGATGTCGAACGAAGACAACATAATAACCCCCACACACATACTTTCTTGCTGTGTGTACACAGCTCTACTCTAATGGCAAAGGGAAAGCAGTCTATAGCCTATTTTTAGCAGGTTTATCCATGTTTGAAAAACCATCTTTCAAAACCCCTTTTGGTAGAAAAGGGGTATTTAAATTTGTCTTTGACTGATCTGCTCACAGCAGCCATGTTGGTAATGATGGAGGGCAATGATGATGGGCAACAAGAAGGCTTTGTTTTAAGGGTCCACAAACTAAAAACCAACCACTTGCTGACCTAGGTTTGTCTTGTGACCCTCTAAGCAAAGCAGTGACTACCCTCATCACAAGTTCGATATGTCTGTAAGCTATGAGGAGCTCAAACAAAGATGTTCCTTTTTCAGATTGTGTCATCATAATTTTTAAACCTGAAGAGTGCAAAATTTCACAACAAAAGAGGAGAGATTTGTAAAACTCAGATGAGTTTGTGTACTAGAAATGTTATTTCTTCTTCTTTCCTGTTAATCAAATTGAGTGCTCTGAAAGACACCCACAAATAAAATTCATTATTATTATTATTGTTATTATTATCATTATTATTATTGTAACAAAGCAGATCTACTTCGACCCAATCCTCTGGTTGGGAACCTCTGACCTAAAACACCTTGCAATCAAATTCATCCCAGTTGGCCACCTTTTGACCTGCAAATCGCTAAAAGAAATACTCTACCCTCAAAATGATAATTTGAATATCAGTTATTCACCCTGTGTTATATTGAATTCATGAAGAAAATGTTGTTTTTCTCACATGCCTCCATGGTGAACGCATTGCATTTTTTGATGAAAAACCTTAAAATGCTTCCACGTACAGTCTCACACACGGATGGGTATCGCACCTGGGCAACTTGTTTGAACTTCGCTCAGTGGGTTACACGAATAGAGTTCAAAGGCATGCACTTGCCCAGATGTGGTACTTCCTTGAAAGAGTATTTTCAACAGTAAAGTGTATGTGTGTGTGTGTATTTGTGTGGAAAACTTCTTCTCTGGTGAGCGAAGAATATAAAAACAGAGAAAATTTATGGTGAACTGAAGTCATAGGGATGTAAAACTATGATTTTTGTTTGTGGAGCCTGGCTTTGAAGAAAACATGGATATGGTCACTTTCAGATTACGATTCAGTTGGAAAGAGCTGTGTGGGGAAGTCCTGAGCATATGACTGGATAAATTGAGTTTGGATTATACTGCACGAGTTGTTTGAGAATTGGTAAATGGATGTTTTGATATAGTTTTGTTGTTGTTAAACGTGGTCGCATATGACTTTAATTCATCAAGAATTTTCTTTGTTTTTGGATTCTTCGTTCACCATGGAAGCATGCAAGAAAAACAAAGTTTTCTTCCTGAATTGAACTAAACAAGGGGTGAGTAATGGATGTATAAATTATCATTTTGTGGCTGAAGTATCCCTTTAATCCATGCTTTTATTTAATTTGCTACAAGTACAACACTAAAACAACCAAACAATGACTGTATATACTGAGTACATAATAGACTTATTCTTTCCCAACAACACTGTAAAGGAAGCCAAATTAATTACTTTATCCAGTCAGAGGTCTGTATTTCACTCACCCACACTAGAACAAACACACACACAGTCACACAATCCTCCCACCTAGCATTGACTTTATTGAGGCAATATAAACGGCACAAACTCTCCTTGTGTACACTGGAGCATAAAGGGAGCTGATCATGGCCAGAACTCTGCTTTATTAAGACCTCTGTTTACACTCTCCTTTATTGAACATATAAATAAGACTTTAGGTTCTGGTGCCACTTTTACCACTCCCTTAATGCTTCTGGTGGCTCTTATAACATTCGAGCTAACAAAAGCCACTTACACACCCAGCACACCACAGTCTCGCTACGCTCCAACTTTACCAAATGTCTTTCCCAAGCACTGAGGGGGGAAAAAACTGAGCCTGCAGACTGTTTCCACTAATATAATGCCATTTATAAGCAGGAATTAAATCTCATAGCACACCACATTAACAAAATGGTCTTTCACTCGTGGACTTTGAAGTCACTAAATGTCGTCTTCAAAGTTGATGTGGAGCATGCCACAGAAAAGGCCGTTCCATCTGTGTGTGTTTCCTCATATACTGGCTAACCACAATGTGGACTTGACCTTTCGCTGTCAAAACTTCTCTCTGCTTTCCCCTCATCTGTTGTGTTTATCCATCCGTACTTTTCACAGAGGTTGTCATGCGGTTCCCTTACTCAGCATGCCCACGTCCCCCAGACGGTGTGGTTTTCTAGGACTAATGAGGGTAGGATGCTTCTCCTGCTGTTGTGTGTGTGATGCCGTCCCCTCCTCGCCGGAGCCTGCTTCTCATCATCAGGCTGGAGCTGGATGAGGACTGCTGAGCTGGTCACCTCTGGCTCTCCGCTATCAGCTGGAGCGGCTCTGTGATGAACTCCAGAGTGGTGGTTTCCTCGGAGGAGAACCAGAACAAAGCTCAGCTGGGGGTGGGGGGCTGCGCCTGACCTGGGTTGTTAATGCCGGATAATAAGCAGACTCAGCAATTTAGCTGGGTGAGTCATGCGTGGAGACAGAAGTGATGTGAACCTCGAAAGAAGAGTCTTGAATCTGCTGGAAGTAATCATCTGCGTCCCCTTGAGCGTGTTTATCTGTGTTTGAAATGTGATTCAAAATTAAGAAAAAGTTGAAAACATACCGTAAATTATGCCCAGACCACAAGCATCATTTCTCACAAGTCCTCTGACATCACCCTTCATACTAAATCTGTTACCCTGCTGTTTGGAAACGCTCGATGAAGCTTCAGTGGAAGGAAAAAAAACAAGCAAACATTTGATTTAGCATGTTTGCAATGAAACAAATGGTGCTAACAACCCCTGCTGTTTTAGTAAGAGACCCGAGCTTCGAAATAGCTTCCCCGCTGCAGGGAGCTGATTACTGCAGGAACCCTGTTAGCAGCGTCCTCCAGTGGCTCTAGCTATTGCATTCAGACTCTGTGTGTAGTCATGATGTATGTTTAGAGCGATTGCAGCTTCTTTCTCACTTCTAAGTGGTTGGTTTATTCAGGATAGTTGCTGTTTTTCTGTCACTTCATGTCCTGGCGGCACGTTTGGGGACGCCACTATTGGATTTGGGGACGAATATATTCTTAAACGACTGGCAAGGCAGCAGAGCTCCGAGAATTGTAGCCTCTTGGAGGCTCCGTTAACACCCTGTCAGAACACAGAGAGAGGAGATAAAAGCATGCTGGGAACAATGCCCCAAAGCTATGTCTAATCCCTGCACTGCATCCTGGACACTAGCCCTGTGTTAGGAGTAATCACAGCAGCAGCAGCAGCAGTAACCACAGCTCCACACTCAAAACTCTGCGTTTGCTGAACTGTGGAGATTTATGCAGCTTGAGTGGCAGAGGGGGTGGTTACGGTTTCACCACAGGCTTCGGTTCTCATTGCTTGATGTCTGAGAGTGCTGATTAGCGCTGTTGTAGTCATGTCTTAATGGCAGAGGAGATGGGATTCATTCTACTGACAGCCTATAGAAAGGAAGGGAACATATGTTCAGGAAGGGCGAGGATGTATTGGAAAGTGCATTTTGTCAGCATAGATAATTGTCAGTTATGAAAAACAAAACAATCATTACTGTGTGCTGCTGACGCACAAAAGCCAACAAATACAAGTACTGTGATTTTGTATAAGTGACACTTAATATTACAAGGCAGCTGTACTGTCAGGTTGTGTTCTGATGTTGTTAATGAACACCAGGCTCAGGCCTCTAATAGCAGGGAGGAATTCATTATCAGAGTTGTTTGTTTAAAATCAGATTAGAAAATGTTCCCATTGTTTGTGTTCACAAAGATGGACACGGTCTGGTTTCACAGATGCAGGAGAATTTGGATTAAAGGAGGAACACTTTGAAGTTTTCTGTGTATTCTCACATGGTATTTGTATTTTCTCTTGCAGGGAATCTTTTGAGCACGACTGTTCAACACAGACCGACAGCGAAGCAAAAACACTATGGGACGACAGTACCTCTTCAGCTTGTTGGACAAGACTGGAAACCAATCAGCCAACTCAAATATCAGGTGAAGATAAAGTAGTTGATGAAATCAAACACTTTTTTAAAACACTTTTGCTCTGTTTTTTCATCTAGACTTCCAGTTGTCTATCCTGTACTGGTCCAGGTATTTTGACATAAATGATGTCAAGAAATTTGGTATTTGTATTATTGATCCCCTGTAGATTAATTGTAAAGATTCTGGTTACCTCCTCATCTTTGGTCTAGTGCCATCAGGTCATGATTTACTCACAGCACCATAAGGTCAAAATTCCCATGTATATACTAATGAGATTTTGGTGTTCCCAAAGGTCCAGTCACTGTGACCTGGTGTGTCTCATACTCATCAATGCAATATCTCAAGAACACCATTCAGTAATTTCTCCAGATTTGGTGCAAGAATCCATTTGGACCAAAGGATGAACTGATTTGATTTTGGTGGTCAAGTGTCAAGGTCACTGTGATCTTGCTTCTGTCTTATCCTCATGAACAAGATATCTCGAGAAGGACTTGAGGGAAATTCTTCAAATTTGGCACAAATGTCCATTTGGACTCAATCATTAATTGGTTAGATTTTGGTGGTCAGAGGTCAAGGTCACTGTGACCTTGTGCATGTCTCATTCTCATGAAAGCTATATCTCAAAAAGGCCTTGAAGGAATTTCTTCAAATTTGGCACAAACGTCAATTTGGATTCGATGAACGATGAATTGATGGTGGTCAATGATAAATATACCACCACACACTTCTAGTGGGTCATTAGTGATAATGGTGAGGGATTACCTTTGTATGGATGTATACTTTTTTATTGTTTGTTTTGTTTTTAGGTAAATTCCTGCATAGTATACCTTTAAAATTAATGCAAATTTAAGTTAAAATTTTGGATCAGCACATTTTAGATTATCCTTAAACTGTATGGAGCACCTGTAATGAATCCTGCTCTCATGTCAGGACCAAGAGTCAGCTAAGTTTAAGGTTTAAGGGCAGCCACATACAGTCAGACAGAGATAGTAGTCTTTGCCTCACTGTGTTTAAATGAGTGCTTTAATTTAAGCACAGGCGGCTGCACAATATCTGCATTTTAGAAAGGAAGAAATGATTGAAATCTGGGCTTCTTGGCTCTGTTTGGTGTTATAATCCCAGACTTTATAAAAAAAAAAAAAAAACATTGCTGCCAGGCAGACTTAAAAACACAGCTTGAGTTTCCAGGTTGTGTTATTGAGTCAATTCATCAGTGAATTAATTTGTTTTGGCTTAACCAAACAGACATGGTGCCACAAGGTTTCTTTGGGACGTTATTACCCGAAAAACAAAACAAAACTTTACATCAGCGAATTAAAGAACACCCATAATGAAGGTGAAATCAAGCGCTGATTTGAATATATTAGTTCCTTAATAACAATCTAAACAGGCAGTGTCCTATCAATGTTTTCCCTGAAGTTAGAAATCGCAGCTGTCATTAACATTATTTTTGGTGAGCGAGGTCAAAGCATGCATATAGGAAGCTTCTGAACAGAAAATAGCTGGAAGTTAAGTCCCGCATGGCTTGCGCAATGACGATACTGCCTAAAACCTTAAGTGTTCTGCTTCCATATCCTCTTATGATCCACTAGACATTCTTCTCCACGGGGGGTGATGGATGACTTAACCCAGAGCGGCGCTCTTTGCCACAGTTGACCCAGATTGAACTATGTGTGTTAGATGTGTTTGTGTGTGTGGTTGCCGAGCGATGGAGAATGCGAGACAGAGGGATTTTTATTCGTGTGTGTTTCTGTGCCTGAGTGAAAGCGCAGCAAAGGAGAGGAGAGAGGTTGTGCACTGACATGTGGAGGATGAGTGTGTGCGCACAGCACAACCGACAGAAGTGATGTACGACTCGGTGCCACTTCATCTGACTCTGACAGAGACACACGGTCTCTCTCTGTGTTGTTACTCAGGGGTGCGAAGACTCGTGGCTTTCTGCGGGATTAATGTCAAATGCAATAGAAACATAAAGCTAATCCTCTCAGCTCTTGTTCTAAGATACAAAGTCACTTCTTAAGGATTGCTCTCAATTGAAAACAGCCTTCTTGCAAGTTTTCTCACAGCGCTGGGTGGCTCAGTCAAAGTTTCATCAGGATTGTAATTAAACTCTCTTAGAACTAGTTTTTATTTTATTGCCACCCATAGCTCCCATTCATTCGCATAAAGTATAAACATGTAAGATTTAGGGTTGTTTAGTGACATCTAGCAGTGAGGACTGCAGATTGACACCAGCCAGAAACTTAGATTTCCTTCAGTCATTGTATAGGAGGTTTTAGTGGGAGCCAAATTATCCACAGAAGTTTCTTCCACCCCAAAACACATGAACTTGGTGATTTACACCTGTAAAAGTCTAAATAAAGCAGTTTCACATGACAAATCATTATTTCCTCTTCGCTGTTTGACACATTGCAAACCTGCTGCTTTCCCAGCACCTGGTAGCCGTGAGCAGAATTGTCCGCAAAGGTCACCTCCTCCCCCAAAAAAAACAGACCCTGTGATTTAAACCGGTAAATACTTGAAATAAAGCTGATTCACGTTAAGAAGTAGTGTTTCTATGATGCTGTTTGGCATGTCGGATACGTGGTGTTAACCCAGCACCTGCTAATGTGTTCCTCCCTTTTTTTCTCTGATAACTTAAGACCCACAGGTTCAGCTGGTTTTGACCAGGAGCTGAATTACCTTCTGAGGTAATATTGTCGTGGGACATTAAAGCAACAAAAGGTGTCATCTTCTCCAAGGGGGGGGGGCTTTTTACTACAGTCGACGCAAAAACGTGAATGTCTCTATCTAGAGCCAGTGTTTGGTGTTTGTTCTGGGTTACTGTAAAAACATGACAATACAACATGGCAGACTTTGTGGATGGGATTCTGCTGCCTATATAAATATAAACAGCTCAGTCTTGGGACGCAAAAGCAATATTTTTTGGGGGATTTTACACTAAAGAAAACACTTACTGTATTATATTCCATTTCTGCTAATACATCCCCCTACATTTTTTTAATGACCGCTGAAAACTTGTTTATTTAGTCGGTCTTTTAATTGATGAAATTATAAATATAAATATAAATGGATAAACTTTATTGTTATTATTATTTATTAAATCCTACGCACTGGTCCTAAACCATGCCAGCTACCAGAGAACCGAAGCCATCTCTCTTCAATCAAAATGCTATCTGCCCGACTCCATAACCAATCTTTCTCATCCCCTCTCCTGTCTGCTTTCTCTTCAGAGTCACCCTGCATCACTGAAGCTCCTGATTGAAGCGGAAGGTGAGCAGCTGCTCTTGGCTCTGGAGAAAAACGAGTAAGTGTTCCCCCCCATTCATACTTGGCCTGAGCTAGGAACTGAGTGCTTTCCGCAGTACAAATGGGTGACATATGCACTGCCCAGGGGCTACAACTGGGGCTGTAGCCAAGTTGTGTGTCACACATAACAGCCAGGGAAAGGGGGAAATCTTTCTCTCTTGCACCGCTAGTGCAGTACTCTCCTTGCTTTGGTCCTTTTGGTGTACTGAAACAAAGACTTGAAAGACAGGAATTCCTGAATACATCAGGCAGACACTGATGTAAAGCGACATCTTCCTCATTCCTCTCCCTCTATCTTTTTATTTGATCTATTGCCATAACACAGGGGAGAAGGCGGCTTTGTTTGAACACAGCACACACTCCTCGCTCTGTATATTAAGATACTGTCAACACAGTGTCAGTCATGGGACCGGTGCAGAGGGGGAACATCATTTGAAAGAGATCAGGTTATCCGAATAGGTACAGTTTGACAGAGTCTGGATCTGTTTTTGGAGGAATATTTGTCATCTTTGCATTTTTACACGAGAGCTGACTGAACGTGGCCTCAGTTCTCAGACAACCTCCGTGTTGCTGAGAAGAATGGGACGTGATTGATGGAGCAATATGTTTTCCATCCAGCTCTGCTGCCACACATGAGCAACCAGGAACAAGCAGAGCTGTCTGTGTGATAGAGAGAAAAAGGAGGGGGAGGCAAAGAGAGAGAGAGAGAGAGAGAGAGCGGATGGGTTTTTATGTCAGAGTCAGCCTTGAATCTCACTTGTTTTCCCAGACTTAATATATGTAAATTCCACCTGCAGACTGTGGGACAAAGCTTTCAACACCAGCGACCGCAATTTTATGGCTTACCTACTTTGAAAATATTTTGATGGGAAATCACACTCAGTCCTTCTGTCGAATAACATTCCAGCTTTGCACAGGTGGGGATTTTGCAAAGCTGACTTGCAGATTGTCAAATTTTCACCAGCTCCATTTATAGCAGGGAATTACGTTCTCTTACAGTAAAAACATTTCATTTCAAAATGGGAACCAAACTTTTCCCCTGTGATCAGCTACAGTGGAAAAACACCTTGCATTCCCATGCAAAGCCCTCATCCAGCATGACTGTCATCATTGTCCAATAGCACTGAATGTAAATCCCACAGTTGGGTGCAAAAATCAAGCCAAGACGAACAAATAGACGATGGAGAGGTGCAATCTCGATTTTTCTAATGAGCTTGAGCATGATGGCAAGACTCTACTCAAACAAACCTCCATGCATTCCAAATACCGATCTGTCAGAATTCACTCTCAACACTTACATCAGGTCTGGATAACAAGGTTTAATTACCGGCAAGGGCTGCGGATTCTCACACACTTCTGTGATAAGTCAAAATACCACTTCAAAAAATCAAAATAGAAGCTGCTTTACGCCATGCGTGTTTGACAAGACGGATTGCAAATAGGACATGGATTTGAAGAGGATGTGTGCTTTATTGTGTGAGTTTGCTCTGCGGATCAGTGCACCAGAGCCAGAACCGAACCTGCTGTGCTGACATTAAGTGAGGCTTTTTTGTCTGAGGTTGCTGGCAGATTGGCTGCATGCCGCTGATGAAATCCAGTTGTTCAAACACAGCCGGCATTAGTAGACGGGGAGGAAAAAAACATGGTCCAGAATGAAATGATCTGGTTTAAACTCCCGGATTTATTTTTGTTTGCCCAGGTCTTTGTTAATAAATAGCGCTGGCAACTAAACACGAGCGAGCTGTGCTGAACAGCTGAACGGCATCATTTTCAGTTGTATCGAGAGGTGAACATGCTCAGCGTGTGTCTGAACTCAGATCACCCCTGCAGTGTAATTGAGAGGAGTAGAGGTCGCCTGGAGAGGCTGGGATGCATGAAAAGTTTATCGCAAGCTGCTTGAAATGATTACATTTATTTGTTTCTATTTTAAAGCCTATTTATTGCAAAACTTAAGTCATCTGTATTTACCTCAGTGTATTAAATAGCTGAAACTAAATCTGACTTATTGTTAAGATTATAACTTTGACATTTGAAGGTCTTATGTTTAAACTTCAGCTTGATCCCCGCTGTAACAATTTTGGCCCAATAAACTTCTTCTTAGAGAGCCCAGTCAACAGCTTTAGGGAATTAAGTTCATCCTCAGTGAACTACACACTGAAGGAAACGTTTTATGCTACAATCTGTGACTTTTTTATACCCATTTGATGTGAAACTTTTGATGTGAAACTTAAATTCTAAGCGGCAAATGTCAGTGTTATTCATATTCTTATAAAGAATTCAGATATTCTCATCTTTCAAACCCATTTGACACCAATGGCATGCTGAGCTGTCACATACCGTCAGTCCATTTATGACAAATCGGTGACTTTAAGAGAGACAGATACTTTCAAAAGAACTCATGAGCTTTTGACTTCATGGGGCAATATTTAAACGATCTATAGTGCATGGTTTTAAGTGCATGCTCCAAGTTCATTTATGGTGTGTCAAACTCTACTTTTGCTTGCATAATCTTGGCAAAAAGTAAAGTGTAAGCGGCAAAGAAGTTGCATTTAGACCCTTAGTTATCGTAGCTGTATGTAACATGAATTCAACTAATCTGTGTCGTCTCCCAGCTCCTTCAATTGGTGCACTGCTATGTACATGATGGTTTCAGCAAATTGGAGAAGCAAGTGTTTTTCTGCCGAGAGGAATACATTAAGAGAGCAATATTGTCGTGGGACATTAAAGCAACAAAACTAAATACTTAACATATAAACTTGTAAGAGAAAACATAACTAAATGTGTAGCTTCTCAAATAATTAGTAAAGTTATGCTGCTCCTGGTGCATAGCTTCTCTGTAGCGGGGAGTTTAACAATAGCTCTGCTCTGCTCTCTGCTACGTTCACATTTTTTAAGAATGACATTAATATTTTCCTCATTAAGGAATAATCACAAACATTTTTCAAATAAATTAACACAAAGGTGATTGAGTCTACGGCCCACTGATGATGAACTTCATGTCGGTAACATTTTTTCGAAAAAATGCTGTGTTAAGTTACTGCTCATGCAAAGCAAATATTACCTACAGCTGCAGCTTCACATTAAAATCATTTCACTTGTAAAACACAAGTTGGCTTTTATTATGACGTAGTCACAGGAAATGCAATGTGTTTATCGGTGAGATGAGCAACGCCACCTCTACCACCGTCAGCTTTTCTTAACAGTGGATCAGTGTAATATTGCAGGGAGTACTGGACCAGTCAGCAGCGACAGTGAGCTGTTATATGAAGAGATGCACACCTCCAACTTAGTGAGGTAACCAATTCTTTTCACTGTGCCCTGCTGTCTACAGAATCATGCCATGTGCAGCATAAAATCAGATCATGGTTGCTCACAGAATAATGGAAAAATCCCAAATATCACCTGACTTCTTTATTATAACAACAGTAGTTTATTTTGCCTCCAGAACTCTGTGACCTTTTATGTTAAACCACATTCGCTGCTACCACCAGTAACTACAGGTGTCGCCAAATCAACCAAGACTGGAATCATTGGGATTGCCACTTTAATAATGTATTATTTCTCTTACCCTCAACCCGTCCCAGTGTGTGTAACAAGAGTATACGTGTTGTGAACCCACCTATGTTGACATCTCACTGTCTGACTTTAGTCCATGTTTTTTTTTTTCGGTCAATGGCACAATTGCTTTCTGCTCCCTCAAAATAGCAATACATAAACAATGTGCTTGACCACAGACCCACTGGCGCAAGTACATATGTGATTTAAACAACATGGGTGCTGGCCGTGAAACTGTCATCTGCGTCAGTCTAACACTAGCAATGACAGCTGCACTGTACACTCTGCAATGGGGTGTAAGATAAGGCCCACACTGTATCAAATCTCCTCATGATATTTGTGAGAATTTGTAATAATTCTCTGTGGCATCCTCTCAGTGGTGTGTTCAGTTAAAAAAAAAAACATTTGAGGGTAACATTGTAACTGTTACTTTGTCTTTGGTATTATTAAAGTATTTCCAATCACAAATGCATGCTGTTTCAGAAGTCTGCTTGTACTAAAAGCGCTGCTCCTTACTTTGATGGTGAGCTGTGTAGTGTCAGTGGCACAGATGACATTTAGAAAGCCTGTAACATGAAGAAAACTGCTCTCGATAGTACAAAGCTAGTGTGTTTGTGAGCCAATATGGAGCAGTGTTTGGTGTGTCTGCTCTTTGGCATTAAGCACCGCGGAAGCAGGAGACATAGGCATCAGATATTCCTACATTTCCGGACACCCTTTGAAAGCAGCCTGTTGTGGAGATGGAAAGGGCGCACACTGCCTGGAGCAACGTGTCAACCATGCGAACTTGCGCTCCAAATGATGGTTCAAGAGACGGCTGCCTGAGAGATCAAGGCCCTCTTCTTGTGGAAATGCTGCCTTTTTGTACATCCACGTTTTACTGTATCTTCACAGTTCTGCTTTTAATTCTGTTCTGCATCCAGTTGCTTTAGATTAGAGTGTGAACATCAAATTAACAATTTTTAGTGTGACTCAGCAATTAATGATGCTTGCCCTCATTTGTAAAAAGATGACATTTTTATGCGCATAAAGAAAGGCATCTACAGATAGCCTCATTTAAACTCAAACGCGAAGGACATATTCGTTTGCATCCTAATCAATTGAAGCCTCGTGGGAAATAGTCAACAAATTACCCACAAGAAAAGAGCATGGGCTATAGACAGTGTTGGTTTTAGCTCCCAGTGTTTTTGTAAGCAATGTATTTTTGATCATTAGCTACTGTAGTCCTCTGTGGAAAAGCATTCATGCAGGAAAACCAACAGTGAATAAAGCCCTGAAGTGGATGTTAATATTAAAACACTTCTTTAATTAGTAGTTTGATTCCAAAGTTCAATGCCAAACATATAAATCAGAAAATTCAGTGTCAGGAGATGTCAAGGATTAGAGATCTGATCAGAATGAAGTCAGTTTTCTGACCAAAGTATGAAAGGCTTTTGTATCCTGCAGGCGCAGAAAGTTCAGGTTTTTACCCTGGACATTAATTAGCTGAGGTGGTAATGATGATGCTATCAGCAGGAAGGTACTGATGATAAAATGCAAGTCCAGAAAATTAAACTTTAAATTAACCTCAGAGCAGTTTTAGCCCAGCAGTATTGCTCATGCGTCCCTAGAAAAGAAATACTCAACTTGCTTTGCTTGGGGACAACTTTTGCAAAATGACAGGTGGCCAGGGGCCAGTTGCAGCAGCCCCATACGTGTTATAAGGATTACAGGACGTTTCTAGGATTTAGGGATGTTTGTAGGATTTTAGCATGTGTCTAGGGTTTCAGAAAATTTCATTTTAGGATGTATCTTGGATTTTAGGATATTTTAGATATTAGGACATTTAAAGGATTTTAGGACGTTTCAAGGACTTTAGGGTATTTCTAGGATTTTAGGACGTTTCCAGGATTTCAGGACATTCTAAGGATTTTTTTACATTTCTCAGATTTCAGGACATTTCTAGAATTTTAGGACATTTTCAGTGAGACAGTTCTAGAATTTTAGAACGTGTCTAGGATTTCAGGAAATTTCTAGGAATTTATGATGTTTCCAGGATTTTAGGACGTTTCTCAGATTTAAGGACATTAGGGGATCTTTTTTGATAAAACAGTCTCTATTCTGATGCTGTTTTATGCACGTTTTCACCTTATGTATACTAAAAGTACAAAAACAATTCCCAGTGTGAATCACTTTATTTTTATTGTGAATTTAAAAACGGTTGGCAGGCCACCTGGCACCCTATTGGGGGGCCATAAATTGAGTATAACTCCCCTAGAGAATAATCCCTGTTGGCATCTCATCTTTCAGTCGACGACTAAACAGAAGCTTCACATAGGATTTGCTTTGTAAAATAGCACCTTTGTTCTGAAGGTTTAGACTCTGAACCCATAAGAGAAACCCTGACTTTTTTGCACATCTGAACTGTGGTTGGGACAGTTGTTGAGCTTTGACCACTGGGTGTGGAAGTATTTATCATCACGCTGTTCTGGCAGCTCTTGCCGCTTTGTGGCTTTGAACAAGAGGCCTCCAGGCATATCAATACGAGTCCCAAGCTGAGCAGGCAGCGTGCTCTCCATCCGTGTTTCCCTTTCTAATGGACTGCAGGATCACTGAGAGGAGGCCTGGGGCTCGTCAGCTGGGTGGAGGATGTTCTCGGTTGCGTGCACTTGAGGTTTCTCCCTGCTCATCATGTTTTTTAGCCTTAAGCATAAGGAGCCTAGAGGCTTGGCTATCCGTCTTTTGGACTCTGTTGTGCTGCGAGACAAACACGCACACTCTAATCAGGCCTTTTCCCTGGACAGAGGGCAGGCAGAGGATATGTTTTACTTAGTCAAAGGCCTGGCTGCAAACTTCTTCTATCTCTGTAGTGTTCGGAAGAACAATAAAATTCAGCCTGGACTGGATCCAGACACAATTTGTCCCGGTTTGCATATTTGGTCTTTGGGATGTTATTTCACTCCATATCTCAGGCTGGACTGCTGCTGGTCTGTGACCCGTTGCTTCTCTCAATGAAGTCGTCTTCATGTCTCACTGAAAACACAGGCAGGAAACAGCCTCTCCTGGGGAGCTGGACAAACAGAAGGCTAAATGCGCAGCACAAATAACCAACCCTTTCTGGAAAATGGACATCTCCTGTAAGCTCTTTTGTTGAGTTGCAGTGTCCTCGGCTGCTGAGCCACACACAGATTGTTTAAGAAACGTCAAAACTCAATGTGTGTCCCATGTGTGTCAAATCCTTCCTCTTGTCATTAAGCCAGGAGTGAGTCAAGGAGTGTATCAAATCCTTCAACAAGTCTGAGCTTCAGCTCACTCAAGCTGAACAGTTTAAAATGTGTTTATTACAGATTTGAAAGTCTATAATAACTGCTTCATGCTCGTAATGTTCGGGGGACAATGTCTCTGAGCACGGCTTGCAGACATTCAACAGTGTTTAAAGGTTCTGCATGCAACAATCAGAGCATGAATAAAGCGGCAAACAGCTATTTCCTATGCAGAGATATTGTGGAGTGAAGGTGATCTGTGCAATGAATTGTCACGCTTCCTCTGTGTGTCTTGTTATCGGAGCTTCTCTGTTCAGACGGTCTAGTCATGTGTGCACGTTTGTGTGTGTTTCTCACGGTGACAGGGTAGTCGTGAAAGTTCAATGGGTATCTTACGCTGCATTTTTACCGAAACAACCCAGTCACAAAAAGTATCGAAATGTCAAAGTATACCTAAATTAAATTTTTTCTGTGCGAATTAGTAAACCACCTTTGTTGTTGAGCTGCTCTCCATGGGTTTACTGTCCATTTAACGTCTGCCCAGTTAGCACAAGCTAACACACCAGCATCAGCTCATATCCAACACAGTTTCTTTTGAAAACATGGTAAAAACATAATGAGAAACTTAGTAATACATGTCATGCGAATTGGGAGTGACCTAAAAATTAGCCATACGGAAGGGGCTATTATTTAATCTTATCCAAAAAACTTGGGGAAAATGTCTAGACTATGTCCAACTATGTTTATAATTCTTATAATTATAGGCTTATATTAAAATTGTGACCCAGAAAAGTTTTTCACTTTTTAGTTAGACCCTGGCTTGTTCCTGCCTCTAGACTGATTTGGAGAGTTTTGAATAGGTTTTAGTTTTGTTTGTTGTTTTTTTTAAATAGAAAACAAAAAACGTTCACATTTTAGTTTTAAACTTTCAGGACTTCTTATAATCTGTGAATGTGATTTTGCAACATAATGGAAACCCAATTAGTGCAATTCTTTTTGTGCCATACAAGTCTCCAAATATCTGCCGATTAAGTGGATAAGAATAAAAGCTTCCTTTTGTTGAAATCCCATTTAATACTTCCCATAGTACCGTAGTTCCATGCTTTTTCTGCATCCTGACATTCCCTCGTTGTAGAGCTGGAGTAAGAATATGTGCATAAAGAAGAGTATATTACGAGAAAGACGGGAGAAGAGGGACAATTTTAAAGAAAGGTCCAAGTCTCTATCCACGAAGGCATTAAAGCTGGAGATGTGCACTTCCTGTTATGCTCCTGTAATCACTGTGGACATGACATTATAATAGAGCCTTGCTCCTGATTATCTTATCTGAAGCTCACATCTGTATCCCCTGTCAGTGAGTTATCAGCCTGTCCTCTGATCTATTAGCCCAGCATTTCCAGAAAAAGGGATATGCATGGGCAGTTAGACAGTGGTCGAATGAGTCATTGGCAGGTGTGCACTGTACAATTCAGTGAAATTAATTGTGTGGAGGGCAGAAAAAGTTCAGCCTACTGACTAACCAATGGCATATATGAACACACACAAAATCTAGAAATACTGCATGCTCATACCAATGCTCATTTATTCTCTCTCTTCTGCGGACAAATCAGCAAAGTTCAAGCACACACACACACACACACAGCATTTTCTAAACCTTACTTCCAGGAAAAGGATGCACTGAGGTTAACTCTAGCCTTTGTACCTTTCTTGTTACCCTCGCGGCTGCAAGGCCATGATATACTGTGATTCATTAGTTTCAAAGACAAGCCTTGGAAATGGGCTCGTCTCTGTCCAGAGCCCACGCCTTTCAACTACTTCTTTCAAAAGGGAATTTTTTGGAGGAAGCTTCCCTCTTTTGAATCGCCTTCTCAGAAGCTCCAATTATTTTCAAGCTTAGAGCAGTAATTAATAAGGTGGACTCGCCACTACATGTTCCTAATTAATTAGGAGGCGCCCAGTTAACACTTGGAAGCTCTAAGAACAGCTTGTCCCTTCTTTCAGGATGAAGAAGAATGAGATGCACATTCACAGTGTCCTTTTAATGTTCCTGTATGTATGTGTCTTATAAAGGAATTTTTATTGTTAGAAACTCCTCGACCCAACCTTCAAGCTTACTTCAAAGCCTGAAAACAACTCAGCCTGCTCACCTGGTGTCACTTTTTTTTAGTCTAGCTTTCCAGTCCTTCCCCTGTTCTTTTGATATAAATGAACTAGTATTTTATGGGCATTTTTTCCCAAGATGTTGTCATGTGCTTGACATAAGAAAACTGAAAACTATCTCACCTAAATTTGATATTTTGTTCCCCTATAGACATGCTTGTGTCCGAAATTAACTTTTTGACGCAGTGGCCAAGGTGGCTGCTGCACCAGCAGAGCATATTTTTTAATGCCGAAAATGAATGAATAAATTGCCTTTTTTTGTTTCACATATAGGCCTACATTTGTAACGGATAAAGTGGAGCTGGTTGCTGTTGACAATGTGTTTGCCATTTTTGCTCAAACTACGGGGCCTCCGTGTTAATATTTTATAACCTTTATAAGTATGTGCACAACCCATGCTTGCATTGGATCGGCAGATAGTTGACGAGGTAGATGTACTACTAGAGAGACTGGTAGGTTACCAAGAAGAAAGTGGGTATACTCTCCTACATATTCCAATGGCGTTTTGGCTCATAGGTGGGTACGCTGTAAAATGCAAATATTTTAAATTTAACCTCTGGACGTAAGGCCTACCCCCTCACTAAAAAGTCCATTCTCAGTGTTTGTTCACAGCAGGCTTCATGTTTCAGGATTTTTCTCCCAAACTAGTCTTATCACAAAATCATACCTACCCTAAACACAGATTTAACATGAGCACAGACAAACTTTTCCTCCTCAGCAGATAATGTGAAAACCTTGTAGTGTAAAATCCTGCACATACATCATTCTGCACAGTGAAGGTCAAACAAGTAAAGTCATATTCACTTGAGTGGAGGGGGACTTTTAAGTATAAAACTGAAGAAAATGAAGATTGAGTATCAGACTCAGTAGCTTGTTAAAAAAGACATTGTGTGCAGTGATAGGGGTCTTCCCCTCTCCACCCTGAGCCTTTTACCAGACGGACCACAGGGGTCTCAGGACTCCAGCTGGTAGATCTATTCGTCAGCTTCCCTCCGTTCTCCACAAAGAACACGGCCAAATGAAACCTGCTGTAAGCAGCAGTTTCTCTCTGGGGGACGAGCCATCGCTCATTACTTACCTTCACCGAAGAGCTTACGGAGAGTCCTGCAGATACAAAATGCCCTGTTTTTATGATAGAGTGTGTTGTTGAGGCTGCATTTAGCAGTCTAATATATATATGCATTTAAAACAATACAATTTGACAAAGGGATGTTGACTGTTATCCGTTAATTGGTTGACCACCGATAATATTTTTGTCGTTATTAGGTTATTTTGCTATTTGCTACACTGTGCATCTGGGTCTGGTGAGAGCTAGTTAGTGGTGCTGCTTATTTGGTAATTATCACCAATATAGACTGTATAATAAAGATGGACGACACGCCACCACTTTCCCCCACTATGCTTAAGTGAAGCAAAAATATCTGTGATACGGCCGCTGCCATCTTGCACTGGTAACGTCATTCGGTGCCAGATTCTGCTCAGCAGCAATCTCAATGGTGGGGAAGTTCCTGCCAAAACAACCGTCTGACCAGTTGCAAGCAGAGCCATTGGAGGCGAATGCATGGATTGGCATATACAGCTGTCAATCATGGCAAAAAAAAATCACCTTTTTGTAGAATTAAATGACTCATTAAGACCAAACTTATAAAAACAATCACTTGAACAAACATCAGAGTTATGGAATACACACTGGCAAACAGAGACAACCAGACAGCCCTCACCCCTGTTGTTTTTCATCTTTCATATGAGTCATCTGTTAAGAGCCCTTCCTTGCATTATTATGAACCCGGTGTACAATGTTAGAGACACAGTAGCAATTCAAAGTCAGAACAATAAAAGCCAGTGTGTCATTTTAAACAGGCGCCTATGCATCTTGTAAAGCAAGTTTGCATTAAAAAATATGAACAGAGGGGATTTTGAAGGTAGACCAGGCCATATTTTTAATTTTCAGACCTTCATGTAACGTCTTTGTAACATTTAATGGAGCATAATCCAAGGCTTTATCCGCAAGAATATTTATTGCACTTTTTAACATGTTCCAGACAGCTGATAAAGTATAAGCACGTATTAATTCCTTTATTTCCAGCTCTCCATCCATCTTGTGAATGTGTTAAGAAAAAATCCTTGGAATAAGAGCGTGACCTCATGTTTTATACATGTCTGCTCTTGACTCCACTAAATCAGACGGAAGAGGTACTAAATGTCTATTTCTGAACACTATTATGAATGTTGCTTTTGAACTATGAATACAGAATACTGGAATAATTTCACACCACAACTATATTGAAAGTGTCATCTTTAGATCTCTTATGATACTGTTGCCTTTCACATTAGCACGGTAGCTTTTTTGCATATGACATCATAAATTCATACGCTGTCCAGATAGAGGACAACTGGAGGCAAAGACTACACTCACTGCACAAATGCTTATGATTTCCTCTGTTTATGTGTATGTTTTAATAAATCAGACAACTGAGGGCACCTGATGTCCCGAATATAGTAGGACATAAAGGTGATAACTAAAAAAAAGTTGTAGTCATGGACCTAATCGCATACAACAAAGTTGTAGTCCTTGAGACTCTTGAACGCTTTCATCTGGTAGACTATGTAGTCGACCCAAGAAAATCTTGGGCGACTGAAATTCTACTTACTTTTAAACCATTCGTTTGGTCAATGAAAATGGGTCCACCAAAGCCCTTTTTTCTTCTGTCACAGGACTCGACATTAACACTTTAACTGTTTAAACTGTGTTCAGACAAGTTGAACGCCCCAAGTAAAGAGTAAAAGTGATCATGACTGTAATATTATCCCGAAAACTGCACACTGTAACACTTTTCCACCTGAGCTGAGTGTGAGAGTCTGTCTCAACACTGTTGAACAGGAGAAAAATATGACAAACTGGACACTATATGACGATGTCATTTACAATGAGAAAACGCTGCGATCATCACTGTCATGAGTCGTCCAATCACAGTGAAGAAGGGGCAGGACAAATACCACAAAGACCTACTACCACAGGGGACAAATGCAAGTGCTGAACAACAACTTTTTTAGCTGGGAAAACAAACGTGGACACATGGCCTTATTAAAGTAACACCAGTGATTGTCCAACCATTGAGAATTTGGTTGGACAAGAGCATATTGACCAAGCGATCAACCAGCCAACCAAAAGGTGACAGCCCCGGCGTTAAATTTAACATCAGTAATGTTTTTCTTCATTTTGAATGAATCACATATCAGTTTCAATTTTATGATAATACCTGCTGCCTGCAGATTCATCCAACCCTTTTATGCAGTCACATTCCTCTATTTCCAATTCATGCAGTTTTCAGATTTATCACTTTCTGCCCCCCATCTGAATCTAATTTCATAATAGTCAAGTGATTGTAAAAAAAAATAAAAATAAAAAAAAAGCTATAAAACCACCCATTCTCTTCTTGGGCTTGTTGCAGGAACATTAACTTGTGTAAATACTGGATATTCCTGTACATACTTACATTAGAAGTTTTGTCTTTATGATCATAACATTTTTATCTAACAAATAAATAAACAAACATAACATTTTACAAGCATGCCTCTTTATGTTCACTGCTTTGTTTTTGAAATTAAAAAGATAAATCACAAAGTACTGTAATTTTAATGTGGATTTTTCACTGTTAATATATGACAGCAGTAACTGAACTTGGAGAAGCGAAATTGTAACCGTGTTGTCTTCCCAAAATGTCTGCAATAATGTCATAGTTGTTGTAGTTTGTAGACTTGGGGGAAATAAGCAAGCAAAATAAAATGACTATCTCCAGGGGCTCGTGTGCTACTGAAATGCAGCTGTGAAAGTAGAGCAAAAACACACACTTTCTCTTTATATATTTGACTTGTATGCCCATAAGGATTGTTTTTACACTCAAGAAACAGTAGCAGGAGTGTAAGACGGACTTATTCGAAAATGAATTGACAGACAATTGCTAGGAAACGTGGCTCTATTAGAAGTTGAGTACAAAAGTTAGTTTTAAGCATTCGTCAGCCAAGGCCGTCTATCTTCTTCTTCCTTTCCATCAGACTGTTTGACTCTCTGTCTTGGATTCTGGCTCACAATCTCTCCCTTTCACCTATTTAAGCAAACAGTCTCCATAAATTGTCGTGAAATCTAATTTTCTCAAGGCTTTGGGGTGCCAAAGGGAATAAACAAAAGCAGCCAAAGTTTTCGACCTCTGCGGCTGCTGACCATAAAGATAATCAGTCCAGGCTCACAGTCCTGGCTCCCATCCTCCCTCTGACAGACAGACAAATAGACGTGCCGGAGTTACAGTGTGAGTTAGGCTGGGAGGGAATGCTCGCTCTACATGTCCTCCATCCTGTTCTGTCCGTTCTCACAGTCCACTGACCTTCCTATGACCAGCACTCCCCGTGTGTGGGGGTCACTGACTGAGCGAAGAAGCCACGCGTGGTCATCAGTCAGACGGTCAGATTTGGGCTGAAGGAAGCCTGTCTCTTTTAGCTGATCTAGGAGTTTTTTCTCCCTTATGTTGCCCGACACATGCTCACGCAGAGCAGCGTCCTTGTGAAAATGAATATGCTGGATGGAAAGCAAAAACAGCATCCGCTCCAGTTGACGACCACAGCAGAAATCTCCAGCAGCATTTCCCCTTCTTGCTCCATAAGGTAGCATTTCTGCTGATGAACCTTTTCATCGCCGTGCTGGCGATTGCCGTGGCTGAAGACAATATGTCTTGGGGTTTTCCATCTCATTCTTGTGAACGCAATATCTCAAGAAAGCTTTAATGGAAATTTCTTCAGATTTGGCACAAATGTCCTCTTGGACTCATGGATGAACTGATACGATTTTGGTGGTGAAAGGTCCCTGGGACTTCATGTATCTCATTCTTGTGAATGTGATATCTCAAGAGCAACTTTAGGAAATTTCCTCAGATTTGGCACAAACATCCACTTGGACTTGAGGATGAACTGGTTAGATTTTTAAGGTCAAGGTCACTGTGACCTCATCTGTCTTATTGTCTTGAGCACATCATCTCAAGAATGTCTTGAGGGAATTTCCTCAAATTTGGCATAAATGTCCACCTGGACTCAAGGATGAACTGATGTAATTTGTTGGTCAAAGATCAAGGTCACAGGGACTTCATCTGTCTCATTCTCGTGAACTAATTTTTTGGGAACACCTTGAAGGAAATTCTTCAAATTTGTCACAAAAGTCCGATAAGTATTAAGGATAAAATGATTAGCTTTTGGTGGTCAAAGGTTGAGATCTTACAAGGCATGTTTTTGGTCATAACTCAAGAATTCATATCCTAATTATGACATACTTTCACATAAATGTCTGAAATAAAACAATGACTTCACGCTGAGATCATAATGTTCTACGAAAACACTTTTATGGCCATTATTCAGTTATATAACTCAGGAACTGAAGGAGAGACAGATACCGAAGTAATAATGATAAGGGTGGGTGCCATCTTGAAACTATGGTGGTTGTGTAGATCTTCTGTGCTGCCCATGGATGTATTAAGAAAGTCTGGATACAGCCATGGAGGTTGGGCCTCATTCATTTCTATGACAGCACAAGCTAAGAAAAATAAAAGGTTTTTTTTCCGGGTACAAAATACCCAGATGTACTGGCTCATAAGGCATACGCACTGTCAAGTCTTTCTGGGCCAGTGGGAATCACGTGACGGACCCGGACGGTCCACTTTTGGCCACTATGTAAAGTTTGCATCAGATCCTAGTGCACTTCCTGGGGGCTTGTTGCTGCCAGCTTTTAGAATAAAGTTTCTTTGTAGCAACATGTATATTTGAAGCATTATCAGCTCTCATGGCTATATAATATTTTGGACAGACATGGATGTTAACTGTAACTGCAACTTGACTGGTTCGCGGAGGCATATGACCACAAGGCACTAATTCTAGTTTCCTTGTGTGTTTCTGCTTTTGACTCATTTGATCCTCAAATCTGCAACTTACTCAGTGGGAAACCTGTGTAGGAGTTAAAGTTCAGATGTCTCTTTCATCACTAAATTTAGCTTAGTGATAAAAGGAAATGGTGCGGAGAAAGTCAGGGACCTGGAGCATGGAGTTCTTCCTCTGTATCCATGTCATGCAGAAAGCAGATGCTTTTTGTTTCCCATCCCACTCGTCATTAAGGTTATGCGTCTGAGGCCCCACAGTGCTGAGAGATGGACACACAGGGAGTAGACAGGGCAGGGGGAGGATGTGTGATGACTGCATTGGAGGTTTCTGGTGTTTTTGCTTTGTCAGATGAGGTGTGAAGGCAGTCCTCCACCTCCTCTGTCTACCTGTCTGGATGTCTCTCCCTCCTTTAGTATTTTCTTACCGTCAGCAACTTCTAGTAACTCCCCGTTGGGATATGGGACACGGAAGGGTCTTCTATGGTCGGCCCCTCGTATTTCTCCTCACTCACTCTCACCTAATCCCTCCAGCACTGGGGACAGGAGCGAGCTGCCAACAACAATAGGAGCTGCCAGGTTTTGATAAAGAGGCTGTGGAGTGCTTCGGGGTGCAGGGACTCGGTGGAATCGAGGCCCGAGTCCATGACACAGATGCCTTAAAATCATCAACGAAGTTTCCATTTGACGGGGTCACGGGCAGGTTGTAAATTCACAGAGGGTTAAGCAGGAAACTGCATTTGTTGACACACGAGTTGAGGGGAAAGCTTTAAGTTGTCCTTCTTGAAAAACAACAAGGCATATATTCAGTTGATGGGAGCAGATGCAGTTGTCTGATGCAGGAACATAGCTCCATTGAGAACACTGAGGGCATGTTTTCTATATTTTTCAGCACATTTTGCGGGGTTAGCAAGGTGAGGGGAGTTAAAGGAATGGTTCCATTTTTCAGCCGCATTTCCACCGAGAAGCTTCTGGTAATATTTGACTACTTTTACAGGAAAGTGCATTCAGCCCATTGTTGTCTGCCTTTCCAATGAGGTCTAAATTTGGCAAATGAGTCATCAGTGACGTATATAAAAAGCAACATTGACCACGGCTGGTGGTCACAGGATAAACACACTTTGCACCCTGCACCTCAGTGTGCCCACATTTCACCCAAAAAAAAACGAAGAACAAATCAATTTGTATCTGATGTTGAATGTGTGATGAATTTGCTGGTCTTTAGCACACTGACGTTCATTTAAGTTAACCTGAGTGTGTGTGCACTCACTTGATTGCACCTGTGAGAATTACAGTGCTCCTCTGATCGCCTGGCACCTGACATCAGCCCTGGTATATCTGACTCGATGTTGAAATGTGTAGGCATTCATTAAAGACTTTTTAACTTTTGTAAAACAGTGTGCTTTGGATTTTTTTGGTTTTGACTTATTGACATGAGAAATAACAAGTCAAACTTCCTCCTCCTTTTTTGAACAAATAGAAACTATTGGTTGCGTCTCACTGCAAGAACTTTTTTCAAAGATTTTTTTTGTGGCTATTTTACCTTTATTTGACAGGACAGCATTAGAGTAAATGGGGAAAGAGAAAGGGGTTGACATGCAACTAAGGGCTGGGGTTGGAATCCAACCTGTGGCTGCTGCGACAAGAATAGCCTTTGTTCATGGGGTGCCCGCTCTACCAGGCGAAGTACCAGGCACCCCTCACTGCAACAACTTTAACAGCTGCACATTCGATGTAATGAATAAAATGCAGAGGAGTACAATGAAACTAAGAGCGCCTGTCTCCACAGTAAATCATCTGTTGAGTGTTTGATGGTTATTTATTTTTGCTTTAGACAATAAACCAATCAGAAAATTTTATTTCTCTCGCTTAGTGGCTTTCTCATTCAGAGCACCGCAGCACTCTCTCTCTCTCTTTGTGTGTCTCAGCTGGCTCGTGCAATCTCTCTCTCCTCTATTCTCCGTCTTTTGTTAAATGAGTCGAAAGCTGACAGCAAAGCCTGACTTTACTTTTAATGATATCAAGCAAAGACAAACGTTCTCACCTCGTCCTGAGATGGTCCTTAATTGATACTGTAGTACTTCCTTGTTTTATAAATGAAGCTGTACATGATTTGAAGCAGCCGTGCTGTGCGTGTTTTACCAATCAGCGACAGTCATCCCTGCAAACCCCATCCCGAAAGTTTCCGTATTTTTGGAAAATACTACTCTAGTACTAGCTGATCTAGGAGTATCACTACTTCTAGATGTTTAGCTCACTGAGTGGCAGCATACTCTTGGCATTTATTGGTTGTGTTTATTCAGTTGTAATTGATTCTTGCAAGTGCTTTTATTAATACAAAGAAGAGCCAGAAGAAGCTGATTTCTGCCATATATCATATGTCTCATGTACTATAGACACAATATGGCAACAGTTTCAGCAAAAATGACAAATAAATATATGTATTTTTAAAAGGTATTTTAGTCTCAATATATTCAAACTGGCCGATAAATTCATAATTAAATAAATAATTGAGTATATTCAGTATCTTCCCACAAGAGAGGTGTGCAGCTTTGAAACAGCATTCAGATCCTCATGTTGAGATATAAAATTAATAGGAAATACAACTTAATAGTTAACTGAATGCTTAAAATATAACAAATGCAAATAATTAAAAATGTTTTCAGGCTCTTTGTTTTTTGGTATCCGTTTGTTCCAAAGGGGTTTAGGGGGTTGTGCATGACGCATGGCATCAAATTTTATTGACTCTGGCTCTGGTCTGCCAATTGATTTTGTTCAAAATGCAGATGAAAATTAATAAATGGATGTGAATGCAAAGCAGCCACGTTCACCTTTTCTTTCTGCTCGAAGGGTCATCATTGTCATAAAAATGAACGAGTCCCAGCTGTGTGCTCCGTCTGCACGCTCTGATGTACGATATGATGTTTACAAACAGTCTCTTAGAAAAAGCCAATAATGTTCCACTTCTTGGGCGCATCAGCTGAACAACACAAGCTTATATTCCTTCCAGGGATCAATGGACCGCGGATGATCGATGAGTTGGTTGTGCATTATTGGGAAATCAATCACCAACTTGAGAAACCTCTGTGAAATGATGTCGGGAGCTGATTTAAAGAAGCATGACATAACAGAATCTTTTGTCAGCAGAAAATGGTTTTAATGAAAGCTGGTAGAGATTTACGAATGCTCATGGGGGTGGGAAATGTATTTTATTGCTTAATAAATTGGACATTTAATTCCATGCCTTAGCTCGGACCACACCTGTTACAAATGCATGAAGATTCTGACCTTGCACGTTACACCAAAGTTCATTTCTCTCTAAATAATTTAGTTGTTTTGGTTCTGTCTCCTCCAACTCTAATCTCGTAGCCTTCTTCTGCTGTCAATCATCTCCATACAAGAACGCAGGGTCAAGGTACACAACCAAACCCACCTTATACATAAAAAGTAGACTTTTACTAGAAAGAGGGAGGACAACCTCCTCACTAACATAATCAGAGGGGTGAAAGACATGAAAGGAGGGAGAGTAAATTTGTATTCAGCCCTTAATTGTTTGATTTCCCAGAGGGCATGCATGAAGGGGGAGAAGGGCAAGAAAAAAGGGGGGAGGGCGCACAAGTACAGACAGATTTAATTAATTGAATTGCTGTTTTTTTGCATGTGAATTTACCTTGTGAAAAGAATGATAGCCCTGATTGTCTGAAGTTCCCCAGTCGCTCATTAGTTCAAGCACGAGGTTGCAATGAATATAGATGCATGAGCTTTGGGCCTTGGGCCAGTTCTTTGCAAACCATTTGAATTAATGGGAAAGCTCAAAGATGTTGTATTAGCATGAACCGTCCTGAAAATGACTTTGCATTCACCCCTCCTCGATACGTCCTCCCGTTCTCAGCCTTATAATAATGTAAAAAAAAAAAGAAATAAAAAATGATGTGAAAGATGTGATGCAACTAATTCCTTTGAGGCGGCACATAAAGCTACTGTTGGTATCTAGCAACAGAGAGGAATATGACTTTAATGTAGTCATTTTTAATCTGCAGGCTTTCAGTATTACCTGATTTTGCTAGAAGCTAATCTCTATAAACAGAAATCTGCATATTTATGAAGAATCTGCAGGCTGCGGTATAAGATTTTGGTATAGGAAGCATTCTGGTTTCTGTTTGTAGTCTTTTGTAGTCTGAGTAGTCGGGCTGCTCCCTGAAAATCAAGGTTTTAAATTATCAGTTGGAGACGTCCCAAGTCGAGCAGTCTTTTTTTTCCATTCTGTGTGCAGCTCACTTCTGGGGGATGTTTCGGCCCCCAGATTTTGCTGCAGAGTGAGCGTCCCTCACTTTGTTTGACATCGATTGTCAGCAAAAATAACTTTTGTTGCACATTTCTAGTCTGTCTTCAACATAGTTAGTTCACATTAACACAGAGGGCTTGTTTCTTTACTACATTACGTGAATGTCACTGAAAACGTCCCGCTTAACCCTGGTCAAACACTAAAACTCCATATGGAAAAAAGGAACAAATAGTTGAATGTTAGTACTGAACAGCCAAATCCAATTTGATTCGCATATTTCTTAGCAGTAACTACCAATCATGTTTAAGTGGCAGGTAAACAGTCAGTGTAGGGCAAAAGAGGTGGAATGCTTTGACTGACAAGCAATCTCAGAACCCATCAGCTACGTCAGAAAATTTTAACTTTTATTTATTTTTTTAAAGCTCATCTAAATTCATATACAGATATCTAAATTACCAGTGCATGGAGAGGAAGTCTAAGCCTGGATATATGCCAGGACCCTTTCAGCCTTACTTTCAGTTTTTCTTAGTGGCAACTCGTGGTATTGCAGGGGAAAAAAATCTCCTATAACACTCCCAGCGCTTTCCCCATAAACCAGTATCATAAAACAGATGTCTGTGAAACTGTTGACAGGACACCCCAAACTGCAAACAAGACCAATTTCGACTTGAGCCAAGACAAGCTTTGATGTCATCACAGTGTGAAGTCTATGAGCTGATTGGGAACTTGCGGGCATGGCCTGCGGGAGATGCACTACTGCACATCATAAGTGGATGGCACACCATGGAAGTAAATCTAGGAGCTAAATCCTTTTAGGGAAAATGCCACGGGCAAACAATCCTCATTGGACTGAATAGGCACCATCTTTGGGTCCAGTATCCAGGTTTAATTATACATTCATGAGACCACTGGCTAGACCAAAATCCTGGAAATATTGGACGTTACTCCAAGAGGCTTAATGAGGCAGACCAATAGCTGATGGGCTTTGAGACTGGCCATATGCTCAAAGATCCTAGTTCCCACAATATTGTAAGAAAAACAAGAACATTTAAATTTAACATCTCTTTCCCAAAATTGTGTCCTTGTTACCTCATTGTCAATAGATTTTATAGGGAATATTTCTTTATATGGACTATTTCTTTGGTAGAAAGAAATATTTCTTTGGGTCCAGTATCCAGATCTAATGATACATTCATGATACGTGTTGGCTACACCAAAGCTGATGGGCTTTTAGATTGGCTACAACCAGCAGAGGTTTGTGGTGCCATATTGTAAAAAAAAAAACAAAACACAAGAACATTTAAATTTATCATCTCATTCCAAAAAAATGTTTCCTCAATACCTTACAGTCAATACATTTTATAGAGACTATTTCTTTGTTAGAAAGTTGTTCTGCTAGAAATTGTTAACTGTAATTTGGATGAACTGACCCTTTTAAAATTTGGTCTCCAAGTTTGCAAAATACTTCAGGAAAGCATTACAGTTCCTCAATGCCTTCCTGATTTTCCAATGCAGGATGTACTGAGGGTTGAATAAGTAGTTTAGGAAACAGCCTGGGAGTGTTGTGGTTTGCTGATAGTGTTGAAAGAAAAGAATGTGTTGCATGATCTATAAGCCATGAGTGCGATGTGTGTGGAGCACAAACACAGCCCTCGTTGTGGAAACAGCACATGCAGCGATGCCTGCATTTGTACAAGCACACACACATGCTCCCACACAGACACGCATAAATCAAGCCAAGCTACCAGCTACATTTTCAGTGATTCCCGCACACAAGCAGTGACACACTCTCTGTATTCATCGCTCCCACACCCCCGTGCACTGACACACAAGCGGAGCTCGTCCTGGGGGAGATGAAGAGGCAGAGCTGAGGCACGCTTTCTGCCACAGAGGAGCAGGAGCCCCCGGGGCAGATAGGAGTAGAAAGCAGGATGAAGGATCTCCCCTCCAGTGATCCACAGCAACAAAGGTGATTTGAGAGACTGCTGCTTTAGCACCCGGTATAATTAGTTTCAGATAACAATGTCACTGGCCTGTACCACGAAATGAAAAGAGAAAAAAAAACAACCCACCTGCGAAAAACTGCCAAGATTTCTCTGTTTTTATTTGTTTTCCTACAATTTAGATTTAATTGCCATCACTTGTCTAATTGCAAGCATAAGAAATATTCATATTCCACTTGACCTGAAGTGGATCACACTGTGCCAATGAACTGCCTTTGATAAGTCCCATATGATTACTTTTCTCTCTCGAGTTTGGGGATTGTGATATCATGAGCAATAAAGTGATAATAATGTCGTTTTAGAAGAAATGAAAGAGGCTTGCACTGCGGTGAATCAGAAGTGGGCAGGACATGATTTGCAGGACACAATTTGTTTCATTTGGCGTGTGTGCTTTTGGGTGACAAACACTGTGCTATAAGCAAAACACATGAGAGCCAGATGTGACTTGATGTTGCATGTCGACAAATGACAACAGGCGAAGGAACGAAAGAGGGAACGGACACTTTTATTTGAAAACATCTGACTCAAAGTTGCACTTTTCCTGTAGCTACCCTGTTTGTAGTTATGCTTTTGTCACTTGCAACACGCCCATATGTGGAGAGAATTCGTTTAAGCAGACAGCCAGTGAGAAGTTAAACAAATGTGGCTTTTTATTATTTTATTAAGTTTCATTGTGCTTGTCAGACTGGAATCACTGACCTATGTGTCACTCCATGCTGAACTGTGGTGCAGCAAGAGACAAGTGTTCCCATAATATGGTGATGCAGCAGCATGTGTACTTAATGTGACACTGGATGCAACTATGTCGAGAGAGAAAACAACCACTTATATCTAAATAACACGTTTTGTCCGCGCCTTGCAAAAATTACCCTTATGACCCAAGCAATGCATGTATCCTGGTCTGCCCCCACTGTCGTTGAAGTTTCATTAAGTTAGAGCAACTGAAACTGCTTTTTAAAGGGGACATATTGTGCCTTTTCTTATTTTCTGCCATATATGATGTTATAGTGTTAGATCATTGTATTCAATTTACCCACAATTTCAAAAAATGACGGAAATGAAGATAAAAGTAATCCCGGTGGGCTGAATATTTTTTCTACTTTCACAACAAGATGACGTCAGCTTTTGACTGATTTCTTTGTATGCTCATGTACTCCAGGCACACTGCTGCAAGAGGTTAGATTAACTGCTACAGCTACATGCTAACGTCATGGGAAAAATGTAATCTTGGTTGCTGATGTTGCCCAATTTCAGATCATATTCCTGCTGGAACATGTCTGGTTGTTAGGGATGGGAACTCATAAGATTTTATTGATACCAAAGATACTATTAAGCTTATCCGTCCAGTTATTTATGGATTCCCTTATTGATCCCTGGTCGATTGGATGTGTGTGCTTTTGTGAACTTTTTGTACAACCTTTAGAAGAAAAAGAAAAACAGGCTTTCACAGATTTTCAGCATTAATATAAAATAGGATATTTACCCTCGTTAATGGCCACTGCTTGGATGGGAAACAGTGGTGTTTGTGCGAATAGTGTCAAAGAAATGGCATAATTGGAGTTTAAGCCCTTGTTGCATAGAAACATGTTTCAGCATATTGCTGGTATCCCCAACCTTACTTGTTAATATCATTTTAAAGATATAATAAGCAGCACTGTTGTCATCTTTCTTCATGAACCATTTTCTTCCTCTTCACCATGAATACTTCTTGTTGCAACTTTCCAGCAGCATTGACACATGACTTTGACTTCACTTTTCTTGCAATGTGCAGCTGTCAGAAAAACATGCCAGCACTGCTAAAAGGAACTGAATAGCTTGGATGCATACCGTACCAATGGATTGGACAATTTGGAACCCGTTCTCATCTGGAACCAGTTCATGATTCCCATCCCTACCAGTTGTGAAGATTTTGGTTTAGGAACTTTTAATGGGGATTTTTTGCGGTAGAAAGTGCCGCTACACTCTGTTACAGTCATTCCCTGGCCACAACGACAGTGCAGAGACGCCAAGAGTGCACATAGAGAAGAACTGGAAACGCTGACAAATCAGAGCAGACAGGACTTTTCGGGAGGGGGACTTTAAAGGACATGGGGGCTAAAACGAAGCATCTCAGACAGAATACAGATGTTTCAGTACAGACAGTATGAGGAAACTAAAGTGTTTAAACATTAAAGCATGCAGACATGTTACAAAAATGCTTGAAAATAAGCATAATACTAGGTCACATTTATGACTGTGGTAATCACTGCTCACACTGCCTTTTTTGATGAACATACTCAGCTTTCTTAGTTGTACTAGAGATCATCTAAATGTAGCCATCCAAGTTTGGATGTCTGAATTCTAACTGTAGAGTTATTTTTAAAAAAAACACAACAGCACTCCTTTTGGTAAGTGGACCGCCTCAAATGTACTTTTTGTCCTTCAAGAAACTGAAACACATTATCTATTTTTTTTTATAGTAACTAACAGACATGTGTATCGTCTGCATCATTAACTTCACACTTTATCAAATATTAGTGTTGCATTTCTGTCCAAATTCCAATTATCTTATCCATTGTTGGAGTAGCATTCATCATCCAGTCTCTGTAATTGGGATCCTGTGGAGTCATCCATCACGCAGACATTGCACAGAGATGACACTTTATTGATTTCACGGGGCATGCCTGGGCTTAACCACATCAATCTCTAGGTGACAGTCACTGCAATAACTGCGTGCCAATGCTGCTAATGGCTATTCTGTTTGACCATCTCGCTGACCGATTAACCACCCCGGATACCACACAGGTGTTAGGAATCATAATGAGGCTTTTATGATAAGTTGAAACCGCAATAAAGCCCAACCTGCTTTCTCTAATGACTAATATGAAAAGGTTTTTTGGTTTGTTTGTTTTTTATACCGCTGTGCCAGCAACAGCCAAAGCTGGAGACATTATCTTTTTGGGATGTCCATCTGTCCGTCACATTCTCATGAATGAGATATCTCAATATCTCAAGAATGCCTTGAGGCATTTAGTTTCTTTAAATTTGGCACAAACGTCCACTTGGAGTCAGTGATGTAGTGATTACAGTTTGTTGGTCAGAGGTCACGGTCTGTGGCCTTGACTGTCTCATTCTTGTGAACGTCATATTTTAAGATCACCTTGTGGGGTTCTTTTAAAATTTGGCACAAACGTTCCATTGGACTCAACAATGAGCTGTTTAGACTTTCTGGGGGTTAAAGTTCACTGTGACCTTGCGTCTGTCTCAATTTAGTTTTGTATTTCCAACACAACTGGCCTTCTTGACACAAGCCAAAGACCAACTTTTGTGTGTTTTTGCTTTATCTTGCTGGACTGAGTGTTTCGGTCTTAGAGCCAGGGGCGCCACTGAGCTGCACCTTAGCTCGCTACTGAACATGGCAGCTTATATGAATAAAGTCAAAACCATCTGCCCCAACTTTTTCCCCCCTTCCTCCCTCTTCCTTGAGCAGGAATCATTGGCTGGCATGCTCTAACAGCTCTGTTCATGACATGCTTTGTGAAGACTGGGAGTTGCATTGAGCTCAGGGTAAGCAGGGGGAATTCTGCTTCTCTGCTCTACTTGGCACTGGCCTGCAACACTGCCTGATGTCAGACAGATCACAGCCAGGAAGACTGGCCCTCTTCCCTTGCGCCTGGAAAAAGAATGTTACTAACACTGAGACAAGGTTTTCTGGCTTGGGGGCCTTTGCACTATTGTAGGGTTTCACGCACATGATCCCACTTTTTCCACGCAGAGCCGGGCTCTTGCCGCCCGCCACATGAAAGCGAAGGGACATTATTACTACCACATTGCCTCACGGGTCTGTCCATTGAAATGTAGTGTACTAATTGGAGCTCCTAGATTAGGTTTTACGAGAACCGTATTTCTTTGATGATGATTTCATCTGCTCTAAATGTTTATATTTACATCTGTTCTAAATAACTTTTCCGTTACAGGGCGTACAAGTGCAAGAGAGCTACTTGCTCTCCAAAGGCCTAATGCCTAGCTTCTCATTTATCATAGTTAACTGTAGGATTTGTCCAGGAGTCCCTGATTAGGTTTTCTGAGTTTAATGAGACATATCGGAGCCTTTGACTGGGAAATTGCTGCACATTGATTCAGCTTGTATTCAAACAATGGTAATGAAGGCCGTGGTGTCAGTGCACTGGTCATAGCAAGTCAATTAGGGATGTTCACTATATGTACTCCAAAAAAGGAAGTTAATGTACTGAAGCATTTCCATTTTTGCCACAGAATGTGTAAGTACTAACGTTTTCTTCACCTGATTATACACATGGTTTGCTTGGATACCTTATCAAGAGAAAAGGGAGGGTCCTGCAGAGCTTGAAGTTGAAAAACCATTTGTGACTACTGACTGAAAAATGTACTGTTTCATATTCTGCCAAATAGAACTCTTTCTCTTTATTTCCTCGGCCCAGTTGTCACAAAAAAAACGTTTGCATTGAACATTTCTGCAAACCGAAAAAAACTTTACATCTGTACGTTTCTAACGTATCATCAGCGTTTGTGACGCAGTATATGAGCTGACTTTTGTCACTGGGAGGTAGAGAGGATGGTGGGTGGAGTGCCACCTATGTGAGATGTCTACCAAGCTGCGGACCAATGGCCAAGACCAACAAACAACAAAACCAGTTATTCTTGGAGAGTCATTACTGTTTTTCCAACCACTTTTTAGTCACCAAACGTGTGTTTTTTGGCAACCAGTGGCACTGTTTTCACTGGGGATAATGCCTCAAAAAGCTTGTTGCTTTTACAGGAACCTCGCTGCAATTTCAGCTGGGATAGTGCAGCAAAAAGTGGCTGTTTTTGAACATGACATCACTGCAGTGCCACAACACGCTGTTCTTTTTTTTAGAGACATTGCTGAGTTTCCTGCTGGGATCATGCTGCAAAATTTATTTATTTATTTATTTATTTATTTATTTATTTATTTATTTATTTATTTATTTATTTATTTATTTATTTTTACAGAAACATCAATGTATTTCATGTAGTGACTGTGCCATAAAACAGTATTTGTTATTTACCAAGACTTCGCTGAGTTTCCTGCTGGGATAGTGCCACAACAATATTTTTTTCGAGCCAAAATCAAGTGTTATTTATGTCTAAACCTAACCACACACAAACCACAGTGTTTCAAATGCAAAGAAATGTAAAGTTCTAACATAACCACAACATAATAATCTACAAATGTAATGTGGCTGTGATTTGCAGAAATGTGCAATTTATTCTGGCAATTGGGTTTGATGCCTACAGCATGGACAAGCTATTTTGCAGAGAACACTGTCACTCTCACAATAAAGTTATTTTTTCTCCTGTCACATGCCCTGTTTTGTTATTCCGCCAAGCTTTTTTCAAAACTGTCCCAGACACTTTAAACTCTCCTCTCTCCCACTGTGAATGTCTTTTTACAGCCTGTGAATAACTTTGGCTCAGCATCTGTCTTTATCCTTTTATGTGGGTTTTTTTTCTTTCACTTTTTGGTTTTTGACATAATAACATCAGGAGTTTTTAGTCACGACAAAGATGGCAAGATGTACATTTGTATGTCATAATAAATAGAAAACCTTTGTGACATCAGCACATGAAAGCTGTTTATATGCTGGAAAGGACCTTTCCTTCTGGGTCATATGCAGCACACACCTACAAATGAGACCACCGTTTACTGTTGATTGATTAAGCACTAAACTCCAATTCATCAAGCCTGTTAGAATTAATACATCTCACACACTGCAACGTTTGCTTTACTCACATTAAATCAGAACAAACACTCACAATGAAGACCACATGTAAAAGGGTGATGGAATTTATTGATAAATTACAGAAGAGATTCATTTTCCAAGGTCGGTGTGGCCGTATTTTCTCAATTATAACTTCAACAACATGGCTTGTGTTTAAATAGTAAGCCTTGACATTTATGTCTGTATGTCAAAGTATTCCATTTAGATAAGACATTGGGTAAATCCCGGTGTTATTTCCCTATACAAAGACAGACAGAAGAGGCTGACAATGTTGAGCGGAGATACAACAGAAAAAATATTCTAATTTAATGCAGGAAGAACAGAAGTGGCATTTAGTAGCTGGCATTCAGGATTAGCTTGAAGTGACTTCATTGTCTTTCTGTCTGCATTGTCAAATCTACTGACAGACTAATCTGACTCTATCCCCCAACCTAATATATTTTCTTTCAAAAAGTTATTTTGTCTTTTGCAGCCTGGAGACAGCATGACAAGACGTAAACACAACCGTAATAATAGGTATTGCACCTGTCTAACAAATGCAGAGAAGTTAACAAATATTTCTCTGTCAGGGTTTTAAGTCGAGGTCATGCAGCTGTTGCACAAATCTCTGTGATATTTACCTCTTGTTGTGTCACACTTTCTGTCTTTGTGGTTGTTTGGGTGTCAGGCTGACTACACTCGGGACAGGTTTCTGTGGCATTAGCAGCCGGATTGTGGCATCTTCCTGTTGTCTCATGGTGTCTCTTCCAGATGCAGACTCCCTGTCAGTCAGACGGAGCCCTGCTGGTGGCCTGTCCCATGGGTAATGCATTTTAAATGGGGGCGCAACCCCCGTTCCCTCCCTTCCGCCCATGCCTCATTAACTTCCCACTGATTGATAAACAGTGAGCTGCTGCTGCCAGGCGGGGCGGGCGGCTTGTGGAATTAGACACATGATGTGGTTGTCTGGTGGCTGGATTGTGATGAACCTACAGGTGTTGGCAGCTGGGTGATGTGCATTGGTTTTCTATATACGTGTAGCTGTGTTTTTGCACATTGTTGACTGATGTTGTCTGCTGTACAGTTTTTTTTTTTGCATGTTGAATGAATGAATGTATTGATCTGGTGGTTCATCATGTTAAGGATAGGTACAATTTTTGAAGTAGGCTTGGGTGTTGTCACAGTATTACGGTATACCAGGGTATTTACAAATCCACAAGGTATGTTTCTCTAAACCGTCAAAAATACCGGTGCTCCCCATATAATAAACTTATTGTATGTAGTGCACAGCACGCACTACCATCAACCTCTGGTGTCTACTACATGCAGCTGAGCTGACAGACACCGCAACATGTAGCTGTGGAGGGATAAGATACACGACTGTAAACAGCCGGTGGCCAGCCAATATCAACGACGGAGAGAGACATCTAACTTGGTGCATTATGGATTTTTTTTTCGACCAGATTGGAGCTGGTGATTTTGGGAACAGTGGGCTTATTATCTAGATTGTTATCAAGAATAACCAAGGAGGTTTGGGTGAGTTTTATTTTGGTTCTGTCGAGTTTGAATGAAGTGTGTTGTGCGTTGAGTTAGTGAGGCAGTTAAGCCTTGTCAGTCTTCAGTGACTGAGGGAAAGTTGTATTTCCGATTCAGATTGAGATTCACTTTATTGTTCATATTGAAAATATAAAAAGAGCAAAATTCTTGATTCTTGCCCCCTTGACCAGCACAATACAATACTATTGTGGAAACAATATAAAGTCCACAGTATGAAGTGCATCACCAAAGTGTGTTACAGTGCATCATAATTATATGATATAGCAATATTAGGATAGATTATGTTCTATAAAATATTAAAATGAGCAGTTATCATAAATATACTAAAACCTACATGAAAAGACTGTATTAAAAGGAAAATAGGTGTGGCTTTCTATTGTGTATTTATTAGACTAAGAGCTGAAAGCAAGTAGCGCACTTGCTGGGGAGCGATGATAATGTGTGAAATTTCAAGATGGTATGAAGGTATACAATACATACCACCTGAGCCTATTTTCAAGTGTGTCTTAAAACAATAGCCAGGTGCCCCTTTGAACGCTGGAACAACTTTTGATTGCTGCAATCATCCCTTCTGTTCATACTGACCATTTAAAGATTCCTTCCTATTATGCTTGTAATCGATGGCGGGGAGGCTTTCCTCATTATGCACTAGGGTTATCTGCCGTTGCCAGGAAACAATCTAATCTTGGCACCCTTTAAGCGGTATGTTATGAAGCTACTAACCATGTGAGTTAGCAGCCATGGAATGCTAATTACGAGCCAAATCAGTCGCGTTTCCAGTGGATTACTAAAACAGGCCTATAAATCACCAATCTAGCAGTGGTAGAACAAAAGACTTTTTGCATATTCTTAAAAATATCCTGTTTATTTACTGGTTAATGGGCGCTGGTTTATGGAAAGCAAAATTAACCCAAACTGACATACATTTAACCAAGCCCACCTTATTCAGGTGGACTAAGGAATGGTTTCTTGGTCTGATGTTGCAGACCCACAAAGGTGTGTTTCTTGGTTCTGTGTTGCAGACACATGGGTGTGTGCAGTATGTTCTTTAATACCCTCCCAGAGTGTTACAGGCTAGCAGTGAGGCAGACACATGCACACACACTCACCACACAGGATTGTCTGTTGTGGGCAGATGTTGAGGTTGAGAGCGCAGACCTAATTAAGACTGAAGAAACACATCATTTTATTTGGCTCTCTCTACTTTTTGGCCTCGCTTTGATCCGATGATTATTACCAGGTCTTTGGCTCTGCAGAGGAGTAGAGGGCGGGGAGGCATTGTGTCTCATGCTGACAGCTCCCAAACAAAATAACCCCCCTCCCCGGGTTGTTACAGCTGACACTCCCAGCTGGGTTGTCAGCGGTGAGGTCAGTAAGAGAATCCAGCTGCCTGCTGAGGTTTGTTCCTCTGCTGTGGATTAGCACCAGCCAACCATCTGCTGGTGTCCTGTAGTGTAATACTGTACATGCACTCGCTGTATGGACAATACACGGACGCTCATCCACACTCGTAAAAATCGTGAAAACAAACACACATGCGCATGCTTTAATAATCAACCCAGGAGGAGTCCACATGGCTCTTTCGGATCTGTGCTCATTTGTTGATCTATTTCCGCTGTTTATCCTCTCCTCCCTGCTGAGTGTCCTTCCCTCCGCCAGACAGAGGAGCAGTGCTCAGTAACCTCCTTAGGTGACAAGAAGGGCAGCCATCATTGTCACATGGCTGTGACGGTAAAGATTTTTTTTGTCATTGCAGTGACAGGTCAGCGCAGTTCGACGGTTATGTGGCATACTCAACCAAAAATCTATCTTTTGAGTGTCACATAATAAATCATCCCCCTATAGGCTTAAAAAGTCTACAGGAGACTGTGAGGTTAATAGTTTGCAGCATTTTTGAGGACAGCAGCTGCATACACTTACATATAAACCCGCTGAATCTATTCCATCGATGACCCAGAGCCACAGCACAACTGAATGCATTAAAATCTTGCAGCATTGTTCACTTGCATAATTTGTGCTTAGTATGGACACATAAAAAAGTACAACAATTGCAAGTGCGTTTCCTTTGTGGACAAAATATTAAAGGTTTATTCTTTGACTTTTGAAACACAAATACATTTTCAAGGTCCAACTTACTTGTTTTTTTTCCGGTCATGTGATATCATCTAAACCATCTTTGTGCCAACTTAGCAACTCCCTCAGCTGAAGAAGGCCATGTGATGTGGTTTGATGTATTCAGAAAGTAATCAGCAATATAGACCTTGATGATGGTATTAATGACATATTTGAGTTTACTGTAGCTGTTTTTTCTTTCCCCATTCCTCCTCAACATTTTTAAATCTTTGCTGGGAAAAAATGCTTAAAGTTCCACATCTTTGTTGACAGAAGACATACCTTTAAACACACAGGAGTTAGCACTCGCTAACATCTTGTTGTTTAAGGGTGGTTTCACATTAGGGACCCGGGCCGGGATCTGAGAAGGCTTGACCCCAAAGTCCAGCTAGTTTGATTAGTCGAAACACAAGTGTACAGGCCAGCGTTTGCTTGAAAAGGTGGTCTCGGGCACAATTCATGTGTACTCGAGCACGTTCCACAGGAGGTGTCAAAACAACCGTGCCCGTATATGTGTGCAGCAGTCACTGAAATTATAACATAACTTGTGTCAGTGGTTAGGTAACTTGTCCACGCTTTTTTAAATGCACTGTGGAAATCAAAAGAGAAGATTCTAGTCAGCAACTGGTCTGTTTCTCACCTTACGGACAACCACAAGCGAGTTGAGTTGTTAAGGCATTTCTCAACACTGTCTTCTGAAACCTTTGTATCTGTGCATTTTCCGCAAGGAACATAATCAAATGTGCCCAGCTGATGATGCGAGTGGTTGCTTCTTCTTTTTTGTGAGCACTGGTAGATTGCAAACCAACTACATGCATACTGCCACTCACTGTATCGGGCTGTGTACATGCGCAAGTGTACTCCAGCACAAAATGACATACTAATATGAAAGCTGAGTGGTAGAGGAGTGGGTAGAGGGGAGCTGGGGCACGGTTTGAAACAATCACACCTAAAGTGAAAACACCCACAGGGAGCTGTTGCCTCACAGTAAAAGCTTTGCAGTGGTTTGCTAGTGGAGAGTTTTAATTGTGAATCAGTGATAACAAAAGTGAGTTTGGTCCCTTTGGAGATAAATGAGGAAGCAGAAGATGCCACATTACCCAGGTATTGTGGTAATCTTCACAGCTCTAAATGGTAGTGACCCCTGAATTTATGCTTCTCTTTCATCAATTCTTACAGAAGAAGGGAAAGAGGAGCGAATAATGCCTCTGTCTGCCTGCAGCAGAGATTCACTGTTGATTTATTTGTGCTTTCTAGATATAAAGTGTAAATGGATCACTTGGTAACCTCAGAGAGTCACTTTATAGTGTTATTGATCCCCATCTGTAACTAAAAATGATTTCTTCACTGTTTTCCCGTCAACATAAGCTCCCCATTCCCGTTCTTATCAGATCAGACTATTACGTCCATCTGCTCGTTACTCGCTATTGTCTGCAATGTGTAAACTAATTACTGTTCTACCGTATCACATGGAATGAGTTATGGATTGGTATTGAATGCTTCTTCAAGGTGCATGCATGTGGTGTGAAAGCAACTTAATAGAAAACATTTTCTTTCTTTCTTGGTGCCTACAGCTGCTCAATTCAATTTATACTAAAGCAGGGTTACATTTTAAATCACATCAGACTGTTTATCTTCCATGCAAGTCTGACTTGAGACATTGCGATTGATTTTTTTTTAGAATGAAGAAGCCCCTTAGGGTCAATCCTGAGTGTTTGTTGTCTTTGTTTATCCTTTCCAGGGGGCTGTTTGCAAGTAACTATACAGAAACCCATTACCTGGAAGATGGCATTGCAGTCACAGGCCCTCACAACTTCACGGTATGTTAACACCTCTTTATTTTCTTTTTTTAAATTATTATTAAGGCTTACACGATTCTTCATCTTCTGTGCAGCCCTTCTTCCTCTTGGTTCTGCTTCACTGTGCTCTTCTTAGAGTCAGCGAGGAAGCAAAGACAAACTGATGTCACAGGTAGACCCACTTTAAAACTGCCTGGAAGTGGGTAGTCTCATGCATAAAGAAGCCTGCATAGGTGAGCGAGCCCATTTTCGTTCCCTGCCAGCAGATTCATATTTGATGAAATAAAAGGTGCACAGAGGTCAGACTCAGTTTTAGGGAACAGCTCAAGTCTTTTATAATGGATAAACTTCAAACCACTCCCAAAAATGATTTGTAACGCAGGACTGCAAGAACATACATCTAAGTGCACTTCAGAAGTTACACTGACTGCGAAACATTCAGCACCTGTCATTGCATTCATGAGCCTCGTACTTGTTAAACTAAGATTGCGCCTCCGTCTAAAATACATCTGTGAAGTCTCTCAAATGACGTGTGATTTTGCATTAATTCTGACTGAGGGTTCACATCAAGAAGCACATATTTTTACCACACCTCCAACAGCGTGCAGTGCCAGCACTTTTTACTTTATAATTACAACAGCCCAGACACAAGAAGAATGTATGTGTTTTTATGTTAAAATAGTATTATGATATTTCAGGGTATTTTTGCAAAAGATATTGTCGATGGTATGACAAAAAGAGAGAATATTTGATTAATTTTATTTAATTTAAAAAACATACAACTGTAACAAAATAAGTGCAACAGTTTTATTTGTCAACATAAATGTAACAGTAACATAACTTAAAATAAAATAAATAAAAATTCTCTCATTTCTCTCTCACAGTGAGATTCAGATTATGTGTAAAATGTAAAGATTACAACAAATATGATCAACCACAAATTACACATCTAAATGCGCAGAAAGAAGAGAGAGAAAAAGAGGAAATACCCCCCGCTGTGCTGCTGTCAGAAGAGCCTCTGACTAAGTTTACTCTGAGCGATAAAGCGCTAAAAGATGTCGGGATGCTCATGCCAAATGATGCCGCTCATTCTGCTCCACCGAAGTTAGCTGGGACTTAACACCTCCACTGTGGAGGCAGTAGCTGTTTCACTTTCATTATGTCCATTATGTCAACAAGTCAAAATATTTCCATTATCACGATATGAATAAAAAATGATATTGGTATTATCATGAATGATATGATATGGCACACCTCTATTGTATGTTTCTGCAGCATTGGTTATGTTACATTTGTACGTTTCATCAATGTCAACATTTCTAAAGTGATGTAGTGTATGAGCTGACTTTGTCACTGATGATCATGGATGGTGTAGCACCGAGGCAAGACGCTTGCCCAGCTTCAGACCACATTTTGACCACATTTTTAAGTGAGTCATTGCTGTGTTTACATCCAGAATATTGCTTCATAAGTTATTGTTTTTTACCCAGAAATCACTGCATTTCCTGCTGGATCAGTGCTTGAAAAAGTGGTTGTTTTTTACAGTCATCGCTGCATCTTCTACCACACATTTTTAGTGGGATGAAAAGTAGTTTATTTTTGCTGAGACATTGCTGCATTACCTGCTGGGATGAAAAACAGATGTATAGAGACGTGAGTGTGTTTCCAGCTGCTTTTCAGCCACCAAAAGTGGGTATTTTCGTTAAAGCAATTGGCAATTGGTTTTTTGTGCCTAAACACATTAACCACAGCATCCTTGAAACGTAAAGTTTCAACATATCGGCAGCTCAGTAACATAGAAATGTAACATATTACCAATATTTACTTTCAGTGGGTTGAATTTTAATCACATCTTCTTTATCGTAGTTTATGAGTTAATTACCTCACAAAAGGTTGTGTTTTTGGTGTTCTTTAAATGTTTTATGATTTGCTTTCAGTGCTGTGTTAAATATCATCTTCGTTGAGCTCAGTTGTTTGTTTTTTTTTTAGTTGTTTTTTTATTTTTTTTTCCCGAGCAAAATATGTTCCGCTTTCAAATACAATGGCTCTTTGAAAACATGTTCCACGGATCCATAAATATCCCTATATTGAAGGATTTTTATTTGAGGTTCAGAAACAGAAAGGCTGTTAGGAAACTGCATGTACATTGCACTGTAATGAATGAGTGTGATATGGCTGCACCATGTGGAACATTTTTCATGCCTCAGAGCTTCCACCTGCTCGCCTGATTTCAGTGATTTGATCATCTGCAGTTTGGAAAGCAATTAAACGTCTAATTTTTGTTCAGATAACCAGAAAGCATAATAATAGACATGCTGTGAGGTCTGTGTACAAAATGGCTGGCCTACTTATGCTGAAATCCACCAAAGAGGAGATTAATATAATTCAATAATGGTCAGCCCACACAGTAAAATGAACAATATTTTCCACTTGAGCCTGCTGTGAGACCAGAGCTGGACTGTCGTTGGCTGGGCTCGGCCAGCTCATCAGAATTGCTGCCATTCCAAAGCATAAAGACAATGAAAGGGTTTTAGCAGGTCAGCACAGGGTGACCACAACTCAGATAGCTAGCACATGAATGGATGGTTATGTGGATGAATTAATGATTTTTTTGGGCTGCTGCAACTGATTGTTTTCCTAATCAAGATACATTTATTTAATTATTAAGTTTGTAGAATATTTGAGGATAATGAAAAGTGGCATCACAATTTCCCAGAGCCCAGGATGATGTTTTCATTAGGCCTGCCTCGATATGGACTAACGTAGGGCTGTACCCGATTCAGAATTAGGCCAGTCGAATGATTTGGCAGTTCAATATGATTATTCAATATCAATATTTGACAGTTTGGCCTGCAGAAAAATGTCGTCACTGCAGCGCTCTGTTCCAATTCTGTTGTCTGAATATTCTTAAAATTGAACTATTAATTGCTCTCTGAAAGGGTGTACTGCATTATTATGCTATTACATTATCATTATGTCAGTGGCGCAAAATGAAATCAAAGTGGCAACCATGTCGTTAATCGTAATTACTTCTTGGATGATATATCATCCAACAAAAGTAGTTATTATAACAAGCCTAGCCCCTTACATTGCTTTTTTTAATTATTTTTTTTTTACAATTAACAGCCCAAAATATGTAAGTGAAAAAACAAGGAAAAGCAGCGAATCCTAACATTTGAGAAACTCGAACCAGCAAATGTATGGTATTTCTGCCTCATGTTTGCATTAAATGACTTCCTAATGATTTCCTGTTAAGCACCTGGTTTATTAATCAGCTAATTAATTCTGCACTTGATGGATGGCTGGATTAAAAATTGAATGGATGGACCAGAGTATCACTGCCAACAACCTGTTTCTACCTGCTCAGAATGAGTTTGAAGTAATCTTTCGACCTCTGTCCCTCCTCTCATTCCTCTCTCATGACCACAGCTAACTCTTCATGGGAGGGTCTTTTTTACTGGAAAGGGCCAGATCTTTTGAGACTGATCCGTAGTTAATTTATTTGTCCTGCCGGCAGGGAGGAGACTGATATAGTGATCTGGGCAAGGGATCTAGAGGGTTCAGTTGTGTGTCAAAGGCAAGGTACTGCCGGGAGTGACTTCAGCGTGAGTCAGCCCTCCCTCAGTTCCCTCTTGTCTGTTTTACATCCTCTCTGTTTTCTCATACAATACAATAAATGAGTGCCATGTGCTGAAACAAAAGCCATCCGGGAATATGACTCTCTAACATGGGTATTGAAGAGTTAACTTAGAATAATAAATGCATATGATAAACAATGTAATGTTCACACCTCGGGGTTGCCTCCCGCGATAATCTTGGTATTAGATATTAATCTTTCTTATTGCAGATATGAAGATGTAAGCACTTTTCCTTTCTCATTTCTCTCTGCAGAAACCTTAGAAACAAAAAGTCTATTCATATCCTTTATATCGATGCATCACAGTCATGATCTCATCAAAGAAACATGAGGTGGTAGCATTAACTCCGTGCACTAAATCCAGCCCTGCTCCTCCTTGCTACACTAAAATTTCATATTTCATGTAATGGGCTGTCCTTTCATTGCACCTTTTTACCTTGCTATAATGGATAGTTCTCTTTCAGTACACCTCCAGGTACAGATATGGAAAGTAGCCAAACAGATGAAGGCTTTCAAGGCTATGGGTCCGCTTCTTGAATGTCATCAGAATAAGATATTGTTTTTTGCGACGGCATAGGTTTAGGTTCCGAAAGTCAAATCCATTTTTCAACCCTGTCTCTAAAGAATTACGTTTATATGCTATGTTAGTGTTTTGCCAAATGCAATTTGGATGAAATGTTAGTCCTGTATGGATTATGTTTATTGGAAGCATTTTTTTGTAGTCCAATTTTCTTTCATTAGTAGTATTTAAACATTTTCTGAGACAGGGTTGCAATTTTGGATGCAGTTCCAAGTTGGTAAACTATCTTAACAAATCTCTTGCCCAATCTCGTATCTACTCTTTTGTTAACAAACAACAAAAACCTAAATAATTAATTGTTAATTTCACTAAATAAAGATATGATATGTCAAAATTTGCATTCTAGTTCTTTGAATGTTAACTATTGTTCTTTGTTTGTTTCTTTTTTTGGCCTCGCTATTATCAATGTTTAAAGTTGTTATGGCAAATATATTAGCAGACAGTTGCCTTATTTCACATCCAATGGACGTGAAGCAAAAATTATCATTCCTTTGGAGTCATGTTTTTGGCAGTCCAACAAATGTTAGTCACTTCAGCCTCTCCACAGGCGGAGGTCGGTGCTCACAGAATGGACGAATTACAGCAACCAGTTTAATGGACCACTTCAAAAGGACTGCACTCGAAGAAAATGCTGCAGTACATGATTCACTTAAATATTTGATAAGTGTTAACTTCATGAAGTCGCAGTGTGCATTGAAACATTAGTCGTTTGCACCTTATTAAATATTTAAATGAATTGTGTGCTCCAGTATTTTCTTTAGGTGCAGTCCTTGTTTGAACTGTTAAATGTAATTCCAGCCATCACTCCTCTTTTAGCTCTGTTTTGGTCTTTTGTGTTGGCTCCTCTATGCTGACTAGGGTTGGATACCCAACTCAAGAGTGAATCAGGATTTAGACAAGGGGCCGAAGTCCTGCGAAGCAAAAATTAAACTTTTGCTATTACAGAGAAATTAAATTATGTAAAAAGATACCGTTGGGTACCTGTACCAAATTCCAGGTACCAGAAGTGATACAGGTATCGGTTAAGATGCAGATAGTACCCAACCTTGATGCTCACCAACGAGTCACTAACTTTTTGGCAGACAGAACCAAGAAATTAAAGTTGCGAGACATAAAACCAAAACAAATTCAACCTCAACAAGGCTAAAACACACAGTTGGGTGATCATTTTCTCAGGGTTCATTACTTTAAGCTACCCTTTTCACATTTCATAAAGTAAAGGGATTTGACGGAATATCTTACTAAAGGGATCCTTATAGGTAAAGTAATAAAAGTAATAAAAAACATATTTTTCCTCTTAACTGTGGTGCTATTTGTTGTTTTGGTGTGAGTTACAGAGTTTTGGAGATACTGAGATGTCTGCCTGCCCTCTCTCAAATATAATGGAACTAAATGACTCTGGGCTTGTGGTGTACCAAAAAAAATGACAAAAAAACATTTGAAAAATTCAACAGTAATGATTCTTTCCAGGAGCAGATGCACACTTCTTCCTGTGTGATGTTAAGGTTGGTGGGTAGTACAAACATATCTTTGATTGGAGGAACTGTCCCTTTAAGGGTTCGGTGAGTGGGATCAATACTATATCCAGATTTGACAAAAGGATAACCCAATCGATGCTGTTTTAACTGGCTTGTGACTCTGCAAGAAAAAAAAACTTTAATTGATTAATATAGTTTTATTGCAGAATTACTGTGACGAAGTGCTGTGATGCAAGATGAAGCAAAGATCCTCTTTAATGCCAGAAACTCATTCAGGCTCCCAACATGCATAATCAGCAGCCTCTCAAGGGTAGCCACCTCGAAGGAGGCTGGACGTTGAGTTTTACTGCCTGCACTCTATATTTAGAGGCATTCAAGGAGGGGTGGAAAACTCACATTTCCTTGTTTTCCAGAGCAGGGTGGCAGAAGGAGCCGTTGGTCAGACCTCACCTGAGCGAGGCCGTCAAACTGTAGCAGAGGGGCTGTTTTCACTCTAAACCAGACGCTTCCTCCCCGCCCTCACGCTGCCAAGCCTGGTTCAATAAACATGGGCTTAATACACTTTCGTTACTCCCTGCTGCAGCTTGACAGGTGGTCCGTGAAAGCGGGTACCTGGGAACAGGGCAGCATGCAAAGATTGTTCTGGGAAATGGGAAACTCCGCACAGATTTCAGCCATCATCAGCCTGTGGTGATGAGTGTGAATGGCTGCTGCTAACTCTGCAAAAGGCTATTCCCCAAGAGTTAATTTGCTCATATTTCACAGTGATCTGCTGGGACGGCTGTTGTTGATCTGTGCGTAAAACCTAAAGACATGTTTGGAGTCACACCGGTCCCATTCCTCCTGTGTTGAATTTTAAATACTTATGTCTTTTTGTCTGTGTTCCCTCAGGCAAACTGCTACTATCACGGTGAGGTGGAGGGTCATGTCAACTCAGACGTCAGCCTCAGTACCTGTGCTGGTATTAAGTAAGTGTGTTAGAGATGTTTTCATGTTACAAAGCAAATACTTGTCATATCTGCACTGTGTGTAGTGCGTAGTGTTTTTCTTGTACAAGAAGCATTTTTTAAGCCGGCTAAACTGAGACCAAGTCCAGACCAACAAGCCAATTTATAGAGACAGACAAGAACAGGACTTTGAGGAGTTGAGACAAGTGAAGACCAAGACCAGTGCGAGTCCCACACTGCATGACACATTTACTATAAAACATGGAACATGCAAACCATGCACTCCTTAAATTGCTCTAAAAGATCTACATTCCTATAAAAACAGCCAAAGAAAACAAATTAAGATTACTCTTTATTCACCTCTTTTATTGCCATATATGCAGTATGTGTGTATATATAAGCATACCATGAGAGATCTTAAAATAATCAAAAGATATTGCTGAGGTGAATTTTATGTGTGGGAATTTTGCTTTGTTTTCTATGAGCAAACAAATACAAGTGAATAGCAAGAAGCTGAAATCAACTTAACCATCTTAATATAACACTCATTTTTTGCACAGGCCATTTAGTGATGTCCCTGCAACTGAGGTCTTAAAATCAAATGCAGAGTCCTCTTTATCTGAGAACAAGACAAGACTAAGTGAAAATGCAGTCAAGTCCACAACACTGACAAAAAAGTGATTATAAGTGACATCTCTGGTGCTCACTTTTGACTTTACCTCCAAATAAAACAATGTAGGTAATGTGACTAAACTTAGTCCCTCCAGGATGTTGCGATGGCAACAGTTAATGCGAATGAAGCCAATCCCTGTGAATTTTGTCCAGTCCCTACAACTTCACTGCAAATTTGACTATTTAGAATGGATCTCATTTTATTTTAAAGCTTGTGATGCATATTGATCCACTTAGCCCCTCTCTCTCTGTATCATGAGACTACTGCTGCGGGATCGCAGCTCTGTGTCTGGGACAGAGTTACACACACACAGTTACAGGGCTAACTGTAAGCATCACGCAGCTAGTGTTACCCAACGGTTATTAAGAGCTATAATGACAGAGTCAAGCTGTTTGGGTGTAGATGTGAGATTAATGGCTTGATGTTGGGTGATAACCGTTGCTTCAAGGCTTCTGCACAAGCAGGAAAATATGATGAGCAGAGATGAGATCGCGATGTGCTTTTGTAAGCTTGTGCAAATTGGGCAGAGAGCAGGAGGAGACGGAACGGCAGCAAAAGCTGATTATCCTCGATAATCTGTGACAACATCAAAACTATTTTTGCAGTTTTATCTTGCCCTGCAATTTTATTGCAAAAACACCCCTATAAACATTTCAACAATTTTTTTTTTTTTTAGAAAAGCTGCTTTAAAATCAGGCATTTCAGGACAAAATTGCAAAATCCTGGAGGGACTGTAAACTGTTGGCTTGTTTACAACTTGATTAATTATTTTGGTGTGCACAATGTCATCAAAACCATAAAAGTGGTTATTAAAATTATAATGATCAGACCCAGGTTGTAATAAAAACGAATTATCCTTTAAGTCTGACTTGAGGCCAAGTCGTAAGTCTCGAGTGTACAACTGTGAGGAATGGCTTGTCAACAGACCTCAGTAAGTAATGAATTTTGCTACATTAATATGTTGAGATGACACCCTGCATGTACTGTTGAAAAGCAGTAAACCTGACATATTGTATGGCCTCAGAAAGGGTGAAGAATTCCAGTGTTGGAAACGCTGTTTGCAGATGTCAGACGGGAGTGATGATTGCAGAAATATCACTGGACACCATCAGGAATGTTTTTACAAACCAGCCAAATGTCTTCACCCTTTGGCGAGTGATTAACCTGATTGTTAAGCCCTTGCCGTTGACCTTGGTTTTAATATTAATTTATTTATTTCAGTTTTTCTGTCTCTGCACAATGACAGATGTACAGAACTTTTTTCGACAGAGAGCTTCACATTGCCTGGCTCACCTAAGACAAATTGTTCGTGGTTTGGGTTGGCAGTATTCAGGCTTTGTGCTCGGGGAGGGGGGGTTAGTGTGAGTTCATGTGTTTGTGAATATTGTGCAAGGTTTGTGAGAATCTCACATTTTATCCAGTCTCACTGCATGAGGATGTCACTTTAAATTACAGAGACCACTGTTTAAACATGAGAAAAGTTAAGAAAAAGAGAAAAGTGGAAAAACTTAACAGATACAACTCCTCAGTGCACTCATCACGACGATGTATCATCTTTCGTGTAACACTAGAAAGTCACACAAAAGTCAGAATCCCTTTTATTTCAGCCAAATCAATATTAACATTCTAGTTTCTTTATGCATATCTAATGTGTTTCACTGCAGTTCCAGTATTTGACTTCTGGAAAAATGAATAGAATATAACGTGGTACCTCATCTAACCTCTGAGAGATTTCCTCTCTCTGCAGGGGCTTCATAACTCTTGAAGGCAAATCCTACATACTGGAACCATCTGCTGATCACACCGATGGGACTCACTGGATCTACACAGCCGAACACCTCAGTTTTGCTCCTGGCACCTGTGGCCATGATTTCAACATATCCTATTCCACTGATCATGCAGACAGCAGTCCGTTCAGGGCTTTCAGCACAAGGGTAAGGATCATTAACTTGTCTGCATTTTACCTCCAGCTATAAGTAAACTGTGTACTGACGATGTCATGTGAAAGAGCGCATCTATCCTCAAGATTTCTTCCTTCTTTTCTGTTATTGTTTTGAAAAATATGCTTTGTATGCTCAGCTTGTAGGTGCTTGCACTTTCTGTTTTGGGGTGCCATCATGCAGGACTTTTAAAATACAATAGGCGAAAATAACATTTATACTACTATACAAATCTGCATGAGACCACCATAAAGCCTGTTTCTAGACATTTTCAGCTTTATTGCCTGTTTAAAACATTTATTTAAAAAAATAATCAAAAGGTTGTCAAATGTAGTTAGTTACATGATTTCGATAAAGTAATTAAAATAGTGTCATAACTTATTACATATTTAAAGGGTAATTAGAGATCTGTAACCTATTTCAAAACTAACCTTCCAAACAATGGATTTGATTTCATGGGAACTTTAAAGCGTCTCTGTTTGCTCTTTAAAAGTGTGCGGAAGAATGTTTTTATTTCCAATTATTTTCCAATTACCAAGTTTTTAGACTCAAGCCTTAAGTTTCCCCAGATTCCCTGCATTTAAAACACATTGAGCCTTTTGATTCTGCTTTTCTTTGTGTTTTCATCATGAATGTTTGAGTTGGTGTTTTAATCGCACTGTGATATTAAAAGGAAAAAAAAGAAGTCAGAAAATCTGGGGTCAGCCAGCTAAGGTGAAAAATGATGTTTCTTGTTGTAGCCTGTATTTGGATTCTGACCGCAGATAGAGTATAAAAGATTGCTCACCTAACCCTCTTTAAAAAGGTCATTTGTGATGCAGATATCGGTAAGTGGCCTGTTATATATTTCAGAGGCTACTACTTGTTGAATTATTCACTCATTCCTTCCATCTGATCTGACGGTGTCCATTAGTGATGTGGAGTGTATGGAGAGCTGGGGTTGATAAACGCCTGTGGAAAGTACATTGGCTGTTCATTTGCTCTGAAAGCGAGATCAGAGTGCAGGCTTGTACATCATGCCTTCAGCAAGCGTCCATCCAGAATTAAACAGCTTATTTTTTAGAAACCTCCACCCTATCCCTCACCCTACACTCAGCATCCTTACTACCCCACTGAGCGCCGGGGTAAATCACAGGGCCATGGTCACAGGGAGTCTCTCTCCTCAGAGGGAACACAGCTTTAAAGATGATGAGCTCTGATAAGTGGAAAACACAGACTCCAGTGATCTCTATCTGACCGGTGAAGGATGGCAGGAGTGGACGAACACGGCTGATTTATCAGGTCAATACAAAGAGACACAGAGATAGGCGCTGTAAAAGATGAAATAGATGTTCAAGGATCCACAAAGACAAGGCGCAGAGATGTGATGCAGCATAAATGTCGGTGACTTTCCATTTTCTTAAAGCTGATTGTTGTTATTGGAAGTTTTTAAATGGCTTGTCTGTTCTTTTCTGGGTTTCTCAAACGGAAACATCAACACATTCTCATCCCAAGTCATCACATATTGCAGCTTCACTTTTGCGTCTAAATATTATGTTTTAGATATCCCTGTCCATCTGATCTTGATTTCATTTGATTTATCTATTCGCACCATTAAAAACAGTAACAGAAATCAGGTAAAAAAAAATACAGAAAAAACAAGGGTTTCGGAAATGTGAGAAACCCAAATTGGCTTATAGAAATACTTCAACAAAGGTTAATACAAGTAATACAATAAATTACAATACTTTGATGTGAGCAATATACAATGGGGTCAACAAAAAACAATAAAAAGATCAAGACTAATTATAAGTGTGTGTGTGTGTGTGGGTGTGTGGGTGGGTGTATGCAAACATTCGAGTGTGCATGTGTGCATCTTTACGTTCCAGGATGACACTAGAATGTCAATAAATGAATGAGAATATTTTAGGAGTTTGGAATGAAATTGCTTTAAAAAAGTAACCTCAAATTGCACAGTAAAAAGTGCAGTATGAAGTATTTTTCGGGGGGGCTGGTGAAGACGTAATAGAAAAGGAAACCACCCTATGGAGTCTAAGCGCTGGTGACGGTGGTGATCATAGACTGTAAAAATGACACCCGTTGGCTTGTGGACCCCTGTTTTGAAGCCTCAATTTAAGCATTTTGACCATCACAATTGTGGTTTTCCTGGAGTCTGAAGTGACCTTTTTTTGGGTGAGAGGCTGGTGCTGTGGAGGAGCGAGGACCGGATCTGACTGAGAAGCCGGGGACTTAATTATGTGTGATGTTAAGCCTTAATAAAATGTTAGCTGCTGAGCTGTGTAAAAAATCACCTCCTGTGCAGTTGCACAAATCTTGAAGGTAGCTACAGAGACCAAAATTTTTTTGCTATAAGCATGTTTTTTTTCTGCTGTAACGTTGGGTATTTTAACATTGGGGTCTATAGGGATTGACTCACTTTTGGAGCCAGTCTCAAGTGGCTATTTTAGGAACTACACCTCTTTGTTGGCTTCGGTTTGCAGCACCTGGGGTTGCTGCTTGGTGATGATGAGATGAATAAGGTGATGTGGATGTGATGAGGATTGGACTTTTGATGAGTTCGACCGGGGCGCTGGGTGATGACTGAAGGTGACGATTCCACCTAAAATGACAGCTGATGGCAGCAGACAGGAGATTCAAAGTTAAACAGTAGACAGTAGCAGCATGATTGCTTGATTAATGATTAATTGGAAAAGCTGACGTCCGTGATCGGCTGATTGGGAGATCGTGGCAAAGTTTGATGGGTTTAACTGGAGGAGCGAATGGTCATAATCAGCTGATTGGAAGAAGCAGAGGGAGTGAGTTAGAATATTGAATGAATGGAGGATAAAGAAAGTGGTCCTGACTGAACTCAGGCTGACCTTCATGGCATTGTTTAGCTTCTGTGTCAGTTTGGGGGTTCAAGGAATATAGCTTCATCAGAAGATCAGCAACACACAGTTCTTTGCGAAGGCTTGGCTCACTAACGACGTACAAGGGTGGGCTAGGGCAGGGGGGTCCAAACTTTTCTGAAAGGGGGCCGGATTACACAATGTGAAAAATTTCAGGGGAGGGCAGTTGCTTCCCACAATATATAGTTCAAAAATATCACATACAGATTAGACAAATTCAGCTGCTTTATCTTCCACTGAAAAAGTATTAAACTTTCCATCACTCCTGAAAGTGGTAGCCTTTGCTGTCGAAGCTGTTACGCCTCTTTCTTTCTATATTTGCTTGCTTATTTGCTCTTTTTTTTTCTTCCAATTTTAAATTTATTTTTTGGTTTCCGTCAGACACCAGAGACAGCAGTGTTAATATAAGATAAGATAAAACTTTATTGATACCACACCGGGGAAATTCACTTGTCACAGCAGCTCAAGCAGTACAGATAGGAAGGAGAAAGTGACAGTAGGATACTTACAAAATTAAGCTAACAGATAGAAAATGTGTATATACCTTTGTTTTTTATATGTTTACATAGATCACTCACTTGCTCCTACGAAGGACAAAAGAAGACGGTATAAAAATAACTGAAAAAGTTGAAACTTATACATAATCCAAACAATAGACAATACATATTGAAGACGATTATATATGTAGGTGTCATGTACTAATATAGTAAAAGAACATGTAAGTAAATGAGAAAAAGTAAGTAAATTTAATAATAATAATAATAATAATCGTCATGATCATTATCATCGTATGAGAATTAGCAAGTCTGGAAGGAACCTATGTTCTACTTTCTCCCACATCCCACTCAGCCAGTCGAACAACGTTTTATCGTCTCTTAATGAAAACACATTAGTTCTGTATGTCTACAACTGTATGATCGTCCTGCTATGAGCCAAAAAACGGAGAAGATTCAGCGAGCTTGCTTGATTAACCCATAATGAGTTTCGGGTCACTTAGAGTATATTTTGAAAGACGAGCAACAGGTCATTTAAAATGTGTCCAAGGGCCATGATTGGCCCCTGGGCTGGACTTTGGACATGCCTGGGCAAGGGGATTTAAATATTGCAATGTCATCATGCAGAAACCTATGACAGGACATGTGGGAAAACATTTTTAAAATGGCTTGGAAACTAACTTTTTGACACTAAAACAAACTAACTTCAACCAAAAATTAAATTTAAAATAAAAAAATAAAAAATACAATTTTTATACATAAGGAAGACTTCTGGGAACTTCTACAGAATGACATAAAAACTTCCAAAAACAAAAACTCTTTAATCATTTCACTATGGTTATATTGACACTGAGTGTGTTTTCAGGAAGCGCGCCAAACATATGGCTGCTGGCTAAAACATTATTCCCTTTTATACATAGTTAGTTTTTATTTGTTCATGCAGCAATGGGTTTTTCTAATATTTTCACTGTTGTTTTTGATTCCTGTTGATGATTATAATGCAGGCGTCAATGGCAAACAACGTCCTTATTGTTAAGAAGGCTGCAAAGATTCAGCAAAGAAATCCTGACAACAGCACAAGCAGCTGTCAGAAACGCAGGAGGGAACAAGATAACAAAACCAGGCTCATATTGATAATTTATACTGGTGTGAAAAATATGGTTTAAGCATACTTTAATATGTTTTATCTGATCACAATGTCTCGTTTCATTTCACATATTACCTCCCTACCCCTCCTAGCACAGCAAGAGGTGCCAGAGTTAGAGGGGAAAACACCTCTAAGTGAAAACAGATGTGGTTTATAGGGAGGTGGTCAAACACGGGAATCCTTCAGGTGATTAACAACATGAAAAATAGAAATATAGTGAAGGATATTTACAATAATTGCAACCGGAGGAGCAAGAGGTCTTGTTAGGGGGTACACAAAAGAGTGAGAACATAAAGTCTGGTTGTCGGTGGCATACAAGCGAGCTCACCTCAGCCTGTTACACGAGTGCAGCGAGGTGTGCTGCTGCTGCTTTGATAAGCTACACTGTGCCCTGCTTGAGGGTCTGAAGATAAAGAGGCGTGTTGGCAGAGTGCCCCTGGATGATGAGAGTCAGATGGAGAAGGGGACAGAGATATGATGGCGAGCTGACAGGAGCTGAACGTCAACAACACCAGTTCCTGCAAATAGCTAACGCTGTCCAAACCCGAACACAACATGTAATGGCATTTTGAAAATGCCGTCCCTGTCACGGCTAAAAACAGAATAATGGGACCGAAGGGATCATTTCTGAAGTGTGCTGTAAAAACCTTTGGATTAAATGAAGTATTGGATGCCAGCCTAAAGTGTGGATGGTGAAGAGAATCTAATCACTGAGCTCAATTATACAGTTTTCATCTTCGTCCACACCTGAGCCAGCTCCATTTGCCTAATGAAGACCGTGCTTGAAAGCTCTCAGGCTGGTAAGCTGGCCTTTGTTCTTAAATTCTCTTCATCATATAAATTTGTAAAAGAATACTGGCCTCTTTATTCACCTTCATTCTCTGATGTTGAAGCAGCATTGGTGTGTAAAAGGGAGCTGAGGGAAGAGGAGGGAGAATATTTAGCTCATTTTTTGCCATTTGTGTGAAGATAAAGCTTTTAAATGTTTAGGAGGTTGTAGAAAAATATTTGAAGTATTCCTTTGAAATGTGAGCAAATGGGTTTGATTTCTCTTAAAAAAAAAAACATGGAGAGAATGCAAACTTAACAAGACATTGCCCAAAAATTTGCAAAAGAAAAAAAATGGCCTGAAATAAATATTTGCAATTATTCTGTATAATTTGTGGAACCATAATTTTAAATTAAAAAATATTGTAATTATGAATACAGTTTTTTTGTGGACATTTTCTATATTTTAGGGGTAATTTTCTAATAATCCTTCCCCATTTTTTAAAACTCAATTTTAAGTTTTTCTTGTCACCTTTTATTAATTTCTTGCCATTGTTGGTACATTTCTTGCCAAGTCGGTCATTGCTTTTCCCCACCATTTTTTCAAAGTAAATTAAACCAATTTGCTCAGATTTCAAAGGGCTAAACAGTTTGTGAAACACATCCAAAGGCAGCACAAGAAAACTTACGTCAATCAAGGTTTCACAGGGTTAAAAGTGGATTTTGAAACCAATGCTTTCCATTTTCATGTGGGTGTCTATAACTGGAACTCATTGGATTGTAGTCAAGAACAGGGATGTGCTTCACTGAGTTGACTGACGATCGTGTTCCTGTGTGCGTCTCCTCTCCGGTGACCTCCCAGAGACTCGGTAATCACCACGGGGTGCATTCAGAGCACACTTGCCCATCCTGGCTTATCTATGGAGGAGGCAGATAAGAGCAGAGAGGATCCAGGCGGCCAGGCCAGCACGGATAAAGAGGCTCAGGTTGAAAGTGGGCCATAGTGTGGAGGCAGAACTCTTCTCCAGCAGCGTACTATAGGATCTGTGTGTGCAGAAAGACTGAGCTTTTGTGTGTGTGTGTGTGTGTGACCCTCGCTCGTGCGGTGAAAGTGAACTGCTGCCCACACACAGTATGAGAGCAGCCTCTGCTCCATGGCCAGAGGTTGTATTTGTCTTGGTTTGGAAGAGCCCCAAAACAATGTCATCTCTATACTCTCTCTTTTATTATTTTCCCTATTAACTTTTTAAATTGTTTCAAACTTCTGTTTTAAATTTTGTACTTATGGTAAACGTTTGTTGTTAATTTATTTTTAGCCATGCTTGAAATGTAGCCCTAGGAATTGTCTGTTTTCAGACATCTGTGCTCCCCTAAATAGTAAAAATTTTCTAGCAGGTTCAATTTTAAAGCAATCTAAAATTTTTCACCCGGTTTTGCACTTGACTCAGCTGCTGTTCCCGTCTGGAACATAATGAGACTTTGCTCCATTTTTTTTCCATTGCTGTCCACGTAAAAGCAGAAAAACGATGGCCTGACATTCCATGTTCATGCATTTCTCTCGAAACGTCGAGTTCAGAATCCAAATAATGGCAAAACATTTCTAAAACTTAGCAAGAAAATATTAAGTCAGAAGAAAATTGCCTAAAATTAGCACAAAAAGGGGGAAAAAGACCTTAAAAAGTGCTAAAATAAATAGAAATAATGATAATAATAAATACAAGTGCAAAAATATAATTATAAATATAGTTTTATTGATATTTTTCCCTAGTTTTTTTATCTTTTAAATTATTCTCTCTTGTGTACGCTATTTATTGGCTCATTTTCAGGTCATTTTCCTGTCATATTTTACTTTAGTTTGCCAAACCAATTTGCTTACGTTGCAGTGGCATAAATTCTTGTGAAAAGCATCTGAATACAAATGATGTCGATTCAGGTTACAAAGAGTTAACTGACAGAGGGATGAATGAGTGATTGTACTGCTTGTGTTTACACAAAGGGGCCCTGTACCTCCTCCCAGAGTCCATTAGTACATATGCAATCACCAGCCTCAGCTGCACTTTGTGTTTAGCTCCAATTAGTAAATGTTAGCATGCTAACATGCTAAACCAAAGATGGTAAACATGAAAAACAGATCTGTTGACATCAGCATGTTAGCACTGGCATGTTTGCATAAAGAGATAAATATAAAAACAAACAGGATTCAGAAACTTTTCATTCTGAGTGTGAACCTGACACATACTCTCACTCTCACATTCTCCGTTGTGGAAGTGTGCTGGTGGAGTCGCTGCAAAGTTTTTTACATAAATCAATACCGAGCATGTCTCATGCTCTTTGAATTTTGGAAAGAAAAGTCGGGGTAGTAGTGTTTTACACAGTGGACCGCCAGCAGTGCAGGCAGCATTGTCCAGAAACAGTGATTTATTAGTTAATAACCTGGTTCCTGTAAGAGTGTTATCGGTATACGTGTGACCTTAGCGGCTGTTATTCGGTCACACGTGAAGTGCAGCTGATTGCTTTGTGCTGATTCTGCAGCCTTTTAAAGTGTAGTTCAGGTGAGAAACCATATTGAGTGGCCACCTGCTAAATTTAGGCTGTCCTTTTCCAGACAGCTCCGGTTAAGTGTGTCCTCCTTAATGTCCTTTTTTTCTTCTCTCTCTCTTCTCTCTTATATCTCTTCATCTCTATCACTTTGTCATTACCTCCCTTTGTTCCCTCTCCGTTTCCTCGCATCGTCACCACCTCCTTCCACTCACCCCTCGCAGCATAAACGCCACGTCCAGTCTACGACCAAATATGTGGAGCTGATCATTGTGGCTGACAACAGAGAGGTAAGCAGGGGTCACACCGGTTTGACCTGTTCACCTTTTACTACTGAATCCCACGGGAGAGGGGCTCAGAGATCACACGCTGAGCTGCCCCTCCGTCCCCTTGAGACGTAGATAAAGTGGCTCCAACTCTCCATTGTTGCGATTTACTCGTCTGTTTCACTGTCCAGCTCTCTGCAGTACCACTTGACTCACAAATTAGACTTCTCCATTGTGTGCGCCCGGATTTATCTCAAATCTCAGACTTAAGATCTTATAGACACCAAAGAAGAAGAAAGCGTTTATTGCTGACAGGAGTCATATAGGTCAATGTCACATGCTATAGAGTGAATAAATGCTGGATATATAAGACGAGGTGGTTGAGGTTATCTCTTTCGCCGAAGCTCCACTGAGGAGCTCTTTGATGATAGCAACTGCAGCAGAAGCGCCGCTGGAATTAACACGACACCCTGCGAAAACATTTCAAGAGCTGACGCGGTGTTGATACATCCCCAAATAATGTCTTTGATGATGATAAACATTCAAGAGGGCGGATCACCTCTTTTTCTCCTTGCTTTATTCCGCCTGCTTGTGTTGCTCAGTTTCAGAAGCAAGGCAAGGACATGGAGAAGGTCAAGCAGCGGCTGGCTGAGATCGCCAATTACGTGGACAAGGTAACAATCAAATCAGCGGAGGGGACGTGGTTCAGGCGGTGTGATTTATTAGAGGTCACATCGAGCCTGCTGAGAATTAGTCGACCTGCGAGCAGAGGCTGATTGGATTATGAACGGATGATCAATTCCATAACTCGGCCGAGGAGTGTTGTGAAGAGGCCGCTTTAATAAAACGTGCTGTGGGTGGCAGTTTAATAAAACAGAAGCAAAACATGATTTATTCATGTGGAAAGTCATACACTGATTCATGTTAAAGGATTTGTTTAGAGACCCTTGTCATTTTTAAGCGACTATTGTATAGCATTTGAGTTTTTATAGGTAATGTTCAGTGAGCAGAAATGTAAAGAAGGATGGGTCATAAGTCATTAACCTGGGGTTCCCGCAGATCCTTAAAAAGTCCTAAAAAGCATTGAATTTATATATATAAGAATAAGTTCTTAATTGGTGTTAAAAGTCTTAAAATCAATCTTTCAAACTTTTTTTCAACTTTGCATTGTAAAATTTCAAAATAAATGGTAACTTTAAAAAAAAAAAAATTACAAAATGCCTCTCTCACTAATGTCACCAAAAAGTCGTGTTTTTTGTGACAAAATTATAGAATCAGTATAAACCAAGATGAATCTGCATGTTTACAAAAACAAAGATTAAAATGAATGTGAAACGGTGTGTAATAGGAGTTCATTTATGGAATAATTTTGAAGAATCTATCTATCTATCTTGTCATTTTCATTGTAGAAATTTCAAGACAACAGAATAAAACTATTAATGTAAAATGGGTAGGTGCAGTTAGCTAAGGCCTCAGACCTTTTAAACATTTTCAGCCAGAAAAACGTGCTTGTCACTGCTTCAAAAATAATTTCTTGTTATTTTTCTCTTCTTTTATGTAGTTGTATGAGTGGGAAAATGACTGAAACAAACTAAACTAAACAATAAATATTTGGGCAATATTCTTCCTGACCCTCAGTAATTGATGTCAGTTTGTGTTTATTTGTTTTCAAAAGTCTTTAAAAGCCTTAAATCTCGCTTGTCTTAAGCTGTAGGATCCCTGCCTTAACCTGATAACTCATCGCTCTCTCCTCTCAACCTTTAGTTCTACAGGGCTCTGAATATCCGTGTGGCCCTGGTGGGCCTGGAGGTGTGGAGCGATGTGGACAAGTGTCCCATCACCCAGGATCCCTTCACCACTTTGCATGAGTTCCTAGACTGGAGGAAAGTCAAGCTGCTTCCTCAGAAGCCTCATGATAATGCACAGCTTATCAGGTACATCTGCTATTGTAGCATACATATGAAAAAGTTATCTTCCAAAATGCACGTCACTGTTTGAAAGGTATGATTTTATTTCAAAGTTACTGAGAGCATCAAATAAGAGAATGGCAGTTTCAGAGTGACGAAATATGATGTTTTGGAGTATGAGTTGTTGGTTTTTTTTTTGTTGTTTTTTTTACCCGCCCTCAAAGGTGCCCTGCAGAGTGGATTTTTCATAACAAACAGACAGTTTTGTTTCACCAAAACAAATGTGACTTCTTACCTCATAGAGCATTTGCAAACCCTTTCTGAATCCATGCAAGGAAGGTGCATGCTGTGAAAGCCTCATGAGATCCTGACGAAATGCAGCAAAAAAATACACCTTTCTCTCGAAAAATAGTGACAACATGTAAAAAGATTATTATCCAGTGCAGATACCTGTGAATTTTGACAGACAAAATCAGATAATTGTATTGACTTTAACAGAAAGGCCAAACTTATTAATGTGCAAATGTTAGTGGAACAGCATCTGAGGAGGATGGGGCAGGAGTTTTTTTAGAGTTATTTGTTGGTTGGTCAGTCAGTCTTTCTGTCGGTCAGTAATCACTACAAACAGATATGTGCCCATGAATGCAGAATCTATACGCAATGGGACAATATTTTGGTATTTGTAGCATTCTGGTAGACAGGGTTTCAGTGGACTCTTTTCTGACAATAATTTAGGTTTTTATTAGCTTCTTTAAAAATATATCTGCATTCAAATGTCTGTTAATAGAAATTGCCCAGGGGCTAAATTGTCTCGATAATGATAGAGGATGGGTTCTGAGACTGTGAAAACAGTGACAGGCTTACGGAAAGAGAAAATCTCTGACGGGATATCCGTCATGCTGACATCCGCTGGCTGTATTGCAAGAATTCTTTTTTTCTAGGCAAATCCATGACCCACCTTGCTCTTCCACTGATTGATTTAGCCTGATATTCGTACCCTCACAGTCTTTCTTCTAATGTCTTTGCCAGAATAAAAAATCAGCATACCAGGACCCCCAAAAACTGCCTACAGAATCGTCACCCCAAATTATCATCAGACACTTCTGAGATTAATTGGTCACTCACTCTGCCTTTGTGCTACCACTTTGCTCATATGTGTTAAAACATTTAGCTCAAAGCACCCCATAAGGTGATTTGATGCGCAGACTAAGTCATTAAAAAAACAAATGTTTCCAGTGCATGTCAGAAAGTCCTAAATAATGAAATGCTAACATTAAACTCGCAGCCACCACATATTTGCATTACAACCCTTTGCGGACATAAAAACATTGCTCAGCTCCACTGACCTTAATTCCTCCCCCTCAGTGGGGTTTATTTCCAGGGCACCACCATTGGCATGGCACCCATCATGAGTATGTGCACAGCAGAGCAGTCTGGAGGAATCGTCATGGTATGTAAATGTACTGCAGAATGTACACATGCTCCTCAATCCGCCCTAAAGCAAAAAGAGTACAAAGAAATATTTGATGTGTCTGTGACCTCCAGAAAAGAGACCATGTACTTATTTTATCATTTCCCTCTGCCTCCACCTCCCTCACGTCTGACATAATACTCTCATACTTCTCCTCTACGTCTCTTGTGTAAGGGTTGAACTAAGGATTCCAGCATTGATATTAACTTCTATTAACTTCAGGACGCACACATCACTGAATCTTTTTCCAGGAAGGCCAAAGTTGGTATGCATGGTACCCTCCACTTAGTGCTGATAAATCAGAGCGTGTATCGATTACACGAGTGGAAACCTGTGCTTCTTAATGAAGTGCAACAAATGAGCAAATTCAAGGGTACTGCAAACCCCCGCCTGAATGGGGCACGTCGTAAATGATCACCCATTACAGAACTGCAACCGTACACTATGTGCACAAGTCATGTTGTATTAACACAAGTCATGCTATTATTTTATACTCCGTGTCCCTGAGTGGCTGTTTGTCTTGCGGTCTGGTTGGCTGGCGGTGAGGTTTACAGCGAGTCCCCAGATGGTTCTTCGCTCTTGTCCTCCCAGATGGTAAAGTGGGGTCATTATGATAGAAGTGCGCACATACATCAGGTCAGAGACATAAAGGATTAGTCTCCGACCGCAGACTCTTCTGCTGGGCAAATCACGACCCTACTGTCTCAGTTGTCTCCCTTCGTTTACAAAGCGCTTTGAACTCATTAGCCAACAAACCCAATGGATGTCATTGTTATTTTTCTAGGCTGTTAAATCTCAAACCATCTGGAATATCCATTAACCAGCCCTGAACGTTACATTAATTTCATTGGTGTGGCGAAACAGAGCACAGACAGCAGCGTGTAGTGCCCGTTTGAGTACTTCACCAGTCAGTAAAGGTGTCTTCCAGGAAACAAAATCTTTTGCATGAATCCAGGCAGTGCAGTTGGATCGCGGCGAGTGCTGACAGCTGATGACCGTTCCTTTCAAAAGCCCCCTGCAGAGCAGTTCATCAGTCTGAGCTCAACTTGCACGGCGTTACTGAATAATGCACAGTGACGGGAGACTCCAGAGGCAAGGTGCTCTGACGCACAGCTCTGCATCCATGAAGAGCTGATAGCTGCTGCCGCTACATTATTTATCCGCCCTCTTCATGTGTTCATGTTTTACACACCTTGCAGGAAATCTTGGGCGCCTCAGCCAGCAAAGCTTTCACTCTGTGTCACTGTAGCTTCATCTTCACAGTGGATCCTCCAGCGCTGTCTGCTTTTTACATTTTTTTTCTCAGCACTGGTTGTGTGATTTTCAAGCTGTCCTTTGGGAGTTTTTTTTTTTTTTTTTCACCCTGTTTGCTAGTTTTGCTCAGAGGAGGGTCCGCGTCTTAATTTGTGAGGATGAAGCGGCACATCTGTGCTCTGTCAAAGTTTGCCGAGCAAGCTGAAGGTGACAGCCTGCAGTCTGCGGTTTCATTTCTCATTTCAGTGCCACAACGTCGAGCAGAGGAAATGCTCTGATAAGCACAGATCCAACAGCCTTGTTTGTTTAATCTTGGCAACGTGCAATTACACTCACTTGTTTTGAGTAATGTTTCTCCAGTGGGTCCTGTGGGGAAGTACAATTTGGCTAGCATTAGGTTTTTTTATTATTTGTTATTTTCCTCAGAGTATGTAATCAGAAACGGCTGTTTTTAATTAGCTATTGTTTGCTACAAGAGAGCTGTAAACTGGACACTTTGTTATGAGACGTGGCTTGTAGCATCATGTCTAGCCTTGAAATACAGGTAAAGAGGTTTTTCATTCATTATTGGTGAAAGACAATGGCTCAGTTTCTGCATGATTGATCTATTTTTTGCAGGACCATTCGGACAACCCCCTGGGAGCTGCAGTCACTCTGGCCCACGAGCTCGGACACAACTTTGGAATGAACCATGACACCCCAGAGAGGGGGTGCGGCTGCAGGGTGACCGTGGATCGTGGAGGCTGCATCATGACTCCCTCCACAGGGTGAGTCCCAGAGTCTGTCTCGACAATTATTAGTTAATAGATCTTTAGCTGACTATAGCTGACTCCTGACTGAATATCCAAGAGTTTTATTTCAGCTATTTGGCCTTCATCAGCCTCAAGACATATGCAATCATTCACTGGTTCAGTGCGCTCCAGTGAGGCTGCATTTGGTTCGGCTTTATAAATGACGTCTAACTCTAAAATCATCTGAAATGCATCATAATGATGTCAAGCCATCATTAAGTTTACATTAATTCAGCCACTTATTAAATGCAGTGTCGCTCAAGAGAGCGCAGATTGTGATCATATGTAAACATTATTCCACATGCTCACCATTTGTGATGTATTGTCTATTGAGCGGTAAGCAAATAACGCAATTGAACTGCTGGGATGTGAAGTTTATGGCCGATTCAACATCTGTGCTAATGCCCTGAGGCAATATGACTCATTCTGAATGGGAAGTCAGTGGTTCAGTGGCAGTGCATGGCCAAAATAGTACAGTCTGACTTATCCTGACACAATGTAGATTATCTCCAATCGACGAAAGAAAATAGTTTGTGAATGAGATATTGCATTTAAAGGAGCAGTGTGTAGAATTTAGTGGTATCTAGCGATGAAGAATACAGACTGCAACCATTAAAACTTCTCCAATGTGCCAAGCATGAACTCCCAGTTAGGATTCCTTAAGTGTTCATTGTTCAGGAGGTTTTAACCGGGAGCCGAATTATCTGCAGATCTCTTCCTTTCCAAAACAAACATCCAGTGATTAAAACCAGTTAAAACACTGAGCAAAGCAGTTTCATGTTACATGCCAGTGTTTCTCCTGTGTGTTTGGCTTGTCACAGCCCAGCACCTGCTTTTGTGTCCTCACCTTTTTTCTCTGATAATTTAAGATCCAGATGTTCAGGAGATTTTTACGGGGAGATAAATTATCCGCAGAGATCTCCTTTTCTCCAAAACAAACGAACAAGGTGATTAAAACCAGTGAAAACACTGAATAAGGCAGTTTCACGTAAAAAAAAACTCTTCTTTTTTCTTCCTTTTTTTTACGCTTTGTTGGCTCGTCGCTAAAAGGACTGACACTATGGTGGCCAACATGAAAACACAACTGGCCCTGTCTAGAGTCAGTGTTTGGTTTGTCCCTTATGAGCTACTGTAGAAAAATAGCAATCACCATGGGTGTGGACCCGCTCCTTATGTAGATATAAGCGGTTCACTCTGAGGTAACAAAAACACGGTGGCTCTTATTTTCAAGTGATTACACACTTAGGAAAACATCCTTATTGTCTGCCAATGTATCCACCTAAATCCTCCACATTGGACCTTCAATGTGTTCTGCAAACATAAAGTCTCCACAACTGCGTTGCATCTAACAACATATAAAGACAGAGGTGAAGTTCTTATATAGTTGCTCATTATGGAGTGATATGTCTAATATCTTGTAGTAGATGCTGCAGAGGGAGAGAGATGTTCTGGGTTGAAGCAGTGGGTATCATTTCCAGCTCAAGGCCTAGCGGTCTGTGGGAGCCTCCGTTGGTGTTTATCCTGGAAACACCGCTTTGTATTTGGTTTGGAGCGGACCCATGAAAAACAGGGTAACACTATTCTTGATTACAGCCCCATAAAACAACACAGCAGCAAGATGTAGGATTTATATTTAACCCTGATTGAGGGTATCCCTGGTCAAGGACTTTATCCAAAAATTGGCAACACGATGAACTAAAAAAAAAAGAGCAAGAAATACTTGTTTCTTTCTCCTACTTGTCTCCCCCCTGGCTGTCTCCTTTTCCTTCTTATTCACAGCAGAGTGATTCTATTCTTTGACATACATACAACTTTAATGCTTGAAAATCTCTCTGCAGCTCCAAATAAATAGTTAAATACCTCTGAAAAGTGTCTGTTATACAGTTTTTATGTAGGGAAAACGTATCACCTCTCCCTTAAAATAACTCTATCTGAAGTCATATGTAGCAGTGACGAACCTCTAAATGTGGAAGAATGTTGTTTTTACCAAACATAGTAAGAAATACAAAGAAAGACCTGAATATTTAGTTTTTTTTGTTCTGCTCTCCACAGAGACTGCTTTTTTTTTATTCATCTGACAAAAGAAAGAACTGATCTTGCCCTTGGTTTGGAAATAATCCCCTCTACACCTCCTTATTGCTCCATATTTCTGCTCTGCTATTTAATCCAGGATTAAGGAAGCAATACATTTAAATAAGGATGTTTAGGAACTCTGTATTGGCTCATTCTGCTTCCTTAGTTAATCCGAGGTCAGCACCATACACTCTGCCAAAGGCGGTACATCTCCCATGAGTCCAGCTCAAGCCCCTCGTAGATCCATGCTTTAAAATGCCATGTGGCCACACACGGGCTCTGCTGCAGTCACCTGAATGTTGTTCATCACCCAGCAGCTACAGCTATTTGTTTATAGTACTGACTGCCATGTTTTTCTAGGCAAGCGACCAGCTCTTTTCAAAGCACAATGTGATTATACAGAATGCCTCTTCACAAGGCCGAGACTTGGATGAGTTGGTACAAAAGCCCTGCTGATTACCAGCCACTGCATTCAATAATTGAAAGTACTGGCAAAACTCGCCTACACTCACTCAGTGAGGAGTACCTGGAGTTTTGTTGTCTCTGTTTTGATTGATCTTTCATTTTAATCAAGTAGAGTACAGAGATTTCTTCATTGTCACTGACATGTAAAGACGGATACCCATCAAGCTTTGCTGGCCTTGCTACTGAAGATAATTAGAGCCAGGTCATCATGATTATACTGGTCTGCAGATGGGGGGTTAGAGGTAGGTGGAGGGGGGCGGTAAAACTACAAGCTGTCCGAGTGCCAGCTGGACATCTGCACAGAGCACTGCTTGTTTCCTGCTCACATTGGTCACGGCCAATTGTCACGTCTCCCTCTCCATCCATCCCACTATCCCCTCTATTAGCTCTAAATTAGAACAGGCTGGTGTCTCCATCCTTTGAGATTATAACACACAGGAACACACTCATCAACTAAGCTGCTGCCAGGTACTCGATGGACAGAGGAACATTCATAAATGTGCGCAATGATACTAAGAGATCTGTCTCTCTAAAGGCCCAGACACCTCAAACTGACATCAAATAACTAGTGGCAATGAAGTCCGACTGTTGTGTTGCCTGTGTTTCGGCTTAAAGGTTGCACTTGCTGCACACACACCACAAAGACTACAGCCAACTGCCAACTTGCATTTACATTCTGCACCATTATTTGAGGAAATAGCTCTTCATACCAGCAGGCAACAGTAGTCTGTATTTAACCAATCAAACAAGGAAACCTTAACACAGACAGGTCGTTTTTAAGACACTAGTTAGCTGGTTAGCGCATTACTTACAAAACCTGATGTTGAAGAACAGATATTTGCTGTGCACTATAACAAACAGTAATACATTTTTTTAAATGTTTCTGTTGCAGAACCTAATGGTTAATAATTACCTCATGTTACGAGTTTATTTCGAAGTCATGCCCTCTTCACTTAAGCTGTTATTTTACTGTCCTCACTTCTGTTGAACTGCAAATCAGAGGAATTTCACTCACTGAACAGCTCTACCAGCTCAGAGCCTGACTCAGCATAATTAATTTGCCAAAAAAAAAGGAGACAAGGGCCAGCTAATGCCAAATAACGCCTACTAATGCCAAAGGTGCAAGATACACCGCACAAACTAGCGTAACAGGCACTCACAGATGGCCCGACATTGAACACTGGCCGAGCGTCAATTTGGTGTGTCAGGGCCCTTAAAAACTTAAACAGGAACTCCACAGGGTTCTGTATCTGATCCTCTTCTCTTGGTTAGTCATCTTGCCTAGAGTTCTTTCACCTAGAAAGTGTGCCTGTTTACCACCATTGCCAGTAAACAAGATCAGTGCCTGTTTTTGAGGTATAGGGGGACTGATGACTTTTGGTGGAGACATATGAGCATGACAAGGGAGCCCAGCTTAAAGAAGTTAAAGAAGTTAACAAACATTGATAAATGCACATGAATTTTCTCCCACTCAGGTTACAAATGGCATTCTTTTTGAATAATTCAGCTAAAACATGTGCACCAAGGACTTCGGGAAAAAAACGATTGTGTTATGAAGTTCGTTTCCTGATGTATGCAGATGATGCTGTATTTTATGTATCTGGCAGAACTACAATTTGCACAAAAAGTTGTTAAGATGTTACACCATTTGCACAACATGGTATGATTGTTTACTTTGTTATCAAAATATGCTTAATCCTAATTTTATAAATGCCATATGTGATATCATATGCATATGTTACTATGAAAATAAACACGCAGTCAGACTCCATCTGAGTCAGCCACACAAACTAAGATGTTGATTGACAAGAAGCATTATGAAGACAGACTTAATTCACTCATGGGTCAAGACCTTAGTAAGCTGATGACTGCAGGGCATCATCAATGTCAGAAAGACATTGATATTTTTCCCTTGTCATAAAATAGTCAGGAATCACAGAAAGTGAGTCAGAGTCAAAGGCATGCCATGGAAATGTGACCCGTGCCCTGCTGAGGAACAGGAACTCTCTAGTATGCCTTGTTTAATTGGGTCCATAGGGAAATCAATGTGAAAATGCTTTTCAGTATCTACAACGTAGGCCAGACTGCCAGGCACCAAAGGCCGCAACAGATCATATCACCTAATGTCATCGCCCAGAGCTCAGGCTCTACATGCTCAAAGGAAGCCGTAAAATTAATATTAAATGTGTAGTGAAGCTGTGGTTTTGAATTACTAAAGCAAGTATGACATATTTGTCATAGTTACAGTCGTCACAGTCAGGTTTGAATTAACTTTTATTCACATTCGTGCCAGAAGATCAAGGTCTTCCAAAATGCAATAAAACTGTGATAGCAGAATGAAGATAGGGCCACAGTCAGTGTTTGCACATTTTATATTTTCTCTGAAAATGTTCTCAAGGATGGTGGAAAATGTTTTGGCAGATGCGTCACTGGAACAGCCGGCAGATCTGATTCATAGCCTGATCGGTGTTTTATGGCTGAAAAGATGTGACATAAACTGGCTGTGCAGGATGTGCTGGATGGGTTTCCCGGCGTACTGTGTGATCTGAGACACAAGGACAGACAGGCTGGGAGGAGAGAGTCCTGCCCAGCTAAATTTGGGTTAAAGGGCTCTGTGTATTGATGTGCTGCTTTGCCTTGAAGGGACAGTTAACCCCAAAATCAAAAATACAAATTTTCCATCTAACTTGTAATGCCATTTATCAGTTTAAATTGTCTTGGTGTGAGTTGCAGAGTGTTTGAGATATCAGCTATAGAGATGTCTGCCTTCTCTTTCATATAATGGAAATAGATGGCACTCGGCATATGGTGCTCAAGGTGCCAAAAAAATACATTTGAGGCAACAGCAATGCATTTTTGCAGAAACCATGACCCAGTTACTCTAGATAATCCACAGATCTTGTTGTGAGCAGTTTCATGTAGGAACTATTTTCTTTACTACACCCATAAACTGTATCACTGTGCACTTCCAGTGCTTATGACAACTAAACATTGAAAGCAGTGAGCTAACAGTAGATGCACACTACCTTTCTCACACTGATGGGATTTGTGTGTGTAGTTCAGTAAAAAGAAAGAAGTTTCAACATGAAACTGCTCACAACAAGGTCTGTGGATTATCTTGAGCAACCAGGCCATGATTTCTGGAAAGAGACATTGCTGATGAGTTTCTCAAACATGTTTATTGGCGCTTTGAGCACCACAAGCTGAGAGCCATCTAGTTCCTTTATATTGGAGAGAAGGCAGACATCTCTACAGCCCGTATCTCCAACAGACTAGACTGATGAATATCACTACAGGTAAGAATACAAATGTGTATTTGTGATTTTGGGGTGACCTGGCCCTTTAATAGTATTCCAGTGGCTGTTGAAATAGGTGAAATTAAATAAAAACATGACATTCATGTGTTGATCATGCAACAATTTAAAGGTTTACTGTGGAGGATTTAGTGGCATCTCACGAAACTTCTCCCATGAACCGAGTTTGTAGGAGATCTTTAGTGGCTGACTCGAAAATGCAAATGGCTGTATGTAGAACAAGATTTGTCCATGTTGGACTTCTGTAGAAGTCCATGGCAGACTCTGTAGTGAAGGACCTGGTCCATAGGTAGATATTAACTGCCTATTCTAAAGTAATAAAAACAATATTCTCATTTTCAAGTGATAAGAAAGTAATGAAAAGATTGTTATGAATCTTATATTCTCTTTCTGCCAACACATATCCCTAAATCCTACCCACTAAACCGTTAACAAGAAATGTAAGTTTTTTCATCACTGAAGGCAAACTGTATTGACTCCAGTATACTGCTCTCAAGAAATTTAATTTAGTAAAGCAACCTTTTGATCTCGCTTTTTGCTTCATTTCTGCTTTCAGTTTTTTCGACCCTTGTAAAAGCTTTTTGGATATGCATGATCAACACTGAACTCTTTGTTAATTAACCACATAATTGTACTAGGAACAGAAACAGCAGGTCAATGAGATAAAAGGAACAGAGCCAAAAGAAATGCATGCAGTTGTGGTTTTGCATAGTCAGAGATTCCATTTAATCCATTATTTATGTCTTCGCTGATGACTTCTCTAACTCAACACAAAAATTTGGGTTACCTGTCACAGTTAATCTACTCTGTTGTTGAAGCAGCAGGGCTGTGAGATGTTTGAAAGCCTTCAGCACTGCATTATCACAGTGTGGGGCCGATCATAGGGGCCTGTAATAGATCTGGGAATGATTCCTTATCACCAGACCTCCCATTGGTCCATTAAAGCCTTGTCTGGCTGTTGCTGCAGCTTAGTTGCAGTGATTGCTTTGTACACTCTATCAACCATCAGCTGCAGTACCTCTGAAGCTTCGGAGCCGAGTGTCAAACACTGACTGTAGGTTAGAAACGAACAAAGAACACAGAGAAGAATTGATCCTATAATGGAAGTGGGAGCAGGACCAGATGGAAACAATGCAGCAGTATGAGACGAAACAAAGAGCCGTCATAGCAACCAGGCAGAGGTGAACATGGCTCTTCCTTTATGAAGCCGGATGAGAACAAGTCACAGAGTCATGCTGAGTCTTTTTCTGTTTTGAGGAGGTGGACCAGACTCCCATGGGATGAGTATTTGTCTGGAGTGTCTTTCGTTCACCACGAGCCCCAGATGTGCCCACCCTGACTGGCCCTGACACTGTTTTACTTGCCTTTGGGCCTGCAGCTGCTAAATGCCGTCCTCTGTAATTCATTGGTACCGCTGCCTTTGCATAGCTATTATCCTTCCTCCCACCCCCCACACAGTTGCAGGGTAGACCAATTATTTCTGTATTGCGTCTCATAAAGAACAGCTGGATCCTGGGCCGCTCATGTATCTCAGGGATGTGTGTGTTTGTCATGGATTGCACGGGGCCGTAGCGGTAACTAAAGAACAAGGCCGAGTTCATGGAAATTGAATGAATGCAGCAAAGTATGGGGTGCAATTTGAGCAAGCAATTTTGGCACAGGGTTTGGGGGCAAAGAGGAAATCAACAACAGCAGTTGCTAAGGAAGTGGTCTGCCTGTAGAGCGGCAGCCTTGACAGCTGTTCATCATAGTAAGATCCCCTGAGGCTCTCGGCAAGAAGGAAGGGGAAAAGAGGGCGTAATAATGGCTGTTATTACAACTCTCCGTATAGCGCTTTCCTTTTGCACTTTCATGTCATAAAAAATCGACTCTGATCTTTTGCTTTAATCGAAAGTGTGCAGAGATCTGCTTCGAGGTACACCACTTTCACCTAACACAACCTTTGGATAGTATTGACGTTAGAGAGCAGCGGGTTGTGTGTTTGGGGAGGGGGGTCAGCAGCAGGAGCTGATGTAAGCCGCCTCCACACATGATGGGAATCAAAGACAAGCCGAGAATGAGGTCATGTCAAAACATTCACAGTATGTCATGACATATTTAGAGCCGTATTAGATGTGAAACTCAATCAGAAAGAAAACACCGTTTGAAAGACTTGTCGACATTGAGCTACACAGGAATGACTCCTTCTCTGAGATGAAAAACTCCAAAAAGAAAGTGGTTATTTTACAGCTCCTGCATCAATACTGCCGATAGGTCTGACTTCAAGGCTCAGCCCTAAAGCTGAAAACAAATTGACAACTCCACCACATTTAAACTCATGTATCTTTCATAGAAGCACCTCAATGAACTGCATTTTCAGGCTGCCAAGGACCATTACATGATGGTCAAGGCCCAGACACACCAAAACAACATCAAAGAACTTTTGGAAACGAAGGCAGACTGTTGCATAACTTCACATCACCTTTGTCTCTGCCAAAATGTTGCACTAGAACACACCCCAAAGACCACAGCCAGCAGCCAACTAGCATATTTGTTCTGCACATAGACTGTATTAATAATGGACGTAGATACTGTGACATCCCCCATTGGTTTGTGGACTGCTGTTTTAAAGCCTTGAGTCCGACATTTTGGTCGTCATAATATTCGTTTTCTTGGAGCCAGAAATAACCATATTTGGACGAGAGGGTGGAGCTGTGGAAGAGTTAAGGGTGGATCTGACTCACATACTGCAGCAACTGATGCAGACAGCCAGTCAATCAAGTGGTCCATCCTCAAATATGCGTAACCTTGGTTCTTAATGCAATGCAAACCAGTAAGTTAAAAGAAAAATTCACCTCTAGTTGTCATGAAGGTGGACATTAGCTTTAAAGATGAAAGTCATTTTTTGTACCAAGCTGTAAACATGTTAATTTCTGCTGTAAAGTCTAGCATTTTAACACTGGGGTCTATGGGGAATGACGCTGTTTTTAAGCCAGCCTCAAGTGGCCAGTTGATGGATTGCAGTTTTTGACACTTCAGCTTTGGCTTTACTTTTCAACCTCGGCAGATGACAACTTGACTCAAATTGTTTGTTTGCTTTTCTCGCTTCTCTTTCTCTTCTTGTTGGAAGTGTAAAACTAAACAGTCTTACATAAAGAATTGGTCAAAAAGCTGTGGACAAGGGCTGACTGGTGCCATCAGTGCAGGACACTCTACAAAAACTAGGGGGCCAGATACAACCAACAGTCTACAATCAGCCTAGCCGGCCATAGACCTTTGATTGCCGTATGCATGAGCTCCTCCTGAAATATGCTTACTGTAATATTTGCAGGTGTTACCAGCTATGCTACAACCATGATGAGATGTTTGCTGTCCTTTCAACACTGTCATTTTCTAAACCTCAAACACTTCACAGGCTTACAAGCCAATTTCCCTTGCTGTCATTTTGAAAATGCATTATGCACTGAATATATGGTATGTGTTTGATTTACTCTGTAGGCAGTTTGCTTATCTGGACTTTCCTTGCTGCTCTGAATTGTAAACGGCTCTGAAACGGACACAATTTATATCGAAAATCATTAAAATTATTGCCTACAAAGGTTTACAAGCAAACATGGGGTTTTTACTGCGTCTTCGTGTCCTGACTCCCAACTGTTGAGCATGTTGTGCTTGTTAAAGACACATTTGGGCATCTAAGAAGAGATGGATCTCCCACATAATGTCTCATACATGCAGCTGTCTTTGCACAGTTGAATGTGTGAATATAACATACATATTCACCCACTCTGCTCTTGTTGGGCTGAGTTTTATGGTGTAGGTGGAGTTATAAAAAACCTCATATGGTGCTTTTTTGTCATGACGCGCAGAGAACAAGATACAGTCTGCACATATTCATGCACACACACAGTGTTATCTGAGGCACTATATTATCAGAGAAATAAAGCCACGTGAGGTCTGTAACAAAGCTTTTGGCAGACAGAGCCCTGGGCTGTGTGCTTTCCCCACAGAGCAGACCACCCTCTCTGTCCGCTCCAAAAACAATATTAAAAACACACCATCCCCCGTTTCTCCCAAATTTATAGGTGTTGCAAGTCTTGCGAGGGAAGCACTTTTTGGTTATAGTTTTTACGATTCCCTCTCTCGTAAAATATGCCTTATCAGATATCCCTCCCTCTCTGCGGAGGCAGGCGTCACCGGGGCCCTGCGCTGCTCGCATGCTAATGGAGCCCTGGAAAGGTTGCTGAGCTCTAGTGGTTAATTGATTTTGTGATTAGCAGCAATTAGAGCTGATTACATCACAGTGAAGAGGACCCTTGTGGGGGGATCTCAATTGTCTTCTCCCTTTCTCTGCATTTGTGTCACTGACAGAACACATCTTCTTACAGGTATCCGTTCCCCACAGTGTTCAGCAGCTGCAGCAAGAAGGACCTGACGGCAAGTTTCGAGAAAGGCGTCGGGATGTGTTTGTTCAACATGCCTGAGGTCAAGGTGCTCTACGGTGGGCAGAAATGTGGCAACGGCTATGTGGAGGAAGGAGAGGAATGTGACTGTGGAGAACTTGAGGTGAGAGTGCTTTAGGTCACTGTAAACAAGTGGTTTCCAACTGGTCCGGCTATTGGGTCCAGATTTGTCCTTAGTCGTTATTTCAGGGTCCGCACATAAGAAAAAATGATAATATTCACTTTTATTTGATAAAATGTAAATAACATGTGAGCTTAAAACACAATGAACAATAATATTGCAATCGGAACAATATTTTTGTTTTTGGCAATTTTTTCCCTTAAAAATTTTTGGTAAATTCAAAAAAAAGTTTTGGCAACTTTTTCCCCCTAAGATATTGTTTTTCTTTTTCGTTAAATTTTTTTTGTTGTTTAAAAAAAAGGGGGCTTTTTTTTCACTAAAAACTGCCAAATTGAAGATGGCCAAAATGACACCAGTTATTGCTGCCAGAAACTGTAAAAACAGAAATAATCGTTGGATTTACAAATTTCCGATGGACACTGCAACAAAAAAACTGCTTTTTATTGCTTCAAGACCAGTGCAAAGGCTCAAAATGTTAACAGACCAAATAATACCCAGAACACAGCAGTTAAATAGTTACTTTTCTCAAAAAACTGCAGGAATTTGCACTTCAAAATTAAAGCTATGTGCTGGAATCCATGCGAGTCACTTGCATTTCATTCAGAATGAACCTGCGACCCACTTTTGGACCACAACCCAACAGTTGGGAACCACTGGTGCAAACAAAGTATTTATCTCCTGCAATTCGTCAGCGGTCTTGCTTTCTGCCCCGTCTGTCACAAATCAAATCTCTGTCTTAATTGCTGCCCACGGACCATTGTTAATTATGCTTATTTTAAAAATAACCAGAAGCTCTCGTGTTGGTTTCTGTAGCTTTCCTGACAGAAGCACAGCACAACCCAACATCTCCCAAAGCAAAAACAAATTGTTCACCCCGGTCTCAAAGCAAACGGCTCCGAGCTCCCGTAATACAAACAGTCTTCAGAAAATGAGCTTAGAGATATGAGTGTGAATTTATTCATTCTGTGCACTGAAGAGGTGTTTGGGAGGAGGGTTGTCTGATACAATTCTCAGAGAGGAAACACCACTGACAGCTTCACCCTGTCAGCCGGTGAATTATTTAAATGAATCTGCATTGGCGTGCACATACGTGATGGCGGCGCGCTGCTGCGACGATAAAATAGTTAATCATGATGCAGCTGACAGTCAGCAGAGGCAGGCTGACAAAAGCAGAATTATGAAATATGAAAAACATCTATCATGATGGAGGAACTATTTGAATTATATATTTGTGAGAATGCCGTGATGTCTCTCACGGTTTGTTTACACCCTCATGCCCAGTGAGGCTTTTTGCGAGCTGTTCAGGCTTCAGCCAGGGTCAGGCTCAAAGTGGCCTTGTCCTTCAAAACAAAGAACTGACATAAGCCCCGCAGGCCTGAGCCAGCAGCGATAATAAAGCTCTCCACAGAGTTGAGCGGCGTCATGCCAACCCCAGGCCAGATCAGAGTGCTCAGGCTGCACCTCTCTCTGCCATTAAAAAGCCTCATTAAAAAGCCTGGGTCCTATTCCTCACAATCACAGGCTACTTCTTTTCAGCACGACTCCTCCGCCTCCTTTGGCCCTGGTGACCATGGGAAAGGCCCTTAATGGTTTTCAGGCTGAAAGAAGTTCTGGAAGGCCCATCATGTCAGCTGAGTCCCCTGCCAGCTCCGTCCATCTACTTCCTCCTGACTCGGCTGTGTTGCGTGTTCAGGGAGAGGGCTGACCCTCCAGGGTCCGTTCAGCGCGCCCCTGTGTGAGATCATACGTGATCAAGCAGACACGCAGACACATCTTATGCGCTGATCCGCGTCTGAAAAGCGAGCTTCAATGTGTATCAAAAGGCAGAGAGTTGCTGATTGGTGCGGGGCTCGGCTCATGATAAAGGCTAACATGAAACAGATGGGCCTACACGGTGAGATGGGAAATGTTACAGAGATGGTACAGATACTGTGTGTGTGTGTCTCTCTGGTTGGACTTGAGCCGACTGCTGCACCGGTATTAAGAAAAGGGACACTTGATTCTAGCAAATTTCTGAAATAATTTGAGCCTTACGCTATGCCAGAGCAGCATGTGTGGGTTTAATTCCCGACTGCGAGAGTCACTGCACGGCTTATTCCTACCTGCACAGAGGCTGTGTGATTAGTCAGGGGAGAGGAGGGAAAATATTTTTGTGCATTAAAACCCACTGGAGAAGATCAGCATCCCAAGGTAAAAAAGCAGAAGTGTTTCCTATAGTCTAGTTCAAAATATATGATAATAGAGATTTTATCAATACAAATAACGTCGGTGCCTTTTCTCATTAGATTGTTATCCAAAAGAACACAAAATAAGGACGAAAGAGCAAATCCTTTTAGATCGTTGTCTGTTGCAGACAAACCAGATGATAGCGCTATCATGGAAAATGTAAAAAGACAAAAAATAACCTATTCTGAGAAAAAAAACATCAATTTTTTTTTTTTAAGTATAGGGTACTTTTATTAATTATCTAGACCATACAGACTTGGAAAGTGTATACAGGGTGAGCTAAGTAAATTTAAAGATGATTGATATGCTCCTCTGCTGGAGGCAGGATGGAACTTGCATGCCAATGACTATATGGCGAGCTGAAATTTGACATTTTTGATTACAAGCTCCAGGAGGAGTATTTAAATTTTTTAAATATATGTTTTATATGTATTTATTATTATTATTATTATTATTATTATTATTATTATTATTATTATTATTATTATTATTATTATTGTTATTATTATTGTTATTATTATTATTATTATTATTATTATTATTATTATTATTATTATTATTATTATTATTATTATTATTCATTTATGTTTATTTTATTTTTTATGATTTTTAATTCATGTTTACAAAGCAATATTTTCATTTCATTTTATTTAGTTAATTACATTGTTTTTATTTCTCTCGTTTATGTTTGCATATCATAATAGTTGCAAATTATTAATGTTTCTTAAAATTTTAATAAAGAAAAAAACTGTCTACTTTCCAAAACCATCATTTTGAATTTCTGAGGTTACATTAGTTATATCAAGACTTTTTTACTCATTTCAAGGTCATTTAATATCTGACATAATGGCTTGATATTTATATTCAAAAGAATATATATTTTTTTAATATCAGCCAAATTGTCCAGATGGTGCAACATTTTGCTTGTTTGTGTTTTTTTGCACTCTGTCCTTCTTCTCTTCTCTCTTCCCCTCCTCACTTTTTACTTCCCTCACCATCCAGCTGATGGTTTCAGGGGTCTTTGTGAACATGTACGACCTGTCCGATGGAAACGTTGTTTTTAGACAACTAGAAATTGCTGTTTCTTTTCCTCTGCCAGGTTTCTACGGTAAACAGTCCTACGAGGGCTGCATCCCCTCTGATAACAAAGTCTGAGCGTTTGCTCTGGGGTGAAATATGATCTCTTTGTGCTCAATTCATTCTTCTTTACTTTTGTTCCCCCTCACTTACTTCCCGTCTGCCTTCTTTTTCCATTATTTTCTGTTTGAAGGAATGTGTGAATCCCTGCTGCAATGCTACCACCTGCACTCTGAAGGGGGATGCTGTTTGTGCACACGGACAGTGCTGCCAGGACTGTCAGGTACGATGTAAACCAGGAGTCGGCCGATGCTGGTTTTTCAGGGTCGATACAGATACAAAATATTAGTAATTAATGAGACCAATAACCGATATTTGGAATCGATATACACGATATGCCCTCAGCAAAAATGAAAATCTATCTGTCAGCATTTAGCATTTGGAATATAAAAAACTCCAACACAAAACTTTGTTTAAATGCCTTTAGCAAATTTTTTCATCAAAACTGAAAATTTCAACATTATATACAGCAAGTTCCCAGCACCTTTTTTTAATAAAGTTCATTGAAAATTTGAATAAAATGAATAAATAAAAATAACATCCTGAGATTTTACAAAGTTAAAGTTACTCCCATGCTGACGCACTTCTTTGCACTTTTTCAACATTTTATCCACGATCATTAAAATGAAAGGCAGTTACAGATAATTGGCAAAATGACAAATATCGGTCCCAAATAATCGGACAGGCCATTAATCTGTTGACCCCTAATGTAAACTGATGACCCAGCCATGACACAGTTTTTTCATCTTAACGTAAAGCTCACCTCATTTTATCGAAGCTTCACTCTGAGTTTTTTGTCCTAATGATTGCTGCTTGATGTTAACATCTGAGTGCAGCTGAAGCCAGCAGGAACTCCATGTCGTGAATCCAGTAACTCCTGCGATCTGCCTGAGTTCTGCACCGGCACCAGCCCTCACTGCCCCTCCAACGTCTACCTGCATGACGGCCACGCCTGCCACAACGTGGACGGCTACTGTTACAACGGCATCTGCCAGACTCACGAGCAGCAGTGCATCACACTGTGGGGCCAAGGTGGGTGGAGGGCCCCTTTGCTGGCTCGCACTGAATGGTCCAGTGATGGTCGCCAGCTTTTTCATGTGTTACGTTGTGTTTTGTAGGGGCAAAGCCAGCTCCGGGCATCTGTTTCCAAAGGGTCAACTCAGCAGGAGATCCTTATGGCAACTGTGGCAAGGACTCTAAAGGGTCTTTTGCTAAATGTGAAGCACGGTAAGACCCGGTGTTCTTATTATATGTCAGTTTCAGGATGCTCTAAAGAGCATATAATGTAGTTACTCTGCCATAAAAGTAAACAGTCTTACATGACAAGACTGTTTATATGCTAGAGACTGGAATGGATGTCATTGACTAGTGCTGAAACAGTCGGTTGATTCATGAATTAGTTGTTTAAAGACCAAAAATTGGTCCCAGCCTCTGAAATGTGAGAATTTGCTGCATGTCCCATTTTCTTTTTATCATTGTAAATTGCGTATCTTTGGATATTTGACATAATCAGATAAAACAAGCAATTTAAAAATGTTCCACCGGGTTTTTGCAGCTCGGGATGTACTTTCCTCCTAATTTTCCTGACATTTCCAAGATTAAAGCGTTCATCAAAATCTAACTGACACGAGAAACAATGGAATTACTCATTAGCTACAGTCCTAATTGAAGGTTATACGGTGGTGAAATGCAGACAAAATCTCTCAGGTTGAGGTCTGAAAGCAGCACAAACAAGCTGCCTCTTCTGCACGTCCTCTAATTGGACGGCAAGAGCGAGAGGAACACATAGAAATGGAAAAATAATTGCATATACACATTTGGGAAACAGTGACATGTTATTCAATTATCACATTGTTATTCTCCCTGTTGTTTGGCCTGTTTACAGAGATGCTAAATGTGGCAAAATCCAGTGTCAAGGAGGAGCTAACCGCCCAGTAATTGGCACCAACGCTGTTTCCATAGAAACAAACATCCCCATGCAGGATGGAGGGAGGATACTGTGCAGAGGCACGCATGTCTACTTGGGTGATGACATGCCCGACCCCGGCCTGGTCCTGACTGGGACCAAGTGTGGAGATGGACTGGTGAGAGCTGCGGCACTTAAATACAGACAGTAATCAACCCAGAGCACAACTGACTCATCGCTCTCAACAGAGTACATTTACTCAAGTACCTCAATACAGTATTAAAGGAATACTGCAAGCAAGGCAAGGCAGCTTTATTTATGTAGCACATTTCATACAACAGGGCAATTCAAAGAGCTTTACAGAGCATTAGAATATAAAAACATAATGAAGGATACAGATTTACAATAGAAGAGTAGAGACAAAATATGAAAGGTAAAATTACTAAATTATTAAAAAAATAAAAATCACCTTTAATGATAGCAAAGGTGCTAATCAGAGGTGCAAAGATAAAAGATAATTTAAAATGATTTAAGATCAAATTTGACCAAAAAGATCATTTGTATATCAGTTATTCACCCTATGAATTTGTGAAGAAAACTTTGTTCTTCACGCAGTGAACCAAAAATTAAAAAGAAAATAGATAAAAAAACAGTACCAGTAATCCTCTGTTAGACTACACATGGGGTTTCGTACACTTCACACCGAAAGAATTTGTTTCGGAGCACTCGGGGATAGTGAGTTTCATTGGGAGAACAGGCACATTTGTAACACGCCACTACGCTTGTAAAGCTTTTTTTACTCGATCTGCAATATGGCTGCAAAAACATAAATGCACACATATCATGCAACCAATTATACTGATACATCAATATGTGACTCCGCAATATCAGAGATAGTAAGAAAAAATTTGGACTTTGAGCTTCATGTAAACAAGAAATAATCCTGACTGATTGTGAACAGGTGTCTTTCTGAAAATAGTTCCAGATACAGAGGTTGTGCTTGCATATTTGCATATCATAAGCCGTGTTTCTACAAGTATGTAACCATATGGACATGTACCTAAACCAATCAGTGTTTCCTACCGCAGACAGTGCTCTTACATGTAGACGGTGTTGCTACAGGACAGTAAAAGCCGCATCACTGTATCGACGCCGATTATCCACAGAACAGGGTTGCATGCTGACATTTTCAGAACAGAAAAGAACAGGGTGCAGTGCTTTCTGCTGTTTCTCCACAGTTTAGTATCAGAGGACGGTGCTAGGAACCTCAACAGAGCAAAAAACAGTAAGAACCAGAATCATTGTATCAGTACCAAAGAAAAGGCAAAAATAGCCATTCTACTGTGAACTGAACCGAACCAGACTTCTTGCTGGAAATGAGGCTAGACTGTTGGCCATGTTACAGGTTTGTGCTTTCCAAGTGTCCTTTTTCTTTAGTCGATGTTATCATTCCTCCTCGTTATACTCGCAATCAAATCTATTCCTTTAAAAGCTTCTTTTTAGTCCAAAATTCCCTCTTTGTGTATCTCCAGACAGTAATTTCTTATTGAGCTCCAGAGTAGAGATAATGCCACAAAGAGGGACAGAATGCATACACCAAAAACTGTTTCAGTGTGTGTGTGTGTGTGTGTGTGTGTGTGTGTGTGTGTGTGTGTGTGTGTGTGTGTGTGTGTGTGTGTGTGTGTGTGTGTGTGTGTGTGTGTGTGCGTGTGCGTGTGTGTGAGTGAGTGAGAATTGTTTTAAGACAGACTTGAAAAAGTGGCATACATTGTAACTTGAAATATTTGAAGACCTCAAACCACTGCTTAATAACCATGGTAGATATCCATAAGACTGTGTGAAAACAATATAAACGATTTGCCCAAATGCTGGGAAATAAGAGTGGAAAAAGTGATGCGAAGTGACAGGCCATGACTAAGACTTTCTAAGAGCTTCTTCAGGGTGTGTCGTCTCGTCATTTCAGACTCGCACAGGCTCAGACACTTAATTGACTTACCATTATTCAGTCTATTTGGCAGCTTCAGTGGTCATCAATTCAGACATTGGTCACTTCAATGATACAGTTACTCCATTTAGTGTGATTTACTTCTCCAAGAGCCTCCACCCTTAGAGAGGATCCAGCCTCTGCCCTCATCTGTCAGGGGTTCTGGCATTGCTCTCTGTACCCAGTGCTGCCGAGTTCATCCTCACATTCAGCCTGGATATATTTAGGCGTGGTGCCTTTAAGGAATCCACAGTCCACATCATGCAACTTTAAACAGCTGCTTTAATACATTCGTGAAAAATCCCAGTGTTTACTTAAATATATTTCATGCTATGCTGTTTTACAGCTGAAGCGGTGGCAAATTAAAAGCAATAGAAAGCTGGATGTGTTTTTTTTTTTCCCCTTGAAAGATTAAAGGCTTGAGAATAATACTGAATCTGCTCTTTGAGCTCACATTGTCAATTTTTAATGTCTTTGTCTGCTTCAGATGTGTCTGAATCGTCAGTGCCAGAACGTCAGTGTCTTTGGTGTGCATGAGTGCTCAGCCAAGTGCAGCGGTCGAGGGGTGAGTACGCCGCCTTTCATCCTGTTCCGGTGATACAAAGACCCGATGTGATGGCTGTCTATCTCAAACCAGCCCCCCACCCAGATTAGCTGTGTTCTTAAAATCCCATTCCTCCGTCACACAGGAGCTCATTTTGGCTGTGGTATGTTCAAAATGCCCTGTATACGGTGCGTAGGGAGTCATTACATGCCTTGCAATCAATCATTCTGGATGCTGAAAGGTTCAATCAATTAGATATAATGGCTTCATTTATGCTCAGCTTTGAGTGCCATTCATCATAGTCTCAGGCAGTCGTCCTTGTCCCAAAAACTGTGTTGAAATCTTAAGGCCAGGCTTTATTTGGTCAAACGCTAGGAGCAATGACACGCAGTTTGACTTTGAGCTGTGTAGCTTGGATATTGGATTTTTCTAAAATGCCACCCATCAAACGTCTACGGGTGGTCCTGCTTGAGATGAAATATGTGGCTTTGCGGTATTACCCTTAAATTCACTGGTAGGTCCCCGAAGGCTTTGACTCCGACTGGTAAAGCTTCATCAAAGGAAAACAGTTTTCATGATCTCTTAAAATGCAGCATCTCCAGATATTACACGGTCATATTTGTTTGTCTAGTTCCAATTAAGACGTGTATATAAAGCCTTAAGGACTGTTTTACTCGCAGAAATAAAAGGATGTTGCTCCTGGAGGAGACAGAGCGACCTCTGTGTGCACAGATTAGATCAAGATGTTTCCTTGGAAAGAGGCCCTCACCTGCTCCATATTACCCTGCCGGGGAATCCTCTTAGATTGTACCATTGCTCCACTCTGCAGGACAGACAGACAAGAGGAAGAGATAAAAACCATGTGCTAAAAGTCTGTTCTGGTTTTTATACCAGACACGTTTGCCATGTGGAGCAGTGCTGGCTGGTGATCGACTCTGTCCATGCAGCACATAGAGCATCTGCATCAAGAGAGTCTGTTGACTGTGGCGTCTGCTGAAACAAGTCAGACAGAAAATTAATTAACAATAGTTTTGATAACTGATTAATCATTTAATCATTTTTGAAGTAAAAAACTTCACTGTGATTTATATCTTTGTAAACTGACATTTTTTTCCCACTCTGTAGCCCTGCATATTAAAGGTAAACTTCAGTATTTTTCAACCTGGACCCTATTTTCCCATGTTTTTGTGTAAAAGTGACTCACTTACTTATGCTGTCTCATCAGTTAAAGGCAAAAATGCCCAAAAAATATCTTTAAATGTCTTTTAAATCTTTTAAAGATTTAAGTACAAATTTGAATTTTATTTTTTTAAAGTAGTTTCAAATAAATAAATAAAATAATAAAATAATTTGAAAATAAATCCACCTTTTACCTTGTTTATTGAGCCAAAGAGAGAATTTCTTATCTCATATTATTATATCAGTGCTCATGTCAATTTACATGGAATAATTTCAAATAATAATTTCACAAATGATGGAAATAGCAATTAAAACAACATGAAACACATACACAATAGGCAAGCAGTAAGTGATGTTTACTTTATATCTAATTGTTATGTTTACTTAAAATGAAGTTATATTTACTTAATTTTGTAACGTTGTGGTGACTTAAAAATGACAAGATTAATTAAATCAATCTTTCTAAGTTTTAGCGGCTTCAGTAAACCAGATTTACTGTGCTATTTATCTATATTCTGCTGGTTGCAAACTAGTCAGTTATATTTGTATTTTCTTAAACATGTTAACAAAACAAAACTCGCCGATCTCTAACTTGGTTTACCATTGCTGACAAAAAAGTAGTTCCACTTGTTATTTTTAAGTTGCAACAACTTCACAGATTTAAGTAAATACAGCTACATTCTGAGTAAAACTAATCCGATTTAATAGTTACTTTTCAAGGCAATTGTTTTTCCAAGATTATTTGAAGTAAGATCAACTTGTCAGATTTTAAAAAGTTCTTGCCTTTGTTATTCAATTAAAAAAAAGAAAGAAAAACATGAGAAAATAGGGTCCAGGCTAAAAAATGCTGAAGCTACCTTTTAAAGGAGCATAGTGTTTGGCAAATAATCCAACATACCGTGAAAAAGACAAGCTGTTGACTGCATTTTTGGGCTCATCTAACACTTTATTGTCCTTTTAATATACTTCAGGTGTGCAACAACAACAAGAACTGTCACTGCGAGGCTCACTGGGCGCCTCCCTTCTGTGACAAGGCAGGTTTTGGAGGCAGTGTTGACAGTGGCCCCATCAGATTAACAAGTAAGTTGCAACTCAAGTACATCAAACGGCTGATTTATTGTTGCCGGGGTCATGTTATGTTTTTAGTTTTGGGCATGGAATGTATGTGTGTTTCAACAGCAATATATCAATGACAACAAGTCCTAAAACTTTTTCTCTGCAGGAAACCATCATTTTGTGGCAGGAAATACTGGAGTTTAAAAGCTTAAAAAAAACCTTTGGATGCATAAAATTTGCTGAGAATTTCAGACTTCAAACATTAAAAATTGATCAAGTCTGCAGGAATGTTGACAAATACAGTCTGGCTGTCGTCTTCAGCACTAGAGGACTTTTGTCTCTGAGACGAGTGATTATTTCCATGTGTGTTTCTGAGCAGACAGTGGGAGTCTGACGGTGGGCATCTTGGTGGCGCTCCTCACTGTCCTGGGAGCCGGTCTGATCATCTGCATCAAGAGGAAAACTCTACTGAGCCTGCTCTTCACCAGTAAAAAGAACCCGGTCGAGAAGCTCAGGTGCTTTTGCAGAGCATGATAATTCAGTTTTTTGTGATTTGGGACATGTGCTTTACTTATCAGAGAAGTTGCTGGGGTGTAATTTTGTTCTTTATTTGTTGTTCATTCTACCATTAATAACCATATGTTCACACCAAATGTAGGAATGGAGCCAAAGCAACAAGCAGACAGCACAGAGGCTTGAGTTATCAGAGTTACAAGAGAAGATAACCTTTATTGAGCCACACACAGTGGTAAATTCACCTGTTATAGTGATTCAGTGCAGCCTTAAACATAGAATAAAATTTATTTAAAAAATGAGACTTGAATTTAATAACTATCAGCATATGTACAATAATGCATAATATTCTGTATTGCACAGTATTAATTCATAATGCAAGATATGTCAAAGACTGCAGGAAATGTTTAAGTCAAATGATCATTTCTGTTTTCACTATGCCAGCTGGTGCCAATTTGGCTTTTTAAAATGTATTTATTCAGGAAAACATGTCTTTCAAACCCACTTTGGGTTCTGAAGGTATTTAAATAAATACAAAATATGACCATTTCAAGCTTAATTTTCCTCCCCTAAGCCAAATAATAAAACATAACTCCCTCCATAGTTCTTAAATCTTTTTTTAAATTCTGCACCACTCCCTCCTCTCATAAATGACAAGCAGTCCCTTATCATTAACATTTTTAATGTGTTTTTAAATGGTAAAAATCGGTGTCAGACCCTGCTGAGTAGGAACATTTTTACAATTGGTCACACTGTGTAGCCAATTGCTGTGCGTAATTTGTTTTGATTTAATCATTTAAAATATATTACCATTGTAACTGATGTATGATTAACATAATACAGTGTATAATTAAAGATATATCATTTCCCTTTTTAAAATTCCAGATCAGTAAGCGCTGCAATCAGCGGGCCCTCCACCGCGAGCCAGCCTCCCTCTCTGAGCGCGACATCTCCGTCACGACCCGCCCCGCCTCTGCCTCAAAGTACCGCCATCTTCAAGGTCACTAAATCACAAACACACACACACACACACACATATCTTTTTGCAGTATCTGAGTCCAACAATCAGAGGATCACCAGCAGATGATCCGCACTGTATTCTTCCAGGAATGCCGCAGCTGTTTCGTTAGCTCAAATAATTCTCTCAAGGATTGATGTGTTGTTTTCACACAAATGGCAGCTCATTCAAATCCAATTAAATCATCCCTCTCCGTGTGGACATGTGGAGGAGATAGTTATAATGGAGTCTGCGGTGCGCACTGTGTTCACGGCGCGTTTCTTGTCATTAACAGCTGCCTGTTAAAGGCAGAAATTGATTTATCTGCGCCTTTCTCACATGAAGAATGTTGATGCGGCGGCTTGAGATACAAAGTCATCCTGTTGCTGATGATTGCAAGACGGAGCAGGAATTTCTGCTGTAGCGACTCGTGGGTCTACATGGCCACTTATGCCTTAACTACTCCATTACTGCCCCGACATGCTTTGTAATGGGAAGAGACCCTGTGATCGATCGAGTCAGGGGGTGCGGGGATAAGAGGAGCCGTGTCACGCAGTGACATTTGTGCTTGCGGGGTGGCGCACGAGCACGAGCGAGGCAAGCTGTAGTGCATTTCCAGGGAGATTGGTGTTTTCAGTTAGCAGCATGTGGTTTTCATTTGGGGTCAACGGGTAAGAGGAGAAAGGATGTAAGGCTGTTTGATGTAAGCACAGTGCAGGTGAGGTCATTTTCCAGTTGTTGGGAGCTGCGTTTAAACCGCCACATGTGTATTTGTGTGTGTTACATGTTTCCAGCTCTAAATACTCTGCAGACTCATATTTTGGCTCTATTCTATGTCTGATCCGTCTCAATGGGAGTGTGTGTGGGCTCTTTAGCGAATAAGGAGAATATGGCACAGTCTTCCCCTTTTGAGGGGTTACCTGGAGAGGAGTTAGGGGATAGTGAGCAGGCAAGAGGGAGCGTTTGATTTATTCATCTTTGACAGCATCAGGAAGAGGAGGACGTTAACATGGCTGTTTCTGATAGGAAGCAGACGGTTTCTCTTCTGTCTTCTTCTTAGACAAAGTGTATTTTGACTCTCTTGGATCTGATATTCATCTTTCCGCAGCCTCCTCATCGAGGGCCAGAGGCGGTGCTCCCACCGGCCCCCTACCCCTCCCACAGCCTGCGCAGACTGCCCCAGTGCCCTCCGGTTCACCTCAGCCACCCTGTCCCTCTGTCTCTCACCCTGTCCCTCTCCCCCGGCCCCGGGCTGCCGAGACCCCCGTTGCCTCCACCTCACATCCATGTCGCACCAAGGGGGGCGTCATTTCGCACCACGTCACGCCATAACTCCTGCAGGATGGTCATGGTGAGTGACTTCCCTCTTTTATTTGATGATGTTACTCAGCTCGGTCTTGGGAGCTTTTACTCCCCACTACAGCCCATAATACCAAACCAGGGAAATGATGTCGTTCACTGCACCTTCACACGGGTGTCACAACGTTGACTGTTTTCATGGCTCTTTTGCGCCCCATAAAAGTATATGAATGTTGACAGTTACGCACAGTCCCGTAAAATAACGAGGTTAGCCGGCGAGCTCGCGTCACCCAAGCGAAACTTCAATTCTACAGTACAAACCAGCACATAAATAATCAAAACGGAGCCAGACTTGCAGAGGGAGGGGAGACAGGGAAGATGAAACAGCAAGTGGAGTGAGCAGCTATGTCCAAATATCACAGGGTGGTAAATTTGCTGCCACTGGTATTCCATGGAGTTTAGTTCTGGCATCGCAGGCTGTCAAAGTTGAGCGGAAGAGAAAGCCAGAAGTTCCCGGTGTTAAATCCCTCTCTCTCAGTGATTCTCAAAGACTCTTATTTGCTTTAATCCGGTTTGACTTGTACCCTGTGGGCAAGTGAGGCAAAGAGAAAGAGAGAGAGGGTCCAAGAGACAGAAAGACAAAAGGAGGCTTGAGGGAGCCAGTGGCTTCATCAAAGATAATCAATACATGTTTTAAGTCCTTAAAAATTTTACTTATTTTTTAAATTCAGTTCCAGCAACTTATTCAATCATACTCACAATTTTTGTCTTTTTTCTTTTCAATTTTTTACTCATTTTTTAATTCAGTTTCTGCAACTTATTTAATCATATTCACAATTTTAAAGTGTTTTTTATATTTTTACTCATTTTTAATTCAGTATCAGCAACTTATTCAACCATATTCACAATTTTACCTTTTTAATATATTTTTTTACCTATATTGTTTCTAGATGGTTTAGGGAAAATAGAATAAAATATAAGAAATTAAATAATACATAAAAAAAAACACTTCAGCTTGAAAGATTGATCGTAATGGTCAGAGTGGAACAGAGGTACAAATTAGAAAAAAAAGGATGAATACTAATACAAAGTGTTTTGGAATTAGTGTGTGTGTATGCATACAGAGAGAGGATGATTTTACATGTATGATTCTTAATGCGGCAAAGGAATTAGATTACTGTATTAAGTATGTAAATCCATGGCAGGGCTCCACCTTTAAATGAATATATTTAAAGGTTCAGTGTGTAGGATTTAAGGGATATATTGTCAGAAATGGAATAGAATATAATGTGTGTATGTGTTTTTTCTATAATCTCCTGAGAATAAGAATTGTTGCATTATCGTTACCTTAGAATGAGCAGCAGGTCCTCATCCACAGTTTTTCATGTGACACTGCCATGTTTCTGCAATAACCCAGAATATATAAACTAAACACAGGCGGACATTAGCAGCCCTGCCGTGATGCAGTGTCACAAAAACTATAATTTCATAACATGTTTCTGCTTTATTCAGTGTTTTTACTGGTTTGAATCACCTTGTCTGTTTGTTTTGGAGATGAAGACACCTCTTTGGATAATTCAGCTACCCATAAAAACCTAAATAGAAGAATTCTAACCAGGAGAAGTTTCAGCTGGTTGCAATCTGCAGTCCTCACCACTAGATGCCCATAAATCTCACACACTGAACCTTTAAGTCATTTTCAAAGCAACTGCAAGTCTTCACTAGTTACAGCCTCTCAAATGTTTGGATTTGCTGCTTTTTTCTGTTTTACCTCATTGTAAGCTGTTTTTTTTGTTTGGGAGTGTTTCTTGGATAAAACAAGTAAACTGAAGATGTCATCTGGGGAAAGTGCGACGGTGATTTTTGACATTTTCAGACATTTTTTTGGTAATCAACAAAAGAACTCAGAGATGAATCCCTCATAAAAATAATAATTTGTTGCAGCCCTTAAAGGAAGTACAAATTAGAAGAAATTAGATAAGAAAAATGAGATGCGGGCAGACAAATCAGCAATGAGTTTCAGCATGTAACAAGTCCTGAGTTAACTGTAGAAAGCCTTTAAGGGCAGCTCTGAAAATGACGCCACGGGGGAGCTGAGGTCAAAGCGGTGCAACGCCAGTGTCAGGCTAATTAGAGGTGTGTTAAACAGATAATGACATTCTGGTCTTGTCCAGATTAATGGAGGGGTCACAGAGGAGGTCTGGCTTTAAAACGCAAACTCTGTTCTGGAGCTAATAAATGTTACGACAGCATATGATGGAATATATCAGCATTAAATAAAGAGCCTCCCATAATTACCCCTTCAATTTTCACTGATAGGTTTGTTTTCGTAATGTTTCTTACTTAACTGTTTATTTATTGGGGTCAGTGCACATTAGTAGTCTTGGTAACACATTAACAGAGTACAGCATGAATAATAATTGTTCTCTAAAAAAGTTCACTATGTACTTTGCTTAAAAATATCCACCTCCCAGAGCCATTTTCAAGACAGAACTCCTTTTAGTTTTACAGAGGCTCTTGGCTGTCACGCACCTGTATAACAGGTGAAGTGCAGCAGCTCTTGGCTCTGTTTTGACTTCAGGAAGTAGATTTTCCCTCTCAGCTGCTGCTATTTAATGTCAAAGTGTGAAACTGAAAGTGATGCCTTTTGGCAGCAGGCTCCACCGACAGTATCTTTAGCAGCTGTTTGGCAGCTTTGAGATGTTGATAAAGCCTTTCCCTCCTCCCACAGTGAGCACTCTCTGCTGGGGGCATGGACGCGTTGTCCAATGGGAGAGCTTCACCTGATGTTAGTTTTTAGACACACTTGGTTGAAGTTATTCTCAGTAACGTTTGTGCTCGTCAAAAGCTACAATAACTTTTAGTCGTCGGTGGTGAAGCTGTCACTATTGTCTAAAAAGAAAAGGAGGTGCTGAGACAGACGGTCTATGGTAAAAATGATGTCCCTCCTACTACCTCTAATGATATTTGCAATAACTCACTGCATGTCAACGAAAACAACCAATACGAGCCGGGAGTCTCTATTTCAGTCATTGCTCCATAACTGCGATCAAACTGTCAAACTACGCAGTGCTGATAGAAAATGAATCAAGATTCTGTTACTGCATTGCCTATTTCTCACCTCAGATGTTCTCAGAGACATGTTTTAGTGTACTGTTTAGCTGTAAAATGAGAAAGATTGTGACCCAGCCGCCATAGCTGACCGACCAGCTGGAGCAGCGTTCTCATTTTACAGCTAAACAGTACACTTCATAAAGAGAACCAGAGTGTTGGGGTGTGTCCTCGTGATGCTTTAGTCAGTTTACAAACAAGGGTGTTAAAACCGTTAAAATAATTTAAAGAAATAAATGGATAAATACAAAAATACATGAAAATAAATTCTCTTTAAATAAATGAAGAGCGTACAGGTGTAATATACTCCTTCCAACTTTCCCATCTTTTTTTTAGAACTTGTCCTGTTGGAGTCTAGTAGCAAAAGTAATGCTTTCCATCTTAAAGATTTCATTTATGATCAATGCTTTGATCCACTGTAGGTGTTGCTGGTTTTAATCACTTTCTTGTTATGACTTTCCTGCTGGCAGCTCTTAGGATCCTGGATAGACATCTCTCATCAGAGGTCACATTGTCCATATGCAGAGCGCAGCATACAGTTTTTAATGAAAACATCTAATAATTTAACTTTGACAAAGGGACGATGCTTTGAATCGGCAGACCTGATTCGACCGGTGAGTGAGGTCTGAGCTCTCCTTTGTCATGTTTGAGGAGACTTCTCTACAACAAAGTAGAAGAGGAGGAGGTGAATGGAGACCAGATGGAGGCTAGGTAACAGGACTTTATCATGATCTCAGTCTTCTACAGAAGATTAAAACCACATGACTGTCCCACTCCTGGTAAGATGCACGGGCAGGGCTGCCCTGATGCCTGAAGGATGAGGACACGGCAAACAGGCCTGAGCTGTTAGTGCCACCTGCTGGAGACTCTCTGGTATTATCTTAATGTGTCCAATCTCTGACAGGAGTTGGAGAAGCCCAGTCCTCCTCAGAAACCCCTTCCTGCCGATCCAAGGAGCTCCCGTCTGGTTCGAACTCCCTCTGTAGTCCAAGGGCCATCTGTCGCACCTGGTTTACCCAGACCTGTTCGCCCTGTCCCACGCCCCAACAGGTGAGTTCAAACCTCTACCAGATTTCTTTTTTAACAACACTCAGAGACTGTTTTAACATATTTGCATCACGTTTTTTCCTCCTCTAGACCCAGTCCCAAGCACCCTCCAACACTACCAAAGCCTTGCATAATCGCCAACGTCAAATACAGCAGCTGAGACTTTGGCCGGAAGGGACAATGTTGTGTTAAGACACTAAAGAATTTTGCACTATGAAAACTCTGAAAACCTTAAACATGAAGGTGGCGGCCTCTCTGAGTTTTGAATCAGGAGACGCGCCGTGTCCCTTTGGTGCTCTGTCCCTGAATGGTGCTACGAGTCTGAGCTCAGGTACATGTAAAGTATTTATATTCTGTATTTATTGCCACGCAGTGCACTGTGCCAGACACTTTTACTACACGGTAGCAATTTTTTGGATTTGTCGTTGGAATCAGTTTCACCATTTTATTTCTTATCGACTGATTCTTTATCAAGGAAGAGTGACGGGAGATTTAGAAGAAAAAAAAAAGCAATCTGTGAAATTCTGATTGTGGAAATGTTTTTGTGAAATGTGTTTTAATGAAGGGAACCCTTTATATTACAGGTTTGTTCTGTATGCCAAAGGAAGAGTTGAAAAAGAGTTTTGTGCAATGACAGATGACTTCAGACAATACTTGGGCCCAATCCCAATATTTCCCTTGCGTGAACCACTTACCCTCGAAGGTGGAGCCAGGAAATGAGTTCAAATGAGACGTGTAAACTAAACTAAGTGCTTGTTTTAAGTGTCACAGTGGTCAAATTATCGTACGTTATGGCAAATTTGGAATTATTGCTCGTACAGAGGGCAAAATTATTTAACAAATATCATAATTATCGTACATCTGGCAACACTGACGACTACCAATGTTGTATCAGAGTCTTCAACAGCTATTTTTATTGGGGAAAATTTCAAAGACTACTTTTTGTAACTCTGTCCAGAGGTGCAAAGTGACACTCAAAAACAAGGGGTAAAACTAAGAAAGGGGATTGGGCCCTGTCGTTAATTTGGAACCCAGTGGGGGGTTTCTTGCGGGGTAACGCTCTCCGTAGCCGCTTTGAGCCAATCTGATGAGGCTTGAAACAACTGCAGAAAAAGAAAAAGTGGTGTTACTGCAAGAGTTCTGCAATTGGGGAAGTTTTTTTTTTTGTTTCACAGACAGCTGAAATTCAGGTCTGTTTCCTCTGCATTTATATTTCGGAAAGGTACCAAGTCGATTTGTGAAATGTCACTGATTTGCCATTTCTTTTTCATTAACAAGACCCAAGAGGCTCACTTGAGGGATCTGGGTACTGAGGTATGAACTGAACACGGATCTAAAATGAGCCGAGATCAAGGAAGCGTCCAATCCTCGGAGAGAGTAAACGTCTCTGAAATATTGCTCTGCTAAAGGTCGTGTGTGTTTTTCAGTATTTCCCCATGTGCCTGCCTACACTGAGGACTCTGTGTGATCTCTGTGATTAAATCACAAAATCACTGAGGACTTTCTTTAAGCTGCAGCCACGCAGGCGTCATGGAGGCGCTCGCAAGTAAACCGCCAGTGTCTGGCCACAGTGTTCATGTGTGGATTTTAAATCATGTTTTTCTGCGATGGGAAAAGGACAGACTCACGTGACAAGGACACATTTCTAGATCTCTTTCTGTCACTGAAGTGAAGTTTCATTCAAAACTATGTGGCAGATATTCATTTTCTAGTTTTTGTACCTTTTTAATTTGGCTATGGAGATTAGTTTTTTTTTTACGTAAATCAACATGCCAGATACAAAATCCTACATGAATCATTTGTAATCGTTAAACAGTGTCTTCTTTTTGTTTTACTGGAATGCAATGCAGCATATATTCATTCACACTGAGTAACATTTCATTTACAGCTCTCGTTCACAAATATGGCTTAAAACTGACTTTTGTTACTTTTGATACTGTTATCTTTTTAATAATGCACTAGTTTTACATTCAGTGCTTTGTTTACTTTGCTTTTTCAGCGCTACATACGTGTCCATGTACTAATAGACAGTGTTTGAGTCCTGTTACCTGTGCGTATGTCCAGATGTTCTTCGTATGTTGTGTTACAGGTGAACACATTTCAATGGAGAATGCTTTTTTTATATAATGATTGTTTGATACATCATCATATGTAAAGAAAACACGTGTCAGTGTCCAGTCATGGTATTTTTAACACTCATGCAGTATTAGTAAAACAGTTTTTCAAACACTTAAGAACATTCTCGTTATTGATATATGTGACAACGGGATATATATAACACTATATCTCAAGAGCGCCTTGACGGAAATTTCAAATTCGGCACAAACGTCCACTTGGACTCAATAATGACGTGATAACATTTTGGTGGTTAAAGGTCACTGTTACCTTGCATCAGGCTCATTCTCGTGAACCAGATATCTCAGTTATGGCTTGGGGGAATTTCCTTAAATTTGGCACAAACATCTACTTAGGCTTTGCAAAAAATGATATGAATTTGGTGGTCAGAGGTCAAGGTTACTGTGGTTTTGCATCTGTCCTATTATCTGAAGATGGCCTTGAGGGAGTTTCCTCGAATGTGGCACAAACATCCACTCAGAGTGAACTGCTCAGAATTTTTTCTGTAAAGGTCAAGGTCACTGTGACCTCATAAAACAAGTTTTTAATCATAACTCATTCATTTATACTAATTATCACTAAATTTCACACAAATTTCTAAAAGAACAAAATGATAAAGTGATGACATTTTATATTTAAATGTCAATAGTAACCTTCACTGCGACATCATACTGTTATGCAAATACACTTTTATGACCATTATTCAACACCATAACTCAAGAGATATTTGGTCAGATACTGTTTACCTCCTGCAGTGTGATGCGGCGGGTGTAGTTTGATGGAAAAAGAAAGAGCTTTTCAAATGTATTTATTAAGTGCTTTGAAAGTAACTTCACTCCAACAGTATTACTTTGTAAGAATACAGATTTCATACTGATAAAACCACCATTTCTTTTATACACAAAAGAAGCCTTTGCATCAAGAGCCTTTGGTAAAATTTCTTTTTTGCTTAATCCAAATTGCCACCAGATTGAACACCCTAATAAGTGTTATTTCACATTTTACAGCAGTATTTTTCAAATTTTCAAATTGCTTTTAACAATGTAACACTGGCATTTGAGGCTCATTTCAGCAGTCTGAGTCTTTGTTTAAAAGCAATTTGCTGAGGTTGAAGTAAGAGATACAAATACTGCTTCAATCAATACGGGTGCAGGATTGTGTGTTTACTGTTGCCTATCAGGATTCACTGGTGCCAAACCGATAGAGTCAAGTGTGTGTGTGTGTGTGTGTGTGTGTGTGTGTGTGTGTGTGTGTGTGTGTGTGTGTGTGTGTGTGTGTGTGAGTGAGTGATTAAAACCATGTTCAAAACAACAGCACAGAAAAAAAGTCTAATTGCTAATGAGAAATCGAAGCAACGTTCACAAGGACACACAGTCACTGATGAGAAGCTCCTGAAAACAACCTCAGCCCAAATCATCTAATTACAAAGACCTAGCTGCTGACAGATTTTATTCTGCAGCAAAAATGAGGGGGGGGGCTGGGATGTAAAGACCAAAAGCAATTAAAAACAATTTAAACATGATATAGTGGGCCTAGATTGACTTGTTTTATGCTTGATTTATTTAACCACATTATTTATATCTGTTTGTTCTTGGTTACTATCAGACATGTAGGCTACATTTTACAGACAACAGAATAGAGACATTTGGGCCTTTTTAAGATCAACTGCATTAACAAGCTTCATTGATGTCTAGCAGTTAAGATCAATTCATAAAAGTCAACATGCATAGAACTGACAAAACAGCTCCTCCCTGTGGAGAGGCTGCAGCCTGCTAAAGATGAGCAGGTGAACTGAAATTCAAGTATGATAATAATGATGATGGTAATACTACTACTACTACTACTAATAATAATAATAATAATAATAATAATAATAATAATAATAATAATAATAATAAACTTTATTTCTACGTGTTTCTCTAAACTAGAGTTATAGAGTGCTTCACAATACAAAACCATAAAATCTAAGAAAACCTGGTTGGTAAAACATCATCATTTATACACACACACACACATAGTAACGAGTGCACTAGCCTACATTGAGTTAGGGGAATATGCTTTTCTTCTGCAGAGATTATTCTGCATAATAATTAAGGAGTTTCTGAAAAACACCCACGTTATTCTGCTAAAAACGACATTAGAAAGGGAAGATAGATGGTATTTTAGCGGATATTTTGGATTGGATATTAGAGGGCATTATCATCACAGCCCTCGCTACTTTACACGTGATTACTTTGGATTATCAGGCGATTATGACAGTGGACGCTGATCAGTAGTGAATGTGAAGCTCTGTGCAAATCAAAACACGTGTGAAGCCACGCTGGGGAGCAATTACGCGCCGGTGCGCACACTGCGCGTCCGCCAGCCCCAAACAGCAGAACAACTCCGAACTTTTACCAGCTTCATGAGTTTAGTTTAGCAAGTGAGAGGCCGAAATTGGTGATTTTGGCCTCTTATCACGTGCTCCGTCCAAGTTTGTGGATATAGGATATGTTGTAAGCTGTTTTTTTAATATTTCCGATTTAAAAAAAACAAAAAACGAAATGGACTTATAGGAAAACCTTTGTGCGTTCGTCCGGTTTTAAAATATATATGTGTCATGTCGGATGAAGCGGAGCCAGACATTTACACTGAAAGTCCTGCGGAGGATTCATTCGGATTTGGAGATGATCTAGAGTTAAATCAGTTTGATGGATTGCCATTTTCCTCGCGTTACTACAAATTACTGAAAGAGAGGAAGACTCTGCCGGTGTGGAAGGTCAGGTGTGAGTTTGAAGATGCTCTGGTAAACAACCAACTGGTTATTGTGTCCGGGACAGCAAAGACTGGGAGGAGTACACAGGTAAGACCACATTATATGGTCATTAATATGCATGTTTTGTTAAGAAAGTGTATTTTTAAGAGTTTTTTTTTTAAAGAAAAGTTACATTGAACTTCATTTTAAATGGAAATAACTGCTTACATTGCCCTTATTGACATATTCATATCTGAGAAGAATATTGCATTTCGCTTTACTTCCGTATTTTTCTCTTTTCAGAGACATTTTCCTTCAGTCTGAAGCCAAATACCAAACCAAAACTAATTTGTATGACTTGCATTAGTTTTATTGCCATGTGCTCGGGCCAGCCCATTTAGTCAACAACAGATCTGAGAGCTCTGCTTCCCTTAATTTGATTTAAATGTGGAGTTGTTTTTCTGCACAGCTTTGCCATGATTCAGGGGCGTACGTTGGTTTTAAACACACAGTGGGGCCCATATGGGGGTCTGGGGATCCTCCACCAGTCTGAGCCTTTTCTGCATATATTTGTTGTTAGAAATGTCTTTATTTTTGTCAAAATTTATTTTAGATTTATTTTGAAAATGCAAAAATATAAGTCAGCAAACAAAACAAGAATACCCAGCAGACATATTCAACAAACTGTTGAACTATTTAATATCCAAAAAGGAGGAGCAGGACATGAACTCTTATCGAACCCTACTCCTATCTAAAAAAAACTTAATGTTAAACATTAATTTTAATAATAACAAATAATATAATAAATAAATAAGAAAAATAAGTAAAATAATAAAAATGACAAAAAATAAAAAATTTAAGACAAACAACAACAAACAACCGCATTGAAAATATCCTCAGTTACTTTAAGGTTTTTCAGAAATTTCTGCCTTGGATTTTTTTTCCCACGTATGGAGGGAGCAGCATTATGTGAGCGTGTGTGAACAGGCCGGCCAGCTCAGCAGATGCTGTTGTGTCACCGTCAGACTGTCCAAGCACCAGTCTGACAGTCATGCCTCACAAAGGCTCCAGCAGGGGTGTTAGGGGACCTCCTGCTGCTAAACCCTGATCCGCTGGAGCCGCCTCATGCTGCCAAAGCAATTTTGCATTATTAGCGATAATACCATAGGATATATCCTGTCACTGTTTGTTTTGCTTTGCGCTTAAACAAAAGCTGTTGGGTACAATCCTGCAGGGGTGGTAGCCACTAAATCTGAGTTTGTGTAAATAGTAAAGGGTGCTCAAGACATTTAATGGAGAGTGAAAGTTGAACAATATTTAATGATTTTTCTCTTTCAGATCCCTCAGTGGTGTGCAGAGTTCTGTCTGTCTGCCCAGTATCAGCACGGCATGGTTGTATGCACACAGACCAACAGACAGCAGGCTGTAGATCTGGCCTTACGCGTGGCCGATGAAATGGACGTCAACATCGGCCATGAAGTGGGCTACACCATCCCTCTGGAGACCTGCTGCTCCTCCGACACTGTTCTGAGGTCTGTTGACAGCAGCAGCGAGCTTCAATGACAGTTTAATATCATCTATCTCTGTCACTTAGGGATGTCCCGATCAACACATTTTTTAAGTGATTGGGATTGGTAATTTCAAGCATCCACCCCACCTGATCCTTTGTTTATGTCCACTGCCAAACAGGTGTTGTAAATGGAAAGCACAAGTTGCAGCAGATATTAAGCTTTTATTGAAATGCTGCTTCTCCAATAAGTAGAAACTGATTCTTTTTTCATGTTTAGTTTAAGCTGCTACACCACTTTTAAGTGTAATTGAAATTTCTGTTGTTCATTTTTCGTGAATGAGTGTAAGGCCGCCTTCTTCCAGCCTTATCTTTAAAGGTTGTGGGTAAGAAAAGCACGGAGACGTCTCAGTTATCGTCATTTTTTAATGTCCGCTGCAACAGAAGGACCACAACTCAACTCAGCTAGACACAAGATGCATCTCTTATATCACTCCGCGATTTTACAATCTTTGCTTGTAAAGGAAAGGTGCACCACATAAAGTAGTTCCTTATTTTAACTTATAGCAGGAGCAACTTAAACAATATAATGTATGAATTTGGCATTGATGAAATTAACGTATTTATATAATAAATCAGAGAACCGAATAAAGTTATCTGCCAAGTAAAATACAACTTTTCAAAAATAAATCTCATCTTCAGCTAGTTTTACTATAATGCTGTAATGAGCAGAATTGTGACAGATTTTTATTTGTTTTGACTGGGAATGTTAAAGTTCAGCTATAACACTACTGTGAAGTTAAACTGTGATTATATCACTCATTTATAGTGTTCTGTACTTTAACTGCGATGCTGCACTAAGCTGATTTGAGAGCAATTTCTGAAGACACATTTTAGATTTTGTACTTTATTTTGTTGAAAAAACAAATGCTGCAAGCGGAACTGCGATAAGAGACATTTAAAATATTTTAAATTTGTTTACTTTATTTTGTAAAAATAAAATAAAGACATTTTCTTGTATTGCATTGCAGAGCTATTAAACTTTCAAGCTACACAGTGGATCAATTTCAATAACTTAAAAGTACTTCAAGTGTGCATTGTGCTGTAGTAAGTTTGGTAAAGACAAGTATTGGATCGGGACTTGGTATCAGCAGATATGCAATATCAAACGACTCGGACTGGGATTTGGGGAAAAGAACTTGATCAGGACATCCCTCGTCTTAATCTGTTCTTTGTTGGTGTTCCTCCATCATGTTGTGGATGAAATGTAGAAATATAGTTATCATATTGAAGTTGCCACTTATGTTTGCAGCTCAGCACTGTTGACACCTCCGTTTGCTTTCATCGCTCAGGTACTGCACAGACGACATGCTGCTGAGAGAGATGATGTCAGACCCTTTCCTGGAGCACTTCGGGGTCATTATCATCGACCAGGCCCACGAGAGGACAGTTAGCACCGACATATTACTGGGTCTCCTCAAGGACATCCTGCTGCAGAGGCCTGAGCTCAGAGTGGTCGTCCTCGCCACCCCACCCGTGACAGCCAAGCTGCTGAGCCACTACGACGGCGTCCCGCTCATCAGTCTGGAGGCCTCGTCTCCTGCTGAGGCGGTCCACAGCAGCAGCGGCAACAAAGACTACTTCTTCTCGGCGCTGAGGCTGGTGCTGGAGATCCATCGAACCAAAGAGGAGGGAGATGCTGTTGTGTTTTTTGCCTCGGCTGAGGTAGGTCATCTTTTTTTTTTTTTTAATGAGAGGTTTAATCAGACCAAAGTGCTTTAAAAGATTTATTTTGCTAATATCTTCTGCAGGAGGTTCATTGTGCCCACAGCATCCTCCAGAGAGAAGGCACCAGGCTGGGAGCAGAGCTGGGCCAGATGGTGCCTGTGGTCCTGTGTCCACGCCGGGGAGGCCTCCTGCCCGCCCTCAGTGAGCTACCCGAGAGGTGCAGGAGGGTTTTCCTCTCTACCAAACAGGGGGAGGATATGTGGTGGGCCACAGAGTCTGTCAACTTTGTCATTGATACAGGAGTCCAGAAAAAGATGGTATTTATTTATTTTCAACACAAAATATCTATCTTGAAGGAATACTTCACATTCCAAATTACCATCTGTTTATCAATACCTTGCCCTGTGATAGGTTGAATTCATGAAGAAAACTTTTTCTCGCATGCCTCTGGTGAACATATAATCCAAAAATGGACAAAATTCTTGATGAATTTTAAGTATAAAGGACCCACTTTTAACGACAGCAAAACTACACTAAAACAACTCATGCAGTGTAACCAGAGGCTCATTTCGTATATTCAGTAGTTCACAGCCCTTCTAACAGGGAACTGAACAAACAGTGAAACTTATCTATGCTCTCTTCAAAGCCAGACGCCATTAATAAAAACAGTCACTTTGCTTTGCTGAACACTGGAGCTGATCACTGCTTTGATTTGTAGTTAGTTTGTGATATTGTGTGATTTCGGTGAATCCAAACTAACCCTTTACAACACCAAAGTCATAAAATAACCCAAAAGAACTGGTTGAAGCAGTGGTAGACCAGCAGCTCCCATGTTAGGCCAGGTAAGTTTTGGTCAGTGGTTTTGAAGAGAGCATGCACTTTTAGATCTGTTCCCCATCGAAAAGGGCTGTCTGTTTGGAAAGTGCTAAGAATATGACTGGACGAAAGAGACTTGTATTACAATGCACAAATTGTACAAGAGTTTGTAAACTGATGTTTTGATATAATTTTTGCTGTTTTGGGATTCTGCATTTATTGTGGAGGCATGCAAGAAAAACAGTTTTCTTCACAAATTCAGTGTAACACAGGGTAGGGGTAAATGATACACAAATGGACATTTTGGGGCTGAAGAATTCCTATAAATAAGTAATAGGATGATATTAATTAGCATTTGATTTGTACTTTGCAGGTGTACAATCCAAGAATAAGAGCTAACTCAGAGATGCTTCAACCCATCAGCCAATGTCAGGCTGACATACGCAAGCAGCTGTCTGGGCCAACAGGTATGTCTGAGTCAAATTCATCAGAGCAGGTGCCACATTAGTCAGGCATTCCCTACATTCCCTCTATTAGGGCCAGATTTGTTCAGAAATAACTTCTCTTGTCATTATTCTGTATGTAACACGTTCAAAAGTGGCCATTTTGTCAACAGTTCAGTCTATTCCCCAAAAAGGCAGGGACTAGATAAATTCCAGTGTCACAATATCGTTCTACATCCTGTTGTTGTAGCCAGAGTTAATCGAAATTCTGCGTCATGTAAAAGCATAATTTAAGTGGCTTTTTTTCTTTATTTATTTCCAGGTAAATGCTTCTGCCTATATCAAGAAGACAGCCAGCTTCCTGCAGAGAACTCCCCACAAATCCTGGAGTCCGACATTACCCCGACAGTCCTGTTCCTAAAAAGAATGGACATAGCCGGCCTCGGACAGTGCGATTTCATCGACAGACCAGGTGACTCAGCCTGCTAGTGGAAATTGCTTGGCATCATTGAACAAGCATTTTTATCTCATTGGTTCCCACAGACACCATCTCTCTCACCCTAAAGCACAGCCGGAGAGGTGTTCGCGGGAGGGTTATTTTGGCCGGAGGAAGCACAAATGAATTTGCTCAGTGTAGCTGTTTGGGCTCAGTCAGCCATGATTTAGCTGAGCTGACAGGACCCCGCGACTAACTATTGTCTGAGCTCTAACCACCCCTAACATGAACAGAACAGGCTAAAAGAGGCCAGCTCGTTAACGATTACACAACATGTCTCGTTAGGGCAGCACCAGACGAGTACAATAGAGGGGAAGTACAGGCCAAATATACTGTAATATCTCCATATTCTTGCAGAATATCGCATGGAGCTTACTTGCCTTGTTATGCAAACATCACAATGTTTTCTTGTAGCTTTCTCTCTAAGCTTTATTTAGGAAGATTATAGTGCTGTGATTTTATTTCATTAGAGGAACTTTAAAATTATTGTGTTGGTAGAAAAATGAGGCAATTCTGGTGAAAACTGGTGTTTTTGTTTAGTGTCCACCACCATGTCCTTTTTGGACACTACCACTGGGGGCATTGGGAGCCTTCCAGTGGGAAATTTTAAATTCCATATATAATGGCTTTAAAGGAATACTTCATTCCTAAATGATCATTTCTTTATCAGTTACTCGCCCTGTATTACATTGAATTTATGAGTAAAACTTTGTTTTTCTCGTATGCCACCACAATGACCGAAGAATCCAAAACGGAGAAATATATTGATGAATTGAAGTAAAAGGGTCCATGTTTAAGAAGCGCAAAACTCCACAAAACATCTGTTTACAAACTCTCACAAAACTCATGTAGTATAATGCAAGACTCCTTTACTTGGTCGTGTGCTTAGTGCATCAAAAATACTTTTTGCTACGATTGAAATTTTAAAGCCAGACTCCATTGACAAAAATTAAAATACAAACTAACTAACTGATCGGAGCAGTGGTAGAGCAGCTCCTGCACTCAACAAGGTTAAATTAATATTCTTGTCAATGGAGTCTGGCTTTGAGGAGAACAAACGTAAGTTTTACTTTTAGCTGAGTTTTCATCACAAAGCACAGTCTGTTTGGGAAGTACTGAGCATATGCCTGGATAAGTGAGACTAATACTGATTATACTGCACGAGTTTATAAACAGATATTTGGATGTAGTGTTTTGCTGTTGCTAAAGACGGACTCCTTTTACTTTAATTCATCAAGAATTTTCTTCTTTTTTTGGATTCTTTGTGCACCAGAGGTATGCGTCGGTTTTCTTCAAAAATTTAGGGTAAAACTGTAAAATATGTAAAAATATGTAAAAATGTAGCATAGACTGTAGTACCATACACTGAGCAAGAGCCAAAAAATCTATTAGTTGCTGCAGAGAGGAGACACTTAACTATTTGTACTGATTTTCTCATTTTCATTCATGGTATTCAAACTCAAATCAGTTCATATCAAACTCATGCTGTGTCATTCCTTGCTGCAGATCCCGAGGGTCTCATGCAGGCATTGGAGGAGCTGGATTACCTCGCAGCTTTAGATGACGATGGAAACTTGTCTGAGATTGGCATCATAATGTCTGAAATCCCTCTGGACCCTCAGATGGCCAAAGCGCTGCTGGCATCCTGCGAGTTTGACTGTGTGAGCGAGATGTTGACCATCGCAGCAATGCTTTCAGGTATGAATGTGCCATGTCTTCCAACTTTAGTCTCTTTTGAGAGTAAGATTTGCTCCTTCAACTGGTTTGCAGATTCACCATATGGATATATTGTTGTAGTGGTTCGTTTGCAGATGTACAAGGCTGCAGTTGCTCTCAGACACTGAAGCAGATGGTGTTTGGTAAGAGGGGCTTGTCTCAGTGATGTTGACCTCGTTGTTTCCTTGTCTTTTAGCATCAAGCTGCTTCCTGGAGCCACCTGCTGGCATGAGCCACGAGGCAATCCAGAGTCGCAGGAAGTTCCAGCATCCTGAAGGCGATCACTTCACCCTCATAAACATCTACAACGCCTTCAAACAAAGCCAGAGGGAACAATGTAAGTCGCTGCAAGTAAATACAACCAATCTACTCACAGTTATGTAATATATCTTTTAAGTTACGGCCATATAGTGTGCCGCACTGACCCTGATACTTCAAGTATCGTCATGTCAAGTTAAGCTTATTTACTGTATAGAAGAAAATCCATGCAATTAGGCATTTTGAAAGTGCTTTACATTTCTTTTTACGAGGAATTTGAAACAGGATTACAAAAAAAAAATTTGAGAGATATTTTTTTAAAAACCATCCAAATCTGTGACCTGCAACCTAGTGCCAGGCACCCATTGAACATTTGTTTGAGTTTTGTCAGTTGTTGAGTGGTTAGGGTTCAGGGGTTGAGTCATGATTCTGGCAGGTCAGAATTTTGAAATAACAATAATATTAATTTTAGGGTAACTTTGCTTGAAAAGATGGGTTGAATTAATAATTTACATACTAGTAGATTTTTTTTTTTCAGCCAGTCACAATAGTCTTTAGTTGGGTTTTGAAAATTAAGATACAAAAAAATATGATTTAATGTTGTTGAGACACTTGTGGACTTCATTCAACATAACATTAACATTACTTCACATTTGTTTAGCTGATGCTTTTATCCTGAGCAACTTCCAATAAGTTCATTCAACTATGTGGGCGCAAGCCCAAAAGGTGCATGCATGAAATACACTTAATAAAACATTTTATTTTATGTGCCAACATGCATCTAAATATAAAGTTTTTAATCTCAGAATTTTAAAGAAGCTCAAAACTTTCGCCCTATTTTTGACCACAATTCACTGTATTGGATGCATTTTCATCAGACTTCACAGCTGAAAAATGGTGCCAGGACTATTTTCTGGATCATTGCGCCCTAAAGAGAGCTGAGGCCGTTAGATCCGAATTGACCGACACTCTGAACAGGATCGAGCTTCCCATCTCTGAACCCTCCTTTGGAACCAAGACCAACACCCACAACATCAAAAGAGCCCTGCTGGCTGGCTTCTTTATGCAGGTACATGGAAACTAAAGTGTCAGCATTAATGAATTCACCTCCAGCAATTCAGCTGTATTAAAGTTTGCAGTGTCTTTGCTTTTTGCAGATTGCTCGCGATGTAGACGGATCAGGAAACTACTTTATTCTGACACACAAGCACATGGCCCAGGTGCACCCGCTCTCCAGCTACGGCGCTCAGTCACACAAGCTGGGGCTGCCGGAGTGGGTCGTTTTCCACGAGTACACCCTGTCAGAGAATAACTGCATGAGAATAGTGTCTGAAATTTCTCCTCAAGTGTAAGTCCATCCCTTTTTCAGCTCACTATCAAATATGTCGTGTGCAAGCGGATTAGGATTATGTTTTTATGCACCATATTGGTTAGACAAACATGTTTTGATTGTTATTACAGTAAAGATTAGCCATTTGGTCATATATTAATCTTCTTAAAATCTTCACTGTAGCTGTCTTTGTTGTTTAAAAGTCCAGTGTGTAAGATTTAGGGGGATTTAGTGTCATCTGGTGGTGAGGATTGCAAATTGCAGCAAGCTTAAACTGCTCCTGGTCAGAATTTCTTCAGTTTTTAATGTTTAGGATGTTTTTACGAGAAGCTAAATGATCTGCAGAGCTCTCCTCCTCCCCAAATCAAACAGACACTGTGATTTAAACCGGTAAAACACTGAATAAAGCAGTTTCACGTAACAAATCAGCATTTCTCTGATGCTGTTTAGCATGCTGAAAAGGGTCCAGCACCTATTAACCCTTTAAGACCTGGATCAACATCAGTTTTCTTGTGCTGCATTCAGAACCTTTGAAAACTGAGCGAATTGGATTGATTTCATATAAAAGCATGGGGAAAATGGCAATGACCAACTTGGTAAGAAGAAATGCATATATACTTTTTAGTTTAAAGTCTTTTTCTTGTTTGATTTTTGGGGTTTCCAGGTTATTTTCTTGTGAGGTTATTCCTTTATTTTTTGGGCAAATTTTTGGACCTTGCCTTATTAAGTTTATTGTCAGTGATTTGTCAGTGCTAACCATAGTGAATGGCACAAAAACTTAAGTGGCCCTATCTAGGGACTTTGGTATGTCCTTTCGGGCGACTGTAAAAAGCTTTCGATCTCCACAGACGAGGACCGGCACCCTATGTACATACAAACAGCTCATTCTGAGGTGTCAAATCACGATGATTCTTTTATTTAGTTGGTAACACACTAAAGAACACAGAAATTTTACATTACATTCCTGCCAATAGATGTCAAACCCTAAACCCTACACACTGGACCTTTGATATAAAAAAACAATTCTCCCTGAAATATCTTTTTTTTTCTCAAATAATTTCCGTTTTTTCATTTTAGGTACATTCAAATGGCACCATTGTACTTCTTCTACAACCTGCCCCCCAGTGAAAGCAAAGACATACTGCAAGACATGTTGGACCCAGATAGACACAGAAAACATGAAGATGAGAAACAGAAAACCATCACAGTCACCAGTGATGCAGACAGCGGCTGTGCGGTTGTGCCACAGACTTATGACAGATGCGTGATTCAGTGATCTGGAATCATACACGTGAAAATGTGGGCTGTAATCGAATCACCAAATGTTAAATGTTTTGTAGTCAACGCAAACCAGCGACTGTAATATTATCAACTCATGTCATGACAGTATGTCACAAAATGTAGTAATTCATGAAAATCTATATTAGTTGTTGTCTAATACAAGTTATAGCCTCCTCGTGCCTGTGCATCTCTTTTTCTGAATTCTAGTGTCTTGTTTCTTACCTTTATCCCCGTTCTGCTTTCCCCTTCAACACTGCCTGTCTGGAGATGCGAGTATCTTGACTGCTGTTTAGATTTTAATGAGCAGCAGAGGGGTTGCAGATGGATGTTGTCTGCTGCTGTACTTTAAAGGGAGCAAAAAACATCCCATCACACCTCCTGCGCACAAAACCATTCAGATTCAGATTCAAAGAGATGGTCCAACACTTTGATGCATGTACGAGTTGCTGGAGAAGTGCTTCTTTTCCGTTCTTTCTTATGAAAATCTGTTGTTTTCTAAGGCGTCGGTATACTACTCTCTTCAGGATAATGAGACATATAGAGATCTAATCTTGAGACTGAAACATTATGTATGAGTTCACATGCTGCCAGATTAAGAAATGATTGTCAAGGCCTGCAGATATATAACTTTTATTTATAATCAGTGGCTGGAGATCTACAGAACTGTTTAAAAAGAAAATCCTCATTATAATGGTGCATGTATAAAACATGTATACTGCATGTTCAATTTCATGTTAACAATCCAGATCAAATTTGTAAAAATCAGGTTTCTAGGAAGTTGTCAAAGGAAAGCTCTGCATCTGCTACAGCTTTACAGTTCAGTAATTTAACAGAATTACCAATGATGCATCCCTCCCTCCTCCATCTGCAGACTCTCAGCTCTCATATTTCCATAACCACACAAGATTTATCATATTTAATTGTCTTGATTCATAATCTTGTTATAAAAAGTCTTTAAAAAAACAGAACTAAACGCTGTATTTCTATTCATTTCCACATGATAAAACTGTTATATATTTCTATATATGTAAGCAGGGTATCTTAAAGTCAACCAAGAATTTATAAAAACTGACAGTAGCGCACCGTTCCAAAACATTTTCTTCTACAGTTTCTTATACTGAATCATTTCCATGAACCCCAATGTCTTCAGTGTGCACAGGTGTCTGAGTTTATTGTGATATTCACACAGTTAGGTATTCTTTGAGTTTGTCCATAATAGCGGGCATTCTGTCTGCCGGTATCAGCATCACTGTCCTGAAAGGTTTCATGGGAACGTCGTCAAACGACCACCTGCCGCTCAAACAGGAGTCTGCCTCCTCTTGGACCGAGTAGTGGAACTTCATGATGGCTTGCTGGAAACAGAATACAGACGATGCTTAAATCAGCAAGAATATCTCGACAATGTTTCACACCACCTTTGTTTCTTATCTGAAGGGAATACATTAAAAACTATAACTAGAAGGTAAACAATACAGTCTGAACCCAGGGTTCCTATAGCTTAAGGAAGTTAGATTTAAGACCTTTTAATACTTTTGATACCTCTTTAAATAATGTTTAAGACTTATTTGACAATTACTAAAACTTAATAAAAAAAAACAAAAACATGAACCAATAAATTATTTAGAGTCAGGGACAATTTTGACCCAAATGTGTGTATGCGTTTTTCCTACATTGCATGTGTCACTCCGCTGGCTTGGAAACAAAATAATGGGTTTTGTTGGTTCAACGATCCTGATCTGAGTGACGTTGATGCGAGAGGCATTTCATCAATTATATAAATAAGTCCGGCTTCCAGGCATCTTGGCATTTTTAAGACTTTTGATAGATGTATTTAAGACATTTTAATACCAATCAAGGCCTTTTTTAAACTACTGAATTCATTTAAGACTTTTTAACGATGTGTGGGAACGCTTACTGAGGTTATTTTATTTTAGTTTCAGACAGTGATATAATATTAATGTTATGCTAATACTGTATGTATAGTGCTCCCTGAACATTATGAAACAATTTGTTTGCTTCTTAGACTGTTTGCATTCACGTCACTTTACCTCATAGAAGAATTCCTCCTCTGCGTTGACGAACATGTATTCGTCTTTTGGAGCTCCTCCTCTGGCTGGAATACTCTTGCTTGCCTCTTTGCAGGTCTTGCTGATCATAAGACAATAGTGACACCTCCCACTTGGCTTATTTGTCCTCTGAGCTTCGACTATTTCATCCCTGGAGGACAGAAAGAAATTCAGTTTATTTTCCTGTACACAAAACTTTTAAAAGGCTGATTTACATTTGACCCTGAACAACGATGCTTTTTATTTTTCTATTCAAACCAACAGAGATAGTACAGAAACTCAGCTAATCCAAATTTAAACGCATTCAGAAAACGTAGTTAACCTATTTAATTTGTCCTTTTGCAAACCGCTATCAGGTCAAGTATTCATGTTAGACAGAAGAACTCACTGGAGCTGTTTGTGCAGCGGGAGGGCGATCTGTGGCGGCACGTTGATGAAGCGCTCGCTCAGCAGCAGCCCCACAGGCTTGCTGGTGTCATTGAGGATCTGCTCGAGCTGCTCTGTCATGCTGTGGGTCGAGTTCTTCTCACACTGATCCACAAGCAGCTCCTTCACCTCCTCCACACATTGCACACCCTGCCAACCGGAAAATGACTCCACATGTTAATTCCCCAGAGACCACAGTAGCCAATTAAGTCTGTAAGTTTGTTGTGCACTGGTGGTGTTACCTTTCTCTCTGTGAGGTTGAGCATAGTGATGAAGCCAAACACTTCATCTGGGTCATCGTCATCGCTGTCTTCAGGCACCTCAGCTTGCTTTAGCAGAGTGAAGGTGAATACATGTTAGAGCTGAAAAGTCACCTGTGCAATCTGAGATGTGGTTGAACTAAAGAGTAACTCACCTTAATGACACTTCCAACATGATTCTGTTGAATTATGAGATCTGTCATCTCTGATGTGTTTACATGAGCCTTCAGGAAGAGCTGTACCCAAACATAACAGAAGTGACACCAGTGAGGCAATGCTTAAGCCCAGCATGTAAAATATGGACATGAAAATTAGATGCAAAATATAAATAGTGCCTCAAACCTGTTGTAAGAGTTTCTTCACACCGTTGAAGTCGTTGCCTGAAATAGTGTGGGCTTCAAAGTCAACCATGACCTCCTAACAAACAAAAACAAAGCAGAGAGCAGTTCACAACAAGCCTGTGAAGAAAGTATTTAATAATTTACTGCAGCTCAAGAAAACTTATGTCGATCTAGGTTTTAAAGGGTGATCTTAGGACCTCATAAAATATATATTACAACTACAGTATATTTTTTAACGTGCAATAATTGTAAATACTTTCTACAGTTAGTCATACACACGTAAGACCATAAGCACTTAAATACACTGTTGACATCAGTTCCTCATAATACTCGGCTAATATTTCCATTACTGACAGTAACACTAAGAAATGCTAAATAAACTTCCTATAACATTAGCCGACAGCTGCTAGCTTACTAGCTTGCTAGCAAGGCCATGCATTTATTTGCATTCAATGAAATGTTAGTTTATTTACCTCGTTGATCTCCTCCTCCGATGCCTCGCTGTCCTCCTCCCCGGAATCATCCTCCTCCTCCGGATTCTCATCGGAGCTGTTGTCGCTTTCCTCGGGATTTTCACCCAAACCCACTGCTCTCCTCTTAGCAGAAGAAGCCATGCTTTCAAACAGGCAACACGCGTGTCATCTGAGTGGGCGGGGCAAATGTTAAAGTTCAGCTACACAGAGGTAGGAAACTGGAAGTCTGAAGCCGCCATCTTGGCTCCAAATGTACACGACTTGCCATTTGCCACAGCAACCGTCGGAGCCGCAATGTTGGCTTGTCGCCCGTTACGAAAATGGAATAAACTATTTTAGAAAAAGGGGTAAAGTAATTTAAAGTGTTTCCAAACGACCGTTAGTTCGTTACGAAGAGGCGTTTACGATAAAAGAGTGAATTATCATTACAAGATTTGTCGGAATAAATAGAAATTTGTCTAAATTAACTTGATTTTCGGGAGGCTGGTCAACTCATTCAATGTAACGCTCCCCTTCATGACCGAGGTTGAAAGTCGTTATGCTCTCAGCGGTAGTGACAACTTAAGGTACATGAATTTCTTGTAATATTTTGTCTTTTTCAAAATAACCGTCGTAATTCATAGCATTTTATCACAAAAGCAAGATAAATTAGCAGCTTATTATCACTAGGCATTACGGACAGGTTCCATTAAATGGGCGGTTTACGTTACTAGCTAGCTAAACTGTCATCTAGTATCTCCTGCTAATGTAAACAATAACACGGAAAGACTTTAACCACATTTTAGCTAATGCTATATACAAACTGCATGCATTCATAAAGCCCAACAACCGTGACTCAACATTATTTTTATCAGCAGTTTGCATATGGCAGTTGTAGGGTGTAGCTTAACTTGTTTGACTTCACACCCTCTGTCTTCAGTGTTTTTGCAGTTTTGAGTGTCTGTCTTTGGCTGCACTTTTAACAACAGCCTTTTTACTTAACCCAAGTTTGTTCTACTGTATTCTTTTCCCATTTATTTTATTTATCCAACATTGTAAGGTCTTTGTCGAGATGCATGTCCTGCTACTCAAAGAGCCAAGAGATGGAGAGTCTGGACCTGATCCTTATATCAAGGTAAATGCTCTTGTTTGTAAAGGTTTTGTGTTTATAAATGTATTCTCAGCAGTTGTCCACTTTTAGTGCTTTGTATTTCGCTGCAATTTTTGACAGGGATTTCTCCTTTTGATTTAACAGGAGCTGGCTTCACATGGACATAAAGCAACCCTTATTCCTGTGCTTTCTTTTAAGTTTGTCGCATTAAACACCTTGTCAGATAAGGTAAATTTAATTGCTACAGTATTAAATGAGTGCATGTATTATTCATCTACATATTCATTACTATTTGTGTCATGCATGTGTTGTTTCGTGTTACAGCTTTTCCAACCAGAAAAACATGGGGGTCTGATATTTACCAGTCCAAGAGCAGTGGAGGCTGTAAAGATGTGCTTAGAAGCACAAGAAAGAAGGGAAGGTGAGTGGATATACAGGAATTGTATTTCAAAATAAGTATACTTGTTGCACTCTGTGCCTACACAGATAAATCCCTTAAATGCATGAGTTTGGTTAAATGTCTATCAATTATATGTACTGTAGAGTTAAAACTAATGATATATTTCATTTCTGATTGATCTGTTGATCATTTTCTCAATTCATATTGTTTTGTCCACTACTTAAATATATTTAGTTTACTGTTATAGTGGACTAAAGAAACCATAACATATTCACATTTAAGAAGCTAGAATCAGACTGTTTTGACTTTTTTTCTCTCAAAAATTAATCTAAATGATTAATCGATTAACCCTATAAATTCTGGAGTGATATCTCTTTTCTTGTGCTGCTTTTGGACGCTTTTCGCAAGTACTTAAACCACTGAGCCTTGAGCAAATTGGAACGATTTCTTTCAAAAACGTGTTAAAAGGCAATAACTAACTTGGTAAGAAATGTTCCACTTATTGGACGAAATTATTAGATTCAGTTTTTTTGTTTTTGAAAGAGCGAGGGAAAAGGAAAACGTGAGGGGAAAACTACATTTATAATAAGCATAATTACATATTTAAAATATGTTACAAGATTATTATTAAGATATTTTATTTCTCATTACCTTCTTGCTATGTTTTTGAAAAAATCAAGCCAATTTGATCATGTTTTAAAGGGTTGACCAATTAGTTGGCTCTTAATTTATTTATCAACTGATCAGATAATCATTGCAGCTCCAGTGTACTGTGTTTCTGGACTACCAACTGCGATTGGAAACAATTTTCCTGATTAAATGCTGACTTTTTTCTTAATTATTATCTCAGAATGGAACAGCTCTGTGAAAGACAAATGGAACAGCAAGTCAATCTATGTGGTTGGGAAGGCAACTGCTGCATTAGGTGAGTTACTGTCATATAAAAACCAATTTCTCTTAAAAAAGATTTTCTAAATAAAATTTTAAAAAGTGCATTGGTCTTTTTATTAATCCTTGCTATGTTAATACTAATTCTGAGTGTGGCAGGCACCTGGTGCTTACATAAGTGTGTGAAGTGATGTTACTACCCTCAGTCGTTTGGAAAGAGGTTGTGCACAAGTGACAGTTTGCTGTGACTTTCACTGAATGTATTTAGAAAACAAGCAGGTGCAGCACCTTCCTGTTGTGTGCTTTACCGGCTTTCTCTAGCGACAGTGGATCCCTTTAATGTCAGTTTTTTATGAGATGTATATTTAGCCATTATAATTATTTGGAATTTGTGTTTTACTTTTTATTTTTGTGGTTTTTCCTTCACAGTACAAAGTCTGGGTCTGAACCCTTTGGGCGAGGACACAGGGACAGCAGACGTCCTATCACGTCTTATCATTGAACGTATGATATGACTTTAAACTCCAACCTTCTTTACAGTTCTGTTTAATAGATAATTTACAGTTCTGATAGCTAATATGACCTTATCTTTCTCATCATAGGAGAGGACACAAATATCCCACCACTTTTTTTCCCCTGTGGCTCAATCAAAAGAGAAGTCTTGCCCACGGCTTTAAGGGAAAATGGTAAGCATTCTCCCCAACTATGCCTCAAGATTAAGACTCAAGGTGATAAAAGTCCCACTGGGGCTACACTAATTATAAAATAATAATTGCGCTACCTTTATCACTGCGGGGATCTGTTTCTTTGTTTCCAGGAGTGCCCCTAGAGACGCTGACTGTCTATCAAACAGCTGAACATCCAGATCTGGAAAAAAATCTAAAGAACTATTTCACAGAGCTGGTAAAACTCTACTCCTTCTGCATTTTAGGTAATTCTTTTCTAAATGTAGCAAGTGTTCATTTTGTTTGTGTTAACAGGGCACGCCAGCCAGTGTTGCTTTCTTCAGTCCATCAGGAGTGAAGTTTTGCCTGGAGGTGGTGCGGCGGCTTTCAGGTGAACAGCTGGCTCAAATAAAGGTATGGCTCCACATAGGCACTAAAATAATGCACAAATCTTCAATACCCAAAGGATCAGTGTGTAAGATTTAGGGTGAAGAAGTGGCTTCTAGTGGTGAGATTTGCAAATTGCAACCAGCAGAAACTTTTCCCAGTTAGAATTACTTCAGAGTTCATTGTTCAGGAGGTTTTTTACTGGGAACAACAGATCACAAAATGCGCAACATTTTTTGCTAACACTAGATATCAAACCAAAATTCAGAGACTGTGTCATATTAAGTTGCTGTGAGTTCTAAATTCACCACTTCTCGGCAGAAGAGAGAAGATACTGTTATCTTGATGCCTCTGCATCGCGTCCGCTACAGCCTCTACCAAGAGTAGCATAACAGTCAAGAGCACTCACTCTGCAGCAAAGTCAGGGGACCAACACATCCCGAGGAAACACAATGCACAGCACGCTGACTTGCAGGAAAAAAAACAAATGCTCATCTTGAAGCTGTCTCAGTCGACTGAGGAGTCTCGACTGATGATTCAAATCTCTGACTTTCAGGGGGCAGCCCAGATTATATACAGTTTCGTCCAATATATCTGCCTTAATCCTACATGCTGAATCTTTAACAAATCTTGAGTGCCTCTGACAGTCACTTCTTTTGTTTCCAGTTTGCAGCCATAGGACCGACTACACAAGATGCCATGATAGCAGAAGGCCTGTGTGTCAGCTGCACTGCAGAAAAGCCAACAGCTGAACACCTGGCAGCAGCAATAGCCAAAGCTCTACAGTAACCAACCTGCAGGCTGAAGCTCTTAAATCCATCTCCTTCTTCTTCTCTTGTTGTATGTTCTGTATTATTTATATGTATTGTCATTTATCAGTTTTTCTTGTGCCACTTTTGTACATACATCAGCTATTTGCACTGGGGAAAAGGTAGCTTTTTTTTGGCTTAAAAGTTTAAAAAAACAAAGTGAATATAATTGCAATGCTATTTATGTTAAGCCGTGTGCTACAGAAAGTCAATATAGAGTTTGTTTTTGAAAATAAACTTCAGTAAGTGGGACATTGTGGATGCTTTGATTAGTGGTTGATCATTGTAAAACACTCAAGTGTGTGTGTGTGTCCTGTTCAGAATAGGTGGTGTAACTGTCCTAATTGTTATTTTCAACATGAAAGTAGATGTTTTTTGCTTGTTTCCACAGGTCAACAACAGTCTATTTAAAACCAATGGAGCATGTATAACACATCAATACAATTCAGTCAGATTGAAGAGTTGGGGACAGTAAAGACGGGTTTACTTTTCACACAAAGCCGAGGAAAGTGGGATACCTCCAGAGAGTCGCACCTTTAGATAGGCGTGGAGAAGCTCAGGATCTGCCTTTAAAGCTCCCCGGCTTCTTACTTACTTGTATGCAGTTACAGGACTAAACCAACACCACGATGCTGACTTCCATCCAGCTGATGATTTTGCTTTTTTGGACGAGCATTAGCTCAGCTATTGCGGAGAAACTTTTCCATAATCGGGACCATTCTGATGTGCAGATGCTTAATTCTCACCAAGCTAAGGTTATAACAGACAAGCACACCGCAGAGGTAAAAGCATGACCATTTTTAAAATCTCTGTCTGTTTTTCAAACTATCTTTAATATCTATGATGTCTTTATAGTTATTTCTCTCTAGATATGGATTCATTAAGCCAGTGAACTGGGAGGAGATCCAGTTTGAAGATTCAGATGCTTCTTTTAATGATGACTTCCTGGGTGACCTAAAAGACACAATCCAGGAAGGTTCGTCAGTGCATCGCTCAAGGGACGCCAATTTGGATGATGATCGAGATGACCGCAACAGTCTAACCGAGAGCCAAGCATTTATTTCAGCACTTAAAGAGTTTCAAAGGGTATCAGGCCTGCCTGCCACAGGCGTGTTTGACGAGGCCACCAAGGAGGCAATGAACAAACCAAGGTGTGGAGTCCCTGACAACGAAATTGACCTGGACACCCCTGAGAACAGCACTGCCTCAGATACTGAAAACAGTACAAATGACACTTTCAGTCAGCCTGATAGTAGCACAGCAAGTAATACAACCAATGACACCTCTTTTGGTACTCTTCACTCCTTTGACGATGAAATATTCAGTGTTAATGACACAGAAACTATTCTCACAGGTAATGACACCAGCAGAAATTCCACAGACTTGTATGATCCCATTTTCAATATCACTTCTCCAAGCAGCTCACATGATATCAACACAGATGGTCAAATGGTAAATATCAGTGTGAACACCCATCAGAGCGAAGCAGTACGACGCAGGAAACGCCACCTCGCCACTATTGTGTCCAAAAGCAGGCGCAAGAGAGATCTGAGTGAAACAGGCTACATGGCCTTTTCTAAGAGGGTTTTGAAATGGAGGCTGATAGGAGAAGGTTACAGCAGCCAGCTGTCCATTGAAGACCAGAGATACATCTTCAGAATGGCCTTCAGGATGTGGAGCGAGGTGTCTCCGCTGGACTTTGTGGAGGATACACGTTCCCCGCTGGAGGAGATTGATATCAGGCTGGGTTTTGGCACAGGTAGGTCTGAACCAATACATAATGCACTCATTATAACAATTTTTTCTTGAGCAAATGTGTAATATTATATATTGCATATTATGTGAGTGTCAAAATGACATCACTTTCTGTGAAGTTTAAAGTAGCTAAATTACAGTATAGAGGCAGGTCAGATATTTACAGAAAATACACAAACATTTTATAATTCAAAGATTTAATGTAAGGAATCAAATATTTCAGCTGTAATGGCCATCATTCATGTTCCATAAAAATATGTTGGTTTTGTACAAAAAAGCTTTATTTTTTCACTATACCTGCCCATTTTGTGAAGTAATAATTTCACTATGTGTTGACCCAAAATAATGACTTAATATCTAAATAATGAGAACATTTGTCAAAAATAATGAATCTGTTTCTCAAAATAATGACTTGGTATTTTGCAATAATGAGAAACAGTCATAAAATAATGAGTTAGTATCTGAAAAATAATAAGAAACTCTCAGAATAAAAAGTAAACAGTTTTTCACTATCGCTGAGATATTTTAAGACAATATTTTGAGGAAGTTTCTCATTATTTTCAGAAACTATATCATTATTTTTAGTTAAGTAAAGTCTTTATTATTTTTTATTTATTTTATTCTTTATTATTTTTAGTTTGAGATACTAACTAATTACTTCAAGAAAGCTCCTCATTACAATGGCTTAATAGGATTTTTTTCATCACACTTGTCGAAATGGGCTTCCACAGTAATCAGTGCAATCATATCATTTTTAAAATCATGTGAAAATATATTTTCCACACAGGAAGGCATCTGGGTTGCAATCAGAGGTTTGATGGCACTGGTCAAGAGTTCGCCCACGCCTGGTTCCTGGGTGACATACACTTCGATGACGATGAACATTTCACTGCTCCCAATGCTGGCAGTGGGATCAGCCTCCTCAAAGTAAGCAAAATAAATCACATCTATGATGGAAAAGAATAATTAGAGAATTCATTCTAACAATTTTATCTGTCTGTTAGGTTGCAGTTCATGAGATCGGCCATGTTTTGGGTCTTCCTCACATCTACAGATCAGGCTCTATAATGCAGCCCAGCTATCTGCCTCAGGAGTCTGACTTTGAGATGGACTGGATGGACAGGAAAGCCATACAACACCTCTACGGTACGTGCTTACAGCACCATCTAGTGGATACATACACACAGACCCAGAGAGACATAGAGCCTTATGCAGCAACATTCTCTTAAATTTCTCTTATATTTTATCTCAATTTTCTGGTAAGACAAAATATAAGAGAATTCAACTGCAGGTGCACCAAATGCTATTAACCATCCAAAGTAGCTCTTACACAGTGTGCTCAATGATGAATCCCACTTGATTATAAGTCACCTATTAGCACAGGTAATGCTCCCTAAATACCATATGAGGGCAGGTTTTGTGCCTTGTGCAAAGACTGTATATAACTGGAACCTTGAAATGTTTTTTGCATGAACTTACACAATGACTTACATAATGAGATAAAAACAGTTGTCAAGTAATTTTCTAATTAATGGCCAAATTGTTTTAGCTGCACTTGTATACTTTCATATGATTTGTGTGCAAACATCTTAATTTGTAAAGTAGTTCTCTAATAGTAGTAAAGTAAAAAGGACAATATTTCCCTCTGAAGTGCAGTGTGGTGGAAGTGGAAAGTGGCATTACTTTAAAATACTCAAGTACTGTAAAAGTTCCTCAGATTTGTACTTCAGTACAGTACTAAATTTACATTCTCGCTCTGGTCAGCAGAGGGATGTACAGTAACTAGGATCAGTGCTCCAAGTATAGTATATTAATAATGCAGTTATTATAATTACTCTAAAACAATATCGAAATATGATTAAATGACATTTATGTAGTTTGTAAATGTTACTCAAAAGTGAAACTTATTTTTTCTTGCACTGGGCAACAACCTGTGGTCTGTGAAAACAAGATGTTTTTCTCTTATCCTGGTAAGAGTGCTCTTAACCAGTCATGAAATGCTCAAAAATAACAAAACACTGGTGAATCACAAAAATTAACGGGTACTAACAACATAAGAACATATTGTGGATACAAGAAAAAAATAAAAGAAAATTTGCTTGTATATCGTTTCTTACATGAGGCCCATTGATTCATGTTCACTGAAACACTTACAGCAGTAGACTTTCACAAAACCTATTTGTTTTCTTTAAATAACGTGCTTGTGTTTGAACCCAGGGGGCTGTAAGGGTCGATTCAACACAGCATTTGATTGGATCAGAAAGGAGAAGACGCCCTACGGGGAGGTTGTCATTCGCTTTAACACCTATTTCATGAGGGACGGCTGGTACTGGCTGTATGAGAACAGAAATAACCGAACACGTTATGGAGACCCAGTTGCACTGCAGGTTGGCTGGCGGGGAATTCCCATGGATGGAGTGGATGCATATGTGCATGTGTGGTCCAGAAAAAGAGATGCCATTTACTTCTTTAAAGGTAGGCCTAAAAAAGTATGAGTCTATTACATAAATACTGTATGTACATAGAATATCTCTGAAGACTTAGTTGGATATATATGTTGTTTTTATGTGCAGGTGCTCATTTCTGGAGGTATGACAATGAGAATGATCAGGCGTATAGACAGGACCCTGAAGGTCACCGCTATCCGAAGTTGATCTCTGAAGGTTTCCCAGGGGTGGTCAGTCCCATTGACACAGCCTTTTATGACAGGAGGGACTCTCGCATCTACTTCTTCAGAAACACTCTTGTGAGAACTGCATCCTCCTCTTCTCTTTGACACATGACACACACATATTAGCTATTTTTAGAATCAGCAATAGATTAACCTTTTGAAATATGAGCAATTTGGCTTAATTGGCTCAAAAATGTGGTAAGAAGGCAATGAGCAAAGAAATGACCCAAAATTAGCACAAAACAAAAAAAAGTACAAAATACAAAATACAGTTTTTTTAAAACAATATAAAAAAAATATTTACAAGCTGTCAAACCAAAGAACTGAGCTTTTAAGAGGAGAAAAGTGGATAGTGAGGGGTCAGCAGAGAGAATGGGGGAACACTGTGGGATCCTGACACTTAGCAGCAAGTATGTTTTTAATCTGACCAGACAAACCGTAGCGGTTAAGGCTAACTATTACTTTTCCTCTCTGGTAGACCATAACATGCTGAAATAATCCTTTGTCAAGCTGATATGTAATGTTTTTAGCAAGCTTTAGGCATTTTATCGTGCCGACAGTCCATCCCCCCGGGTGGCCGTGGCTTCCAGGGTATGGCGTGTTGCGTTCTTTCACTGTAGGAGCGCCTTCTCCCTGAAATGACCTGTGATTGGCCAAAAGCCTGAAAACAGAGCCAAAAAGAGGTGCAGAAGTCTCTCTCAGACTGTCTTAATTAGAAAACATTTAAAGGTTATAGGTATATTTATGACGCCAAAATAAAACTACCTACCCCAGCTTTAAATTACAAACTCACTGACACACTCAAGGCCTTCATTACAGCATAAGACTACTTGTTCATTTCTGTGCATATTATTAAGCTGCCATGAATCGTATACTCTGTGACCAAGAAGTAACAGGGTACAATCATAATACAGAAAGACTATTATATATATATATATATACATAAGTCCTGGTGAGACTAAAGCCCAGGCTAATTCATTGTTTCTCAGCATTATGAGGGAACATATTCATGCAAACAAACCTGCTACACTTCCTCTGTGATTTGCTTGTTTACTTGCTGTAATTGAATTGATTTCTATATAAGAGGGGAAACAATTATCTGTTCAAACAGGTGTATGCATTCAACGTGGAAGCCAACAGCTTGGCAAGAGGCTTCCCCAAAAACATCAGAGATGTTTTCCCTCCAGTGGTGAGCAGGGACCATCCAGATGGCAACATTGACGCTGCCTACTTCTCCTACACCCACAATGCCATCTTTCTACTCAAGGGCACACGCTTCTGGCAGGTGGTGGGCAGCCGCGATCGCTGGCGCCGGCCCTTTCTGCCACGAAATGGCCTGCTGCCACACAAGGAGGTGGATCAGCACTGGTTCGACATCTGCAATGTTCATCCCACTGCACTCAAACTAACCCGCTGAGTTTGCTGAAGCAGAGATTCGTTAAACACTACTGATGTGTATTGATAGGGTCCACTGATTCACCTGTTGTATATTTATATATTGTCATATTTGTGTAGCATACATTGTCTACTTTATGTTAATGTTTTAATTATTTAAAATCTTTAAGACAAAAACAACTCTGTATTTCTGTTGGATTACTTTTAGTGAAGTGTGTTATTTATATATAAGCTGACTGTCTGTCTCTCACTTCGAGGTGTCAAGTGCATACAGCCATGGAAACAATCCTGGAGGACCTCTTATGATAAAGGTATTAGGAGCTTAAGTGAGAATTTACTTACATTTATAATGTTCTCTTGTTCTTTATACAGACACCTTTTCTTATACTGTTGAGAAATTGCTTTCAAATGGCACACTTACAAAGAAAAGGGAATGTTAATGCAAATACATAACATAATGTCAAACCTTACAATAAACCCAATCGCCACATTGTTGTTTTGTATATTTTATCAACGTTTTTCCATACAGCTTTGAAATTCACCTAAAACTCCTATCTAAGGCTTACCCAAAGTAAACTAACAAATGTTCTTGGTCCCATTTTGTACATGCATGTTCAAGTTTTTTCCCCAAAAGTCAGAATGAGCCACTTTCATTGGGTTATATCGGTTTAAACACACTGAAACAAAATCTTTTTTTTATGTTGGTTTCATGTTTTTCATGTTCTGCATCATCTTTAGAGAAGATGTTACAGATGACAACAACTGGGAGGTTTTAGCTTGAAAAAAAAAACCCAATGGGGCCATAGTGTAATGTCTGTATAGTCCAAATTAAAAGTAGATAACAATATTCACACAAAATAAACCTTTTTCTCCCCACATCTTTTCTTGGTTTCTACCCCCGGTGCTTAAAAAAAGAGAGTAAAACAATGCCCTGAATGTGTGAATATGAGGGAAAAACAAATCCATACATACATAAATGTCACTTTAGGAGCTCACTGTATATAAAGGCCCTTCTACAAAACCTCAGTTTATGAGAAAGACTGTTTCCCCCCTTAAAACAACCTAGGAGCTATTTGTTAATCGTTCCTATACATGCCTAACAGTCTGTGGTGCAAAAATTTCCATCAGTGCTTCAGAGTGTCCTTTACTACAAGACCCATAAGCCTCAGCTGAGATCGACTAGTCGCTGTCACTTTTACTACCTTGAAACTACAAGAACTTTCCCTCTTCAGCTAAGACCATGACATTGGAGTAAATATTTCACTGGATTTAGATCACTCTGACATTTTGTATGAGCAGTGTCTCTGTTGGAAAAAATGCAGCAAAAATGGATGTTTGGGTCAAAATAACACTTTATAGGTTTGTTTGTAGTTTGTTTGCTTTGGTGATGGGTATCTTGAAATGGTCAAACTTTAATGTCACCTTGAGAAACTAGCTTTTGAACGATATGCTGTATAACAATGCAATGACAATGAATACTGCAGATGTTTTAGGGGCCCTATTATGAAAAATACATTAGTGCGTGTGTATGAATTTTAGTGATCCTGGTAACACACAAACTGTGACATAAGACTACCCAACCATTCAGCTCTGTGGAGCTGTACCAAAGCAGGCAGTTTTAGAAACTGCTCCCGATGCGACGTCACATCAGGATCCAGGTCACCGCCCTAAGAGATCCGCCTCCAGAGTTTCCGGACACCTGTACCCAGAACAACATTTTTTTCCCCATGTATCTCAGTTGACTAGGTAGATGCAATGTCCAACGTAGGAGGTAGGCACACTAAATGCTCTGTTTTTAACTGTAAAGATGAGCACAGGTCTCTACATGGACTCCCAGTTGATGAGGACAAAAGAGCAGAGGCGTTGAATTTTATTTTTGATAGTATTTTTAACCTGACTGATTCACTAACCTGGGACAATACCAGTCAGAAACTGGCGTGGGAGTATTTTTAAGAAAGTATTTAATACTCTTCTGTGTTTTTCTCTTGCTATTTACCAGCTAATGCTAATTGCTAATAAGCCTAACGCTAACCGCTAATTTACCAGTAGCTAATGTTAGCTGCTAATTTACCAGTAGCTAACACTAATTCCTAATTTACCAGTAGCTAATGCTAACTGCTAATTTACCAGTAGCTAACGCTAACTGCTAATTTACCAGTAGGTAATGCTAACTGCTAATTTACCAGTAGCTAATCCTATCTGCTAATTTACCAGTAGCTAATGCCAACTGCTAATTTACCAGTAGCTAATACTAACTGCTAAATCCAACTAAGCTGCATTGTTTGGCCACTGTGTGTATTGAATATGATTTTGTGATACACACAGATACATGCCATTACACAACGTTAAATGTACAGTATGTTTCTGAGATAATGTTTGAATATAATCTTGTAATACATGTGTCTCAGAGGAGTCTCAGCCACAGCACATCTAAAGACACAGTGGCTTGCTGATTCTTTCCTTGTGCCGCCCATCAGAAATAAACACCGAAAATGGTGTTTTGATTATTACATTGAATCTGTACTACCTTTTATTACAGTTTCAATGTCTTCATCTGTAACAGAGATGAGGATATACAAATACATCTATTGCACCTCAAACTTCCCTGCTTACATTTCAAAATAAAAGTCTTGTGACAATGTCTCTGTTTACAGAATCCCATCAGTTGTTGACACAAGATATTTTTTATTGCAGGACTGTGTCACTGACATTGCAGGAGCTTGCATGACGTCATGAATGAGTGGAAAATGTGCTTATAAATGTGGAAATACAGTACTCATAGCAGCAGGCAGCCCCGCAGAAGCGTCACAGCAATAACGCTGCTGGTGTGAACAAGCGAGCGAGCAAGACGCTGCAGTTCAGCTAGGTTGCCGTCATGTGCTACTCATACATGCAGTGTGTTTCAAGCCTTACATCTTGTGAAATGTGTCAGGTTTGTCATTATTTACATCTTTGATTGTCTATGTTCAAGGCTCTACCTGGCTGCCATGTGCTGACTGACCACAAGCCAGAACATCTGGTGGAGACCCACTCTACAAAGTACACTTTCCAAAGGCCATGAAGGGAGAATGCAGAGCAAAACTAGTAAAGACTGAGCCGACACTCTGTAAGTGTTACAGTTTTTTATTTTTCACCCAAAAAATTATCTAGTTCATGTAAAAAGTTTGTGCATGTTGTATTTGAGCAATATCACACAAGAGGGAGTGCTGTTGTATATCATCACAGCTGTGATTCAGTGATAGCAGCCAAATATATGATCACAGTCAATTGGTCCTATGTCCACAGTGTACAAAACTGTGCTTTTTAGGGATCTGTTGCTGTGTTTTCCTGGCTTTTCAGCCCTTAATCATGGTTGTCTTTAAGGGACCCATCACTGTTTGTAATGTGGCTATTCAGCCCCCTTTCATGGTTTTTTTTATGGACCTGTTGCTATGTTTTCCTGGCTTTACGCCTCCAAACATGGGTGTTTTTTGGTGACCCTTTAGCTTTTTTCAAACCTGGATAGTGCCTCAAATTGCAGATGTTCTTTACAGAGACATCTCTGTTTCCAGCATGGATTTTTGCCCCTAAAACCATATATTTTAGCCATAACATTTTGTGCATACATTTAACCACCCGTTAACCACAGTGTTGTAGAAATGTAAAGTTTCATAAAAATGCTACATAGTGATGTGCTAATGTAATGTTTGCATGGCTTGCATAACTGTATAATTCCAAGTTTCATCTCACAATTGGGTTGTCACAATATACATATATAGGACAATAGAGTGACATCTCATGTAAGATACACTGAACCTATATCTTTTGATTTTTTTAAAAAAAAAGAAATGGTATATAATGATTTAGATGTATGTCATCATCATAGTATTCTTCCAGATTCCTCAGAGTGTTTATTTGTGCAGTGTGTTGAAGGGAGGGATTCAAAATTATGGCCAGATCCACTCATCCTGTGATGATGATGGAAGTGTAGAGGCATTTGGTCTCGTGGCCTCTTATTAGCTTGTCTGTCTGACTGCACATCTGCACTGAATGTATGAAATCATACTAAATTGCCTGCAGAAACTGCAGCCTGCAGGCAGGAAAGAGTATCACGTCAACTCGGTTTTAGCCGAGTATCACAAATCACAAATTTGCCTCAAGGGGCTGGAAACTATGATTTTCTGCTTTGCAAAAATCCCTTCAATAGTCTGTTATGATTCATCCCGTGCAGTGCAACAAGCTTTCTGGGGTGACATGGAACAAAACAACGCATGCTTTATCAATGAAAACCTGGAGTTGGTGGAAAACATCAATCCAGTGATCTTTCTTTGAATTACTCCCGGTTATGAAAGGTATGGTTAAAGATTTACACATTATCAATCAAGACACAGCCTACCGAAATAGAAGCAAGAAATGATTGAAAAAGGGGACTCGCCTTATTACTTAATACTGTTCCATTTTCTAGTAATCTTTGAGCACAGCGCAAAGAGACAGACATCGATTCTGTAATCAATATGTTACTTGAACACTCTTATTAATTCTGCTCATTTTAGGAGATTAGGCTCCTGGTGGGCCCCAGATAGCTAGCGTTGTGCTCCAGGCGCTCCATAGGCTATATTAATAAATTGAAGTAGAAATCAATTACAAGCAAAGAAAAGAAATGTCATGGTAAGTGAGGCTACAGAGACAGATGTCATGAGATGATGAGTACGCTCAGGCAATGAGCTTCTCTGTTTGTGAAGGCGGTAACAGCACTTGTTCATATTTTTCTGCTGATGTGTGCTTGTCTTCAGATAATATTCCTTGTAATTTTCATAGGACTTTTAGAACTAAATAGCAACAGTCATCATTTCTGGTTTCTTGGTTCCACTCCACCTAAAAATGTAAAGATTTCTTTTTATTAATTACAATATTTACCGTCATACTTTCCCTCCAGGAGGACTAATAAACATGCTGTAATTCAGCATGAAGTCACATTTGTTTTAATCTAATACGCCATATGTTTGTTGCTGCAGTACATTGCTGCGTGGTTGACATCTCAGCAGGAATTATTGATAGACTAATATTGAATCCAGTGCACAAGATGATGCAGTGCAGCAGAGGCCTGTGATCTGTTTGTTTATCCCATTATGAAGCACCATACATCTCCTGCACCCTGGAGTTAACCATACAGAGAAATCCTAAATACAAACTGTTATTCACACATGCGAGTCCCCGGCTGCCACACTGCACAGCTCAATGATCTGTGCTTTTTGCACTAACAGTGCTGCTATTGAAGCTCCCTTCTCTACACCCCGGGCCTCTTTGGATGCGACTGGGATAAATGAGATCAGTCATGCTGATGGAGCCCAAGCCGCAGCAGCCTCGGAGAGATACAAAAACCTGTGTCATGGCACAGGAATCCACATGGGAGGCACTTCAGAAACAGGAGAATGGGACCAAACTCCTGCAGCACATTCGTTTAACAAAATCTCCCAAACTCTGCCAAGACGTGAAAATAACTTGCAGAGCTGTTGCCTCATTCTGTCGCAGAGCAGTGTGAAAACAGAGGAGTAAACATTGCATATACGTATGTGCCATGGGATTAGTTTAAAGGGACAGTTCACCCCCGAAAATCACATATATACATACATATTTTCTCTCTTACTTGTAGCACTATTTATTAATCTAAATTGTTTTTTTTTCTGAGTTACTAAGTGTTGGAGATATCAGCCACAGAGATGTTTGCCCTCTCTCCAATATAATGGAACTAGATAGCACTCGGCTTGTAGTGCTCAAAGCACCAAAAAATTAAACATACATTTAAAAATCAAAACAGCCGTGTCACTTTACAGAAACCATGATCCATATATGCAAGATAATCAACTGGGATTATTGTGTAATGTATCGTCATTCAGTAGTTTGTAGGTTTTACAAAATGCACATATAATGGTTTGTATAATATCTAAAGAATTACCACCTGATAGATGATGTCACATCCTTTACATAAAGTAATGTAGGTTAGGTTTAGGTAAAGAATCATGGTTACAATAGTAAGTTCACATGTTTTCAAACAAAAATACCAGTCTTGTAGGGGAAAGCTGTGTTGTTTGACCCATTCACCAACCCTGCAACTTTGGTGTTTACACTGCTTCCTTTTTTACTCCGTGTTGGTCAAATGATCACAGCTTCCTGATTAGGTGGGTTATATATGAATTACTGTCTCATGATTACATGAGATATATATAGATTTTGGTGCATTACTTTTTGTAGGTGTACGTATAAACAGTGCATGAGAACATCCTTTGAGCACTGCCATCTATTTCCATTATATTGGAGAGAAGGCAGACATATGCGACTGATATCTCCAACACTCGCCAACTCACGCCAAAACAATCAGGATTGATAAATAACACTACAGGAAAGAAAAAAAATATGAATTTTTGATTTTAGGGTGAACTATCCCTTTAACAGACTGTGACATGTAGATATAGCATAATGTGTTGCATTTAAATCTTTTCTTAGGATTCTGGTTGTTTTGCTCCCGCCTCTCAAGGATATCCTTAGTGTCTTGTCACCTCTCCAGGGTTGCCTTCAAGGATGATGGGAAGGATGACTTTCAGTATGCTCATAGAAAGAGAACATTTCCACAGTTTCCCCTGTGATAGAAATCATGGCATTTTCTTCTGTGAGTCACGTCTTGTGGGAAGGATGTTGAATAGTTTCAATTTACTGTACGCTTGAGTTGAGAAATTGTTCATTGTACATGTCATAATATTCACACAGCAGCGCTGTGAAAATCTTTCATGCCCTGTCTGCCCTTGTAGAAACAGAGCGAGTGAAGTGCTAACCTCATCAGGAAAAGGAATAAACAATTCCATTACTTTAGGAGTATTGATCAGTGGGATGGAGAGGACTCATGAGGATGGAACGGCTTCCTACATCCCATTCCCCTACCCCACTCTGGCGTACCTTTATATTTCCTCATCCTTCACTCATTATGACCCACCAGCTGAAATTTAAATCTATATATCTTTCTGATGTCTTGTCGTTAATGGGGTCTAAAGCAATTTAAGTTGTGGTATACAGCAACAGTTGGATAAATCTTGATTCGCATTTTGACCTTGAGTGGAATTGTTAGAAGTTCATACCTACAGAAGCAATAACAACCTGAGCAACCAGCATTACAACTTTATAAAAAAAGTTCAAGAAAATTACTTTAAAATTAGATGAAAAAGTTAATTTAAAAAAAAAAGAAAAAATGCTTTAAATTATAATCATTTCACATTTTTAAATGTGTAACTACGTTAAATTTTAAATGTGTAATTATATTAATTAAAAATAAATATACCTTTCCTTAGCCTTTTTCTCTTTTTCCTAGACATTTATCCCTAGCTTTTTAAAATATAATTTTCTAAATTCATACATTTCTCACAGTTTATGAAACATTTCTTCTCAAGTTGCTCATTGCCTTTTTTCCTGTTTTTTTTTTTAATAAACAGCACCAATATGCTCAGGATTCAAAGCTATAAATGCTGATAAAAGGCATTTGAAAGCAGCATAAGTAAAGTGATTTCACTGTAGGTTTCAGAGGGTTAATAATCTGAAAATTTTTGACATTTCTTAACCATCAAGAAAAATGAAAAAAAAAGTATTATATTAAAACATTCTCAAATACAACAGAAAAGACAATATCCTGAAGATTGGAAACAATATTACCTTCTCATACCTCCATATATAGCCTTCATGTACTTCCATACCCATTTATACAAACATCATCACTTTATCTGCATCAAGCTACATTGCACATTTGACAGGCCATACATTAGCATCTGTGAAGTGGGCTCTAACTGCCGTATTAAAATGTAAATGTAGGAATAAATATTATTCTGCCCTCAAGCAGGTAAACTAATATTTCATGCCGCAGAAAAGGGGACCAGTAGAGGGCAACCTCAGCACATAGCAATGGTTCAACTGGTCCGCAGGCCTGCTGTATTAACCCATAATCATCAGTCTGTATTTTCTGTGGCACATTGGTACTCATTTTTCAAAGTATTGATTTTTTTCCGCATGTTTATAGACATGTTTTGCATTTTTTATTTACCCAGCAAATGTTTTTGACATTTTGATTAAGCTATTGTTCTGAGCTGCAACATGAAAAACACACTGTTAAACACAATGTGTACTGTTTTTTTTTTCATTTGAATGAAAAATAAGGGATTTTAGATCAGAGTATATTGGGTGGTTAATGTGTATTTTTTGGGGTGTACCTTTGTGGTTTTATGTTGAGTTACATTGTTGCATTTCAGTGTGTTTGTGAATATGTCAGGTGTATTTTGAGAGCAGAATAAGAAAGGGGAGTATTGTTTCTGCATTCTGTACATGTCGCCTGTTGTCAAAGGCCTACTGTGGAAATTCTGACGTGTGTGTGTTTTTTATCCTGAAATGACAGGTTATGGAAATACATTTACCTGGGTATACACGCTCTATGTGCTGTTTCACTATGTTTAAAAGGGAATTTGTAACTGCTGCCAAAGACACAGCCGCCATACTGAGGTAGAGCGCGGATCAGCATTTATTCTGCAGTAATAAGCGAGGAATTCAGACTTTCTTGAAAAGCGGATTTTGAGTTGAAAGTTGTTTTGCGCATTAACTCTGAGTGGCATCGTTAACAAGGCTCTGGCTTGTTTACAGTGGTTCAAAAATCAAGCAGTCTCTCACCTCACTCAGTGAGAGACATGCAGGAAAATACACACGGGAATACACACACGCTCACAAACATACGCCCACGATTGCACAAATGCATGTGCGCTCGTACAAGAATCACACACACAGATGTTCCCCCACATGTGTCTCCCTCCTTCCCTCCCTCCCTCCCTTCCTCTCTGCTTCTCTTCTTGCCCTCAGATAAAGAAGTTTGGATTAAAAGAGAAAAACACTGACTGATGCCTTCACGACTGCCTCTCAATTTCACATTCAAATCAATATTTCAAAAGCTTTTATCATCAAATAGTTTCAAGCAAAGTGCTCCTCACTAAGGATCTTTAATGTTGAGGAGAGGTAAATAGGATTTGGAATTCACAAACCCCGAGCTTTCATGCCGTCATTATAACCGTGAAGAAGGAGAAACTCTCTTTGTGTGACAGGAAAAATGTGTAAGTCTGCGGTAAAAAGCAGTTTTTTTTTGTCAATGGAACAAGTGTCTTTGACTTTACATCCCTCCTTGGTTCCACATGTAAGCAGGAGTCAGAATGCCAAATGGAAATAGTACAGTAATTACATGTCTTCTCTTGAGAATAGACCATGTATCAAACAGACTAATTTGAATGAGGAATCCAAATCATGCAAGTGTAATTAAGTATTGTGCAGCCTCATGCATTATGCAGCATTTATGTATTGACTAAATAGCTGATAAAGAAATAGTGTGGGTGTGAAAGGGGAAATGTTAGTCATACCGCAAACAATCGGCCCACTAATTTGCCCCCATATGTGGCGGAGGGATCTCTCCTACCCGCCGCAAGCTGAACCTTGACCTTTGGCTGAGGAGGAGTTTTAGAGACAAAACAAGGGGCTTTCTGGTGATGTCAGTGTGAGTGGCAGCTGCAGGTCACGGGGGGGAGGGGGGAGGCTGCCCCACGCTTGGCCACACAGACTGCCCGGTTGCTGTCTCTGTTTCAAGCCTGGGAAAGTGACAGGAAACGCTGTGGCAGGCTTTGTCAAAAATGAAAAGTTTCACACCCAATTTGTTTCCAACTTTATGCACACAAATATGGCACGGTGCTGTTACCACCTGTCTTGCCTTCATCTGATGAGCCTTTTTATTCCCTTCTGAGCCACAGAGGCACACCTGCTTATGAGACCACTTGTACATTCAGGAGCACCAAACAAGGAATTCGTCAAGTGGTTCTTTTTCCTCTCTCTTTGCTTCTGTTTCTCCTCTCACCCTCCACCCCCATCATCGGCTGTCCTTCCTCTCCCCTCCACCTCCTCCTCCTCCATCTCCTCCATCTCTCTCCTACGGCTGTCTCCAGATCCCACCCTGATTTTCTCCTCACCTCAGCACTCCATCCCTCTCTCCCCTCCACCCTCTCTCTTGCCTTTTCTACCAGAGGAACAGATGGGGTTTAACTCGGGGAGGGGGGGGGTTTGATGGTAGGGTATGAACAGTTCTTACTTAACTGGGGGGAAGGGTGTCACACTTTGTGTTACATACATCAATCTGTGTGTGTGTCCAGGTTTCACTTTCAGCCTGAATTTGTCTGGGAGACATTTTTTAAATATATTATAGGTCTTCTGGACTGTAGGATATGGAGACAATAAAGGGACATGGGGAGAAAATAGATGGTGAAAAAGAATTAGATGGTAAAAAAAAAATTATTAGATGGTCAAAAAAATGAATTTGATGGTACAAAAGATAGACGGGGGAAAAATAAATTAGATGTTGGAAAAAAAGTTGATAATGGAAAAAAAATTAGATGGTAAAAAAAATTCACGGGAGATACTTTCTCAGGAGAACAATAAACTTTATTGAGAGATATTTTGTTTTTTCACAATCTTTTTTTTTCCCCCACCACCAACCTTTTTTCCACTATCAGATTTTTTTTCACCATCTATTTTTTTCTTTGTTAGTTTAGGGGCTATGTAGTAGGAACATTTGTTAAAAAAATAAAATAATCCAAGAATGATTTGACACATGGACCTAAAATGCATGTTATGCAAACTTCAAGTATAATTCTGATTTGTTACAGCTCAGGCTTTGTTTTTGTAGTATTGTAATATCAACATTGTACTCGCCGAGGGGACATTGCTAATAAGAAAGCAAGAAATAGAGCACTCAGGGCAAGCTAATATGGAAGAGAAAATTAAGACAAACAATAAAATTATTACCAAAAACGTCAGTTGTAATTATCCCAACAGATTACAGACTTCCTGGTTTAACTTTAAAGCACCATACATAAACAGTTTTTATGTGCAGTGAGGGGTTATTATCGCAGATGTTTCGGGTGCACTCATTTTTTGTTTTACCTATTTGTAAACACTTAAGTGACAAAGCCTCCTGGTGGCCATAGTTTTAATTATAAAAAAACCCCCTAAAAACCAAAACCAAAACCAAACAAACAATAAAACAATAAGGGAGACTGCTGTTTGTTTCCAGTTTCCTGCAGATGATCAATTTTGGTTTCCTGGTGTGTGTCTTTGTCCCTCCTCTTCAGCCACATTTCTGTTCCCCCAAACGAAACCTTTGTCATTCTCCCTCCCTCCAGTAGATGCCCTCAGACTTTCCCTCCTTTCCTCTTCACCTTATTACCCCACCTACCCACTCACCTGTTTCCTTTTTCCCCATCAGCCCCTGCAGATTCTATCCAGCCATTGTCTTAACGCTCCTCACCAGTTTGTTTAAATCGTTGTTTTCCAGTCATGTGCTAAAGTTTTCAAGCCCTCTGTTATCTTATTAACACAAACTTTAACCTGGACTTATATCTGACAGATTCATGGACTTATTTCCTGCCTTTCTGGATTTGTTTGGACTGCTTTCCCAGTTTCAACCCTTGCCTGCTCATGACTCTGTAAGTACTTGAATCCGTTTATTTGATCAGTTATTCTGTGTCTTCCTAGTCGTGTTCCTTATGTATTCAGTTCTGAACATTCAAATTTTGGTGGAAGTCGGGTGTAAATGTAGACTCTGCAGGCAGTGCGGTTGCACTGGGGCGGCAGAGAGAGTGGGCTCCTCAACAATGTGTAACAAAATTACATGTTTATTCAACATAAGATATAAAAACTACAACAATATATATATATATATTCTTATTTTCTTTGGTATTTTTGTCCTATGGATCATGTTGTTCAATGTCAAGTTACTATTTTATTGTGTCAAGACGATACAATATTCGCTGACTAGTGTCTGTGTGTGCTCATATCTCGTATATAGTGTGCACCTGGGCTCATTGTAACTAGCTTATGTCAATGGTTAAAGTAGGTGTTTGAGTCATAATGCTATTTACCCAAGCCCTTCTAAAAACATTTTCCCACGACTTGCCGTAGGTTTCTGCATGATAATGTTGCTTCATATCTGCTCCTCTTAATGTGCTTTTTTTTGTGACTGAGCCAAACCTTTTTTTGAGAATTGTGTGTTATCAGTCTTCCAAATGATATTCCTCTAACCCTCTAACTGGCTCTGAAGCTAAGCAATGTACTGCTGTGTACATTTGGATTCAAAAGGCATACACAAACAAGCTTACCATTCAAGGCAGTGGTAGACCAACAGCACTTGTGTTCTGCAAGGTAAAATTACTGTTTTTGTCAAAGGAGTCTGCATTATAACTGCGTTAGTTCCCTGTCTGACTGCAAAGTAAAGTGGTGAAAAAACTCAAAATATAGCATACACTGAAACTGATATTGATTTAGGTGGTCCTTTTTTAAGAGTCCAAAACATATTTTTTTCTAATGCTTTTGTGACAAAAACCTAACCAAACCTTTTTACCATAGTGTTTTCACATCACAAGTATGATTTATTTCCTTATGATTGTAACAGTACTGGAAGCCACCAACAAATGATGTTGTCCTGTCGGTAGGTGTCGCTAATGTTTGTCGTTCTGCGGAGAATACCTGTTGCGCTAAACTGTTAACTTATTGGCGTTTTTCTTGCCGCATCAGACATCTTTCTAGTGATGCCGTCATGTTCCCATGTTAAAAAACTACCACAAGAACATGAATATGCCTTGAAATCATGTGGAAAGTGCTGGTGTGTTGTCCTCACTTGGTCTTGTGAAGGCTTCAGCTCTGTCTGAACTTTGTGTAGGAGCTCTCCGCATGCTTGCCACCCTTAACAAGGCCCCCAGCCCACACAGAGAATAGACTACCCTTTCACACTGACACTGGACTCAGAGTGAATGACTGCCGCTCTCTCCCCTGAGAATCTATTCTGGGGAAGCCTTACAAGTCTTCGACACATCTGCTGCCTGCAAAAAAATATCATGTAACATCCATCATACGATGCATGACGAAACATGTTGCAATGTGAAGTACTCATGTCTTTATATGTCAGGAAGTGTGTAGTCAAATCTAAAAGTCTCCTTCCTGTAAGTGTGTATGTTTTTCTTAAATATACACTACCCCATGTTCATGAAAGATGCATTTCCAGACATCAACACAACCAGCAGGGTAGTTGTTTTGCAGCACCGCAGCTGAAACCTGTTTGAAAATAGACCTCGGAGTTGTTCGTCTCCAAACAGCTGCCATTATTCATGAATGTCAGCTACGGGATGTATTTCATATGTCAGTGTCAGAGAGATTATATTATGTTACCACCTCTGGCTGGTGCTGGTAATGTTTTTTTTTTAATGTGCCAAACAGTACATCAGTAAAATAAATATTGCACGCTTTTCACCTTGAAGGATGTGGTATGCATTCTAACCTATGCTCCAAGTGAAAGAATTATGTCTTTAGAGGGGAAGCTCTCTCCTCCTTAATGTTCATGCATTACATTTTGGAATACTCAATAGGCAGGAATCTTGCTGCGAGCTGGAGTTTGAGCTTTGGCTCTCTCCCATGTAGGTCACACCTTATTATGGCAAATTTAAAAGTTCTTGCCATGACTCTGTTTAGAAAATGAGAAGGAGGTCCCCAGTGTGCATGTGTGTCACGGATTTAAACGGTACCGTTTCACCTCCTTTCTGGAGTGTTTTGTTTGATCTAAATGAGAATTCGGAGAAAGTGGAACAGCTCGTGAAGGAGCAGTGAGAAATCGAGACTGACGTTGCCACCTCATAGCCCTGAAATTGTGCGGAGTAGTTGTGCCAGTCTCTTTGTTTGGAGATTAATGTTGCGTCAGTCACATTCTTTGTACGAGGGACACTAGCCAAACTGCATGGTGAAATCTTGCTACTCCAAAAACACCCATTCTGATGCAGAGGAAAATAGGAGAGCAGCATTTGGAAAGAATCATAAATTTATCTGACATGCATGGGCTCCCGCTGTTATGAGCTATTGATATTCTGCCAGTCAAAGCTTGCCATTTGTGGCATCATCAACCTCTGTTTTAACTTTCTATGTGTGTCTTTGTATGTAGGTGGAACATTACTGGGTTGTGTTGTGCGGCCGTACACACACAGCTCTGAATTAGGAGGCCCCTCTTTCTCTCTCTCTTTTTTTTTTCTTTTCTGCAGGCTTTGCTCAGGGGCATGACACATTTCTGAGGGGCTTTGGATCCCCTAGCCTGATAATTCCTTCAATTATTCAATGGTTGGCTGGCAGATGAAGTGAGGCCATGAATAAAGCAAATCTGTGGGCATACGAGCTCTGACAATACAAACACACTATTAGCACTCATTTCCTCTGCTCGTCCTTGAAGATACACCGTCCTGAAAGTGCAGCGCTGCTGGAGCCGGGGTTGGTGATTACACACTGAGCACAGAGTCTCGCTACCTGCACTTTCGAGCTCAAACAACAAAGTTAGGAGGGGCAGTCAGGATGCCACGCTGAATCTCAGCCAAACTCTTGTAGGAGTGAACTTCTTGCTGCTTGTCAGGTCGGCTCTGGAGGACTTTTCTTTGCAAGAACTAAGTACATTTACTCAAGTACTGCACTTAAGTACAAATTACAGGTATTTGTACTTGAGTATGTTCTTTTCATGCCACTTTATTCTTTTACTTAAATACATTTCAGAGGGAAATATTGTACTTTTTACTTCACTACATTTACCTGACGGCTTTAATTACTTGACTTGTTACGATTTCTGCAAAATACACATAAGAAATTTATGAAATAAATATTTTCCACAAGTACAGTTGAAAAGATTAGTTGATTAATCAATTCGTCAACTGACAGAAAATTAATTGCTAATGATTTTGCTAAACATGTCTTTTCTAGATAAAAAAAAATACAATAATTTTGAGGGGATTTTTGAGGGATTTTTGGGCTGTCAACTGATAGATTTTTTAATCGTGATTAATTGCAGAATTTCTACACTTAATCGTGAGTAATTGCATTTTTTAATCATGTTTTCAGTTCAATTGTTTTGCATTACAAAGCAGTTTTGAAGTCCGTACTAACAACATGAAGCAATTCTTACCAGATTTTCATGATTGGGAATCAAATGAAAAAGTGGACATGTCTATGAAGGAGAGAAACATGGGTACCCATAATTCCTATTTCCATTCAGATATCTAGAGGTCAGAGGTCAAGGGACCCCTGTGAAATGACCATGCTGTTTTTCCATCGCCAAAATGTAGCCTAACTTTGGAGTGTTATTTCGCCCCCTTATTATGATGCTAGTGTGACATTCTTCAGGTCTTCTAGTTTCATATGATACCGGTATCATATCTCTATTTTTAAAAGCCCGGTAAAGCCTCTTAAAGACAGGAATGAAAAAAATGAATGAACTACGGACCTTAATCACATCCCAATTAATGTGTTAACACTGATAGCCCTGTTCTGCATTGTGTACTTTTACTTTTAATATTACATAGTACATTTTTTATACTTTGTACTACTTAAGTAATATTTTCAGCACAGGACTTTTACTTGTAACAGAGTATTTTCACCACATGGTATTAGTACTTTTACATAAGTAAAAAAACAGCATACTTCTTCCACCACTGAAAATCAGGCCAGTGCTTTTTCCACGCTCGCTTGTAGTGACTGGAAACATACATCAGGTTATACCTCCTTTCTCGCAGAGAGGCAGCACTTCAGTGACAGAGCTGCAGCTCCTAATAAAAGCCCGATCTCTGCAAACACCCCATCCTCCTCTAACGTAGTGCAGTCAAGTGTAGGACAAAAGCAAAAGAAGGGGGGAGCTGTGCACCACCTTAATGAAGTTGTAGGTCTTGTTCCTCGCTGCGCTCTGTTGGAGAAACAAAGCTAATCATATTGAGAGCAGCCCCAGACTGCTACAACAGAGAGACCAGGTGCTTGTTCTTTTTTTCCCTTCTTCTTTTCCTTTTTTTTCCGCCAAGCACCTGCCTTTAACCATCTGCACCTGCTGTCTGTAATAAGACAAGGGTGCAGCACTCACAGCGCTCCCTGGATGTATGATGGGATGGTGCGGCTGATTGTGATGATGCCTCAAAGAGATACAGTGCGCACACATCTCTTATCTCCTCCATAAATCCTCCAAGAGAGCGAGAGAAAAAAAAAGTCTGACTCAACAGTGACCCTCTTTGTTGCCCTGACAGAAAACTCAACAGAGGCACATTCTGCATCTTACATAAGATTAAAGCACCACTGTGTGCAGACAAAACTGTCAGACAGCTTTAGATTGGTGTTGCATGTATTTATGAAACCCTGGCCCTTTTTTTTGTCTGCCTCTGCGACGTCCCATTGTTGCATGATTTTAATCTCCTCAGCAACAGACTCCTGATGAATTTGGTTCACAGGAAGGTCAAGGACGAGCCAAACGCCCCACCCTCTTCCTGAAACAAAGCTTGTGAGGAGGGAAAAAAACTGTCAATAACTCAGAGCTGACACACCCACTCCTGAGAGGAGAAAGTCAACTCTGATATTTTGCTTTCAGCCCACTTGGCAGAGGAAAATGTTGGCATTGTACATTTGGGCAATACTTTACATTTGTGCATTTCATATGAATCTAACCCTCCTAACCCCAAACAGGATCTTTCACTAACCATAACCAAGTGTTTTTATGCCTAAACCTAGCAACACATTTTTAAGATAACTCCTCAAAAAAAGGACAACATTCAACATATCCGTGGTTTTCAGAAATGTACAATGCCATGCAATCTTTTTGGCAATTCGATTGCTGCTTTACCTTGTTGATTTTGTGGATCTCTTTACACTTCTTTTGGGTTCAGGTTCACGAAAAGATCATGGCATTATATAACAAAATTGTTTGGGTCATGAATACAAAAAAGGGATTGTCTACTAAATTAAGTGTTTTTTCTGAAATGATTTTGTTTGGGAATGCAATCAAACTTCTGCTGGCTGAATTTTGGTTTTGGCCTTCAAAATCCAAATACTTCACCCATGAATAAAAATCCAAATATACCAAGACTGAATAATACAGCATCTTCTTTTGAATGCAGGATACAATTGAAGATGAAACTATGCGCCACCCTGCACTTCAGTCTCTCACTCTGCTGCCGTCTCTTTGATGTGGGAGGTAGAAAAAACTGTGCACCTGTGGGGAGCATAAGAGGGTGATGGTGGTAGAGAAGGGGGTGGGGTGGGCTGCAGGGTTGTGAGCGACCGCCAACTTACTTGAGTGTCTATCCGCCTTGGCCTGCTGCTGCTGCTGCTGCCAGCGTTACTGTGCCAGACTCTGCTCTTCCAGATAAACAAATGCTAGACAAATTTCTCTTTGTTAAACCTGTGTCGACTGCTGCATAATAATGAAGGCTGGTGCTGCCAGAGCATGTGTCCAGCCAGTAATGATCCTCCTGTCTGAGAGGACAATAAGGGAAAGAATGTATTCATACAGACAGACCCCTCTGCTGCTCTGTACATTCTTCCTTCCTGGACTGTCTTGGCTTTGGCGTTAATGCGCCTTTGTAAACACAGTAGTCCAGTCACTCCGCACAATTATCCTTGAATGTATTCATAGCAGATCTGGGCTGCAGCCCAGGGTGTCATTCTTACCATTCTTTTTTTTATTTGGCCATGACTTATCATTCAACTCACTCCGATATCACAACATCGAGCCTTTCTGCCTGTTTGCTTGTACTCAAAGAGAGATTGTTAAGATTAAATTGCAGCGAGGTTGGGGATGTCAATGGTTCACTGAGAGTATTTTTGACCAGATATGCATGTCTGTGGGGTACTTTTGCCACCCTTCAGTTTACTGTACTCTACAACACCTAGATCTAAGGTGTGACAAATGGCAAGCTGTGTTAACATACAGAAACATGCTGTGTTCAAATGGGGATGTGTTTACAGTGATCACCAGAAGAGTCTATTTGAACGCCACCCTTATGTGGTATGTAAGATCTTGTAAGTGGAAAATTTGTGGAAGCTCAGACTTTACAAGTTTTGACCACTGACTGTATTTAAAATGGACAATATGACAGCTCCCTCAAAGTGTCACGTTTTAATCTGGATCGCCCCCTGGTGTCTGACTGCAGTACAGGTCATAAAGCCCGCCCCTCCCTTTCCTGCCACGATTGACTGCTGTGACAGCCAATCCATGTGCTCGCATTCAATATCCCTGCTTACAGTTGGTCAGATGGGATACTTTAGCTTCACTTAAGCATAGCTGGGGTAAGTGGGGAGGCGTCGTTCATCTTTGTATACAGTCTGTGGTGTTAACCCAGCTAGCCTCCTTACTGTCGGCAAACCCAACAAAAACTAAAATAAAAGGCAAGACATTTGCAACACTAACACTAAAATTTCACCACCTCTAAATGGATAGCATTTTGAAAGGCAGTGTGCCAGACGTTAGTTTTGTTTGGTTTTTTTTAATCCTAAAAATTAACTGCTTAGTTACCCTTTAATGGGTGTTGGGCTGTCAGCAGCAAAATTAATCAAAAGTGACAGCCCTTAGCATGGTAACAGTAAATCTCAACGCTGCCAGACAAAATACCAAATTTTGCTGATCTTATGACATGGGCTCTCTGCGTGTTTGACTCCAACAGAGCCACCTTTAAACAATAATATAACATTAAGATATGCTTCTTTTAAATCCTCATCTTAAAAACATCTCTGCTATTCTCTGTGGACTCTACTTAATTATGCATGGAAAATGTCCGAGGGCTGTGGGAGGAGGAGGTGAGCTCTGTGTGGCTTGAGTGCACCGCTGAAGGCAGCCAAACTCTACTTTGATACCTGGCAGCTGGATCTCCCCATTCCAGATTAAAATTGCTTTCAGATTATCATGCATCATTACGAGTGGCAAATTGGCCAGATCACAAGGTTACTGTGATAATGAGGAGAGGACGACGAGGTAAACTGGTGCAGTGAGACGTGGATTTAAATGTGACACATATTTACCTTATAGGGCTGGAAAACGGGTGGCCAGATCTCATTTTATGGAGGGTGACCCCTTCTAGAGGTCACATCCAATTAAGCAGACAAGAGGAATGTGGGATTCTCTTACATGTGTAAAATGCAAACAGGCGATCCCCAGCCTGGTATAAAAATGCAAACACTGTCCGTCGGGATTTAATCATTTGAAATTCTCTTTTCTCCCTCCCTGCATTCATATATGTACATATAATCTTTGTCAAATATGCATGTAATGGGAAAGTGAAGAGAGCTAACACACAGTGCCCAGAGAAAAAGCATGTCTTTAGCGGTTGCATAGCAGCCTTGCATTCGATGGATGTTCAAAGCTGTATTCATGGAGAAAGAAATGTGATCCGGATTGTTTGACTTTTGTTCACTGACTGTACCTTTAATCATCTCAGCTTATATGAAATGAATGTTTCTGCAATGAATTTTATACAAACCTAGAGGCTAAACGCTACCTTTAGATTATACAGTGGTGGAGGAAGTAGTCAGACCCATTACTTAAAGTTGCATCAGTCAATGTTTTTATAATAATATGTAAAATGATGATGTGTAATGTACAAGGGCAGCGCATTTCCTCTCAGCTCTATGGAGTGTTTCAGGGTCCTTTTAGCTTATTGTTTTGGTTTTGTAGTCACGACTTTACTGCTTTTGATAACCTTATTTTTCTGCAGGACAGTCAGCTGTTTTCAGCAGACAAGCTCTTGCAACTAACTAGTGGGGATAGTGGAACATAAGCAGCCTATGAGCCACATATTGCCTTCAGTAGTTTGTGGAGAACAAATCAGAGCTAGAATGAGAGAGTATATCATTCGTCAGGTGGCTATAAGCATGACTTACAATTAATGATAATGTTTGTCTGAATCTGCTGGATATTTAAATAGGCTGTTTGCTAACAAATTTGCCAATGTCAATTTAAAAGGTATTCAGTGTTATGTAATGTGCCAGTGAAATATGTCCTAATGTCATTGTGCCCAGAAAAATTAGCCAATGCAGGTTTTAATATCAAACAGAAAAGTACTTATAAAGCAGAATGGGTGTCATATTGTGTTAATTATTCTATTCTATTGGATTGTTACACATTAAAGGAATAGTTCAGATTTTTTTGACATGGGGTTGCATATCTGAAGTCAGTGTATTACCTACAGTAGATGGCAGTCAGCAACATGCCCCCACTTTGGAGAGGCAGCAAGAGTAACAGCACGGACGCTGAGCAATGTACTGCTGTGGATGGGGGCAGCAGCAAAACGCATTTTAGCCACCTAAATTAGAAAAATCTATCAGTTAAAGTTTTTTCCTTGCTGTCAGACAGCCCTCTCCAAAGGTCAGTTACTTTGTTTTTACTTTGTGCTATTGCGTGACTTTGCAGTTTAAGAGGTTATTTCAGAATCACAAAAGTCACACAAAATCGCAAACAGACTAACTGATCAAGGCAGAAACAGACGAGCAACTCCCGCGTTCTGCGAGGTAAAATTACCCTTTTTGTTCAAGGAGTCTGGTGGCTGTGAAGACAGCAATAAAATGGCTCCAGTTCCCGGTCAGAAAGGCTTTTCTGACAAGGTAAAATGCTAAAATACTAAATATAGACTCTTTATACTTTACATTACGCTTAAATTTATTTGTTTAGGTGGGACTTTCTTTAGGTGGCGAAAATATGTCCCTTTACTCTGTCCTCATCCATTGCTTAGCTCCTGTTCTGTTACTCCTGCCTGCCTCTACAATTGGTTGGTTGCCAGCTGATGAAGGTAATACACTGACTATATTATTATAATACATATTATATACATCATATATTATACAATTTTATTCTACAATTATTATATATGGATAGGTAGCCTACTTACCAAAAAATACGAACTACCCCTCTAACTTTTTGCAACATTTAAATACTATAGTTTACATGAAATTTGAACCTGCAAAGTACTAAAGCTGTCAGGTAAATGTTGTTGAATAAAAAGTACATTGTTTCCCCGGAAACATAGTATGCTGAAAGTATGAAGTATAATCCGAAATATTCACTTTCCACCTCTAGTATTATCATTAAGCATTTTTGTTATAAGTTAATATAAGTAAACGGCATAAAACTAAGATTTTATAAGGGTGAGTAAATGTGACATGATGAACTCTCAGATGAGACACCTGCCATCTGATCAGCAGCTGACCCGGCATATGTCTCCTTGTGCTCAATGACCAAAGTGTGTTTTTATAACGGCTGCAGACCTGCTGCTGCTGCTGCTGCTGCTGCTGCTGCTCCCTCAAATGACAGACGCTCTGATTTACTTTTTATTGCTGAATCTTACTCCGGTAATGAAGTTGGGACTGTTATGTTTCTCTCATTACCTTTTCATTAAAGATATGACTAGAAAATGGGGTTGCCATGACGATGGCTCCACGAGGCTGTATGCGGTGCTGCATTGTTTACTCTTTTGCCAAGAGTGCTGTCTTCAATAGGAAGCAAAGACTCTTTTTTTTTTCTTTTACTGCGCCTTCATCTTTTTTTCTCTTTCCCTTTTCTTTTATGGATCAAACAATGACCTGATGCAAATAGAACATTCTTCAGTGGTCCTATTTGTTAATGCTGAGAGGTTTCATTAGCTCGCTCGTTGCTCCAAAAATGATAGCTGATGCTACTCTTGGGGGCGGGTGGAGGAAAAAAAAAAGTAATTCACAGGCTGTAAGTAGTAATTTACGGAGAAGAGATTAAAGAAAATGGTATAGAAGCATTTTGTCTAAATGACAGTTTGGCTTAATGTCTGCAAAAGCAACTGGCAGTTTGTTTATCTGGTGCAGGCAAGTCTTTCATTGGTTGTGACACGTATAAAGTAAAAGTATCTGACATTCATAGCAGCATTTGAACCCATCTATCCAGCCAAACATCCTGTGAGCCATGTTATCAAGAAGAAAGCTTTAGTATCAGACTCAAGTTGTTGAGGTGCCCAGAAGCAAGGTAAATAAAAGAGGGTAAAGACAGAGTCACAACCTTCTCTCCTCATTCATCAGCAGCATTTTCCAAACCATTAGCCCTGTCATTGCTTCCTGTACTTTTCATGTCTGCTGGCTGGCTTCACCCTCAGTACTGTGATTAGTTCAAGCAGGATGCCGCTCATCGATTTTGCTCCACTGGGTGTAAGTTAACCCTCTGCCAGCTTTTAATTGCTTCTCTTGACTGTTAAAGCAAGTACACGGCTGCTGCAGGGAGAAAAAAGGGGGATTCAATTTTGTTTGAATGCTCTTAACGCAGCTTCCAAAACATGCAGGATGGTGCCTCAAATGCATCAAATTCCATCTGTACTATCAGGCAGTAAACATGTTTTGCTTGTATCCAAGAATAAGGTGTTTAATTGAATGTGTTACCTGCTGGCAGCAATTACCGGCGTGCCGAGAGGTATGGATGGAGACAGAAAACGGATGAAAGAAGAGAAACATTTAGTCTCTCTCTCGCTGACTCTCTTTCGAGCTTATTGTGTTGTCTGATAGTAACGTAGCTCTGGCATGATTGACACAGACATGATAGCTGCTGTAAACAAAAGGTGCCGCATATACACAGAGAGATGAGCGTGGAATGGGTTTTTTGAAAACAATAAATCACAACTCGCTGAAAAAAGCGTGCTGCCCCGAGCCTCATTTGAATTGGATTACTGTCAGATCCCTCATGACGTGGCGTGTCATAAAAAGCGATTTAGATATAAATAATCAACACTGTCTGCTGGAAATTATATTTGTATGTTACTAAAGTGCTTTCTTAATTATGTTGTTGTCCCTGGATTATGTTCAGAGACAACGTTTCTTTCAGGTAATGAAACATTACACTCACGTATTGTGCAAGCCTCACTAGGAGGACACAAGCACTTTAGTTAAAGGTCTCGAGTGGAAGATATAGGTGAATAAAGTGACATCTAGTGGTGAAGACTGCAGATTGCAACCAGTTGAAAATTTTCTGGTTAGAATTCCAGTTTATATTATTGAGGAGCTTTTAACCAGGAGCTGCATTATCCACAGACGTCATCGCAGAAGGGCTGAAAAACATGAATGGCCCCATCTAGAGCCAGTGTTTGGTTTGTCCATTCTGGGTTACTGTAGAAACATGGTGGTGCAACATGGTGGACCCTGTGCAGAAGGACCCGCTCCCTTTGTAGATACAAAGGGCTCATTCTAAGGCAACAAAAACACAATAATTCTTGTTTTTAGGTGATTATTATGTCCTACATACTGGACCTTTAAGGTTTAGTCAAGATCAACAAACATATTAATGAAGACTTTTGTCAATACAACAATCAGTTTGGTTAAGCCTAGGGAATTGTCATGATTTTGGTTAGACGTTAATTAAAAAAAGGTGAAAAAAATGCTGTAGTCACTTTGGGTGCCTACTTTAGCGTAAAACAACTAAAATATGTTGCCAATGTTGTTAGCTGAAATGTTTGATATTAGCATTTTTGTGACCTTTAATGTTAACTAGTAACATTTAATCAGAAATGCTACCAGAAAGCATAATTCACTCAGCATTAGAATAACTCAAAACATATTTGCTGTTTCAAATGAGTTATTTATGAACGCTATTTCTAGGAGACAGGTCTAAGATAATAAGGTTATTAAAGGAATCTATTCTGCCTGTAACTGCTCATCACTGGTGTTTAATTGTTTCTAAAGAGCTCCGGGTTCATATTTATACTGAGATTTTTAATTACGTATCAGCATTACATCATCAAACCTATTATCTCAGCCCTGCAAAGCTAATATTTAAAGTTGCAGTAGCTCAATATTTGTGCAAAGCTTAAAGTGATATGTAATGGCTCTCTGAGTGCAAACACAATAAAAAGATGCCAAGATTACACCTGTGAACAATCCATAAAACTGATATATCTTCATCACACTGTGATTCAGTTATCTATCTGTATGTCTGTGCATGAGAAACACTTCACCAGAAAGGAAATCAAATGGACAAGTACGCAGACGCACCGTCATTTAGAGGAATGAGAAACATCGACCATAATGAAAGATGATATATATGTTTTTATATTGTGTCTAAAATGAACAATGTAGGAAATATAACCATTGTAAGTGTCATCTTGTGCAAAAAAATCCCAGGAAATCATCTGCTGCAGGAGGAGTTGATGTATGTCGGTGGATTAAATCCAGCAATTCGTGGCACAAACAATTATTTCAAATGAGACAATATTTGCTCGGAAACAACACTTTTCTCTCTGAGGACGACATTTGTAAATGAGACTAATACATTTTATCAACATGTTGACAGAAGTCCTCCAATATGGTTGCGAGGGCCTCATAAAGGCAGCCAAGCAAAACTTCAATACTTCTCTAAACGCCCCCTTGGTTTTCTACTCCCTATCATTATTTGAATGCTTTTTTGAAGGTCTTCAATTTGCATCCTAATGCTGTGCCCTTGTTCAATTTAATTTACAATGCAGATACAGAGCCGATAAGTGTGACGGAGGTTAATCCCCAAGAAAGGGAAGGCAGGAAAAAATAAAAAAACAAGCAACATAATTTCACTTTTATATGTCCCTCGTATGAATCGAGCTGATAAAACATTCATTTTAAACAAAAAGCCATTCAGCATCAGCGAGTGTATTAAAGAATGCATGTGGAGGCATAAAATAATCATTTCCGACGCTGCTCAAAGATAAGGAAATTTCAAAATGCGCCGACTCTATGACTAAGCTGCCCCCTTGTTTCATGATTTGTTTATCTGCTCTTCGCTTCATGTCTACATGTTTACTTAGTGGTAATTTATGTACTCACAGTCAACATTAGAACATGAAGACAAACAGCGCAGCGGAGCACATTTAGGGAAGTGGCAGAGCTGCTCTTAGGGTTGGCACAGAGTGGAAATGACAATGGTGTCACAAGAAACAGATTGGATTTGGGCTCAGGACACTTTGGGCCTTTTTTTTCCAGGGAGGGGTGTAAAAAGTAGGTTGCAATGCTGGGGGTGTATGTACCCAGCCCCCAGGGCTATGACAAAAAATATGGGGCACTCTCTCTCTCTCACACACACACACACACACACACACATACACACACAAGCACACACACACACACACACACACACACACACACACAGACACACACACACACACTTGCTTTCTCTCACTTCATCTTTCTCTCTCCCTCTCATTATATCTTCAATTATCAAGTCAGGAGAGAAACTCATTATTTTTGGAAGTCAATGCCCATGCTGGTGTTCTTTTTGACATAACACAAGAAGGGAACAGACAAAGTCCATTTGTCGAGATTTAAATCTCTTAATACCATTAGCTAATTGTGGGAATAATCATGTTAAAATTACACTGAAGAAAATATGATTTATATATTTTCACTTTCCAGCTTGTGGAATTAACTACACAAAGCGATGCTTTTCATGATCCGGTGCCGTATGTGTCATTAAAGAGCAGGGAGTAATTACTGCTGGGTTATTTCACTATTTGATGCGTGTTTTAATTGACAGCAGGGCATTTCATGCAAGCCGTGACCAGGCTGAGCAGCACGTGACCCACCACAGGGACTGTATCTGATTTCATTATTAGCCCCAGTTTGACTGGCTTAGCCCTCATATGTACCATGAACACCTTTACCCTTGGGTGGCTCGAGTTAATTACTTCAGCCCATAATGCCTGAGATACCACCTAATAAGCATGGAGTGTTACAAATTATGATGCTCGGATTAGCTGCTGCTTACTCCCAGAATGAAAGCCTGAATCATTGCAGTGTTTAGAAGCGAATAGGGGTTTAAAAAACATATTGAATGTGGTGCTTCTTTTGGTCAAGGTACTTGTCAGGCGTGTGAGGAGTGAGTGTTCTTGATTAATTAAAAGGCTGGTTCACCCAAATGAATTGATTCAATGTACTCCTAGTAATATCTAGCCGTTCAGATAGTTTTTGTTTTGATTAACCACGGTTTGAAATTTCTGACTTACACAGGATGTCACCGCCACAGAGGGTGGAAATTTAAGGTTGATTTTCTTCTCTGAAATTCTTTCTAAACAGTGTTTCTCTGATTTTACAGCCAGCAAAGTCCATATAAGAAAAGATCTGACGTGATAAAACTGTTCATGCACTCATCTGAGTCACCTTCAGTTATTATTGTGCTCTAAAAGCATCAAGCTTGGCAACAGAGTTCAGTGCTTTGTAGACTTTTTTGCCATGTTTTTTACCACCTACACAAAAAAGCTGCCCCACCTTATATGTGAATGTTGTTGGGGGTTCATGCTGCTTTTTTTGGTTAACATTTTATTTACAGTTAATATTTTCCTAAAAAGACACTAAAGCATGAGCTCAAACCATGGACTGTCTAAAATAGTGGACGTGGCTACCGTGACATCACCCATTGGTTTGCGAACTCGTAATTTGAAGCATTGAGTTTGGCATTATGGCCATCGCCATCTTGGACTTTTGGAGCCAGAAGTGAGCATATTTTCAGAGTGTAGAGCTGTGAAGGAGCTAGGGGGGGCATTTTCCCACAAAAAAGTAGTGCATAAATGCAGATTTTTCAAATGCAAACCTGCTAAAAAGAGGCAATAGACTTCTTTCTGATTGCCAGTAGACGAGTATACCTTTCTGCATTTTTTTCTTTGGGGTCCAGTTCACTGTTCAGTTTGACATTACAAACACACCAGAAAAAAAAGGTTAGTTAACAGTAGAAAGATACATGGAGACAAGTAGAAATGTTACTCTAGTACTTCTTTTTTGTATGTATAAGTTATCCAGCATGTCTTTCAAACTCGGTGCTGGCTAATGTGGAAGTACATTTGAGAATTGCTTTAAAAAATTACCTCCTGTACAATTGTCATGAATTGCAAAACCCTTTTATGTATCAGGTGTTGTAAAGTTGGGCATTGCAGTTTTTTTTTTTATTTTTCAGCCCCAGAGGTTGGCTTAGATGTAAACACTTGAATATCAGTTTAAGACAAGACAGTACAGCACAGTGATCTTTGTAGGAAAGATGCAAATTCAACATTATCTAAGGTATCTCCTCCCCTCTCTTATACGGTGCAAAGGCGTATATTTCAAAACCTGGGGCCATTAAACCGTAAAAATCTACAAAGCCAGACACCACTGGGGTTGGGTAATAAAATGCATTGTTTTATAATTTGTTTGAGCTGACCCATTTTAAGAGCAGTGGCTTTGCACTTACACTAAACTTTGGAGACTCTCAAGACATTTTAAAAAGAAATATTCCAACTGTAAGTTCATGGTATGAGTTAAGCATTGATGATAAAACTGGATACAGTGTTGGAGGCGTGGCCTCAGTCATTCAATTAAAGTTGTTCAGTGGCGCATAAAGCAAAAAAGGTTTGACTAATGAGTATAAAATTACCCGTATCATCCACATTTTGGAGACCATAGACCATTGGAGACTTCTGCTGGCTGAGCGGCTAACTTTTACTTTAGCACTCCGCTAATGTGAATGGGATAAAATTATTTCAGCGTGTGGCTTTTAATGTTATCGGACCATTAGGAAAACTCACAATTTTGCAGGGGCTGATGCTAAAAATAAAGTGTATCCATTTATTTACAGATGTCTCTGTCACAATGTAAATCTTTGGGAAAAGTCTTTTTGGGCCCAATGGCATCAAACGATGGACCTGGAAGTTGTAATTCCATGGTTTGGCCACTGTGTGAAATTAGCTTCAAAGCTTAGTGCTATTCCTGAGGGCTTAGAGCCAAGCTCCAAAAACACTGGATCCTTCTCTTCCCATAATGCAATAGAGTCTTGCCTCTGTGTTTAACCCTCCCTGCCTGTTAAACACATATGTGACACAAGCCTTTTATTAAAACTGAGAACCCTTAGATAACTTTTATTCTCTCAGACTAAACAAAGCTCCGTGAGAGCCACAGAAGACATTTCACAACTTTTTTCACACGCTGAGCAGCACTCCCCACCAGTATTGTGATATTGATTTATAAAAATCAATTTCCCCTTCAAACATCAGCCAGCAATTGCAAAAAATTACCACTAACTAACAAGATCTGGAACCACCAGACATGCCACTATTTTGAGTAATCAAGAACATATTAATGCTCCGTCCTTTTAAAGTGTGCTTTTGAGTGTTTTAGTTCAAGCCCTTTTGCACTCAGCGAGGTTACGTTCATATTATCTTACTATCCACATGTGTGAAATTACACGCTTTACCGATGTGCAGGGGAGGCAGTCCGTTTCATGGTGATTAGGTGTATCTAGGGTGGTAGGTTTGTGACTACACGTGTGGGTTGGCAGTTGGGGGGAAAACTTGAGACAATGCTCCACTTCATGAGCACACACTGTACAGAAGCCCTCCCACACAGCCTTTGTTAAGCCTTCTCTCTTGAGCTGGCACTTCAGCCTCCCTGAGCCCATTGACTCCCACTGGATCCTCACCGCTGTGTTTGCTGGGTTGGAATATATGGGGGCCTTCTTTAATACCGTAACATCCGTATCCATTCCTTTCACACATGCCCCCCTCTCAGCAAACTGCAGCCAATACAATTTAATCCCATTTGGTAGGCAACTTAAATTCATCCAATTTCACAGATTAGGAGTTGTGGTCTCTGCAAAATTTAGCTTCACTCCTGATGTTTTTCTAGCTTAAATTTATGCTGCACACAACAACATAACACACAAGGGAAAATACATGCAATACATATAATCTTTATTTATTTTTATCTAACCTGTCCTCTCTTTAAAATATGCACAAATGTCTATGAAGGCCATTTTGTGTTTGTTGTATTTCCCATAAACCAGACCTTCCTACAGCAAGTGTAGTTTCTATAACAACCATACATCATAATGAAGCAGGAGACTCTACATAATTAAATTGCACGTATGCGAACATACTAAGCTAATGGGATATAGGCCTTTTGTGGCATTTGCTTTTAATTACAAAGTTAAAACTTTTGTAAAAGGTTCTTTTATCAAGCCCGAGAAACAGCAATTAATGAGCGTGTGGAGATGATTGGCAAGATTAACTGTCTCGAGGCTTTTGTTTGCCATCTCATTGTAATTCCTGACATAAATGTGTACAGGGTTGCATGGTGTTAATTCATTTTCATTAAAAAAGGCATTTTATGTGTGTTTGTCAGACAATCATTATAATTCCAACTGTTGAAAACTTTTCATTCCTGTGGTGAAGTTTCAGCAGTGTAAAATACAGTAGTTTGATGTTGGTGCTGTTTTAAGGGTTTGTTTGCTCTGTGGGAAATGAGAAACGCAGTAATTCTTTCAAAAAAAAAAGAAGAAAATAGTGCAACACAAATAGATGCACTGGGTAGGAGGATGAGAGAAAAAGAAAAAGGAGAAAAAAAAGACCTCTGACAACAGGGATCGGTCTGTCTTATGAAAACGAACACCGATGGTTTTAATTTACTGACTGCATTAGTCGGCTCCTCTCCAACCAAGCTTGGTGTTGTCTCGTTGGCAGCAGCAAAAGTTATTAATGGTGCAATAACAGGAGGCAAGCCTGGGCACAGAATATTCTATTCTCTCTCAGATTGTGTAATGATTTTCCACGAAAGGGAGGGCTGTCTGCTATTTCTCATTGCAGTTTTTTTTAAGTGGAAACAGACAACTTTTCAACTTTTACCCCCTAGCGTTTCCAAGTGGTGTTATTGTTGGCGCCAGTGTCGCAAAGACAACTGGATCACTTTCCGTTTTTCTCAAAGCCAAGAAACTACCAACAACACAGAATGTTGCATTTTGTTTTCCACTGTTTGGTTGTTCCACCATTTGCCATTTCCGCTACTAAGGATAGGTCAAGGTAGGGATATCCCGCCGTTATTCCACTTCGCTGTTTTGTATGAAAAATACAATCATGGATTGAGGGAATAGAGTGGTCTCACTTTTAAGCCAACAGCTAAGGTAGTAATAGTGCTGAATCAACATTTGTGTAAAATGGACAACCGTTAGGACAGGACCATGGACAGGATGAGTGTGACGTTTTGACGACATGTTAGCTTATGTGTGCAACCAACTGGCAGAAGATTTAAAAAGCTAGCAGCTAACTCTAAGAAGGAGAAAAGCATCTGAAAGAAAGGTTGCAAATTAGAAAAACCAATAAGGTGCGGTAGCTCCTTACTATCCGAGCAAAGGACAAGATCAACTGCCATAACAGGGAACAAAAGCGCTGCTGATGTGTATGTTATGTCACACTAGAGACTTGCTGTTGTGTTAGATGTCACCCTTGTCACACCTCTTTTTCTTCCTCAATGCCAGCATGCTGTCTACAATCACTCACAGGGACAGTGTAATGTTACTCTTGTTTGGTCCTGTTTAAAAATCTACAGGTCAGGGTGGACGGATGGTTTAAACAAAAACAGGAATTTGACCAATGAGAGAGCTGTTTGTGTCCTTGTTAAACTAATTTGGCTATTACATACATCAGGTAATGTAAAATACTTAATTTACGTTACGTACGTAGAGTACATTAACTTGTGTACGTGTACACAAGTAGTCTAATTTAGGAAACACTCCTGTGGGTCCTATTGGGCAGGAACAACTGACCCAAGCGGTCATATGGGTTGGAGGATTTGTCATAACAATATAATAAACCAAAACACTTTTTTCTTAAATTATTATTTTTTTTATTTTTAGGACAGCTTTTTTAGTGTGAAAGGAGGAGAGATAGGGGATGACATTCAACAAATAGCCACGGTTGGAATCGAACCCACAGTCACTGCCGCAAGGACAGAGCTACCACACGCCCCACAGACCAACCTGCTTATGCGCATGTGCATTTGGCCCCAACATTAACTGTAACAACAGAAATGTTAAATGGTGTACTAATAATCTCCAAATTACTGGGGAAAAAACACAAAACACACCTTTGCTGTGATGCCTGTGCAACAGGGGACATTTCAGAGGTGGGGATAAGTCACATATGCACAAGTCATAAACAAGTCTCAAGCCTCATCCCCAATGCAAATAAAACATGCTAACGCCCACGAACATCTGGCTTTTTAATGCAATGATAATGTGTACAATCGGCATTCACACCCGGGTGAAATGACTCTGCAGTAGACACAGGTTTTTATCAAAACAACTTACACATACACACATTTTTGCCTGCTGCATCACTGTGTACACAGCTGTGCTCTCTGGGCAATGGGAAAGCAGTCTAGCCTTTTTTATTGAGTTTACCTGTGTTTTTATTACCTGCATCCATGCGCTAATTTTGATGGAAAAGGGGTATTACTGTGGTGAGAACCAAACAAGTCAAGTTGAGTCCCTGCTACCAAGTCAAAGTCAAGTCAGGTCTCTTATCAGTGTTAGTCAAGAAAATCTCAAGTCCTCAAATTAGCGACTTGAGTCTGACTTGAGTCAAATCATGTCAATTAAATCTCCCACCTTTGGTACTGATAGTCCATAGAGTAAATGTTGTAAAGGCAACCTTCAGCTGCTCTTTATTCATTCTCTAATTGTGTTTATGGCCTAACATTTTAGCAGATGGACGCGAGAAGTCAAAGGGTCGTTATTAAATTCAAACTGGAGCAGGCAAAGTGAGTTCAGCGGGAGATTTAGACGATGACCTCCTGCCTGCAAAGTTGTTTGTTGGTGGTTCTTTCAGCTTTTATAAGGCCAGCTCTGCAGGTTATGCTTTTAATCACAATTACAGGCTAGCCGTCTGAGTCTGCCCTGTGATTTATGTGTCTCAAAAAGGCAGTGGGGTGGTTGTCCGAGAAGGTCAAGCTGCAGGGCAAATGAGTGGATGGCGGTATTATAAAACTCTACTTATCGCTGTTTCCTCTTTTTGTCTTGTGGAGAATAAATTCGCTTCCACTCCAGAGCGAAATAAACCTTAAAACTGATCTGAACGCACCTACAATCAAAGGTTAACACTTCCGAATTCAGTACTTTTAATGCTTCTGAGTACGAATCAATACACATTTAAACCCCCCTCTCTCCTTCTTTTTTTTCGCCACAGGCCCTCATATTGATTCCATGCATGAGCCTGCAGAGTTATCACAAAACAAATTGCACAGACTTGAATTTGACAATCCCTTTATGAGGAGCGCTTCATTGATTTCTGGATGGTGGCTGTGTTTGGCTCCTTTACAGGGAAGAGGGGAGGTTGCTCATTGGAGACACAGCCACAGCTTATTCTAATTGCTTTATTGCCTTATTGTATTCTGGTGGCAGCTTATGCGGCGCCAAGTCAGGGAGTTAAAGTTAGTGACTGTTGCTCGGATGTACAGTAAGTAAGTGCGTTCCTCCCTGTTGTCTGAGCCCTGTTGGGAATAGCACTGAGTTGTGACTTTTCCAGAGGATACGGTGTGTCAGCGAAATCTGTCCTGCAGTGTGAGGCTTGACACTGCAGTGACAGCGCAGCAATATTTCCCCCCTTGTTTCAGAACAAATTACCGGCAGCATGACATCAGAGGGCTCATTGTGCACCAAGACCCCCTCCTCACACACACACACACAAACACACACATATACTACCCCCCAGTTCTGCGGGTGGAAGGACACCCTCATTATTATACCACATGAATGTAATTGTTGTTGGGGTTTGTGGGAGTTTTTGGATACGTTCCAAAAAGGTGTAAAAGTAGAGAGTCTTGTTTCATTTGACACATTTCTTTCAGCAGTGATTGACTCAACTTGTTCTTATTTCAGTATTTGCATTTTGCAGTTGTTTTTAGGAATGATGATTGTGGAATTTTCAGCATAACCTTAGCATAGTCTACATGATAAGAACATTATGATATACCTTGACTTCGCCTAATACTCATTTTTTGTGAGTAGAGTATCATAATGTAACTCAGTGCAACCTTCATTAGCTGTAAGTTACAGCCACTGGCTGCTAACAGCTAAGGGCTAATGTTAACTAGCTCTCCTCCTGCCAATTTAAACACAGATTTGTGGTTGACAATATAGAATTATCATGGAAGAAATGGTGTGCGTCTTTTGACCTGTTGATGAGTTTACTGCATCATTACATCCTGGGGAAGATCTCTGTTCATGCCTATTCCATTTTGTATTTTTCACGAGACAGCAGGACTCTGTTAGTGTCGAGCCACGCTTTTTAGCCTGCAGAAAATCGAAGTGACACTTTACAAAAATGAAATCAGCCTGCTATTGGTGCATATTACCTAATTTACGATAGCGGATGTTTGGCTGAATCATCAGTGCATCTCTAATTTGTTTTTTCACTATTTATTGCTTTCATAAACAGAAGTCACCTTTATCAAAGTATTTATTAACCTTAACATCATGTACTTTCATCAATTCATTTTAATCTGATTTTCAAAAACACATCTATGAACATGAAACTATTGTAAATGAGACACAGGTCTCAACAGGGTTTCCTGTATAAACAATGTTTATCACAAAGCACTTTCCATTACTGCCTTGACAGGTAGGGAGCAGCAGATAAGCCAACCGTGGGCGAAATAAAATCAAATGGCTCACAGAAGACAGAGTGGAGAGTCTAATATTGTGTGGCATTGTGTGTGTCTGTGAAGGCCACCAGATGCAATTCACCTGCAGGGGTTAAGAGTTTATCCAGAGCTCCGAGGTGCAGTACACATGCCTTTCTTGTTTACTTCCTCATATATGCATCACATTGGTATTGAATGGCTACTGCAAACCACGTTTCTTCCTCTGCAAAAAAAGGGGCATTCATCTCTATGCTTCCTTTCTTTTCCACAAGGTTTTCAGGTGCTCTGTGAGAAGGAAGTCAGGGAGAAAAAAAAATGCTGCCTGCTCTGCCTCCTTTTTCCCCAGTGTGGAATAAAGCTGCATTTTGAGGGGGAGTGCTGTCATGCATCACACACCAGGAGGAGCAGAGAAACAAACAGGGCCAGATTCATCAAACAGAGGGAGTTGCTCTGCAGGATGGGGGGAATGCTGGGTGTTAATCAAAGTTGAACAGCTAAACTCATTTTATTCCAAAGGGAGAGAGAAGGATCGGAGGGGAGAAATAGTGCAGGCTGCGTCTTCTGTCTTCCGTCTTCTGTCTGCAAAAAAGGGGGAATAGAAAATCTGCGAATAAAATATTGCATGATGAGACAATGTCACATAAAGACGTGGATAATTATAGCGTTAAAAAAAAAAAAAACGTGGGAAAAATCAGTTGTCCTACATGAACTGTGGTCCAAGGATTCATTATGCAAGCTGATTTTGCCGTTTTGCATATTTTCGGCTTGCTTTTAATACACTGTGCCACCCAGTCACTCTGGCTTATTTGTTTTTAAGTCCTGCAGACTTTGATGTGGCCTGTAATCTTGTCCGGTCTATTACAATATTTAGATCGAAACAGACAGTAAATTAGCAGAGAGGCTTGTCCAACTCTTTTTTTTTTCATTTATTTTTTATTTTTATTTTTCTCTGCTCCTAATTGGATGAATGGATTTATTTTGTTTTTGGAACATGCCGAGGCTTCTGTTTAATCTCCGCGGGCCCCTCATCCTGCTTCCCCACCCACTCACCAGATTGATTGTATCTAACACCAGACAATGGCATCAATGAATTCAAGTAGTTTTTTTCCCCTCTCTCGGGTAGACAAGAAAGGGAATCATTTGCATGCAGGTGACATGTTCAAACGGGGCAAGGTGAGATGAATCAAAATGCAACTCAACAGTTTCCTAATGCTTTGACCTAATTATGCATCCATTCTTCTTTCACTGGCTAGTCATATTCATTCAAACACATCTAGGATTGGTTTTTGATGAAAAATGTCTCTGCTTATTCACTGCTTCTCTGTAGTTTTGCTGACTTCAATTGAATTTACTGGAAGATTTAAAGTGTATTAAAACATCTGCAAGAGGAAATTCTCAACCACAACTCCAGACAAACCTTTTCCGTTATCGATCGGCTGTATTAGTAAGTACTTCCTCTTCAGGATGCTCTTAAGGCTGGGCGTATCGTCTTACATCCTCATCCCGACCATGGTTTCCACAACATACAAACCCTGTGGGCAGCAGACTACACTCCTGTGAACCAAACGAGCATCAAAGAGGGCAAGATTCATGATGGTGGAGTATTGATCCCTGAGGAAATTTAAATCATGTTTATAGGAAATTACTTAGATCACCCCACAGACGCTTAGCTACCTACATGAACGTGTGCGCATGCATGGTGCAAAGGGAGAAAACACTGATGCGTGTAACATTAAATCTACTCTATAAACTACTGGTGACAAGATGTTGTAGATCACTGATTTATTCTTTGTACTTTTGCAGCGTAAGGAAGCAAAGCAGCTTCTATTTCTCAAAACCTTTGACACTAAAAGAGAGAATGTGTTACAATAATTGGAGGCTTTGTCATTTTAATTACTTAAAGATCTTTATATGACAGAATAAATAGAGATTTCACAACCCAATCACCAGAACAATGTTGGCATTGAACATTTCTGCAAACCACGGATATGTTATTCTTGTATGTTATTATGTGGCAGATACGTTGAAACTTTAATTTTTAAACAATGCTGCCATTAATGTGGTTAGGTTTAGTAACGAAAAAAACTTGGTGATAGTTCGAGAGGATCACACTTTGGCCTAAAATATGTGGTTTCTGTGGCACAATCCTATCAGGAAACACTGCAATGTCATTGTAAAAAAACAAACTCTTTTCATGGCACTGTCCTGGCAGGAAATGTAACAATGTTTCTGTAAATGACAACTGTTGTTTTGGTTTTATTCTGGCAGGAAACACAGCACTGTTTCAGTAAACAACAATCACTTTTTGTGGCACTATCCCAGCAGGAAATGTAGTGATGTCTCAGAAAAAAATCAACCACTTTTCTTATTTGTTATCCTGGCAGGAAACACAGTGATGTCTCGGTAAAAAACTACTGCTTTTAGTTGCACTAGCTGAGCATGAAACAAAGTGATGTTTCAGTAATCAACAACCGCTTTTCATAGTACTTTGCTGGCAGCAAAAGTCAGCAATGTCTTGGTAAAAAACAGTTTCCCTAGTGGAAACTCTGTGATGGGTTGCTAAAAACCAACCACATTTACAAGCTAAAAAGACGCGGACAATGCAGCGATGTCTAAGCAAAAAACAACCTTTGTGGTACTATCCCGGCAGAAAAAGCAGAAGTACTCAATTAAAAGAAACTGTTTTTTGTGGCACTATCCCGGAAAGAAACAAAGCAATGTCTTCCTAAAATACAACCACTTTCCGTTGCGCTATCCTAGCCGGAAATAAAGTAATCTTTCGGTAACCAACAACCGTCTTACATGGTACTATCACAGCAGCAAACACAGTGATGTCTTTGTACAAATTAGCCAATTTTCATGGTAATATCTCCTGTGGAAAGACAGTGACAGGTTGCCAAAAACCATCCTCTTTTGCTAGTTAAAAAGCCGCAGGAGGAGGTAGCAATGTCTCTGTTTAAAACAATTAGTTTTGGTGGCATTACCCTGGCAGTAAATGCAGCAATATCTCAGTAAAAAAACTTTGTGGTGCTATCCCAGTTGGAAATGCAGAGATGTCTTGGTTAAAAAATAATTGCTTTACTTCACACTTTCCAAGAAGAAAATGCCGTGATGTCTTGGTGAAAAAAACAATTGCTTTAACTGGCATTGAACTACAGTGACAGGACATTCAAAACCAACCGTAAAAAACAACCTTTGTGGTACTATACCAGCAGAAAACGCAACAAGGTCTTAGTAAAAAACACAGCAATGACTCGCTAAAAAATAACTTTGTTGTTTATTTATCTCGAACAGGGTACCTGCAGCGTGCCAGGTGTATCTCCTCCACCTCCCAATGACAAAGTCAGCTTATCCACCACGTCACTTTAGAAGCCTTGGTATGGTAAAACATACATATGTAACATATCCGAGGTTCGCAGAAATGTACAATGCCAGCATTTTCTTCTGGCAACTAAGGTGCATTTCAGACACTTAAATTCTACTTATGACGCCCAGACAGGAAAGTTGTATGACATGCTATCATCCTGTATCCAGCTCCGTCTGCTCTCTGCAGCAATTTTAGCCCATGACAGTCTTATCACTCCGGTCCAAGAGTGTTGTAACACACCACTGGAAAAAAAGACTCATACCATTATTCTAAATGAGAAGAGAGGGAGCTGAGAAATAAAAGAAAATGTTCCAGTCGTTGCCACCACCCCGCTCCACTGTCTGGGCCGACATTAACACCAAAATGAGAATGACCTCATCATACGTTCAGCCAAATCATCATAAATGACATGATATTAACTCTGCCAGACAGCTTCTTCTTTTTTTTTTTTCTTGGGCAGTTCTCCATTTTGCTGGAGTTTGTGGTTCTGTGCCCTTGTTATCTGGCCCTCCAGACTCTGCTCTCACTGTGAGGCAGAGGAGCAGAAAGATGGCAGTAATTCATTTTGCGCCACGCCACAGGCAAGGCTCTTTTTTTCCCTTCTGCCCATTACCTCCAGACCAGACTCTGCGTCTCAGCAGGACACCGCTCCCTTCCGCTGCAGCCCAGACCCCACAGTACTCCGGGGGGCTGAGGTTAGTGGACGACCCACTTCGGATTCTGTCAGCACCACCCGCAGTCATCCGAGGCACTCCACTCCACCTTCAGGAAAAGTGCAAAAAAAAGATGGCAGCCGCACAGTCGGTCAGGGTGATTTCTTTCTCTTCATCCAAAGTAAACTCACACAACCTAAAAAATACATATCCCTGCCTGTAGGAATTTTTCAAATAATCCTAGAATATTGGCTTGATTTGGATTATTTAAATGCCAACTCTTTGTGCTAGCTGAAATCAAACAAAAGACAAATACTAAGAAAAATAAAACTAACAATAAAAGTCCATTTAAAGACACCCCCCATTTTCAGATATGCTGAAAATGTTCCCTTCAAAATATAATATAAATTTAACAAAATTTGGTATATTATGACAACAACAGACAGCCACTCCTTAATATAATTACCAAACATACTCATAATTGTAACTTTCCATTAATATTGCTACTGATTCTAGAATTACAGTGTGCTACAATTCTGCATGTGCAATTTGTGTGAATGTTGTCCCCGTACATGGGTGGATCACATGACAATTATCCCCTGGGCACAACAATGAAAAGAGCCCCACCACCTCTCCTATGGAGGTGATTTTGTGTGTCTTTGAAGTGATGTCTTGTTTTATCATTTTGTTGTGATTTTGTGTTCCTATGTGGTTATTTTGCCCATTTTAGTAGTTATTTTGTTCCCCATTGCAGTTCCTTTAAATCTCTTTGTGGTGATTTTGTGGGGGTTTGTTGTTGTCGTTTGGATGTCTTTGTGATAATTTTGTGTTGTATGAAGATTAGTTTCTGTCTCTTTCAGATAATTTTCTAGTTTTGTGTCACTTTGTAGTCATTTTGAATCTCTTTTTTTGCCCTTTTTGCCCCTTTTTTGTCTCTGCAAAGGAACTTGTCTTTGTAGTTCCTTTGCATCTCATTGTGGTCATTTTGAGTCTCTTCCTGTTCAGTGCGTGTTGGTTTGAGTGGCATTTTGCAGGTGAAGGCCGGGGGGTGGAGCCCTAAGACTTTGGGCCCCTGGGCCTGCGCCTGCAGTGATCCATCTATTGCTACATCCCAGCAAAATACCTTGCTTGACTGCTTTGGGTATGCCCAAATGTTGACTGCATGGCTACAGCCCTGGTACATCAAGATTTAAACTAGTCAAGTAAGGACTTTTTTCTTTTCTATTTGGCCTGTTCTTAACAATTTAAGACACAAAGTGAAAGATTTGTAGATATAAGGCATAAAAACATTCAAACGTCCTTACAACCTGAGGGAAATTGACCTAAGTTGTTTGGAAAGATGAAAATTAGACTTATTTGCAGAACAAAACCCATATATTGTATTTTGTGCAGCTATTTAGATGTCGGCAATATCCAAAAATAGCTTTGTAATCTATTATGGTTTGTTGTTTCATCTTCATCGGGAACAGTGCGTTTCCAAGGTAAAATATTCTGGTTTAAAACGGCATAAGTTTCAATTACAGCCAAGTGTTTTTAAATGAGAAGATGCACATCAACATCTAAGATGCCTGGATGTTTATGAGTATAGAGTGGTATGATGGAAAAGCTCTTTTTTTTTTTTTTCAATATTGCCACAAGACCTAATTTGTTCCCCCGGCAAGCATTTGGGTTTGGTTTTTATCTTTATTTTGACATGTTGTTGTTCATGTGGAGAGCAAAAGAAATATCCCATTAACAGGCTCTCTCCTATCTCCCTACATAAATCATTGACATGGAAATGAAACTGTTCTGACAAAAAAGGGAGATGGATAGAGGAATACAAATGCAAAAACATTACACACACATTCATCGCCTCCCCTCGTCGTCTCCCCCTCGTTTCACATAAATGCACTTCAGCAATTGGAACAACTTCTGAGTAGACAATTAGGAATGCAACAAAAGTCTGAAGTGATTCAAAAGGGGGAAAAAATCTATCTGAGAGGACTCTTGTACATAATTACATCTGAGTTGCATTATTTTCACAGGATGTTCGCCTCAGCTAATCAATGTGGACCAAGCTGTCGATTCTTTGTTTAAGGGTGACAAAGCCATGGATTTCTGATTACAGTGACAACAATTATATTTGTCTTCGGTTGTGTAAGTGTTGTGTAACCTCCACCCAAACACCTACAATCAATCTGTTTACCTTGGATAACACTTGTGCCTGATTGGCTGGCAGCTTTCTGTCAAAATCTTATAGCGTGAAAAAAAGACTATTGTCATTATCTAAGCATTTAAAGCAAATCATATGACATGCTGTTGAGGACGGCTTAGTCCAAGGATGGAATTTTAGTTATTTTTAGGTTATAAATGTCAGTGTGTTTTTGAATGAGGTCTTATTTCCTCCGCTTTCACTTCGGCTTACCACTGAAACGGAATTAACCAAGAATATAATAGATGACAAACAAACTTTCAAAAGATGCATTTCAACAAAGCTTCTCTTTTTTCCCGTGATAAATTGTTAAAAGCGTGATAATACTCTGAGATGTCCTGAAAATATCAAACTTGGTGAAAGACACTTTCATCACCTCCACCTTCTACTTACCTGTATCATTTCAGCCAGAAGAATGTAATCATTTGCGCCTTTTCCACTACATGGTAGAGCTCAGCTTGACTCGATTGGACTTGCTGTTTTTTGGTTTTCCAACAGAAAAAAAAGTTGTAGATATTACCTTGTAACCGGTCTCAGTCGAGGTTGTAAGCGAGCTGAGCCATCAGGGAGAATCATCATTAGAATCGTCACTTGCTTTACAAATTGTTCTGTAGAAACCTGCCATTTTTGAATGTTCAGACAACAGAGACCACTTTTTTTCATTTACCTGTTTGACATTTTAAGCATTTTAAACAAATGGCAGCATGCAAAACTACACCATGGTTAGTTAACAAGGTGCAGCTTGCTTAAATCCCCATAATGAAACGGTTCATTTTGCAGTGGTTGTGATGCTCAAAAACTGTATTCACTGTTTTACAGACGTCTCCATGGCGTCACATGACGGACTCTGCAATTGTGATTCAGTTGTTTGGCCACTACGAAAATTTGCAAAGCCTGCCGCACTTCCTGGGGGCTTGGGTTTTGTTTTAGAAGATCCAGTGAGACTCTATTGGCTGCACACTGTTAACAGGACATTCCAATTTTGTAGAAAAAGTTTAAAAAACTGATAAGCGATCATAGAGCCATCAACCAGGACAGGAAGAGCTGAAATTGGTTTGACCTGATGGACAGAATCTGCGGTCAATGAACAGCCAACAATGGGAGAGAGGCTGGTCTCAGCTCAACAGCAGCTTTGCTTGAATCCATGATGGAGGATGGAGTTTTTCAGCAGTGGAAAACAAAGAGAAAAAGAACCTGGTAGTGAGAAAGTGAGTAAAGTCAAGTCTGCACCATGCTGTGGAGACACGGCTATTGATCTTTGTCCCGTTTGTTCGAGATAAACTCACAGATTGACCCGAAGCTTTGACACAAGAGTGCACAGCTCAAATCACAGGCTTTTATTCCACAAACCTCCCTAAGGAGCAGCTGACATTTACTCACTTAAATCTATCACATCCTCTCAGTACCCCTCCACAAGTCTCTGCCACTGCCTCGCTGTCTGTCAGTGGTGGAATGTAACTAAGTATATTTACTTTACTTGAGTCTTTTCCTTTTAATCCCACTTTATACTTTACTCCACTACATTTCAGAGGGAAATGTACTTTTTTTGCCGCACTACATTTGTATGAAAGTTTTAGTCACTAGTTACTTTACAAATTATGATTATTTTAATAAAAAACATGAGAAGAGTGCATAAAATATGATGTTGTTTACAAATTAAACCACCCAATAGTTTATACAAGTACAGTTGAAATGATTAGTTGCTTAATCAATTAGCTGATTGACTAATTAATTAATTGGCAACTATTTTATAGTTATGGGTTTTGTTTTTTTGTTTTTTTTCTGAACTTGTTACTGGCAACTACCTTAATAAACACTAAAGTCATTTTCTTTTTTTCTTCTTTTTTGGGGTGCTTTTTATTTTTCCTGAATTGGGTACTTTGGAAATTATTTTAATAAGCATTTAAGTTATTTTCTTTTTCCTTTCTTTTTAATAGTAATTTAATAGTATTTTTTTTTTATTAGATTTTTCTTATTAGTGTACTTTCACTTTTCCTACATCAAGTAAATTTTCCGGATTACGCTTACTTTTACTAATCAACATTTTTAACATCAGACTTTTGCTTGTAACAGAGTATTTTTATAGTGTGGTGTTAGTACCTCTACTTAAGTAAATGAACTGATTACTTCCTCCACAACTGCCCTCTGTTTTTTGACAGAACTTCAGCCTTTAGCACATATTTGCCTGCAGTATGACCCAATCTGAGAGATGCTCCAGTGTAGAGATGAACTCTAGGAGATGACAGCTGCAAAAACAGCCCACTGATGATGCCTACTGAGCCCACGATGAGCTCAAATCCTTTTGAGAGACAGAGAATCTGACTCCCCTGATGTCTGGTGTGCATAAACCCCTGCAACATGCAAACCTAGATATAAACAAAACACTTACTTTAGATAAGTAGCTGCATTTAACTAATCTTGCCTGCTTTTGGTCATGTCCCAGTAATTATGATATCACCCCACAATGTGCAGGTATACTTGAAGTAAATGTTGGGTGTGGAGAAAGCCTTGATGAAGTGGATGAAGTGTGATCCTGACAGTGCCAGTGATTGGCTCGAACACAAGTCTCTTTGATCTCTCTTAAAGGTGAAGAATAGTTCATGTAATTTATGTATTATTCATTTTCTGACTTTTTCCAAAGCCAAAATTCTTTTGGAAGCTGCTTTTCATCTGACTGAAAAAATAATCTGTGATTTCTTTTGGTCTGCAAATGAGGAAAAAAAAAATATAAAAGTGACCACCAACCAGCAGGAAAAGTATAATACAGCAGCTTTGCTAAGTAATGTTCAAGCAGAGGGAGAAAGCAGAGCTACAAGATGTGGCTTTCACCGGCAAACACAGCGGATTAAGTAAGTTTCCCTTTGAGAAATTAACTACTACACAAAGTGAAGATAAAAGAAGAGACAGAATAACGAGGCCTGTTTGCCTATTCAGAGGGTTTAGCCGTGTATTAAAAATCATACCGTTAAGCTTCCTGACAGATGCTAATGAAGTGATGTTTACATTTTTGATTCGCTGCCTAAACAAAGATAAGACATGCTCTCGGAAAACAGCAAGCCCTGCAATCCAAACACATCCATTGAGCTTGTCACCAAAGACATGACAGCTTTCTTCCCCTACTAACAACAATGAGCGACTCATTTCCATATTAATGAGAGAAAAGAAAGGCAAGTGGTTGGAGGGGGGGTGGGGGGGGGGGGTGGGCACGGAGGGGGCGGTGTAGCTTCTTGTTGTCTTGGCACCTATTGACAAAGTCTTCAAATAGGTTGTTAATGACCGGCCTAAAACACAGCGAGCAGCCTGTGGAGTAATCATATCAACATGTTGCGCATGCATATCATGCCGCGTGCTGTCGCCATGCCTCCAATGCGGTTGCTCCCGCGAAAATGTTCGGTATTGTTGCCGCACATGAGACAGATAAGCATGCAGGGTGCACACGAACACTTACTCATCCAGAAACACCACATACACACAGCACTTAACATCTTGTACAATACAAGACATTCTCATCCCACAGGAAGCAGGCTTCAGTACACCCAAAGGGTAAATACAAAATTAGCAGCTCTGGAGTACTTTGGGCCAAATCTAGGGGGATATAAGACATCCGGTAGATCCCATAGCTTAACCTTTAACACAGATTGCAGTTCCCTTAACCCAGTGGTTTCCAACTGGTAGGTCAAGGTCCAGAAGTGACTTGTGTCACGTATGTAAAAACACAATTAAGGCTATTCTTTGTGAATTTGGGAAATTAATTTGAATAAGTGGTTTTTTATAATGTATGGACCTTGAACTGATGACCAAGGAGAAATCTGAGCCTGGTGATTAGACCAGTTAGGGACCATGGCCCTTAACCTGGAAGCTAAACTTCTTTAAATGCAAAAAATGTAGACTTGAGATTTGGACTTTAGTCAAACTTTAAGGGGCACTGGACTAATTTAACATGTCAGACTTCCTCTCAGACTTCTCAGAAAGTGGCGCAAATTCTGCTGTGGTCCTTCGGGGTCACAAAGGGAACTTTATTAAGTCTGAGAAAATAACTTGAGTTGTTTTTGACTAGTTTTTTGCTTTTCAATAGCAGATACTTTGGTCACTTTTTAGTGGCAGCAGAAACTAATTGTGAGCGCAACATTGGCATACCTTCAACGTTCTGTTTATGACATTTTAAGCATTTACACAGCAGTGTATTTGCTATATGAAGATACAGTGGAGTAATGGTGTCCTGCCCAAACCAGAGAATTAAATCAGGCTACTGTGTATGTTTTAATCTGAGCTTCTCTGTTTTTTGTTGTGGTAGGCAGTCCAGTGGCATTTGTGTGTATTCCACTGGCAAGCTAATTTCTGTTGCTCTGTCCTGCACTCATATAGTGGTTACCGCTAATAACACTCACCCACAGAGTTATTGCTAAAGCGTAGTGCCCTCCCTACGATTAGCACCAAGTTAATACCATTAGCTCGGTCAACACTGTTGCCACTGTTGTTGTTAGCACTGTTTGCGCTGTTAGCACCGTTAGCTGCTAGCATGTGTGTCACTAGCTAACCTCCATGTTGAGAACTGTGTGCAGACAACCTGAATCAGACCCTGATCATAGATATTCTCTGAATTTTATACAACTCATTGAAGTTGAAATGAAATGTTAGCAAACAGTTGCTATAATTTACATGTCCATTATTTACAGAGCAGCATTATCAAATATTTGGAGTCATGTTTTTGGCAGAGTGTTAATGTTTTTCTCTCTCTCGCTCGCTCTCTTTTAGCTCTATCTTTGGTCACTACCAGTTCCCTAGAGAAATGTCTGGCTCTTTGCTGGATGCACCACTATGTTCACCAGCTAGTAAGTCACAAAATGTGTGTCAGCTGTTTGGTGCTGAACAGGTATCATACAGTGGTTTTTGTACAGCTTTTTTACTCAAAACAGCTGCTTACTATTTACAAAAAAACTAAAATCCCCAGATAAATCTTTAGGCCTATGGATTGAAATGAGTTTACGAGCTTAGACTAATATGATTAAAAGACAAATGTTTCATGTAACTTACATGGCCAGCATTTAAAGACTTGCAGACTTGCAGTTTGCTAATGAAGGATTGTGACTTTACTTGGATTTTCCTTCTGTGACCCGAGACTTGACTTGGACTTGGCATAAAACATAAAACATTTTCCTATATTACACCATGTAAACAGTACACTAGTGCTATCTCTTTGATTTCTGTGCAGGTTTGTGATTCTGTGAGGCATTTATTCTCACACTTGACTCTGAGAGGCATCTCCTAGACATAATCTTCCAGTTCATAGTGCATGTCATTAGCCTCCTAAATTACAAACATCATTAGGAGAATTGATTCAACTTAGCCTCCTGGGGGGCTTCAGTCTGCTGTTCCGACGTGGCGGGAGCTCATTTTGAGTGCAGTGTCAATCCTATTTCACAAGTTCAAGCGGACCCATTGGGGGTCTGAGCCGTCCACCCCTCTTTATCCCTGCACGGTGAGGCCCCATCACCTCATTAGCAAAAAAGGGTCGACTGTGTGTGTGTGTGTGTGTGTGCGCGCGGCCGTCATGCATGTAAGGCATGATTCAGCCTCAGTGCAGGGTGGGTGAAATCATTGTGGCACACTGACCTCTGCAACAACCTCAAATGCTGCGACATTGTGAGGGGCATCACTGGGTCACGTTGTGACAACAGCAAAGAAGACTGATGCTATTTTTTTTTCTTTTAAGATTAAAAAATAGATTTTAAAAAAATTATTTTTTTTACATGTTTCTGTGTCCTATAATGCTATGGTATTTTCTGTTAACCTATTATTACAATGTCAACAAAAAGACAGTCATTATAAGATATATTGTCAGTGATTCAAATATGCTTTTAGTGTCCCCCAGATATATTAATTAAAATATAAATATAAGAATAATATAAGAATAAGAATTTGTTGTTCCAAGACAGGCAGCCCACTATCTGAAAGAGTAATTTATTGGATATTAGATATATATATATATCTATATATGTATATATATATATATATATATATATATATATATATATATATATATATATATATATATACTGTATATTTATATATACATATACAAGATACACACAGAACATGACATGGTATATCTGAAACTCAGCAAACCAAATAAACCCAAACAAAGATCAAATAAAAGCTATAGTAATTCTAATATTGACATTTTGCAACCTGAGAAATTAAACTGATGTAGTTTACCAAGAAATGGAAAGTGTAGCGATGAGCCGGTGCATCAAATAGTGCCTCAGCTGAGTATGTGGAGGGAAATCCTTTTGATAAGAGTCTGCAGGCTGGAAGAGGAGTGCTAAGGGACAGCAAAAAAAAAGTATAAGAGGGGAATTGACAAACAGAAAAATGACTAGGCTACACACACACACACACACATGGCACAAGCAAAACATCAAAATTTGAACAAATTCAGCCCTCGAATTCTAATGCAGCATGGTCCTTGAACTTCTGGAACAGCCACTAATTTCAGCCCATGTAAGAAACATGGTGGGGGTGATGTGCCTTCAATAATTCATCTGGAGATTGATAGATGTGTGTCCCCAGAGACTGCAGTGTGGATAGAGTGTTGCTCAGCTTTCCACAGAGACTTGCTGTGAACTCGGCCCGTGAATTTGTCAGTATGGAGATCGGGGTCAGAGTTCAACATGAGAGGGTCTGATACGGCGCTGCTTTGGACCCACACCTCCTCTTCTATTATGGCAGAAATCCATTCGATACTCAAGGCTCATCTCCATCTCCACCGAGATGTTGTATGTTGATGCAGCAGTGGATTGAACATGGACTTCAGGGCACACTGAGCTATGGTTTTGCATGTAAAAAAAAATTGATTAAGTCTGTGATATTTGGCTTAACAGAGATGAAAAGGTTGATTCTTTACCTTGGAAGGATAAGATTATTTATGAAGGTTTATTGCTATTTTGATTTAACTTCAGATCTGTGCGATCTACTGTGGTTCAGTATGTAGGATTGAGGTTAATATATTTGCAGAAGTGGAAAATTAGTATGTTTTATTTAGTGAACAGAATAAGAAGGTTTATATCTACATTGGGAGTGTATCCTCGTCAGTGGAGATTGCCATGTCTCACTGCCATGTTTCCACAGTAGATCAAAATGGAAAAAACAAATACTGGCTCTAGATGGGGTCATTCTCGTTTGGGTCTGTTTGTTTCGAGAGCGGCGCCCTCTTTAGACATGACATCAGCATGCGTCTCAGGTGATCTGATGACAACTGGATATCGTAAATACAGGTGTAAATGGCCACCAAAACACTTTTCTGATCCCAGTCTTTCAAAACACTTTCTGAGGTGATCTGGGACGCATTTTATCATATGCTAATGCCGCCTGATGTGTCTCCCAACAAGGACCGCATCATCAGTGCAGGACGTGGTGGTTGTTTTGGTGACAGTATGCTAATGCTCTTACCCATTGTATGTTGAGTTAGATGAAATGGTGCGTAATCATCTCTAATTTTGCCCTATGAAAAGGGACATTTTGAATTCTGCTGACAGCAGTATTTCCAGTTCTGCTGACACAACTGCTAACGTATGTCCCAAGAATAGCTGAGTCATAGCTAAGTGTGGACATAATAACAGTGCACGGAGCAGTAACAAAATCTGAAAACAAATGCTCAGCTGGAGATGCACGATAGACACAGGTATAAAGGCGTCTCAGAAGTCTACGTGCTTTGCTAGCTGCACATATGCAAGGTGCCATACAGGGTCAAAGAAATACCTATGTGTCACGTAAAACTGATTTATTTAGGGTTTTTACCCATTTCAATCACCAGGTGGATTTGTTTTGGCGAGAAGGAGACCTGTGTGGATAATTTACCTCCCGAATAGAAAAAAAAAAACCTCTTACTGGTGAAAGTTTCAGCTGGCTGCAATCTGCAATCCTCACCACTAGATGCCACTAAATCCCCCAAATTCTTATACACTGTTCCTATAAGAAAACTGAGAATATTCTCAGAGAGGATATGAGTAGCTGGAGTGAAAGAGATTTCTTCCTTTATCTTTACAAAGGTTAAATTAGCTGCTTTTGTGTTCCTCAACACTATTTTTACAATACATACAGTTAAAAAGAGAGTGCTGTAAAGGCCACCTAAATGTTGTTGTTGCCCTCACATAATTACTATCTATATTTTTGATTTCTAATGTGAACACGGAAGGCCTGAAATCACCGATCTTGACTCTGTTTATACAATGTGCAATCAACCCTAAACATCAATAAAATGATTGCTGCGACTTTCAAAAACACAATTTTGCCCTAACAATTTTCAGCATAATTATCCCACCAATGGGGCTGTCTTTTTGTGCTCCACACTGCACACCCCCACATGTGACCAGACGGGAGGTGGATAATCGTTGACGGACAGATCAATATCGGAGCATATGGAGGCCAGGCAGAGTATAGAAATGAAAAGTGGAAAATGGGATATAGATAATTGAACTCGCTGAGCACCCTGACTGGCACTTCACGCAATCTACTGTCATTTACTTGACCTCACGGAGTGACCACGCAAAGTGCAGAAATGAGGCAGAAAATGAAAATGTTGAAAGCCACCATGGTCACTTGAATCTGTCACAGCGCCGCTCTTCCAAAGAGCGAGAGGAAAACCCTTCATGGATTAATGTAATGATGTGGATCAATGCTTGTTCTTTGTGCAACAAGTTTGAAAAAAAAAAAAAGGACAGTAAATATCAATCATGTGATGTCATCCGTGACCCCATGCATTCACAAAGCGCTGGAAGGTCACGTGCTTTCGCTGCGTAGTCTCGTCAAATCAATCATGCATGGGTTGGTCCAGTATGTGCAACACAGTCAAACTATATTTAGCAATGTTGAATCAAATTGTCTGCCCTTGCAGAATAATCCCTGTAGGGAAATCAAATGAACTCCTAACATATGTTCTTACCAAACAGAGAAAATGTGAGGACAACTCTACTTACATCTACAAGGCTTACACACTTGACTGTATGAGCTGCTCATTCAGCAGCTTCCCACTGTGATCAGGTCAAATGAAAAGTATTAATTATATGTAGAATATAAAAGGGTGAAACGCAGATATTACAAGCCTATACAGGCCTCTATAACATCTGAGTACTACAGAAAACCATGAATTATAGATTAACTTTAGACTTGAGCAGCAGTGACACATGTACATAATCCCATGTGGGGACATTATAAGCCTATTAAAGTGTCTGTTCAGCCAAATTACAAAAAATGCAACACATTTGTTTTCATTTAGCCCTACTTATATCTGGTTGTGCAGATAGTTTTGGCTCTATTTGTCCAGGTTTTGAGATCTCAGATATTTCTGCCACCATTCAACACAGCTAAAGTTAATCTTCATACTTCTCGCATGTGTCAGGCATGTAAGAATTTGTCATTAGTAAAGAGGTCACTTCATCCAAAATACCAAATTGCATATTTCAGAGTACTCTCCAGAGGTATATGTCCATGAGGACTTTTGGTTTTATGTGCCCAGGTTTTGAAAGAAGTTTCTGGGGTTTCTGATGCTGCTCCAGCACAGAGGAGGTGAATGAAATTATGCGTTTGTGCTGCTTAAATCTGCATGACTTGTTTTTATGTTCACCAGTTAGTCCTTAACTTTGTCTTTCCACTGTATGGTGCTGGGCAGGTAGCATGCAGTGGGTTTATCTGGGATTTTACAATGTTGATGAGAGCTGTGAGACTGAATTAAGACAGAGACTGAACTGGTTAAAATACAGGAAGCACAATCTGTCAGTTTGTTTTGTGTGTCTGTTTTGTCTGTGTCTCAAATGTGGAAAAAAAATCAACAAAAAAGACCATAAAATCAAAAGCGAGTAGAAAGATGCTAAATGCTCCAGAGCAGAGTGACATATTTCATGGTCATGAGATCCATTGTTCTCATATAAATATTCATTAGTGTTAAAAAACAGTGGTGAACAGAGATTCTGGAAAGCCCCAGACGAAGAAGACCATCAAGGCCATACAGTAGCTCAAAGGGTCCATACTTGGGTTTTTTTTGGGGGGGGGGCAGAAGCAGTGCACTGCATGGTGATTCGGGACCCCTTTCCCACTTTCTTTTGGGGGTCTCAACACTTTATTTGCCTCTCTTGATGGTGCGCCCATGTAAAGACCCCCCCACCCCCCCAAACACACACACACAATAAAAAAAACTCAACTGCAAAATGTCTTTCCAGAGGCACTGTCCTACTTATTCTGAATAATCCACAGACTTCACTGTCCACAGTTTTCATTGGTTCGTTCGTTTTCATTGATATGTCTTTGATCAAAAGAGTAGTTCCAAAGAAAACAGGGGGATATGTGGATTAAACCTTAACAGGGACATATAAGACATTTTTCAGACAGTTTTCTGGCAGAGGACCTCGGTGCGCCCCCCTCAATGTTGAAACAATATCTACGCCCTTGTGGACGTGATGAGGTGTTTTTCTTAAATAAGTATTTGAAAACACACACAAAAATATATAAATAAATAAAAAAATAAAAACATGAAATAGCAGAGGAGACTAAATTAAAGACATTAACACTTGATATTTTAAGGCAAAGGACCCCTAAACCCACCATTTCACATGTGTATGTATGTATGATAAAGTGGTTGTCTTTAGTAAGAATTTCAAAACTGCAAAAAGATATGGTCATTCCTCATAAAAACAAGATTTCCTACTTTACACATCAATTAAGCTTAAAAACTCACCAGAAGGCAGGAAATCAAAAGTTTGATGCTTAAATTTTTTAGGCGGAGGACCCCTAATGCCCCCAATTTTGAATCAATACCTATGCCCTTGTGTGTGTGTGTGTGTGTGTGTGTGTGATAAGGTGATTTTCTTCAATAAGAATATGAAGTCACTAAAAAAACAAAAAAGACATCATAAGACAAAAAAGATTTTCTATTTGACCGCATAATTTCTGCTAACCATGTGAGCAGAAAGTGTGTGCGTGCGTGTGTGTGTGTGTGTGTGTGTGTGTGGAGGAGGAGGAGGGGGCTATTTCTTCTTCTTGGTTTATGTCATTGGTTTAAACGACCCAAGACCCCGCCTTGATAAAAAAGGAGAGTGTGACTACAGCCAAAGAGAGGGGGGGAGAGAGAGGGGAAAATAAAGCAGTGAAACAGTTGGACAGACACCTACTCGGCGTTCACGAAAATACGCTCGGCCGTGTTTGAATAAACAAGGACGCGTATAACACATTGCAGCCCGTTTCCCCGTCAGGTTATCACTCCTGTATCCGTCCGTTTCTTCCCATCTGCTCTAAGAAGCCGCTTTTATAGCGCGCGGAGGATTAATAAGGTGGAATCAGAATTACTCCCAAATCTTCACATGAAACATTTCTCCCCGATGATGCTGCCGCCGACGTGTGCCTAAAAAGTCGGCTTCTCAACTTGCGATTAGACGTCATTCATCCAGGTAAGACCGCATTACACACACGTTGAATTTTTCTTTTTTCTTTCAGTGTTTCAAAACGAGAGTTAGCCGTGACTGGCTGCTTTCAGGTCCGCATACGAGCTCTGACCATGTGTGTCCACCTTACTGCGCCATGAAGATGGGGGTATGGTCGGGGTGGGTTGTTCACACACACACACGGACATTATATCTGACCACGTAAATCCAGGCAACTGTCAAATTTCCTGGCAAGAATAGCCAGCGTTTTCTCTCCGATCGCAGCCATTAGTGTCCCTCACCTTTACATGGCTAAGCGGTGTGTTGTTTTGTTTTATTTGCTCGTGCGGAGTGTGTGCGGTTTAAAAGAAAATAGGAAGTGCATCGTGAGTGTGTGCTTGTGGAGTTGTGTGTCTTTATGCCTTCCAGTTGCTTATAAATCCTCTAATACCTCACACTTGACCCGGCTGACTGAGTTTTTGTACGTAAAATAGTGTTGTGAAAGACGTCATCCTGTGTAATCTTCAGCTGCTTAGCCTGGGCATCTCTCTTCTTTTTTTATCACCATGGAGCACATCTGCTGTCCAAGCTGCACCAAATGTCACTGACCTCTCACGTTTATTTCGACGCAATTTTAAGACTTTGAAGAAGCTGTTACACATCATTACAGAAGATGAAAAGCTGCCTCAACTTTAAACATTTTTTTAGCACCCACAAGTGATTAAAGCAGTGGATCAAACACTTGCATCTGATGACATTTCGCCTGGAGGAATACCACCTGATCATGATTTTGTGGTTTAGTTTGGAGATCTGCATGTGTGCAATCAAAGTGAACTTCATAATCCTTTTTGCAGCCTCTTGTTGTTAAAATGCAAGTGAGCCTCATGTTTCTGGGGGATGCCCCCGTCATGATTCCCCCCTGGAGGCTCCAGGATGTGACTTTGAAAACCACTGGAGGAGAATAATGGACTGACTTTGGTAGTTCCCTCTCTCGGACGCTTTGGTGCATTTTCCTCAGGCTAATTTATCTTGTTTATGGTTGCCGAGCTGAAATCTGCAATGAGGATTTAGCACCGGAGCTGAGTGTGTAAACTTTAAAAAAAAAAAAAATGGTCAGGAAAGTGCATCTTATGTTTACAGCCACCATTGGGTGCTGCCAGTTTATGAATGAGCTGCTAATTGCCTTGTGTTAACTTGTTAATTACACACACTAAAGTATTCTTACACATTATTGGGCTAATTAATTCACTGATTACTCTGAAAACATGACAACAGGACACAACGCGTTGGATTAATGAACGAGAGTCATCTTAATTTCTTATCACTCATCATTCAAAGCATCGTCAGTCATTTGTTCAGTAAGGATGATTTTTATCCTGCTGGTGCACCACCTAAAAGTCATCTTGATAAATCAAAGTGAATTTTAAAGGGATAGCGTGGAGTTTTTGAAGTGTAGTTGTATGATGTACTTATCCACAGTCAGTGCTTTACCTATGGTAGCTAGAGGTCGGGGTGCCCCCTTAGAAATACACTACAGTGGATGGGGGCAGCAGCAAAACCTATTTTAGCCACTTAAAAAAAAGGACTACCCAAACAATTTATTATCAGTGTAAGCAGACATTTTATTCTAAACATATTCACCACTTTACCTTGCCGTCGGACGGCCGTTTCCAATAGGGAACTGTTGCCATTATCTATGCTCCCTCCAATGCCACCAGACTTCACTGACAAAAATGGTAATCTTTCCTTGTAGAGCACGGTAGTTGCTGGTCAATCACTGCCTTAGTTGGTTAGTTAGTTTGTGTTATCATGTGACTTCTGTGTTTTAAAGAGTTAGTTCAAATTCACCAAAGTCACACAGTAACAAAAACAAACTAACCAATTGAGACCAGCAACCCCTGTGTTCTTGAGATAAAATTACTGTAAAGGGGTCTGGTGGCCTCAAAAAGAGCGGCTTCAGTTCCCATTTGGAACGGGCTGTGACGGCAAAGTGGTGAAAATCTACAAAACACAGAATACACTTAAACTGATAATTTTTTTTAGGTTTCTTTAATATGTTTTGCTGCGGTCCCCATCCACAGCAATACATTTATGAGCTTTTGTTGTGGTACTTCTGCCTGTTTCGTCAAACTGGGAAAGTGTGGACCAACGTCTACTGTAGATAATACACTGAATGTGGATTAGTACCTCATACAACCCAAATTTAAAAAATCCAAACTATCCCTTTAAGATCTTGGATTGATGATAGTAAAGTTAACAATAAGATAATTTATTTTTGATGCATACAAGCTCAATAGGGGATGACCTCGGTAAGAAGCTCTTTGTCTGTCTCATGGGTGTTAATGTGTACGTAGTGGACGAGGAAGGGGGTGTGTGCCCGGAGCAATATAAGGCCACTACAGATGTGTTTAGCTCGGACATCTGCTCTGTCGTCGGCCATTGTCAAGGAAGCAGTTAAGATGGTGGGCAGCTCGGCACAACAGGGCTTCCTTGTCAGAAAGCTCCATTAAACTGCTCCGGTCACAAGTGTAGCAGGAAAGTGGTCATAACACTGAGTCGTGTTCCTTATCCTCACATGCCAGGTACATTCACAGTAATGTCTATTCCACAGTAGATCTTTTTTTTTTTTTAATGAGACAATCAATTCTTCATTCATAACCAACAAAGTTGCCATACATAAGTAAGAAATAATGACATATTTTTTTCAGAAACCCCCCTTTTATTCCGCTTACCTTCCCCCATTGTGAGAGTGTTATGGTTAAGAATGGGGACTGTCGTATTTCCAGGGAGGAAATTGAACAGACTCAGTTAGTCGACCCCGTGAAGAGCCTGCCCTCTGCCATCCTCTCCTGTGTTGCCGAGCAGCACCCTATCACTCAAGGCAATTGAACGTCTCTGAGGGGACCTCTGTTAGCCCCGTGCAATATTTATTACCATCCATCATCCCAAGACTCTCGCTCTACGGGTGAATAACAGTGGCTGCTAAGTTCTGTGTTAAAAAGTTCCCTCGCCAGCTACCATTAGGAGGGATTTATGGCAGCAGCTTCCCTGGAAGTGCTGTGGAAGCGAGACGAAGCATGTTTCAGAGTCCCTGCATACCCGCTGGGCTGTGGTATCAAATATGTCATGGATAAAATTCTGACTGGTTGAAGAGCTGCCCGAACTTCTCTGTTTTTCCTTTTTCCAGTTTGTCTTCTTAATAGGTTTTAGTGCTCAAATTAGTCGACTGGCAGAAAATGAATCTGCAATTTTGCTAATTGAATAACTGTTAAAGTCATTTATCAAGCTAAAATGCTGAACATTTGCTCGGTGCAACCTCTTAAATGTGAGGATGTGCTACTTTTCTCTCCCGCATATTATTGTTAATTGAATACTTTTTGGTTTTGGACTGTTGGTTAAACAAAGCGATCTATTTTAAGAGATGATCTTACGCTGTGGGAAGTTGTGATTAGATTTTTTTTTTTTTTTTACATTTTCCAGGCTACAAAATTAATTAATTAATTGAAAATAAAAAGTAATTATTAGTTGCACTCGGGGAGTGGATTCCTGTTCAGTTTCCATTGTAAAAGAATGCTTACACTGGTTTTCAGTGTCAGCACAACTGTTTTATTATTTTTGAGTCTAAACTAAGGATGTATGACATTGCATTTTTTGCCAAAATCATCAGAAATCAGCACGTTGGCCAATTCCAATATTTCATTTTAAAGCCTATATCTGCTAATATCGATGGTGTAATGATATTATCATGCATCCCTAGTCTAAACATGGTGTAGAAACACAGAAAAAAGGAATACACGTGACATGGCATGTTGCATCGGTTTTTTTAACATGTGATATTTACTCTCAGTCATGGACGTACTGCTTGGTTGGGAAGAAGTGGCACTTGTGCTAAGAGTCTTAAAAGGATGGAGCTCCTGGAATTCAGGCCCATGTTGTGTTGAAAAATGTGTCAGCTAGGACTATCCCGAATACTATTTTACGAGCTTTTAAGTTTCAGTGATAATTGTGGCGGGACCTTGGGGTTATGAGTAAACGCTAATCAACCTCTTGCACCTGAGCTGACTGTAGTAGGACTTAGCACTGCTGAATGTGTGTGAGACACAGAGAGATGGAAGAGAGAGTGGAAGGTGGAGTATTGCAACCCATGTTTTGTAAGTTATTAATCTCTCAAATGTTGCGGGTCGGACCTCATCTCTAGATGCAAAGCAAGTGCTTGCTGTTGGAAGCCGTGGATTATTGTTCACAACTCGCCCCAACAATTGTTTTTCTTTGTTGAACTGCTAATTTAATGTTTGAAGCGAGGGTCATGACTGTGCTGAGAACACTGGCCTCGAGCCGTGTCTGACTCTTGCCACCTACTTTCAATTTCCTCCACTATTTTAGTAAAAAAAAAATAATCAAGGCATTCAAATATTAATTTGGATGTTGATTACCAGCAGAAACATTTGGAAATCCCTTGTTTCAGCATATTGGTAGTGTTTTCACTCTTACTTGCATTGATCATTTTACAGATATTAAAAGCAGCACTGTTGTCATCTTTCTTTGTGAAATTAAAGCCACACTTTAGACTTTTTTCGGGTTTTTTTTCTCTCCCCCATGACCATCTATTCTAAGTCTCCAACAGTGTAATTTTGACTATGGTTTTACAACTGTAAGTTAAACATTGATTAAATGAATTGATAAGGTTGCAGGAGTGTGATTCCAAAGGATCGGACAATCTGGAACCGGTTCTCAGTTTGAACTGTGTAGTGCAACAGCCATTAGTCATACTGAAGTCATGTAACCACACATTAACATTACATACATCATGTTTATACAATTTAATTTAAATATTTGCAGCATTATGAAGGCAGCAGGGAAAGCAAATACATCTCCATCTTCTGTGCATTTATTTCCTTTGTAGCAAGTCTTCCTCACAGCAGAGATGGTAGCGATAATGATCTAATATTCACCATGGTCTTTAATAAGGATCATGTAATGTATGCATACTGTGCTACTGAGCTGGTAAATCCTGCTTCTGTGTCCTTTAGAATGAGATGGAGCGCGCGTTGTGTGAAAATTAGTATATCTGTGTGTGCTTGCTACCTCTCGATATTGTCTTTGATCCTGCAGAGATGAGATCTTTTTTTCCCACTCTGATGAGATTGTTTGTTTGTCAGAGTTTGAAACAATTGGAAAGAATCCGATAGTGAGTGAAGCAATATGGACGGGGCTGCACTGTAAATGAATGCCTTTCTGTGCTCCTTTTAGGTCAATTTGAATATGTGTTTTTAATTGGTCTCTGAAGGCTAAGACTTCTCTTTTCTGCCTTCCTCAAAAGTGTCTGCATGATGTGACTATGCTGAGCTGAGGAGCCCGGCAGCAGCGGTGTGCATTTGAAGCCTGGTGAACATGCTCATTATCTCCAACCAAAGGCAAGATTGATTTAGCTGAAAGCTGAGGTAATTTTGTTTAGAAAAAAAAAAAAACAACAAAAAACATTGAGGTAATACTGTAAACTGATCAAGACAGTAATTCTTGCAGCGCATCGCTCTCGGTCAAAACGAATAAGTTTAAAAACACTGCTACTGAGTATCTTTCGCTACTCGTAGCAACTAAAGGCGCCATCACTCAGCCGCAGCTACTCTCTCATGGCTTCAGAACTCCTCTAACCTTTAGAAATACTATATTGAAAAGATATCTCAAAGAAACATTTTGCTTGTCATTCACTTTTCTTTTCTTCTCAGTTCTCCTGAGGCACTCCTCATCTTCATTTTTTAGAGTGTTTGTCAAGGAGGCCTATCAGATTTTTCCCCTGTCATCGTTTACTCCCCCCATTGCTATAATTTCATTGACAGTGGCAGCGATTGTGTTTTCTGGAGCTGCACAGGGGTAAAGGATACAGTAATTGGTGCAGTGAATGTCTTTTTCTTGGTAACGGGGAACCCTGTGCCAGCGCTATTCTCTGCACTGTACAAAGGGACAAGATTCAGCGATAGGGCTTGCATAAGAGATCTACAGTATTCTCTAACACAAACAGATGTATTTTATTCTGGTTGAAACTAGCAGAGCTGAACCTCATGTGGTTTCGGCGTTGGCTAGCAGATAGAAATTCTTCTGCAGTTATTGGATTGGATGTAACAGTCACTCTGTGCCTTTATCTTGCACACAGCTCCGACTCTACATTAGCATCAGGGGAGAGCGAGGTGGCCATGTAATAAAGTGGAAGTGCATTGTCTTTCAGCCATGTAAAAGGTCAAGTAACTCTTGTACATTGACCCCTGTTGGCGATGTCAAAGACGGGTCCTGTTAGCATTAAGGTAGGATGTCGTCGGGCAACGCAGCAGCACAGCAATTAGAGTTATTAATTATTTTCTTACAACTTAATACTCTTTCATTTAATGCATATTAATTGATGTGCTCCCGAATCCACACTCGCATAATCCACCAAGGATTTCTCAAAGGCAAGCACAAAAGGCTTTTATTATCTTAAGGAGGAAGTGGTCTTTTGGGACGTAAAGTGCCCCTGCTCAATTGTGTATTACATTATGAAACAGACGTAAGTGAAATGAAATTACAACATATCATCAGCACGGTGAAGGATCCTATTGAATAATTACCTCGGCAGGGCCATTGTTGTAATGTCAGACTCGTTCTTTTGGATGTGACGAAGCGGAGGAGGGGGGGTTATGAAGTCCTTGTGCAGGGGAGTAAAAAGCAGTTTCAAGGTTAAACTGTGTGAAGGCCAAATGTTTGGGGAGGGTGGATTAATTTCATGTCCCTTAATGTGATTTGCAATATCTCCTCCTCTCCTGCCCTTGGTTTCTTTGGAGATGTGCGAGCCTGATGAGAGCTGAGAGAAGGGGGGGGGCATAACTACTGCCTGCATTTATAAGCGTTTACAGGGCTACTAAATGATATTATGGGAGATGATGCATGCTTACAAATTCACCATCATTCCCAGACCCCTGTCTCGTTACTGAATACAAATTCAGCGAGTATCCTTCTGGTGCACCATAGAAAAAAATAGCTTTCTTTCATACATGCAAGCAAACACAGTCACATACATAAATACATACCAATACAGGATGGGGGGGTGGTTCTAGAAAAAAAAATCACTGTGCATCATTAATTGCAGGGCAGGCGATGAAGAAGGGAGAAGGACCACCATGATAACAGCGGCAAGATCTCCTCGCCGCTCAGATGGCCTTAGAAGCCTGCTGTACTCGACACTTTATCACCCAGTATCTGCAGCTTATCCCCGCGTATCTGCATATCAGCCCAGTTAATGAATCTGTTGGGTTGTCTCGTTCCTGGCAAATTCTGTGTAATACAAATGTCCTGATAGATATGCACGCGTTTCATGCAGCATCATTACCACAGATAAATTTGAACAAGGAAACCTCACAGTATGTGTGCAATATGAGGAACTGATGAAATCAGCGTTTGAGGTCAACATAAAGGTAGTGATTGGCTGGAGGTGTTTCATGTGGGATGGTTGGTATCACTCGTAGCGTTTCCTCCCCGCTGTGCCACGCTTACATGCAACAACATTAGTGATTGAAATACAGTGAAAATCAAAGTGATACCCACTTGTGCTGCTGAGATACATCGAGATTATAACTTCACAAAAAATCATGATATATAGTGACATCCTGTCAGATTTTATTGAATGGGTTATGCATAAAAAGCTGAACATTCTGAGTGTTCTGTGACATGAACAAAATAACAAGGATTATTAGGATATAATGAAATTTCAATTAGCTTGTAATAAAGACGAATTTCCATTGATTTGTCACATTTGAGGGTAAATTTTCAGAACATCAGCAGATGACAACACATTTTCATCTACAGCTTAGGAGGATGAAAAAAAACCTATAAAGTGAAGTAAAGGTGTACATTTAACAGTTAAAATCTGGGATTCTTCTTGGTCGATACTGACTTAAATAAACAAAACAAAAAACAATTTTGTCCATAGCCCATAGCAATGTTTTTTTTTCTTGTTGGTTGTTTGTTTTTCTTGTTATTTATTTTTCATTTTGTGCCCAGGAAATCAAATTTGCTTATGGCAGACAACAAGGCGAATATCAGCCTTTACCAATGTTCCCCCAATAAAGCTGCATATCCTGATTTAGAGTGTTTGCAAATTCATCTGTTGTGTGGTCTTGTGGCTTTATTTTAGGAGAGGTAACCTGTCTAAAGGGACGGCTCAACTACACAGTAAACTGGGAGAAATTTTCTTCTCCAAACCATTTTTTTCATGCAATTATTACAATGTCTGTGGCTTCAATCATAGCTAATCCTGTCCTGTTGTCCCTCATTCTGCAGCTATTGTCCGTTCTAACTCTACTGACAGCCTGGGAGGGTGTGGACAGATGTGTACCTTTACAGCCAAGATTAGCTCACTGGTTTTCTACCTGCAAGAAAGTATGTTTGTTACACTGAAACAATTATTGGAAGTTGTCGCTTCTTCTCTGTTGTGGTAGGTGAAGATTTTACCTCTGTGCAACCTGTGTGCCCCACCAAGTAATTATTTAGTTTCCACCTAAAGAAAATACAATCTGGCTCTGAGCCCAGCGTGCTCTATCAAGCTCAACCACACATTGTTTTGATCCTAGACACCATCAGCAGGAAGTTGCTCTGTAGGGTTGTGCAAGTGGGCAGAATTTACCAGCAGCAGTTGGGATTAATTTGGCACAAATAAATGTAAAAATCTCATCTCAGATTCAATGCTGTGTACTTCAGAGATGTCTGAGGATTCACATCGGCTCCAATATTGACAAAAATGATTAGCAGCTGGAACTGGAAGGGATTAAATTGAACATAACTTAACCACACATTTATACAAGCAGCTAAAACAAAAGAGAGAAGGAGCAACAAAGTGTTTGTGAGGTGGAAGGACAGAGTGGAGAGCTCAACACTTAGAGGCGACATAAAGTGGCCCTTTTTACTTAAATTAGAAAATAGAAAATGGACAGTTTGAGGAGGAGAAAATGTATGGAAGCAGTCACTAGGTATATTTCCAAGGAGACGGTGTTGTGTCGCACTGTCAGGAAAGCTTTGTGTGAAGTGTTGGTCCTTGAATGTTAGCAGCTTTTCTTAATAGTATATTAGGTTTGCCACTGTGGGCTGTATCATCACTGGAAAAACGTGCACGCTTTATATTTGTTTTCCACTTTTGTTTTATATGCCGTTGTCGCGTCAGAGTAGTGATTATCTCTAGGAATTTATTTCCTCTTGTTTTCTCTATTTGCATGCCCCGTCTGTGTCACAGTGGCCACCTTAGTTTTCCAGTGAAATCTCATCTTGTTCCCTGTGAAAGGAGCAATGAGAGAATTGCATACAAATGCTGTTCCAGGTGTCGGTTGCAACATGTCTTAGTATTTTGAACCTCTCCCTAGACATTCATTGTGTATTCGGCTGGGGGTGACCCTCCCCATTTTACTTTTATACACACACACACACACACACACACACACACACACAAGTCACAGAAGCAATGCATGCCATTCCTTTGATTCTTATGCAGACATTGCTCTGTGCATCAAGTTGCTGTTCTCAGTGCCGGACCTAGCACAGTCCCCCACCCATATCTTCAATATTTATTGTATTTATTCAATACTAACAATAGCAAGAACTAATCAACACAGGTAAACAATGAAATAAAAGAGTCAGGGTTTCCCACATGTTCATTTATTCTTGGCTGTCCATCCTGATTAAAACATCTGCTGCTGGGTATTGGTTTTACATTTTTGGAGCTGAACTGGTTATAGGTGCACTATTTGAATGTGTACCTTTTGGCTGTTAATTGTGAATCCACATTCTCTGAGTGCAGATTGTACTCAGGGCACAGATGGAGCAGCAGAATGCAAGGCACAGTGAACATGAAACTTCACTGTTCACTCTGCAAACTCTAAAATGCATCAATCGGATCTGATGTCAAATCAGCACTGACCAGATCTACTGATCAGTTACCCACCCTGCAAGTCCTCAAACTGCTGCTGAGGAAATGAACAGAACTCAAGAACTCAATGAGTTTGGTCACTATGTCACTATAAAAATGTCCCAGCCGACCCCGCTCTCCCCTACTCTGCTGGGGGTGGCCCTCCTAACTCTTAAATATATACATAGAATAAAAACAATGCATGTGGTGCAGTCATTTGTCTGTGCATCAAGTGCTTCATCCTGGTTTCCAGGAAAAAAAAAGCTATATTTCATTGAGCTCACTATCACCTCTCCTTGCAGTGAGTGAACTCTTATTTTTTGTTTTTAGATTGCCTCCTCTGCCAGAGCAGCTGCAGTCTGATGCTGAGCTGTTAGGTTTGATCTACCTCCCACTGACTTCCCACTTTGGCCAATTGTTAAGGCGTATTCAGACAAACAACTGCGCTATGGCAAAAAAAAAAAGCTTGTTCCTGGCTACTTTTGTGGCAGTGCATTGCCACAACATCCTACAACACGCTGCTTTATCAAAGCACTTACCCTGCAGCTTCTGGCTTTTTTGCAATTTACCTGAGCAGAATTTGAAACTCTCCAGAGTTATACAACCCTGCCTCAAATGTGTGAAAACACCCCATGCAGGGCTGTGGCATTTGAAAGATCTTTAAACGGAACTTCTTGGTTCATTTTTTATTGTCTTCCTTTACCTTACAGCAGCAACAACACAGCCCTGTAACGCTGTTGCTTGCCCGAGTTATGAGAATGAAGGTCTGCACCCTCACACTTTCTCATCCTCTTTTGCTTTTTCCCTCTGCATGTATCCATCTCCATTCCCCCCTCCACCCCGGTGAAGGTCTCATTGCTTATGTAATGTCTCTAAACATTTGTGCAGCATTAGGGGAAGTCAGGCATGCCAAAACTGTGCAAAACGTCCCTCTGTGCACCCCATAGAGGTGGGACAGATGGCAACCCTCGTTCCCAGTCTTGTAAACTGCCTGTGACAGGAGAGATGGCGCATACACAGCTGAACTAGGGCAATGCTAACTAAGGCTTTACAGACAGTGGTGGACACAGTTGCATGCACACTCATCAGCGAGATGCTTATTGTCTCATCGCAGTTTGGTTCTCACCACATTGTTTTTGGCTGTTAATTACAGCACAGTGTTTATTGGTTTCAGGAAAGTTCACTGTGAACGCACCATCGCATCGCTCCACCTGTGATCCAGGTTGTAGCTCACCTATAACAAAGGCTATCAGATTTTAGCATTAGATCATCCATCACGGTGTTAAAGAAGGTGACCCAGAGTTGCTTTCTAATTCAGTCGTTAATCACCGCCACAGCAGAGTGTCGGGCACTTTCACTTTGTTCCCCCCTTAACAACTCTCTGGGCAGAGTCCATTACTGAGTAAACAGACACAGAAGAAATGAATGAAGATGCCCAGCGCAGAAACCCCAGAGGTGAGATCAAATGGCAAGCCCGGTGATGATGAGGGATGTTTATGGCTGGCACTCTATTAAGAGGAGCCTCTTCCCTGCTGGCGCATAATGAACATCCACCTCGTGAAATGGTTGTTCCAAAGCTTTTTCCTTACACTGAATTACCGGTCATTTTCATCAAAATGTGCACTAATTGCTCTCAGCGGCGAGCCGGGGAAAAGGGCCACTGATAGAGAGAATGAGTTTTAGGGTAACTTGGCAAGGTGACTGGCTTATGGCAACATTAGCCATGTTGATTTGAATAAATCTCCGACACCATATTCCCCCCTTTGTGTGTTAATGAAAGCCAGTTATGTCCTTGGAGGATGATATTTCAGGCCTGAACTCTTCTTCTTCTTTTTTTCTCTGTGTACACGGTAACGCCTCCTCCAGATGTCCCCCACTGCGGGAGGCTGCGAGGCACATGCAAGAGGCTTACCGCCAACCACACACACAAACACACACACAGTGTGACCACCTCTGGGGGGGCCACTTCAGCTGACCTGTTATGAAATGAGACAAGACCAATAATAGCAGGAATAAGACTGCAAAGCAAGTGTATGTTGTTTCTATCAAGAGTTAAATATTGCTGACAAAAAGGGCAGTGCGTGTGGTGGGGAAGAGGGAAAAAACGTCTCAGAGAGGAGAATGTTTTCGGAAACCACAGACAATGTACCATCTGCACACGGCGGGGTGTGCGAGCGACACTGGACTACCGCTGTGAGGAACTATTGCATTGTTATTAAATGGCTGTTGCCTCACTGGCAGCCATATTAAAGCCTCAGATCCTGTGCCTGATGCAAGGCAACGAGGAAGAGAGAAGAGGGGGGAGAAAAAGTGGAGAGAAAAAAAAGCTCAAAACCAGCCTGGCCTTCTGGACATGGTGACACGATGTGCAGCTGCGATGGCACAGATTAGAAGATGGCAGTACAAAATTCTTCAAAATGAAAAGGCAGCAAAGAGGCTTTTTTTTCTCTCTCTTTCTCCTCTAACCTCTCTACCTCCCTCTCCCCGCCCACCACCTCCATTGGCTCAGCATCTTATACAAGGTGCAGCGAGAGGACAGCTTTTTTTGTACTCAAGAGCTGTGTCTTAAGAAATGCAAATATAGCTACTCAATCCATACCAGGTCTTGTTGTGGGGGGGTCAGATTTTCTTTTTATATTAAACTTTTCCTGATGATGTTAACTCAAGTCGCTCTGTACCCCTCAAGCACTTCATCTGCAAAATTAATTTCATTTTGCACTTGCTGTAAAGTCTCTCTTTTTCATGGCTGAGGAGTCTGGATCCACTCCTGCCACAGCGGCGTGTTGACTTATTGATGCTCGGTGCCCTTTGTGCACGCTGAACCAGTGTCAGACAGTGCATGAAATGCCACTGAAGAGTAAGAGTTGATTAGCTGCCCTTACTCTCCCTCGTCTCATTCCCTCACACTCAGGGCAGTAAAATGACTCTTGAGATTGCGCACTCTGCTAACAGTTTTCTTGTTAACTTTCTTTGTGCCAAAGGTTATTGAATGCATGGGCGCTGATTTCTGGTGTCTGACATGTGCCGCACTTTCTGTGCAGCCTCCGTCTATATTGACTGAAAAAAAATGTACCAAGAGGTTCTTTTATTTGTCGAAATGTTTTTGACCCTGGACAAACTGCAGACTTTGTGACAGTTATCCAGCATTCCCATTCTGTCCAGCCCGGTGTAGTTCGAGCATCCCCTGAATGGTGCATCAGTGTTTAAGAAATTTGATCTTACTGATTATAAATAGGGCTGCACAATGATGGAAAAAAACCTGACAGACCTTTTCTGTGATATATATCGTGAATTGAAAAAATACTTGAATTTTCACCATAATAGCTTCATATGGAAACAATTAATCATTATTCTCTAATAATTGGTGTGATTTTATAGCGGCGTGCAACTGCATAGAAAATACAAATAATAATGAAAGCTGAACAATGACTAAGACTTTTCATCTCTTCAATCAATCCAGGCTAAAAACTATAGTGTAACATGGCATATTAATAATGCATGTTGGTTACCCTAAAATAAAGTGGGTCCCTTATGTTGCTCCCCTCCTGGTCTTGTTTGCGGGTTTGTGAACGCAATGCAAGTGGATATCGCCATGTCTTTTTTTTCCTTTGATCCTTTGATCTGACAGTCCTGTCAGAGCCAATCAGATTGACTGATGAGAGGAGCAGCTTCTACAGAGGCGAGTGAATTCAAACTTTTAGACTCAGCGCAGTGAATGAATAGGTTTCACTTTTCGCTCTGCCCTGGCATTCAAATGCTTCATGTGTGCCCAGAGTACGCTTTGTACTCCTAGAGTGTGGTGCAGTGCATAAGTGAACAGTATATTGCATTAGCATTTCTAATAAATGGTCAAGCTCCAAAATATCAAATCAAAACGTGGCAGTATATGTTTTGATTGTATATTTATATATATGTATATTTGAAAGTGCATTGTATTGAAATGTAAGGCAAAAGCCGGGACTTTTCTTGTTTGTTAATGTTAGTGCCAACGTTACCTTTCCAGCCTCGTGGCTCCAAACTGTAGTTGTGAGACCTCTGGTTATACACAGTGACATTACAGTCATTTTACTGGAACCTTAGCGAATCTAGACACTTTCTGCTGATTATTGTAGCTTCAAAAAATAATGCACTTCACTGTGTCTGCGGCACCTGTCCACACAATTATGGTACTTTTCTACACGCTCGCATGCTAAGGAGTCTCATGTCCCAGAAAAAATGCTGCGAGACTACATCACATATGCACGCAAACTCTCTTAACGGGGAAGGCTTGGCCAGTAACATAACCTTTCGTTTACCTTTTGTATCTAGCAGTAAAAAAGATGTAGCATATTGTGTTTGAGTAAATTTACCTAACTTGACATTGCACATCGCGATGTCGATGATGAAATTATTTATCATCCAGCCCTCATTATATTCATGTGGTTTTCCAGCATCCATTTTCTGGCTTTACCAGTTTTACTAGTTTTTGGTAATTCAATTTAACAGGTGTTAAGACTTAAGATTTATTTAGTTTTATTCTCAAATTTCAGATCTCAGGAGAAAGGAGATTTTTATGCCATTAAAGGGCTGTCCTTACCTGCCCCGAGAGAACTGGACTGAAGTATTTTTCCAACTAAAAGTAAATACTTGGGTAGCTAAATAAACAAGTGATGCTGTTGGATCAGCAGCTCAGTCAGTCCTCTCCGCTCTCCAGCAACTCTTCAAGGGACAGTGAATGGCGATGATGTGCATGTGCACTCAAACTCCGTTTTCCCGACAAAAGTTTCAGAGGGCCTGATTTCCAGAGGCCGTCATCCCTGCTTGACAGAACCTGACATTTGGAAAAGGTCTATTCGGAGGATTTGTTTGCGACAGCTTCAAATTACAGTGGCACGGAGGGAGCGGGAGAAAGGGAAGGGATTGAGGAAGAAAATGGCTCCATCCTATTTAAATGTCACTTCTACGAGGTGAATGCAAAAGATTTTCTTGTTTTTTTTTTGTTTTTTTTTTAAATTACATGGGCATTTCTCACAATGGGGAAAAAATCTTGCCATGTTTTATTCTGTGTGTGTCTCTGTGTTTCTGTTTGGCTCGGGCTGCGTTATTGGCAGTGGGCTTTAAGCCTTGTGAAGCTTTGCCAACATCTTGACAGTAACCACAAACCATTTAGTTGTTTGTTTTGTGTAGGTAGTGACTGAAGGACCAATCACTCGGGTCTTGTTTGGATTTGAGGTTTATGCTGCTGGACTATATGCAGCGGTATGAAGTACATATTAATTTGCCGGCTCTCCCACTCTCCATCCGAGTGCAGGAACAAGGCAAAAGTAAGAAAGGAAGTGCTTTAAGTACAATCTGGGGGAGGAAAGCTACAAGGAAAATAACCGATAAGTGCGCTGCAATTTCTGTATATGTGGAGTGATTTTTCTTATGTAACAAAAGCTGTTATTTCTTGTGGCGCACTTATGAGTACACAGGGGGCTCTGCCTGTCACTGACCTTTTTAACAAGGATGAGGAGACCAAAATACACCGAGTATCCCTCGGTGGTGATAGTCAAATGTCACTCAAAGTAAAGGACTGCAGCCAGACTCTCATAGTGAGCTTCCAACAATAGTAAGGAGGAGGAGGCGCAGAGCCCTCTATCTCTTTTTCCTTGACAAATAGCTGATGACACTGTTGGATTAAGCCCTCACAAGTCATGCCAGCTGCTGGAATCAGATGACAAGTACCTCCATTTCTAACGTGTCTTAATCTGTTTCAAGACGCTTCCAGCTTCATATATATAACCGGAATATTCATCACCCAGACGCTGCCTGCAAATGTCAATAAATTATGTGACTTAAGTGACGCCTGAGCTTGACAACTAGTTTCCTGAAAGGCATTTGCCCTTTTGCCTACTTTTTCATTTTGCCCTACTGCTGTGACACATTTTATTGAAGAGCTGTCTGCGATTGTACCACAAGGACTCGGGCTATACATCGGCGAGCTGAACTTCACTTTCCCAAAGTGTCAAACACAGACATTTTAAACTCTGCCACTGCAAACAAGAGCATCTATTTTAACAGAGGCATTTCCCATAATTAAACTAATGCATAGGAGAGTATGCTGGGGTGGCTCCCCTGATTAATGGAGCAATTACATAATCCATTACTCTGAATTATGAATGTGCTAATGATGAGCTCTTGTTGGGTAATGATTCCTGGAGTTTGCTTGTGTAAAATATGAAAAGGGAAGCTGAGAGAACTGTCTGTGTTTGTAGATGTTCCTCTAATCACTAGGAGGTGAGGTTTAAGGAGGAAAAAGAAATGTGCGACTTCCTACGGAGAGTGGCTGTTCCACCATCACGGGTCATTGCTTCCTGTTGTAGAAAGAACGCCTCCTACTGTTCCCACCGAGACCGGGTGGTGTAGATTTCAGCTCCTGCAATGAAATACTAAAGGCCATACAAATCTGAATTCATGTTTTCATGTAATTTCTTGACGGGAACATAAAGTGTGCAATTAAGGAAAAGAAGACAACATAAAGGATGACAGTTGGCGACTGAGCTCTGTCATAATCTTCTTGGCCAAAAACGTTACTGGCTCTTAAGCAATAATTTCTTGTTTACATTCTCGTCTAGGCTATTTGTGGGGATGTTCCTGGACGCGTTGTGCAGCAGACATCTAGAAATAGCTCAGATCTACAGAACAGTCTTAGATATCTCAGAATACCAACCATTTTTTTTTTTTTGGAGTAAACCTCAACTGGATACTAATTATTTTGTCAACGCTAAATCATAGTAGCAGAGGTATGAAATATTCTGAATTTTCTTACTTCTGTGGATATATATGTAGGTAACCAAAACTCTTACGCTTATAAAAAGGAGCAGATGAGTTGCACAAGGATTTATATGTTTTTGGCAGCTGATATCTTTCTACAGATTGTGTGAAAAGTAGACGCCTATAGAACCTATAGAGCCTATAGCATGATATGTTATACATGTCAGTGTGCATTTTCTCACATGATTTTCTATCTTGCAAGCACATCTACATGATGCTTTCATGCAGCACGTCTGGTGTCGATGCTGGCGTCCGGCCTCTCTTGTGCTCAGTTTGGCTCAAGTTACATATGACGCATTTCCACTGCATGGTACCGCACGACTCTGCTCAACTGAACTGGTTTTCTCGTAGTAGAAGTTGTGGATAGTTTTTGGTAACACCTTAGTCAAGGTTCCCAACAGCTGAGCCAATACTAGAAGGTTAAAATTAGAAGTTAAGTTTCTTATAAATTTTATTTGTTAAAATAAGAGCTTAAAAAATGAATCCATAAGTGTCAAGTGTTCATTTAATTGCCAACTAATCTCATAATCGATTAATTCGAGGCTGTTTTTTTTTAACAAAACAATAAGTCAAAATTCTCAGACTGTGAATATTTTCTTTGTGTTGTGGACCAAACAAGATTTGAGGACATCATCTAAGGCTTCAGGAAATAATGATTGACATTTTTTGACATTTTATCAACCAAACAACCTGTTTAATTAATCTAGAAAACAGTTGACAGATTAGTCAACAATGAAATTAATTGTTAATAGTAGCCTTAAGCTGCTTTGGCACAGAGATGGCACTATAGTGCTGCAACAAAGTCCCCCCTTTATACCCCCCCTGCAGATTTACACAGAACCAAATGACAGCAGCATCATTCTGCTCCACTCGGCGATTATACACTGCATTGCAGCATCCTGCAATCAAAAGAGGCAATAATTTACCTTCTCTGTTTGTGTACGTTTGCGGCTACCGTTCCTCTTATTTGTATTAGCCACTAACTGCTACAGCTGCTTTTTAAATCTCCTGTGGTGGGTCAAACACATAAACATGTCGTCAAAACGTCACACCTGTGCTGCCCATGGTCACGTCTTTCCAGCTGTACGTTTTACACAGATGGCGTTGTAGCACTGTTACTAACTCCTGTCCCAGCTCAGAGATTAGACCACTCTGTCCCCCCTCTCTGCGATTGGACATTATATATAGAACAGCAAAGTGGCATAACGGCGTGATATTCCTACCTTGAACAGGCAGTGTATATGCAGCTTTAGTTAAAACACTGCAGACCACAAAGTCACTCCTCATGGGACATCTTGCCCAAACCCACCACTTTTAAGTTTCCAAGCTACTTTCATTAGCGACTACAATTTTTGAAATTTACTCGACCCAGATTTTAAAAAATGGCAGTCGGCAAAACTATCCTTCACTGTGCTGTACGACTGACGGAGCGCAGACTTTCCTCTGTTTGTTTGCCGATGAGAGAATTCAGCAAGTGTCACATTGAAGATGGTGTTACAGCAGTTTGAGACAAAAACACTGTGGCGATAAACTGAGAAATTTGCCTACAATGAGGGGGAACTATCCACAGTGTAAAACAAATAAGAGAAAAGGACCTGGTACCAAATGTCAGTTGATGCAATCCAAGCATGCAGAGGAAATGAAGCAGCAGTAGTAAAAGTAGCAGAACACTAACAAGCTGCTCTCTGTGCAGGTGGAATTCTGTGGATATATGAGAAAAAACACACCTGGCTCCTTAAATATTAAATTTTAGAGAGTCACAAGACACCTGAACTGCAAGCTGTGCTTTAGTTCATTAAATATTAAATTAAATGCATCTGTCTAACAGGCTTTTCCATCAGTTGGGATTTTTGGCACTATCGGATGCTGCCAATTATCTCACAATTTGAGGTCTGTTGTTCCAACAACCTTTTTTTTACTAAAATAAAAATCTTCTCTTGAGAATTTGACAAGTCTTCCACTCTGCTGCTGTCATCTTCAGTGGTATTGTATTTACAGATGACAAGGCATGCTTCAAAATTTCTGTTCAGGAGAAAGAGTCAGTGTGCCGTTCACGTCAGATTTTGCATAACGTTTTTTGCTCGTTGCTGAGAAATGCTGAAACCAGAGAATATTTTACAGAGTTTCTCCAGAGTTCTTAGGGGCTTTGTTGCTGATAGTTCCTCCAGGCTGTCTTTTCACACACACTGCAGATTTCTTTTGGTCAGAATCAGACCTCAGTAGTGCACACTTCTGTTGATTAGTTGGGTTTTTGACAGTTCATCTTGCACCTGACACCAACCTCAGAGATGTAGCGCCAAAAGAGACCAGCTGATGTCTGACTCTGTGTGTATTCACGTCTTTACGGTTGTGAAGAGGAAGAGAAAATGCGGACTACCGAAATAGCCAAAACTGTTAACGAGAAATTGTCTTATCAGTCAATTATCGATTATTATTGAATATTTTATTGGAGTTTTTAATCAATTAATTTTTTAAAGATTTTTTTGGGGGGGGTTTCTTTTGGCATTTGTTAGATCAGACAGCTTCAGTTTGAAATGAGGAAAGAGAAGGGATGACAGCAGGTACCAGATGAGCAAGTGGACACCCTAATGTGTTATTTTTAATTATTACCAAAAGAAAAAAATGCCAATTACAACTACTTTATTTTGAATTTAACCACCTTATTTAAAAGGCACAAATGTAATGATTTTAAGATTAACACAACAATGCAAAACAAACCCAAATATATCAATTAACACAAATAAATAAACATAAATAATGATGAAAAAATGATCTCACCTTGATAAAGAAAGCAAGTAAAATCAAATTTTAGGCAAAGTAACAAAAGACAGATGGTACTGCAGCCACAGATAGTGACGGTCATGATCTGTGTATGCAACCAGCAGTCCTCTTTGGTTTTATAGCCTGTTTGTCATTTATATTCATGTATGAATGATGATGTAGAAGCCTGAGGAGGGAGTTTTATCTTATATCCCCTTGTCTTCTTGGCGTGTACTCTCCTTTTCAGTCTTTCTGCTCAGCCAGATGGCAGCGGTGGAGGTCACCTCAGACTTTATGAAGTACAGTCACATCACAGTCTAGTTTGATGAAGAATTACTCCTAAAAACGCGAACTTACTGCGTATTCTTGTGTGAATTCATGAATGTTTATATGGCATCTCTGGAGAGCAAGAGTTAATTGCAAAAACAAGTTTTAATTGGGCTTGTGTTTACAAAATGTTGCCTTCATGCCCTAGTTGCACATACAAGAATAAATGGGTTTCTCAGGAGAGTTTCTAAGTGTATTATATACTTGGTGTTATGTATATGTATTACAGAATATGTTTTTGTCTCGATGCAGCTCAGTGTGCAGCCTCTGTCAGTCCATAATATGCACCGCTCCTCTTTTGCTGATGATTGACATCCATTATTTTTTCAGCCCACAGTGTCTGTTTTTAAGCTCGTGGCAGATGTGTCTGCATTAGATGTGGTTCATTTGAAGTTCAGCGTGTGAGTCCATTTTCTTAGGTAAACAAGCCAGCCAGACTCCCAACTTCCAGCTGAGGACACTCATCTGCTTATCTCTGATTGAAAATTGTCTCCTTTCCACAGTGTGAACTCTCACCGTGCTTTCTCGAGGCAACTTGCTGAAGTGTTTGTCTTATTTGAGAGAGGGACAGAGTGAGAAAGAAGGGGGGGTATGCAGTGTGCTGCTACCTGGTGAAAGGAAAAATCATCAGCATTTAAAGCTTGTAAATGAGTTCTGTCGGTGCATTTTATTGGGAAATAATTGCTACAAGTGAAAAGCAAAATCCTTATTTAGTTTCAAATAAAGCAGTAATAGTTTGTGACTGGTGGAAAACCGTGTCTCCTCTCCAGGTAGAGCTGCTTTATTACTTTGGTCCGAATTGCAAAGAGGGGAAACATTATGAGAGTTTTTATGATGAGTTTTGTGAGTTTTTGTACTGTACATGTACTTGTAAGAGTCTATCCAAGCATCTGTTGGCAATTATGCTATTTTCTGTGTGTGTGTGTGTTCCTGTGTGCTGCCTCTTTCAGATATGCACTTTATTACATAAGTGTGCATTTAGGCATTATTTTTTTATTTAAGTCCCAGAACATTTCTGTGAAAGTCACAATGGCAGTCTGACTAAGTAGCAGTCCAAACTGAATGTGATCGCATTAAAAAAGTACAGCATGCACAAGTAAAAATATGTAGTCAGTGACATAAAAAGACTTATTTCATTTTCTTCAAGCTATTTAATACATTCACCTTATGCCAGAGGTGGGACCAAGTCACTGTTTTGCAAATCACAAGTAATTCTCTAGTCTTTGTACCCAAGAGACAATCAGTTCATTGGTCAAGACTAGCCAGCCCTGACTCAAGACTCCAAAGTCCCTGGACAAGTCCCAAGTAAAGACTCAAAAGTATCAAGTCAAGTACCAATTTTTAAAATTTGAATTTTGAATCTCAGTGTCATAGAAAAACAGAGAAAGCATAAAGGGATGTCCTATCCAGTACTTTCACATATTAAGTGGGGGAAAAAATTGGATACATGTAGAAAAAAAGTCAAGCAACACGCACATCGAAAACAGTGAAATACTAGATGGTGGACAGAACAGAAGTAGATACAAAAATACAAAAGTAGAGTCTGCACACCAAGTCCTTTTTCAGACATAAAACACCTGCAGAGATGCATTTGATACCTCCTGTACATAGTATGTCACATGTTTATTTGTAGGCACCTTTGCATTTTAGACTCACATGACCTGTCAAGTGACCAGTCCATGCAGGTATTAATGTGGTGTATCTCTGCACTTTTTTCATGTCTGAAGAAGGGCCTGGGCCCGAAACATAACACACGGAGGTAACAAATGTTCACGGGAGAATCATCTTAGTGGTTTAGACTCTATTTTTTCTGTATTGGTTATAGGCTAAATCTGTTGTTTTTACATCATGCATCCCTAGTCATGACATCCCTAGACTTGACTCCACGTCTCTGCCTTATGCACACTGAAAATTAAGTTGTTCAGGAGATTCATCTCATGTCAGATCAGTCTACAAAAATGTGTTTTCATTTATTTAATTTTTCCCTATGCAGTGCAGGGCAAAAGAGGATTTAAAAAAAACTTGGAAAACCACATGAATCATCAGACCTTCAGCCTCCTTCCCTAAATTTCTTACTTTCAGTCCTGCCAACTTCCTACAGGATGAATTCTACTCTGCCGCCGTGGTTCCCCTTTTCTTGCCCCCCGATGCCAAATGTCTCTTGTTGGTCATGTTGTTTTAAGCAGATTTATTAAGAGGAATTTCTGTAATGGAGACCTGTGTTTGCCCGAAAAGCAGTTACTTTACCAGATACTTGAAGCTCGCCTCTGTGTCTGAAAGAGGTTTGTGTGTGGTGAAGGTTCCTCCCTGCTCTCCAGGCTGCCAACAGCACAGCGTGCCTCGGTCGTTATAGTGGGCCTCTGGGCCCTGGGCCACCAGCTCTGCCTTGTTCTGCTCCGCTGGCTGCATTGGCCCTGTTGTGAAATGTGATCAGTCAGCTCCATTTAGGGCCCGGACTGGGTGCCACTGGAGACCAAACGGCCCAATCCCTTGCTGCACCACCCAGGAGTTGATCTCCAGGGATTGGTCAGAGCGAGGAGCGTCTGATGCCTCGTTGTACGATTACTGGGAACGCAGCCACGATGCCTTGTTGTTGTGGTATCACAGTCTTGTTTACCAGGTTCTCGCTGAAGCTTAGTTTGTACATTGAACAAATTTGACATGTTAGATAGCAGTGGGTTATGCAATTGCCAAAGCAGCAAACTGTTACGCCTCTGCACATTTTATTTAATATCACTCACTTTTTTTGATATTATTCCAAACAAAATCAGTCTCATCTAATGTATTTCACATTTGTGCTTCTCTTTGAACTTTTCCTTGCCTGTTGTTTTGAAACTAAGACAGACTCTGTGTTTAATTTTGCTTAATAGATTTGTGTTAACAGCATGAGTGTTGACAAAACAGCTCTCCTGACCAATGAAAAAGCAGAAGGCAGAGAAACGAAAGCAGAATCTTCAACTAGATTTTGGAGAAAATTTGTGTGGTGATTTTGTGGGGCAAGTGAGAAAGGTGGATTATGTTGCAGAAGTTGTTCAGAAGTATCCATGTTGGATTTTATCCTTTTTGGTGTGAGACTGGGTCTCTGTTGGAGTCCATTGTAACTTTCCTTAGCAAGCTATAAACTCCTTAATGCTACTCTTCATGTCTACAGGGGTCGAGCATTAGATACTCAAAAGATGTTTTCTAGCAAAATATCACTTTAAGCCATCATGTGACCCCTCTTGCATCCCTCTGTGACCAAAATGCAGCAGCTTTGAAGGTTGTGAAGTGGACTTCAGATGAGGGAGATAGAGTTTACCATATTTTCAACAACACACACACACACACACACACACACACACACACACACACACACACACACACACACACACATACACACACTCACACACACATGCACGCAAATCTTCATTTTCTTTGTCAGCTTTTACTAATTTCTCGACATTAATGGGACTTTCTTGTCAAGTTGGCCATTGCTGTTTTTCCCATGTACTTGAAAGAAATCAAACAAATTTGCCAAGGATTTCAAGGGTTAAATGAGAGGTTTGCACAAGAAAACTGATGTTGAACTTGGTTTGAAAAGATTAAGGCTTTCATTTTTGAGTTTGTGTGTGTTTGCTCAGTCAGACTTGACTTTTTGCCTTTTCCGACGTGTAAATGTCTGACGAAAACAAGTTATTCATTTCTCAGAGCATCTCAAATTAATCCTCTCATGATGCAACGGGTACAGATCTTGGAGACTGTTATTCTTTCTCCCAAGAAATCTATTATTGGGAAATAGATTTATTTATTTATTTTGCATGGCTGTGTTCATAAAAAATGGATAAATGTCAGCTTGGTGGCCTCCTGTAACGATAAGGACATAAACAAAGGTTGCAGTTAGTGACACTGGGCCAAGTCAGCCTTTTGTTTATCAGAGTTAGAGGGGAGAGAGAGACGAGGTGATGTGTAGCGATAGCAGCTGTCAGCGCGACGTGGTCGACCAGAGGCAGAACTGCACTGATGAAATCTGCTGTCAAAGTTTGGGAGCTCTGGTTTTAGGCTCTCATGCCACGACTGATGTGGATGATGCAGCTCCCTCCATGGAAATATGGAAGCTTACACCCGTGCTTGCACCGCAGCACAAGTTTTCCAATCTGTCTGCTTTGCATAAAATCAACTTGGCTGCCTGTCAGTATGTTGCTCTGTAATTAACCTGCAGAGGCCCAAAACGGATGCCCTCTGAAAGGCTTCATTAACCTGTGCCTAAGAGGCGGCCATTGTCCTCTTGCTCCCATGACCCACACTAAGCGACCACAGTACCTCGCATATTTTCTCAGCTATAACAGCTGGCAGAGAAACAAACCCACCTGCGTTTGGTATTCTCTTAAACCTTTTCCAGCAAACATGAGATGCTATTCTAAATTATACATAGATGTGAAGACAGCAGGGTCCTACCTTTCTTAATGACTGCTAGTGTTAAAATCGAGGGCTGTATCCGACTCCAGCCACTTATCGCTCAAAGTGAACTCGTCTGGCAGCAGCATGTTTTTGTATTTGGCAGCTGTTTTCATATGCTATTTGTGATTGATTTTATTTTGCTGTACTATTTATTTTTTGTACTGAATCTGACTCTGTCTTTAAAGGTAAACTGTTTCATTTATGCTGACATACAGTATACATTTTAACACTGTTGCAAATGTGTTGTTGCACACACAGTTTGCTTCACCAATTTGAAATGAAACAAAAGTCAGTCTTCATCAGGTAATGACGTGTAATTTCGTGGTGTCACAGTTATGCCCCACCTCCTCTCATCCCAACCAAATTAAGCCGTCTTCTTCTTGTTTAGTCAGCTTGATGTTCAAGCTGCATTTTTCACAACATCAGCATGCAGCGCTTGAAAACCTGGACCCAGGGGACTCGGGCTCTGTAGGTGTGTATGTGTGTGTGTGAAAGAGAGAGAGAGAAAGAGAAAGAGAGTAACTGCAAGGCTCGTCTCCAGTCAGTTGGAGTAGCCTGTATGTGTGTCATCATCTCCTGAGTGCAACACCAGCTTGGCCCACTTCTGCCTGACCGACTAGACTGTACGGCTCATCTGGGCTCTTCCCTCTTGTCTCTTTGTGTTTAATTTGCTCTCTCTCGTACTCTCTTTTCCCTGTGTGGGGTCCGGCTCTCATGTCTCTTCTCAGCAGTCAGAACAGAACTAGCAAAGCTCGCGAAGATGTAGAACGTCCCAGGTGAATCAGGCAGAAGGTGTTGGCGCAGAGCCAGCGCGCACGATGAATCAGACAGGACCACCCAGCGCACATTCACTCTCATGTAGAGTTCATATCCACACCAGTGTAACACACACATACACATCTAGGTCAGAGAGTGAAAGGGGAACCTTTAGCCTACATCATGGCAGCTCTGTGTTCACAGGCTGCTCTGAGACCTGCGCTACACAATACGCTCTCCCCTCTCATCTATAACTAAAACTCAGTCACCGATGATACATTAAGCTTGGCATTTAAGGAGGCTGTCAAACCTTTTAGCCCTTGTTTTTGACTGCATTCTCTCGCGCTGCCAAGGATGGAGATTGCAACAGCTTTGCCGAGTGCATGCTTCAGAGAATACATGCTGTCAAATGTCAGGTACCCGGGTGATGCCAGCCCGAATCTCACAGACTCTGTTTTTTAGTTTGAGATTTTAAGAGGTCTGAGCAGAGTAGATAACACACACTGACACATATACACCTTTTAAGTTGATATAAGGAATTTGTTGGCAAACACTTGACTATTTACGCATCCAGCAGTTATTGAGAAACGTTATCATTCATGCGGAGGTGTTAATCAGGCCACCTGGTGATTGAGAGGTCAAATTTACTCTTCTTATAGCTCTGTTTTTGGTGTCTACCCATCAAGTATTTGGCTCTTGCTCTCGCTGCTAAATGCTCCAAAAGCTAGTTTCTCACTCTGCTCATTGGCTGTTTGGTGCTGAGCAGGTAGTGTAATGGGTTTTTAGCAGGGATGCACTGATCCAGCACTGATTAGGCTTGATCTGTGTAAAATTTCATACCTTAATACCTTACTGAAATTCTACCAGGGTATTCAGTATATGATGGTTTAAGTCTGTAATAAATACACAAGAGAAACCCACAAAATCTTAAAAAAGTAATATTCTCACACCTTGCTTAACAGGAAAGTACAAATGTTCACCCTTTGAATTCAACTTCTCTCAGTCACAGAAGACTGACAAGGCTTAATTGCATCATTAACTCATCATAAAATACACTTCATTCAGACCCGACAGAAACAAAATAAAACTCACCCCAACTGTTTTGGTTACTCTTGCTAGTAATGTAGTTATTAAGTTCAGTGTTCCAGCTATCACTAGTTGGAACAACTATCAACCAAAAAAAAAAAAGACATGCTGTTACTCCCCACAGTCTCTCTCTGTCATTGTTGGCTGCAGGCTGTTTACAGTCCTGTAACGTACACCTTTAGCTGTCGCAGTGCTTTTCAGCTCAGGTGCCTGTTCCACCAGTAGGGACTAGAGACTGAGCTCTAATGGTGCGTGCTGTGCACTTCATACAATGAGTTTTATAAAAAGAGGAGCGCCTATATTTATGACGGTACTGAAGAACATAACCTTAGGAATTTCTTAATACCCTGGTATATCATAATACCTTGATACTGCCCAAGCCTAATACTGAAATTGGATAGTTGGCCGATACTAATTCAAATTTCTGGATGGGATGCGGAGCCAGACATAGGGTGAGTCCGAGTGAAACGGAGGAAGCTGCCTGGAGAAACTAAGGCTTTTCCTAGTCAGGCTCCGAGATAACAACTCTTCTTCCTTCTGCTTAGAAGTGATCAGTTTACACCTCAAAGCAAATTAATATGATAGAGTCTCTGGCTTTTGTATGATATCTGGTCTCAGCAAAAATGTTATTGCACATGTCCAATCTGTTGTTAGCAAAGTTAGCCCACACTAGCTTGGAGGACTAACTTGGCTTGTTTACTATATTACGTGAACATCACTGTCACCATGAACATCCTGCCAAATCCAGGTGACAATTTTCTGTTCATTACCACAAACAACCTCTTTCACATTGTTTTCATGTAATATAATGACAAATACAAAACATTGATTACAGCCACTTTTTAAGAAATGTTGTAAAAAAAAAAAAAAGTTGACTCTACAGCATTATTTTGGCCTCACATTTATTCAGAGAGCTTCTTTTTGGGTTTGACAATTTGAAGCATTGACAGCTTGTACATCTGATCGGGTGTAGAAAGGGTTCATGTCGATGTCTCGGTGAAGGAGAGCACTTGTCAATCATTTGTTGTACAGCAGAGTTGAGAGTGAAGTTGGTCCCAAGAAAATGCGTGCAGAGCCCTGACAGAACGTACTGAGCAAAGCAAAATGCTGGATTTTCAAGACTGCATATCACGCTTTCGCTGTCTAGATTTAAGAAACAATTGGTCAGTCTGAGTATTTTAGGACATTTATCAGTGACATTTATTACAAGACTTCAACTTTACACTGTAGTTGTTGTATCAAAAGGTCAGCAGTAGGTTGATTCTAGTATGTTTTAAGGCAGCAACAGAGTGTACTGCTTTGGCAGGGAGTTAAACTGGACTGAGTGAATTCGAGATGCTATTCGAGCAGGCATTAACAAATTGATTAAGAAATTGTACAAAGAAAAACTGTGGTTGTTAAGTGAAGTAATATTTTGCCCCACCCCTACCATAGGGGTTCCCAGCACGCTTAGTAAAGGCAGCAACAGAAAGTTTGCTGGTCTGGTGAGAAGTCTGCACTGGGCTGGCTGAACTCAAGTTGCTCTTTAAGCACCTGAAGTTCTGTGTCTTTGGACGGTCCGCCATTGTCTGCTTTCTTGATTTCGCTTTGATTTTGTTGATGTTGATTAATTATAGACTACCACAATAAAAGTGGAGCTTTTTTTCCACCCCTGCTTTTCAATGTTATTGTTTCAAACATAAAAAATATATTGAAAAATAATAAGAACAAAAATCATGATTATATAAGTGAATCGACCCCCCCACCCTCCACTACAGTGGCGTTGTCCTTGTGAACTTTCCAACCTGTTTCTAGTCTTAATACTAAAATAAGCTAACTGTCTCCTGGTGGCTTCATGTTTGTCCTAAAGACAGAATTATGATGATTAGGGACGCGTTAAATTGGATATCCGATATGCAGATATACAACAACTTACTTGCTGAAAACTGATACCGTTATCTATATATATGCATCGGTGACATGCAGATTATATTGTTCATCCCTAGAGACGACCTTCTTACCTAACTCTCAGCAAGAAAACAAGTAGGCACTTTTCTTTAAACAAGATTAATGTTTTTGACAAACAACAACATAAAACCAAACATTCAATTAGAAAGCATGTTTATTCTCAGCTGAGTTACATAAAAAGTTACATTTTGCTATCATGGCCAAAACTATCATGAAAAATCTAATGCCTGGAGCCGGCATTGGCAGGCAGCTCGCACTCAGCTCACACACATCACTGGGTAACTAGGAGACAGTGTCAGAATGATGGAGACTATGGACACACCATCATCATCCTATGTGTGCGTGCGTGTGTGTGTGTGTGTACGTGCGTTGCCTCTGTCCAGAGCCCTCCCTGCACCCGTGGCCAAAAATGTCACTCCGGGCTCATTATGCCATTAGCTGCCTCAAGCCTCACTCCATTTGCTGGGCAGGGAGTGTGACGGAGCCCTTTCACAGGGTCACCCCTCCTGCTGGAGGCCGGTCAGCTGAGAGGTGTGTGTGTGGCGAGAGAGAGACAGTGTTCACCTCAAACTCAGAGAATATATTTGACACTAATCATGATTTAGCACAGGATGTGAGCTGTGTTATGCATTATTATCACTCCATATGTATGATTTGTGCTGCTGTTGTAATATCTATTGCAGATAATATACAGATCGGGGAGATTGATTCAGTGTTTGCTCTGTGAAAGTCAACCCTTTTAATGCGTAGCTCACCAAACCTCCTAAATCAAGTCTGTCTTTTTAACATACACAGTTGAGCTTCACAGAGGTGAGGTTCAGGCACATATCTTGGTGCAGGAGGGGTTAATCCACCAGAAGCAAGTAGCTGAACTAAATTCCCCAGGCCTTTCCCGCCCATCCATCGCCTGAAGAGGACGACCAGCTTATTTTCTCTGCATATTAAAAACTGCCTTGAGAGGTGGCAGGCAGGGGCCTCAGGAGGATGGGGATAGCAGGGGAGAAAGAAAAAGTAGTAAGACAGAAACTGGAGTGGAGAGGAGGAGAAGGAGGGTGGGGTCTTTTTTTTCTTCTTCCAAATAAATGATTCACTAAATACATCCCCCATTCCTGTCCATTTTGAAAGAGGGGCCAGCTTTGATCTCTGGGGCCCTTTGAAATGATCTGAGGAATGGGAGAGAGGCTTGTGAGGGAGGGGCAGTGGGGGAAGTAAGAGAGACAGGGACAGGGAACGCCACACCTCCCTGCCTGTAGAGGGGAGACATCACAGGTGTAGCTGCAGAGAGAGGAGACAGAGGAGCAGAGGGAGAGGTGTGGGGCGGTGAAGGGGGAAGTTTGCACGCAGTTAAGCTTTCGGATGATAGCTGAGGTGCTGGGAGTTGTTGTGCAGCAGCAGCTATGTGGTAAAGTGAGCTGTTTGAAAGCCTCGGCGTGGTTATGCCCTGGGATAGATTAGCTTCACTTTAACCCCGGAGATCAATGGGGTGGCAGATGTCTCTTCTCCACTCAAATTGCGAATTGGACTTCCTTTTCTGAAGTACTGCTGGATGTGATGTAAATCCTATATCTTACTGGCTCTGCCATGCTCGGCGGCCCATGTAAAGAGCACAGGCGAGAAAACACTCTGACTCTCCTCTGCATATTTCGGTATTACTCTTCTTTGCAGCTAGTTGGTTTTCTTTGCTTTCACAGCTGAGCCCAATGTCACAGTGGCATTAAATCTTCATATGTTTGCTGTATATAGTAGGCTTACTTGGTCCGTTTTCTCAGATTTAAACCTTAATTAAATCAGTGTGTTTTTGGATGCAGAATTTCCACAGTGATGGAAAACCTGGAAAAGACTTGGTATTTAACCATGTCAATTTTCAGACCTGGAAAAGTCATGGAATTAGTAAAAATCAATCAAAGTTTTGGAGAATGCATGGAATTTGTCTTTGTCTGTAATGAAACGAATTTTTACAGCCCCCCCCCAAAAAAGCCCAACAATCTTGTCTCTCTGTATTAATTACTATAATGAGCTAAATATGGGTCAAAAATTTAAAAAGCATGTTTTTTTTCTGTCAATTTCACTCTCTTTTCTCTTCCTGGAAATTATTTGAATGTACTTAAAGATTCATCTTGAACTCGGGGGTGTTTACATTAATGTATCCAATCAAATGTGATTTGGGGCGATTAGCTAAGCCGTCCATGCGAGAGAGAGAATGAATCACTGGAACTTGCTGTGATAATATCATATCATTATGTTATTATTTCAGATTTATCTAATTATAGCTGAAAAATAGCCAGCAGCCACATCCTGTACAACACTGGTGTGAAAAACCGAATAGTTATCTTTAGACAACTTTACCTTTATTACCTCAACTAGAAATATTTATTATTCCATCAACACCTCACCAGAACTGCTGCTCATCAGATGCACAAAGAGGTGCTTTGCATCAATGACACTGAGTGTCCTTGTTGTTTTTGTAAGCTGGGAAACTTGGGTACTTTGCTAAAGCCACCTGATACTTTTAATTTAGCAGCATGTCGATTATACTGTCGGAGCATCGGCTTAGCACTCGTGTTCCCATGAGGCTGCTGGATCCTCACTTTCATTAAAGTTGTTTGGAGAGTCTCTCGGCTTCGTTGCCTCATAAAACAAACTGCTATGATGAAAATAACTTAAAACCGCACAAACCAACGCTGCTCCTCTGTTTTATTAGTACACGCACACAGAGGCAGATGCACACATACACAACAAAACGCGTGTTTGTTGAGGTTCTAATGAGTCCCAGTAGCAGCGGTTTGATTCTTCCCTCCTAATTTGACATGCTTCACTTGGGCTGGGTCCCTCTCGCTCCGCAGACCTCAAATCCTCCATGCAGAGGCCTAATGAATCTTCTCCAAGTACACAAACAAAGGACAAACAAAACAAGCAGGAAACACTCGCTTCCTTGAGCTTCTAATTGTCCCAAACATGTCAATCAATCACTGCTGCTTGCTTGAATCCACTTTTTTTTTTTCTTCTGACAAAAGAGTTATTTGTCGCCCATGAGAACATATCAATCTTCAGATTGCGCGGGTATTACGCTCATGCATCGGGTTACAACCGGCAGAGTTTCCTTTCATTTTGCTCCAGCGGTGTGAGAACATTGGCTGTTGTACTTTCTGCTTAGGAAGGTGACATGAAGAACAATGAGTCGAGCCTCCCAGGGCTCTCCATGTTGAGTTTCAGCAGTAATTGAATCGGGGCTCTTGCTGCCCACAGAAGATGCTGTGAGTGAATTGTCTCAGATAGTTTATAGGGTAATAAAGTCCCTCCACGCCAACACCTGCCAGCTGTGCTCAGCTTTGACCAAAAACAGTCTATTTAATACCTCCCGTCGTGCACCTGCAGCCCACCCGTAATGGTCAGCATGCGACTCGGTCACACCGCAGACACATCAGATATCTCTCTCTGTGTCTCCTGCATCAAAGTTATGATTGTGGTAATTAAAATCTTGCCTCAATTAGCCCTTTATTGACCTTGTTTGCAGGTCTGCTGTATCTTAGCCCAATAACTGCAGCCATTTTCTCTTATCTGATCTCCTCATCTGCTTGCCTCAGCCGCTGGCGAGGGCTCGCTGTTGTAAATACTGAAAAGTGCTTTTCCTGGATTTCTACTCTGTCTTCACAGCAGCTCACTCCTTCTCCAAAACAACTCGTGTGTCTGCTGAAAGGCACGGCTGAGTGGGTGAGGAGTAGGTGGACAAATGGATGCAGCGGCGATCAAATCTGATGATTGTATTTGTCACAAAGAGTCTTTCATGCAGTGTTTGCTGAAGCCAGGTGTCAGCTCGGCGGGTCTGTAATGTGCAAATGTTGCGATGAATAATTCTTGACAAAACTGTGTACTTTAAAAACGCTACTGTTGGGCGCGCATGCATCTTCTCCTCTGCTTTTACGAGCCAGCTTTCGGCATTATTAAGGAATTGTGCATTAATGGTAGTCAGCAGTTTTCTGCGCTGCAATCTCATTACATTTACAGGGAAGGGATGGAGAGCAACAAAAAAAATTAATTGGAGGCATGCGACAGTTAGGACAGGAGCCTGGGCAAGGGCAGAGTAAATCAGAGGTCAGTTTGACAGCTTTATTGCTCTGTGGAGAGAGAAGTGGTTAACTTTAATGGGTGGAGATAGTAATGTTGAGTTACTTTATTTTTCCCCCTCTTCCTCCCCACGCCACGCCACGCACACATCCCGTCCCCTTCCCCCCTCATCAGCTGAGGCACACAGCCCCTCACCCCTGAACTATTTTGACTCGGCTTGATATATAGAGTTAATTCAGCCCTCTTCTGCGCAATAATTCATGCGTTTCATGCATTCTGTGTCATGCAGACTCAGCGCGGGGTGGAATTGTTAATTTTCTGTGCAGTCTCCCTCCTCCCGCACACACACCCGCACACACACACACACACACACACACACACACACACACACACACACACACACACACACACACACACACACACCTCTGTCCTGCCTGTCACCTACACTGTCCCCATCCCCTACTCCTCTCCTCTCCTCCTCCTCCTCCACTCTCTTGTATTTTTTCTCTCCATTACTTTGGAAGTTAATTTGTCTAAAAGAGTGTCCACTCCCGGCAGTATTTCCTGCAGCATCAGGTTTCTTCTTCTTCCCTTTAAAAAAAAAAAAACACGTAGTTGTTGCCACCAAGAAAGCCAAACACACAAGTCCTCATCTTTCTCCCCACCCTCTAAACTGGACTCTCACCTCGTGGCCTTTTCGGTCACATCCTGCCCTCACCACCCATCCCCAAGTTCACGAAGGTCATCCCCACAAGCCCCCCAGCCCCCAGCCTCCCCGCTGATCGCTGACTTAAGCCTTGTGCTTTTATAATTGGGAAGGGGGCGATGCTGGCAAGTGAAGCAACCGGTGAAGTGGTTTCTGCAGGGTAATGGGGCCCTGCTCTCCATGCACTTCATTTAATCCGGGCAGACCTCTGTGTGTGGTGAGTGGGGGTGGTGTGTCTCTCTCTGTGTGTGTGTGTGTGTGTGTGTGTGTGTGTGTGTGTTCTGGGATTGTTGTATGCTCGTGGGAGCAGATGGATGGGGTCAAACCTCAGGAGACATTATGAGCTCTGTTAGCATATTCTACCACACAGTGTATGCTAAAAGTGACTGGAAATGTCGGCCTGCAGCTAACCTTTACTTTCATTATGGATTAATCTGTTAGTTATTTTCAGATGAATTGCTCCATTTATAAATGTCAAATATGTCCATGGCAGGTTTTCAAAGATCTTAAAGGGACAGTTCACCCTCAGAAAAAAAAAGAAAGAAAATCTCTTACCTTCCTTCCAGAAATCATGACCTGGTTATTCAAGATAATCCACAGACCTTGTTGTGAGCCGTTAAATGTAGGAACTATTTTCTCTCTACAGAGCTACACTCGCCATCTGTATCACAATGCAGAAGGAAGAGTGCATCTACTCATGGACGAGAGGCTTGTCCATGAGGAATTGTCCTCAATTGAGCCGTCACGTTAGCTTATTTATTATATGTTATTACACTTTATTTTTATGTAACTTGTATTTTTGTAATATTTTTGTCCTTCTTTGGCACTTAATCACCTTTTTTTTGTTTTTTCTCTCGATTCTGACTCTTGAGCTGCTGTAACATGTGAGTTTCCCTGGTGAGGAATTAATTAAGTCTTATTATATCTTTTATCTTAGCTAGCTAGCTCAGTGGTGCTAGGTGAGCTAACAGTAGGTGCATGCTTCCTTTAGCACAGTGATACATTTGGTGATTGTGGCTTGGTAGAGTGAAAATAGTTCTTAAATCAAACTTCTCACTACAAGGTCTGAGCATTATCTTGTGTGATGATTTCTGAAAGAGACATGAAAGAGAGCCTTCTCGCTAACATAATAAAAACAGGATGGCACTCAGCTTGTGGTGCATAAAGTGCTAAAAAAAAAGAAAAAAATTAAAAACTCAACAGCAGACATCTCTACAGCTGATATCTCCAACACTCAGCAACTCACAGCAAAACACTTTAGATTGATAAAAAGCACTACAGATATGAAGCAAAATAAGTATTTTTAATTTAGGGGCGAACTGCCCCTTTAAACTTGCATGTTGTATCCATCCAAAAGCCCTAAACTCAAGGATATGTAATCTACCATGATGTTACACAAAGAAAAACTGGAATCAATGAATGTTTGGCATTTTCGCTTGATGAATGACTCAAACAATGAACCGAATAATTAAGGACCCCTGAAATCATTTGATTATACACGTGTACAAATGAAAACAAACTGTACTTACAGACGTTTGGCTCTGACGATTCAGTCAAGTCATCTGGAATTACAAGTGTAACTCAAGCAGCAAGGTCTAATTAACCTCAATCTGGCGCAATAACCCTGTTTTTTCCCACATTTGTAGCTTGGTGTTCAAAGACATTACTTTCCAAGCACTGCTTTTTCTCCTGCAAGTTTGAGCAGTGGCAGCGCTGTCTTTCTGCAGTGTTTCACAGGCCTTGGCTCCGACCAGCCAGCCAAAGATAAACAGTGAAAAGCATTTTCCCCCAGGCCTTGAACACAACAAGTATAAAGTTGAAACCATCACCTTAACTCTAACATGGAAACTATCTCAAGCAGAAGTTAGAGAGCAGAGAGGGAGAGAAAAAAGATATTACTTTGCTTTGTGGTCTGGCAGAGATGCAGAACACATTGTTTTCATTTATTTATTTTATTTCAGTTGGCAAGGTAGAGGTGAGTTAAGTTCTTTCTTTTTTATTTTAGCAGTGGGAGGAAAAAAGGAGGTCACATTTGTTGGCAGTGCTGTGGGAGTGCGCTGATACGAGTACGAGGCCTTTGTGTCAGGAGACATTTTGTGGCCGGCAGGAGAGAAACCTAGCGCTGTGACAGGGGCTTTTCTCTTCTTTAAAAGGCGCAGCGACCCCCGTGACCCACTGAGTTGAAATGGAGGCCACCGCTGATTCTCATGCCCTGATTGAGGGAGAAAAAAAACTGTCTCTGATGGCAACTGTTTCATGAATGAAAACCCAAAAAAAAACAGACGGGGATATCTGATTTTTAGGAACTGTAAAAAATGTTGTTTGTGTGTGGCGTTTTGCGTCAGGGGTGTCGGTCGCCACCGCCGCTCAGACAACACAACTGACCCGAACCCTGAGGCGGTCAGTGTGTCTTCAGTGTGAATACAATCCCATGATTCATCCTTTTTCATGGCGTTTCCTCCCCCGTTGTGTCGGGCTATGTACTGTCAGGGCCTGGGAGGAGTTTTCATTGAGCAGTTTCTGCACTCACACACACACACACACGCACAAACACACACACACACACACACACACACACACACACACACACACACACACACACACACACACACATCTTTATGTACCCTATTCACACAAGACCATGGGCTTCATGCATTTAAATGGCCTATCTAGTGGAGCAGTGATATTATACAACACTTACAGCACTTCGCAGATAAAGCTGATGACATTATATTCGTATTAATGGTTTTTATTAGCCTCCTTTGATGTTGAGATTGTTGATAAAATGGTGCTTTGATTGGTCTTTGAGGGACGGCGCCAAACTGTAACAGATGGCAGCTTGTAGAGCAAAGATTGCAGAGCTTCCCATTCACTGCTGAAATGATTAGTTGATTAACCGATTGGTACCCAATTAATTATTCAGCACTCATCAAGCCAGAATGCTTCATGAGTGCTTCTCAAATGTTTCTCTTTGTTATTTATTTAATTGAAAGTTGAATATCTTTGGTTTTCGTACTGTTAGTTGCTCAAAACGAGACCCTGGGAAATTGTGATAGGCGTTTTGACTATTTTTGACACTGATTGAATGATTAATTGGTTAGTCTAACGACGGGATTGAAGTTGAAGTTGTTTTTAAGTTGACGTTAAGTTTATTTTTAAGGTTAGCCATGGTTTGGTGACCAAAGCAACTCGAGTGCTTTAGTGTTATCATCAAGGTGTATAAAGAAGGCTAGTTTTAAAGTTTATTTTATTTAAGCCTGTTTACTTATTATTTATAGGCCTAAATAAAATAAAACAAAATGAAATAAAATAAGAGACTAGCCTTCCTTACACATTTTGGTGTTTCAGCCCTGTGATAGGATAAGTGGATACGGCTAATGAATAAATGACTTATTATTTAAAGGCAGAGGCAGGTGGTGAAGGCTGACCTCCTTTATATTTCCATATATATTAATATCACTTTATTTTAAGGCAGTTATAACCTAGTATAGAGCTGTCTTGATCCTCCTGAGCCTAGTTTTGTGTTTATGTGTGCATATGTCAGGTTTAACATGAAATGCATGACAACTCATCTCAGGAAATGAAGTGGAGTAATGCAAAAGTAATGTAACCTGTCATGTGATTAATTAATTCCTGCAGGCAGTAATTAAGTAAAGTAATACATTCATCTTTTGAATAGTAAAAAATATATATTTTTTGAGTTAAGACCATCACACCGGTCATGTGGGAGAAGTCTGATGGAGAACCATTTGACATACAAATGGGTTACATGTTACTGGAAAACACTTAATAAATCAGTAGAGAAAAACCACAAATGCAGATGCTTTCATATTTGCATGATAAATTCAAAGGTGTACAATGGTGAATTTTCCTAAAAAGAAACAACATGTAAATTCATCCCGAAGCGATACCTCTCAATCCTCACTTATGACCCACTAAAAGTGTGCGTCACTAAGCGGAGACTTTGCCCTCTGCCTGTATTTTCATATTTTTGTCTTGTTTTCTGTGTTCGGGACGTTAATGGGCATGTACCTCCACAGCACTCAGGTGAGGTTGTGGCTTAATTAAAAGGTTGCTACTAAGTGCGAGACCGTAAGCAGCAAGCATCAAAGAGACACAGCACCGAAAAAAAGAGAAATATATCAAGGCAAAATGCCAAACAAGAATCTCTGCTTTCACTTATGCTGGTAAGCATGTTCACAAACTGTAACTGCATAGTATTCATTTAAGAAATCCTCCCCCTTTCACGCTCTGTGACATGTATGAATTGCTGAGTAGGACTAGTTAACCTCAAATTTGAAACAAAATGGCAAGATGAAGACATCTTTATCATATGACAAAACATTTCTTCCTTGATCGGAGCAGTTTCTCGGAGAAAGACAATGTCTCATCTGCACGGGGTCACTGAAAGGTTTGAAGTATAAAAATGAGGTTAATGGAGTTGAGATGATGAGTGAAGATGGATGGTGTTCAGTTGGAAAAACTATGGCACGATGCCCCGGGGATGGAAGCAAATGGTGGTGAAAAAAACCTCACTTATTTGTAACCTTTCTGTATATTTCACTCTGGTTGTTGCATAAATGTCATTCAAAAAAACATAGACGTGTGTTCCTGAGCATAAGTTGGAGTAGCAGCATGTAGAACTAATGGTGTAAAAAGTGATTTAAGTTTCACACAGATGCCCCCAATTTGTTTCCCCCAGGTTCAGAGAAATGCAGGAACAGCAAAAACACGGCGACCGCATTAGTTTGAGAAAATTACCCCGGCTGCATGCTTGATGATCTCAAAAAAAAAAAAAAAAAAAACACTCACAAAGACAGGCAAAAAATCTCAGACTAGTTAAATACATACTAACAGATTTCCTCCACTTCAGCGCTGAGGAGATGCAGGAACGCGCTCCATCTTTGGAATGTGGGAATGCGTTCCCGCTCTAATCAATTCAGGTAGGGCAGCATTATCTGTGGAGCTGCCACCAGAGCCGCGCTGCACAATAACTCAAGGAGGGCATTTGAGAAGTGTGTGAGTTTGATCCTGTGCCAGGGTGATGAATAGCTGTTTTTTCTCCTTTGTTGCCCATCAGCACTTTTATTCCGCAGTTAATCCGCCAGACCCACACTGTAATTTTTCACCTTGCTGTGCGATTGTGTTTGTGTATTTGTGTGCGTTTCCGTATCTCGCTGTCAATGGAAGGGCTCTCGTATAAACACAAACACCTGCATCCGCCCCGCCCTGCCGGCATCGGAGGCTGATTTAAAGGTGTGTGTGCGCACCGATAGGATTGACATCTTGTGAAAAGTTAGTGAGCAGTGGGAGCCTTATATAATATGTCAACGGGACCCAGTGGGGGTAAGACGCCTGTTACCGGGGTGTGTCGGGTGTTAAAAGGATGTCATGTTGTTGCAGATAATGCAGCTTACCCACTTGATTTGTGTGGTGGAGGTGATGCTTTCTGCTTGGACCACTTCCTGCAGACACTGAGCCGGTTAAAAATGAAAACCTTGATTTTTGATTATTTTTTTTTTTAACTCATTGTTCTTTCTTTTCAAAAATGGCATTTTTCACACCCAGAAATTGATCTATTTGTGGATAAGTTTTAAAACATCAGGCTGGAGTGTCAGTGAGAATGTGAGAGAAAAATTCAGCTTTTGGAAAGCAATAACAGCGATTATAGTGATTTGATACAGGGAGTGATACAGAGTACTGCTTTTTTCTAAAAGCTGGCTGTGATGGCATGATAATGTTGTTTGCTGACTGAAAGAGAACACAGAAAGAAAGAAATTTTTCGATGGTGTGTTTGTATAGATACTAGAGCTGTCCCATAAACTATAATTTGGGCTTCAAAAGCTCCACTGATAGTTACCAGCAAACATTTAAAGCTTCGACCTGATGCGACGGGACCTGGGGAGTGGGTTGGTAATCAGTGGTAATATTCTGATCATGTGCACACATATGCATGTGTACCGTGGCTTTAACTGAAGAAAACACTTTTTACAAGCAATGTATTTTAGGAGCTCTAATAATTACGATTGGAAAAAAACAAAAATTATTACAATAATATGTTTAAAATGGTACATGGATATTTAGCTATGCAGTGGTCCCAGTAACATATGTTTTTTTTCTTGTAAATGTATATGTGTACTTTTGTATTATTCTGTGTCCCCTCTTTAAATTCTGTGATTTTTTTATGACTTGGCCAAGACAGCAGCATAAGAAAGGTTACAGACAAACAATGATAACCACAATAAAAAACAAAGACATTCAGTAACATGTAGAAATATTAAAACACCCAGTAAAAAGTACCAACCGATTCATTCACGTTTGTTCTCATGAGAGCTTTAAAATCATACAGACAGACCAGTTTGCGTATGAAAGCTTTCCTTCCCAGCTCAGCCTGTGCACTGGAAACAGACAACAACACTAGATGTTGAGATCTCAGACTATGATCAGATCTCTGTTTGTGAATGCAAGGCAGGCAGAGCTCTCCGTGAGCTCTTTTTCTTTATCAGCTGTTTGTGACTCACAAGGTGGATAATTTATTTGTTGATCCGTTCAGAGCTGATCAGATCAACGGATGAGAGGAGCAGCTGTTTGTGAGTGAAAGCAAACTTTTAGACCCAGCGCGACGCTGTGCTGCTCTGTCAATGCCGAGTCGGCTCTGACATTTTGCTGCTAAAGTGCTAGCAAATTTATGTAATGCTGCAATTTCTGTTACAAATGACAGAACTCCACTAAGTTCAAGGCATGTTGGAAAACAGTGTTTGCTACTATATCACCTGTCAGTTTGTCAAAAGAGGATGAAATTTCATGAAGATGGCCGGCTTGTTATTCTGCATGCAGGAAGAGCCCTGTTACCTAAAAAGGCTTAGTGTGGATGCACATCATTTTCCCACATAATAAAGAACATTTTCAGAATCAGTGTTGACGCAGTCAGAGAGGCTACATTTCCCAGGCAACATGAGGCTTGTATTAGATCTCTTACAGTAGACAGGTTACAGCTCGACCGCACAAACAAATGGTTAATGAGGCATAAGTGGAATGACCTGAAAATTTGTACGCAGTTTTACACCCCGACTCCCAGCCTCCTCCTCCTTCGCCTCCTCCTCCTCTTGCTTCTCACACCACCTCTGATTAGAGAGTCGGGGGTCCTTGTGGTCATATTTTAATACAATCCTGAGCACTTTGAGCCCCTCCTCAGCCTCACGCTCGCCACGTCTCTTCGCGGTGGAGGGGCTAGCTTTCCTCCAGAGAGCTGTTCTACATACGGCGGACAAGGAGCACAGCTTCGTGCAAAAGCCTGCTGAGACTCCACACCATTTATCTCTCAGCTGCAAGCTTGGGCCAGGAGTAATTGACTGAGCTATGTGCGTGTGTATATATGTGTGTGTGTGTGTGTCAGTCCTAGTCCCTGGAAGCATGGCGCATTAGTAGAGCCTGAGATGATAGGATGTGGTAAAGAGAGAGAGAGAGGCCAACCCTGTGTTGTGAGCCCATCAGAGGGGCCTCGGATAAAAAGCTCTCCTGTAAAGTCAGTTATTGGCTCCGGCTCTGCAAAATATGGCCAGTTAAACGGAGCTCAGGGAGCACACAAACCGCACAGCCGATGCTGCATTTAAAGTCTGGTTGTGGGCCTTTTTTGTACTTTTGTCCATCACTTACCAGCCATGATAATATTTTACTTGTCAGATTGCTTAGATCTGGGAACATGTCGACACCACTGCAACAAAGGAGGGTATAAGCAACAAAAAGGTTAGATGACCATGCAGGTTGTAAACAAGCCCACTTATTTTGGCAGGGAAGCAGAAAGTGAGTGTAAATGAGTAAAATGCTCGTACAAAAACTGTGCATCCACAACTATAATAAGGGCGGCAGTAGGGCTGGGAGGTGTCTGGTAAATTGGCATATGAAGGTGTCCAAAGTGAAACGTCCTGATGGACAGAAAACATCCCAAGTATTAATAGCTTACCCGAAGCGCTGCTTTGTCACTTATTGACCCATCTGCCTGAACCCACTGACATTAATCAGCGATGGTGGCAAATCACGATGGCAGTGACAAACTTGGTTGCTGAAAAGGGTAACACTTCCACCCTCTGGCAGCCTTAAGTACATCTTGATAAATAGATAGAAATTGTTACTTTTTAAGCACCCAGTGAATGCTATCAGCACCTTTTAGTGGCTTTTACATCACAGTGTGGGGCCATTGTGTCCCTCAAAGTTAGAGTCTATGTGTGGTGGTAACTGACGCCACGGAATTGGTGGGAATTTTTGTGCAATCTTTGGCTGACTTTTTTTTTCTTTCCCTTGCCTCTGAGTCATTGTGTATCCATCTGTATCCATCTCTACATTTGGAGGTTTTGTGGGTCCATGAATGCAGCGCAGTTGGAGTTCTTTTTTTTCTCCTTCAGCAGCAGTTTTGGGTCTCTGGGTTGATAATCGATCAGAGGATCCGATCAGAGCTGATCAGGTCAAATTGATCGATGTGAGAGGAGAAGCTTGTTTATGAGGGAGAGTAAACTTTTTAGAACCAGCATAAGGGGCGGTTAAGTTTCACTTTCACTCAGTCTGTGCCCAGAGTATGCTCTGAGTGGGGTGAATAATGAATAATGGAACAGTACATATATTCCCATAGTGCTCCTAAGAAATGATCCAGCACAAAAATTGAAAATCAAAATTTGGTGGTAGATGTTTTTTTTGTGGCAGGCTGCCACAATCCTTGGGACTCAGGGGTTCATGACTGACAGACATCAGTGATGTACTATGGGGATGGAGGGAAAAATCTATCCTTAATGCATAGCAATGTGGACATGGCTGATTTAGCACAGATTGACAAAGGCCAATAATCAATTATCTAAATGTTTGTTAACGTGATGACAGAATGAAAGAGGCAGAACTTTATGGGCAGTGCAGCGCTCGGAGAGTCTACAGCAAGGACACGTTAGGGCCTATCTCGTAATTCATGTTCACATAAGACAGCAATCGCAAGCGTGTTTTGTTTCAGTGTCTAAATAATTACATTTGTTTTACAAATGTGAGTTATATTTAAAATACTTTTTATCTCATCACCGAGAGACAGAGACACCCGAAAACAGATCATGTAGACTATGTATATTTGAAATTTGATGCAATGAGATGAATTGAAAATCATTTCATAATGGAATCGTAGCCCTCTGAATCTTAATCAAATTGTGAGATACCTGAGGATTTCTGCCTCTAATGGACGTCATCATCATCCATCAGCTCAACACTATACGGCAGGTCAGAGTTAAAGCCGGAAAACAATCTGTATGCTTTTGGCTGTTATCCACCATTGAATTCATTTGCTGTTTTTTTTTACTTACAATTTAATATGGCTAACCTGAGGGTTTGTTTAGAACTGATTGTCCTCATGTTTTAGCCCTGTCTGACTTCCTTTTAGTGATGTTGTCATTATTCCAGATCTCAGCAATTAACTTAGTGAGTACAATATTATTGTTAGCGATAGGATCTATTGCCAAAAACTACGAAAATTAAACAAACTGAAATTATTATATTTAAGTGTTCCTGCCCGTGTGAATCCCCGTGCTTGTGTGGTGCAGGACGGACCTCGTGCTCTTTCTCTGTGTTCCTCTCACCACTCTGCTCTGGACTTTATCAACACATTGTTTAACTTGGCCTCCTCCCAATGTAAGCCCAAGTACAGCACGGAGTTGGCTGTCTCACCGTCCACAGGGAGTGGGCTGAGTGGTGTGTGTGTGTGTGTGTGTGTGAGTTCGTGGGCACATTCTGGGGGGGAGTGGAAGCACCTCGCTCTCCTGGACCAGGAAGCTTTGAATCACGCTGGCTCTTCCTGGAAGGACCCAGAGGGAGCCGGGGCCGAGCCGGCTGGACTCAGGCAGGCTGTCTGAGCCGGAGCCTGGCCTCTCGCTGACACCAAGCTGGTGGCAAGCTAAGTTCTTACATCACCCTCCCCAAAAGCAGGCCACGCCTTCCCTCTGCTCACCAGGTTGGCACGCCGCAGGCGTTTTCCTGTACTGGGAAGTGTTTTCAGCTTTGGCTGCGGCTGTGGCTTGCACTGATAACCTCAGCCTCTGGAACTTTGAGATACAAGAGTGTATTGATCGGATGTAAATAGCACAAGGTGGGCTACAGTAGCTTAGATTTCAAGTTTGTATATGGGAGTAAATTCTCATTACTACTTGAACAATTCTGCAGTTTGAAGGCATTCAGTTTGGCATGCTTTCTTGAGCTAAATATAATTGTGTCAAGCTGTCACCTACCTACACTGTCGCAGGCCTCGTTTAGTTCATGGAAATCATGCTCTCCCCTGCCTGAGGTGCTGAGGATCTGGGCATGTATGTTGATATTAATAGTAGAGCCGGGCTGGTGCTGCAGGGTGTCCACACCTTCCTGTTTTCTCTTTCTTTGTTTTGGCCCAGCGCTGACAGATTTACCTCTGGAGGAACTCCAACATCTGAAAGGGAAAAATGGCCCCCATTGTTTAAATGGGGCTCTAGTGGGAAGAAAACAGGGGCTTTTCTTTTAAAGAAAATAACAAGAGGGTAATGGATTTTAATGTCAATAGTATAAACAGCTTTGTCATTGAGACCTGAGTTTGTTATTCTAAAAGGACATGTAGAAGATAGAGGTATCTTCCTAGAGAAGTGTGCCTCTTTGGGAGAAAATTGTGAAGTTTTACTGAGTCTCTAAAGAGGCTTGCTGAGCTCTGGCTTTTGATAGGAATCAGCTGTAAGAGGGATGGATATTGCCGAGCGTTTTCCTGCTGCACCGCGTCAGATAACTTTAACAGTTGTCTCTCCTCACAATTTTCCTGTCAAACTCCACTGGGAAATTTAGTCAGGAGAAGAAACTGCTGAAGTTATCCAACTCTATCTTAAAGCAAGTGCTCCGTGTTTTTAGAGTCTTGGCAAGGATTACCACACATCGAGACATTACATCGAAATTCAAAAAGGTTGTAGCTTCAGCTGGGGAAGATAAATACAGACTTCAGAGCTGCAATGCATTTGACAACTCATTGAAAGATTTCTTTTAAAGCTTTCCCCCTGAATGAGATGTAATTTGTCAGCTTACTAAAAATAACCAGTTAGATAATCTTAATCTTTCTAACTGTCCATCCAGTACAGATAAAAATATCCTGCCTCTGACTGTCTGTACTGGAACTGAAAAACCCAACATTTTATCACTCAGCAACAATGAGTCAAAGCACTGTTATTCCACAAAGATGCAACACCGTCCAAATATTTTTGGAGTTCGTTCCATCTGATGATTGTTAATCCCTGTGGTGTCAGTGTGGTTTCTGTATTTTTGCCACAGACTGAAAACGTGGTTAGATTGGCTGTAAAAGATTGTTGTACAGTTTAAGGATTTATGCTTACATAATGCAATTCAAACTGATCTAAATCAAAAGACTATTCTCATCTAATCCTTCTTTATTTTAATCTTTGAAGCCTAAAAGTATGAGCTGTATTATTTTAATATTAAAAACCACAGCAGCTGTTGAAGATTTTTCATCATAATTGGGAGACAAATCAACTGAGAAAGTGTTCAGAGTGTATACCTGTGCCAAGCCTGAACAGTTCTCTACATTTGTGTTTATCATAGGAAATGTTCACAAGTTTGTGATTTGGATCTGCCTCAGAATAAACGGTGATAAACAATCGTGGGATACATGTGCCAGATTCGTTTGTTGTTTCAGTCAAGCAAGTGCGGTCGCTCATAGGAAAATAAAAATAGTTATCGTTTCTCGTTGGTTGGTCTCTCAGACAAACCTTGCACAGAATATCACTCCGATATGTCATGTTTTTGAAATGGGATTGGAAATAGAACCTCCTTGAGGCAAATAAATGATAATGTTGAATATCATGATATCAATATTACTTGAGACTGGGGGTGTAAGCTGACAATTTTTTAATCTAGTATGAATGTGTCCCTTTTTTATCATTCTGTACCCCATTTCTAAATTTGGAAATTCCTGAATGCAGCATAGGCGAAACTCATCATGAGTTATTTTGTCTCTCAGCAGCAGTTTGAGTTGTGGCATGGATAATTGATCTGTTGAGCCAATCAGAGCTGATCAGATCGATTAAATGAAGGCAAACTTTTAGACTCAGCTAAATGAATGGTTAAGTTTCACTTTCACTGCGCCTGGTGTTCTTCTGCTCCTGAAAGTGCAGTGCAGGAAATAACCACATGGTCTGCACAGGTTTGTGGAGACCCAAGGGTGGGCACAATATTTCCACAGCAAGACAGTTGGGTCTGGATGTTGTTATTAGCAATACTCGCCTAATGAGTGGTGGTATTAGCTAGTTCTGACCAGACCCGGTTGGTGTGCATTGCAATAAACTGAAGAGAAGCAAAAATAACCTATATATAACACACCATCAGTTACAATAAACCTTAAAAGAATGGGAGCAAAACATTTGTTTTTTGGGGGGGTTTTTTTTGGTCCTACAAATACTTTATTAATGTAATTCAAACTTGAAACAATATATTAAAACAGAAGTTTATGCTAAAAGTATTTATTTGGGAATAGATAAAATAAAGGAGATTCTCCGTCTAATTGCATTTTTTTTCAGTAACGTAAATAAGTAAATGTACACAGTACGATAGCCATCAATATTCATACCATGTTAATTTCCATATCTTCAAACCGGTATAATGTTGCAACCCTACTGCTATTAGGAATTTTAAAAAGTGTCTAACCTTTAAACATAATAGCAGTTATTTTTAAAGTAAAAGTCAGTGGTGGTCAAATCTACAGTTTTAAGTGCACTTCATCTGCAAATGTCTGCAGACACTGTAGGGTCACTTTGCTTTAATAAGTCAAAAAGCCCTAAATGTCTCATCAGCACCAAGAGCCATTGTGAAAACTCTTGTAATATCTCTAAGTATATTACTTGAAGATAGCAGAACAGCCAGGTGAGAAATACAACCTTGCCCTTTAATGGTTTTGATGTGAATTGAATACATGTCGACTTTGGATTTTCTGGATTTACCCATCACTGAAATCTTTCGATGAGAGAATGTAGGCCTACATTAAACTAATCCCCACAGCACACCGGGAGTTAACTGACACGTGTGGAAATGTATTGCTGTTAGATATCTCCCCTAAATGTCAGAACCTGCACTGTGAAGCACCAGAACAAGAGTCTCCCCATCAGCGGTGAGCCTGAGGCTTCAGCAGCACTTCATCACATCCTTAGAAAGTAGAGTCTTAGAGTCTTAGTGGAGCAGACCCGAAGGCTTAATGTCAGCAAATTAATTATGGATTCACCCAATTAGTTCACAAACTACACTGTGTTCGAGGGAAAATGATCATTCCCCCAAATGACTTGTCTCTTCAGTCTTTACCCCAGTGTGCATTGTGCCTCGCTCAGAACTCAATGTGTGCATGTGTGTGCGTGCACGTGTGTGTGTGTGTTTGCCTGCATGTGTGAAGCGACACACAGCAGGCAGGTAGCCTGACCTTTTTAATTATTCAATCTCTCAAACTCATACACTGACGCTCTCTTCGCCGGCTCTCACTTCGTCTCCAGTCTGGCTTTTTAACAATCTCCCCATATTTCCGTCTGTCTTTAAACAAAAGGAAAACAGCTTCTCAGCTCTGTTCTTAAGTCTCTTCCAGATCACACTGATCTGTGTCAACACACAAAGTGACGCTCTAACTGTAATGACTCTTTTGACTGTGCGAGATTGCCTCAGATCAGTAGCCCCCTCCACCCCTAAGTGTCTAATAAAGTAAGTAATCACCGCTTTCTAATGAGTCTGTCAGGGGCGGTGCTTGTATCTGTTTACCAAACCAAATTATTTTCTTATTTCGGCAAAGTCAATTAATCACAATCGCAGACAATTCTGTTAGCGTTTGTCTCTCAATAGGAAGATGGATTGCAACAACAGCAGTGTCATCATTAAATTTCATTGCATTACAAGACGCTGTTCCAAATTAACTCAATCTGACTCTTGGTTTTTCACATTCTCTCTGGTTTAAAGATGGGTGGAGACTGAAACTAGGACTGCAAAAAATATTTCAGTATCAATAAATCTGATGTATTGAGGAATTTAAAAGTCAATAGAATGTTAAAATATAACATAAAAAAGCCTGTCACAATTTCAGAACCCAAAGTGGCATTTTAAAATTGCTTGTTTTGTCTGAATAATGGTTCAAATTTTCTAATCATGTTTTTTTTATGCCTCTGCACAGGTGATATATTAGAGGCTGGAGGCAGTATTTTTTGGGTTGTCTGTCTTTCCAGTACATTCTATGAATATCTCCCTTTAAGGGAATTTGACACGAACATTGACCAAGACTCAGCGATGAGCTGATTAGATTTCGGTGGTCGTAAGTCATGGTTCCTGTGACCTCGTCTGTTGAATTCTTGTGAACACAAGGACTCAAATAAACCTTGAGGGAGTTTCTTCAAATTTGGCACAAACATTTGAGTGGACTTAAAAATTAGCTGACTAGACTTTGGTGGTCAAAGGTCAAGGTCACAGTGACTATCTCAGGGCTGACACATATAGACAGACAACTGTACATGCTCACAGTCACACCTAAGGGCAATTTAGAGTCCCCACTCAACCTGATCAGACACAGGAACATGCAAACTCTGCGTAGAAGGGGCCCTGCCCACAGACCAAACCCTGCTCCAACCGGGTTTTGAACCAGAGACCCTCTGGCTGTGAGGCAACAGTGCTAACCACAACACCACTGTGCCGCCCTACTGCAGAAACACCATGAGGGAATTTCTTAAAATTTGATGCTCACTTGGGTTGAGCTGATTAGAAACTGGTGTTCAAAGGTCAAAGTCACTGTGACCTGGCATCCATCTCATTTTCATGATAGCAGTGTCTGAAGATGGACTTGAGGGTGTTTCCTCAAATTTGGCACAAATGTCCAATTAGACTCAAGAGTGAACTGATTAATATCTTGCGGTCAA